>NC_092502.1:36072287-36697287 GCF_047511675.1 Marmota flaviventris
GTCTTTGGGAAGTAATTAGGATTATAATCATTAGGGTGGGGTTTCCATAATAGGACTGATGGCTTCATATGTATGAAGGCCTATGTCATGATACAATGCAGCAGGAAGGCCATGACCAGAAGCCAAGCAGATGCCGGTACCACATTCTTGGACTACTCAGCCTAGAGAACTATAAGTCAAAAAACCTTTTCTTTATAAATTATATAATTCTGAGATATTTTGTTACAGCAACAGAAAACAGACTAAGAGTATTAGGATAAAGACAAAAGAAAATATTATGTTCAAAGTAAATGAGCATAACGGTAAGGTATGGTCGATTCCCTGGATGTAGTCCTAGCATTTAGGAAGGAACAGGCAAGAGGATCCCAAGTTCAAAGGCAGACTGGGCAATTTAGGAGATCCTACATCAAAACAAAAAGGCTAGGGATATAGTTAAGTGGTAAAGTGTTTGCCTAGCATGTGTAAGAAAAATAGATTTAACCCCCAGTACTGAAGAGGAAAAAAAATACCTTATTTAAAATATAACAACACAAAGGGGTATAATTCCTATGGATACATATAATTACATGTAATAAACATATTAGATTGAGGGATTTTAAAAAAGAAAAAAATGGACAAATCATCTTAATTTATAAACTAACATGATCATCATAATGGCAAGCACTAAATTCTGAATTTCATTATATATAAAAACCAGCCAAATATAACATGTCAAAATTATAAATGCACACTCCCTTTGACTCATATAGGAAAGATACAAATAATCTACTAAAGCACTGCCAGAATGATAATCAAAAAGTATCATTGAAATTAATCTAAAATAATGTTAAGTGAAAAAAGAGTATAAAAGTACATAAATATACTAATTTTATACTAAAAATGAGATGTGGAATTTACATTTGCATTTGTGCTTGCACAAAGGAACTCTGAAGGGATGCAAAAAAACCCTTAAAAATTATATGTACGCATATACACATGCACATGTATGCTGAGAGGCATATTCTTTTTATATTTTCACGTATCCATATCCTGAAATGCCCTTAACCTCAGTTTCACTTGGCTAATATCATTATCTCAGTAGTGAGCTATTCTAGGATGCTTTCCCTGATCCCAGCAGGCTGATTAAGACCTTCTTAAGAAAAAGGTAATAGTCCAAACATTTCTGTTCTGTATTTGTCATAGTTTTATTCACTTGGTTAATATCATTATCTCAGTAGTGAGCTATTCTAGGATGCTTTCCCTGATCCCAGCAGGCTGATTAAGACCTTCTTAAGAAAAAGGTAATAGTCCAAACATTTCTGTTCTGTATTTGTCATAGTTGTATAAATACCTTTGTATAAGAATCTCCTCCTACAATCTGTGAGATTCTTGAAATCTTTGTTTTATCACTTACTGCATCAGCAATTTCAGAATATACAAATGAATAAGTGATGGCTTCAGAACTCCCATTCAGTATCTGCTGCCTATACTTGGGTTTCCTTCAGTCACCTATCCCCACTTTGAATTTCCATAAATCAGTTATTATACAGAGTACAGGCAGCTGCACAAACTGGTAACATCATGAAAACTACCTGATTCTTGAGTTATACTTATCTTAATTATCAAAATGAGCTACCTACAGTATTTTCTTTGTGATACGAGGGATTGATCTTGGGGCCACTTTATCACTGGCTACATCCCCAGTCCTTTTTAAAATGTGAGCCAGAGTCTTGCTAAATTGTGGACTCTGGCCTTGAACTTGAGACCTTCCTGCTCAGACTCCTAAATCACTGGGATTTGCAGGAGTGTGCTACTATGCCTGGCCATATAATCAATCTTTTTTTTTTTTTTTTTCAACTAGAGTTGAATCCAGGAACAATTTGCCACTGAGCTACATCCTCAATCCTTCTTATTTTGAGACAGAGTTTTGCCAAGTTGTGCAAAACTTGTGATCCTTCTGATTCACTGGGATTGCAGGTATGTACCACCATCCTTGGCTAATATTTTCTTAAAAAAAAAAAAAACAGAAAACTTTGATCTAGAATTTGAGAGACATGGTCTATCAATCTCCAGAGAAAAATGAGTCTGAATAGAACTAACTTTCTCAGTAAGCTCAAGTCTTCAAAATGCTGGAGAATGTCACGAAGTACAAAAGCTAATGTATGGCATACAGCATAGGCATCTGGTTCAAAAATCTTACAGGCCTAGCTCAGCAGTAGAGCACCACTGAATTCAATCCCCAATACCACAAAGAACAAAAAGAAAAAAACACCAAAGATCTTTTAGATGTTCAGCCCCAGTTTCTTGAAGCTTCCTGAGTTAGTATATTTCTCCCTGCCATAGGCTGCCACTGCAAAGGCCTAGAACAAGTATAGCCCTTGAGAGCAACCACAGTGAGGCCCCACACAACTAAACAAAAGAAAAAGAACATAAGGGGCTGGGGTTGTGGCTCAGCGGTAGACAATTCACCTAGCACGCACGAGGTGCTGGGTTTGATCTTCAGCACCACATAAAAATAAATAAATAAAATAAAGGTATTGTGTCCAACTACAACTAAGATAAATAAATAAATATTTTTAAAAAGGAACATAAGGGTTGGGGATGTGGCTCAAGCAGTAGCGCGCTCGGCTGGCATGCGCAGGGAGCTGGATTCGATCCTCAACATCACATAAAAATAAAATAAAGATATTGTGTCCACCTAAAACTAAAAAATAATTTAAAAAAAAAAAAGGAACATAAGAGTTATTTGGTATCTTCATATCTTCAGGCAGAATTTTAAAGTGCACGCATCTGTTTCAGATTACCAAAACAAGAGCTGTCTGGTGCTGACCAACCATCCCACTGGGAGAAAGAAAAACTGTATTAAAAAAAACACAAAAACACAAGTTTGAAAGCACTGGAGAACTACAAAGACAATAAAGACATGATAAACAAAGAACCTGTAGAGAAGGGAAACACAGAGAGGTAGTATTAAGTAGGATACTTCCCAAGACTTTACCTCTAAAGATGCAAAATCATAATAACAGCTAAAAGCAGGGACTGAGAGACCAGAACTTTTGGTTGTTATATATAACCTGGAAGAAAAAACACTGTTAAACAACAAGATTTCAGTTGGCAGCTATCAAACGGGTGATCCAGCAATAAGACAATGCTCACAACCTGGTTCAAATCAGATGAATCCTGACTAGAGTAAGGTCAACCATCCCTACCACAACTACTTGGAAAACACATAAGTAAATTTACTCCTTAAGGAAGAGAATGCCAACACTCAATAAAATAACCAAACTGAAGGACGAAAAGCCAGAAGAAAAAGAGAAACAACAGACAAAACCCAAAGGAAAATAAGATATTGAAGTCATTAAAAAACTATGGCATGTCTTATTTTCAGCCAAGAGAGAAGCAGGATCAGATTTACTCACACCTAAAACAACTTTAAAAAAAATTAAGACAAAATGTATTTTAAAAATCATTTTCAGACATTAGACACTAGGCAACACAGGACATCAGTTACTGATGGGGGGAAAATGAGCCCTTATCACTATTTCAGCTAAATATTTCATGAAAATGTGCCGAGGTACAGAACCCATGCAGGCTGGTGGTCCATATAAATTGAGGGAATAAAATTGAGCGTCTGGAGAGGTCAAGGTAGTTGGAGTTTACAGGACAGAGTGCAGAAGACAACGAAAGATCTGAAAAAGACTCCTCCCCACCCCACTTTGGCTGAGACTCAGTATCCAGCAAATGCATATGAGGAATAACCTGAGGCTAGGGATGGGGAAGCATGGACAAACTGAGAAGAGTAGAGGAAACAATCCTTGGGGATCACAAGGAATTGTCTGTATTTATATCAGAGTAGAAAACCTTTTAAATCAGGGTCTTCAGGAAGATCCTAATAAGCTTTTTTTTTTTTTTTTTAATTTTTTATTGTGGGTTGTTCAAAACATTACAAATTTCTTGACATATCATATTCCACACTTTGATTCAAGTGGGTTATGAACTCCCACCTTCACCCCATACACAGATTGCAGAATCACATCAGTTACACATCCATTGATTTACAAATTGCCATACTAGTGTCTGTTGTGCTCCACTGCCTTTCCCATCCTCCACCCTCCCCCCTCCCCACCTCTCCCCTCCCCTCCCCTCCTCTCTCTCTACCTCCTCCACTGTATAACCCTGAGGGTCTCCTTCCATTACCATGTAATTTTCCTTCTCTCTCCCTTTCCCTCCCACCTCTCATCCCTGTTAAATGTTGATCTTCTTCTCCTGTTCTTCGTCCCTACACTGTTCTTAGTTACTCTCCTTATATCAAAGAAGACATTTGGCATTTGTTTTTTAGGGATTGGCTAGCTTCACTTAGCATAATCTGCTCTAATGCCATCCATTTCCCTGTAAATTCTATGATTTTGTCATTTTTTAATGCAGAGTAATACTCCATTGTGTATAAATGCCACATTTTTTTATCCATTCGTCTATTCCTAATAAGCTTTAAGTGAATCAAACTGCTTCCCAATAACTTAACTGTATCTGAGAACAAAGTTCACAAATATGTTGAAGAATACAAAAATTATCCAGCACTCATAAAGATATGAGTACTCACAATGTACTATGTCCAAACAAAAATCACCAGGTATACAATGAAAAAGAGAAAAATGATGTAATACCAACCTACAAATGAAAAAATAAACCCTACGCCAAAGACATACCATACTTACACTGATTAACTTCAGAAAATGGGCATACATAAAAAGAAACAGGGATAGGAATGAGTACTGACAGTACTGGAATCAATGTAAACAAAAGACAGCAAAGGAATATCTTTGTGTGTGTTGGGCAGGGGGTAACCAGGGATTAACTCAGGGACACTGGACCACTGAGCCATATCACCAGCCCTATTTTGTACTTTTTAATTTAGAAACAGAATCTCACTGAGTTGCTCAGCACCTCGCTTTTGCTTAGGCTGCCTTTGAACTTGATCCTCGTGCCTCAGCCTCCTGAGCTGTTGGGATTAGAGGCATAAGGGATATCTTTAAACTACTCAAAGATACAAGCTATCAAGCTACAGCTACAAGATATATGAGGACACTAGATTGTATACAAGACAACTCAACATTGTCAAGATGTCATTTCTTCCCAACATTAATAGATTCAATGTAATCTTAATCAAAATCTCATTTAAATTAAAAATTTCTCCCCAGCACTGTCAAGAGAATGAGAAGACAAGCCAAAGACCAGGAGAAAATATTTGCAAAGGAACACATCAGGACCAGGGGATGCTTTACAGAATTCAATCCCTAGCGCCATAGGGAAAAATAAAAACAAAAAGATATATCTGAAAAAGAACTATTAGCCAAAATATTCAGAGATCTCTTAAAACTCAACAATAAAAAAATAAAAATGAAAAAAAAAGATCTGAAAAGATGCCCCATCAAAGAAGATATATTAATAGTAAATTAGCATATGCAATGTCATTAGTCAACTATAAGTTAAAAACAAAGAAACATCACACTGTTAGGTAGTAGCTAGCAATTAGCAGTGAAAATACAAGCAAGGTCACAAGTGTTCTTTAAATTACTTTAGGATTTTCTTTAAACTACTTCCAAAGTATGCAAGAAAGCAAAGGGTGGTAGTTAATTTGTAGAAAACAAACAAAGCAAGGGAGTTGTTGGGAATATGTTAAGAGAAAAGGATTAATGGACTAACTCTTGACAGGGTCCAGTGAGCTATAAGTGTATAGCTATTATAAGTGTTCCATTTGTCTGGGAAGGAAGATTCCTTTAGTATGACAGGTGCATTAAGATAACTTCTGACCAGCTACTGACCCCAGTGCCCACATTAACATGGGGTTGACTTGTAGATGAAGCCCCCCCCCCCCCCCCGCCCCAAATAGGATGGTCACCATGACAGTTCCAGAGAAAACCAACTAAGGTCAAAAACTCCATAACCCCAAGTGAAGGAGGCGGTGAACACCTGATTGGCAAAGTGTACAGAAGGTGATCCCCAGTTCTCTTGGTAAACATCAAACAGCAATAAACTTGGAGACATCATTGTCTCCTTTGTTATTCTCAATTCAGGAACAGCACTCTCGCATGCCCGCGTTCTCTCTATTGTGTTCTCTCTCTCTCTCTCTCTCTCTCTCTCTTTCTGCTTAAGCCTCACTTTGCTTTTACTTTACTTAAACTTATAATAAAGTTCGCTTACATGACTTTTGGTATATAGCTTTAAACTTTTTCATTGAAACATAAGAACCAAGATTTGGAGTTTCAGCTCCCCGAATTCCTATACCCTATCAGGATGGCAAAAAAACACAACACCACCAAATTATCAGGAGACTGTAGAGCAAGAGAAACTCTCATTCGCTGCCGCTGGGAATACAAAATGGCATATATCCACTTCAGAAGAAAGTTTGACAGTTTCTGATAAAACTAAACATAACTCTCAGCATAAGATCCAGCCATCATGCCTGCTTAGTACTTGCTTAAAAGAGTTGAAAACTTACATGTACACAGAAATCTACACAAGGATGTTGACGGCAGCTTTTTACTCAAAACTGTCAAAACTTTTTAAATAACATAAGTTCTTCAGTAAGTAAGCAAGCAATAAACTGGTATATCCGGACGTTAGGGTATTATTCAGTGCTAAAAAGAAATGGGCTATTAGGCCATGGAAAAACACAAGGAAACCTTAAATGTATATTATTAACTGAAACGATTCCAACTATACCACATTTTGGAAAAGGCAAAACTAGGGAATCAGTAAAAACATCAGTGTTTGCCAGGGGCTTGGGAACAGGAAAAATAAATAGTGGGAACAAAAGGAATTTTTAGGGCAGAGAAATTAATTACTGTGTACTATATAATGGTGGATCCATGCCGTTAAAGACTTGTTAAAACTCACAGAATGCGGAACACAAAAGGTACCCTAACAAAAAGTATGGATTTTGGATGATGATGTGTCAATGTAGGTTCATCAGTTGTAACAAATGTATCACTGGTACACATACAGTGGGAGAGACCAGTGTAGAGGTAAGGGGTTTATGGAAACTCTATACTTGCCCCTCAATTTTACTATGAAAGTAAAACTGCTTCTCCAAAAAAATAAAATTAAAACCAGTGGTTCTGAGAGTTGAGAGTAGGGGGAAATGTCTGACAACAAAGTAACACAGGGAAATTCTGGGAAATAATGACAATGCTCCTCCATATTATAACTGTGGTGGTGGTTGGTGGTTAAACAATGCATGTTTGAAAAAGAATTGTATAACAGTGAGTTTTACTATATGTAATTTATACTCTAATTTCTTTTTTAGAAAAAAATTTTAAAGACTTGTAGGAAATATGCAACATTGAGAACAGAACTCTGAAAACCAAAGCAAGGGATCAGAACAACTATTAAAAATTATAATTCAAGGAAACTTTCCTGCATTAAAGAAAAAATCAACTAAACATTAAAAGAAAACAATATACCTGAGAACACAATATAAAAACAACATCAGGATATATAAAATTACTGATCTTATGGCTGGAAAAAAACCCTCTGGGCTTTAGGCAATACAAGCAAATAACAAGGGCAAGAAAATTAGACTGCCATCTAATTACATTAGACTGCTTTGTGTCATGTTAAAAAGGGGGAAAAAATAAGTCAAACATATTTAAGATACTTAAGAAATGAATAAGCAAGAATTCTATATCCAGGGCTCAAGCGGTAGCGCACTCGCCTGGCATGCATGCAGCCCGGGTTTGATCCTCAACACCACATACAAACAAGGATGTTGTGTCCGCCGAAAACTAAAAAATAAATATTAAAAAATTTCTCTCTTTCTAAAAAAAAAAAATCTATATTCAGTAAAACTGACTTTTAAATATAAAGAGCACAAACTTATTAACATGTAAGAAACTTAAGGAATACTATTACCATGAACACTTTTTTTCCTTTTTTTGTGGTGCTGGGGATTAAACACAGGGCTTCACACATGCTAGACAAGCGCTTTACCAACTGAGCTATATTCCTAGCCCTCCCATGAACTCTTTCTAAAGACTTAAAGAACAAGCTGACATTGAAAATGATTAGACATATGAGCTCCTGGGGCCACTTAGTATATATAATACCATGACTAAATAGGGGTTATGCAGATTAAACATTTGGGAATGCTGACAGTGTGTATGAGGGCTACATGCTTTGATAATAATAGAAACCATACAACTATTTAAAAGTGAGGGATGGCACAAATATAATAAAATGTAAAGATTTATCTACTCTGAGTAATCACTCTGGTGATGGTATTTTTTTTAAATTTTTTAAAAACTTGTTCTAATTAGTTATGCATGACAGTAGACTGCATTGACACATCATACATAAATGGAATACAACTTCTCATTCTTCTGGTTGTACAGGATATACAGTTACACAGGTCATTGTAATCATATATGCACATAGGGTAATAACGTCCAACTCATTCTATTATCATTCCTACCCCCATGTTCCTTCCCTCCCTTCCCTCCTCGTTGTCTAATCTAAAGTACCTCTATTCTCCCTCTCCCATTGTGAATTAGCATCCACATATCAGTTTATAGGGATAGGCTTATTTCCCTTTGCATAGTATTCTCCACCAGTTCCATCCATTTATTGACAAATGCCATAATTTCATTCTTCTTTAAGGTTGAGTCATGTTCCATTATGTACATACACATTTTCTTAATCCATTCATTTGCTGAAGGATACCTAGGTTAGTTCCATAGCTTAGCTGTTGTGAACTGAGCTGCTATAAACATTGATGTGGCTGTGTCACTATACTAAGCTAATTTTACGTCCTTTGAGAAGTGGGATAACTGGGCCAAATGGTGGTTCCATTCCAAGATTTCTGAAGAATCTCCATATTGCTTTCCACAGTGGCTGCACCAACTTGCAGTCCCACCAGCAATTATGAGTGTACCTTTTCCCCCACATCCTCACCAATATTTAATGTTGCTTATATTCCGGATTATTACCATTCTGACTGGAGAGATGGAATCTCAGTGTAGTTTTAATTTGCATTTCTCTGATTGCTAGAGATGTTGAACATTTTTTTCATGTATCTGTTCATCCATTGTATTTCTTCTTCTGTGAAGTAGCTGTTCAGTTCCTTAGCCCATTTATTAATTGTACTATTTGTTTTTTTAGTGTTGAGTTTTTTAAGTTCTTTATATATCCTTGAGATTAATGCTCTGAGGTACATGTGGTAAAGATTTTCTCCCATTATGTAGGCTCTCTCTTCACATTGATTGTTTCCTTTGCTGTGAAGAAACCTTTTTAGTTTGATTACATACCATTTATTGATTCTAGATACTACTTCTTTCACTTTAGGAATCTTGTTAAGGAAGTCATTCTAAGCCAACACTATGCTGACTTGGGCCTAATTTTCTTCAATTAAGCGCAGGATCTCTGTTCTAGTGCCTAAGTCTTTAATCCACTTTGAGTTGAAATTCGTGCAGGTGAGAGAGAGGGGTTTAATTTCATTTCGCTATATATGGATTTCCAGTTTTCCCAGCACCAATTGTTTTACAGTCTATCTTTTCTCCAATGTATATGTTTTTGGCACCTTTGTCAAGTATGAGATAACTGTATTTATGTGGGGTTGTCTCTGTTTCTTCTGTTCTGTACCCCTGGGTCTATACATATCCACTTTGGGGCCAATACCATACTGTTTTTGTTACTATGGCTCTGTAGTATATTTAAGGTCTGGTATTGTGATACTTCCTATTTCTTTTCTTGCTAAGGATTTCTTTGGTATTCTGGGTCTCTTATTTTTCCAAACGAATCTCAAGACAGCTTTTTGTATTTCTATGCAGAATGTCATTGGGATTTTAATAGGAATTGCATTAAATAAAAACACTTTGGGTAGTATGGCCATTTTGACAATGTTAATTCTGCCTATCCAAGAGCATGGGAGATCTTTCCATCTTAAAGTCTTCTTCTATTTCTTCCTTTAATGTGCTATAGTTTCCACTGTAGAGGTCTTTCATCTTTTTTTAGATTGATTACCAAATATTTATTTTATTTTTTTGAGGGCACTGGGTAGTGATAGTATGATTAACACTGTTATTCTGAGACTTGTGTATATAATACGGGATAACAAAGTAATATGGGATATTCAAATTCTATGATCCCATATACCTGAGAACCAGGACCCCAGTATGTACGGAGATATAAATAAATAATAATTACAGAAAAGTTTTTAAACCTTGTTATCCTAAATTTAAATCCAAAGTATCAGTATGTTTTCATATTAACCTTAAATATAACTGTACCTCAAAATATTTTGTCATATATATCATATACACATGTATATATTACTTACATATCACATTTTTTATTCATAAATGTATATGAACATGTGTGTGTGTATACATATGAAAAGGGGGGATATCCTATCTCCTAGCTTATGATCTTGAAATAATATTTCCAACTTAAAAAAAAAATGTCCTGGAAAAATGGCTTATTTTAGGTTTGAGATTAAAAAAAAAAAATACACAAGATAGCCAAGAAAATCTTGTCACACAAGACAGAAAGGAAACTACCAAAGAACAAGACTTATATCAAGAACTCAGTTATAGAGATTCTCCCTTAGCCAACAACAGGACAATTTAAGTATCAATTTTATTATAACTGCAACTTACCAAATAAGTTTGAAACCCAAATGCTTAAATACACTACTTAATACTAATACTTAAAAAACCTAACTGGTCATCCTCAAAGGATGACAGTTTATCCTGAAGACTAGTAAATAAAAGGAAAAAAACAAGTATTCTTTCCTATAAAAATTGAACATCAAATAGTAAAGGAAGGGAAATCTCTATAAAATATTTCCGCTAAAGAAATGCTAGAATTAGAATATCACTAATTGCAGCCCTCAAAGAATTAATGGCAATGGGCAAAACACAGCAATAGAAAAGAAGGTGTTCAGATCCCATGTGTGAAAAAATACAATATCACCTACAGGCCACCACCTGTAAAATAGCTGCCTATCAAAGAGCTTAAACCTGAATCCGATCAGAGTTTTACCAAAGTGAACTTGGTTTAATTATACAGCATTCTAGATATCAAAAGAGAGAAAACCAGAGACACCGGTGGTATCAATCTCCAACATGGCAGCAGATGAGGGTATTTAAGTTTACTCAATAGATAAATCAGAAATTTTGAGCTCACAAAGAATTATTATCATCATTACTTTCTTTTTCCTTCAGGTATAGCACTATTACATCTAGATTTGGTAATTATGTCTGTTATTTATAGTTGTATCCTCCCTTCCTTTCATTTCCTAATATGTCATAAGCTCATAAACACAGGGACTTTTGTTTTTTTCCATCTACACAGTGCCAGGTAAAAAATTTTCATACACAACATCTACTCAGTATGTCTGCTGCATTAAATTAAAATAAACAAGAGAGGTCAGTCAAAAGAAGAGAATATTCTGTACTTTTTATCAGATAAAAATCAGGCATCCTTGAAAGAAAATATAGGTACACAGAACTTCTTTAGCGTGGTTGCCCTGAGAAGTAACAATGTCCCTTTACTACCTTGAAATATTTAAAGAGGTTGTATACTCATGAGTAGGGGCACTGGGGAAAGAATATTTGTGGGAGACCAACCTTGAATCTGACTGAGTTAACTCCCCTGCTGGGCAATGTGGCATCAGGCACCCATGCTGCTAGACTGCCCTGCTCTTCTAGGGTTCCAGTGACTGTCTTCGTGCCTGGGCATGTCTTCTTATAGCCCCATGGGTGGAGCTATGCTCACCTGTTCCTTTGTAATATAACCCCTTGCCCTGTTTAGGATAGAATGTTCCATGGAAGTGCCTTGTATGTCCCCTTCTCTTACTGTGCCCTTGGGTGTGGGCCTACCTAGATGTCAGTCAACCTGCTGACAGTGAACATCATGAAGACAAGACTCAGTCCCCTGAAACCTGACACCTTGCCTCATTTGAATAGCTTCTCCTCAATAAAAGGGGTCAGTGCGTGTTCTCTCTCTCTCTCTCTCTCTCTCTCTCTCTCTCTCTCTCTATATATATATATATATATATATATATATATATATATATATTCCTGCAGACCGTTAAGGTCAGAGAAGCCGTCACAGCGACCCCAAAGAAAAAGGTATTTGTGTCTCTTGTGTGGTTATTTTGCACAGCCCAGTCAGCCCAATTTCCCTGGAGTAATCCCTGAGCCTTTTAGTCCTGAGAACAGAAATCCGGCAAATATTCTTAGTGGGTCCACAGGCACATATATTTCTTTGAATATATCCAAGTTGCACTAAAAACAGAATGAAACTTATCTGCTACAAATTATTAAGATTTTGTTTTTGAATAAAGCTGTCCTAAGAGACTGAATGCAAATGAGTAAGGAGAAATAAATCTATTCCCAAACCTATACAGAATAGCCATTTCCCATCAGAACAACTTCTGGACACTAAACACTCCACAAGTTATCATCATTTCATCTTTGATATTATCATCTTGATTTTATAAAAGAATAATATATTGAGAGAATAAATAACAAATGGGGTTTGAACTTTGACTCAACCATGGTCATTCCACTGAACTTTCCTGTTTCTAACAGAAATTATTAGATATAAACCATAATTATTGTTTCTTTTGTGTACTGGCATTATAAAACTTAATTTTCTATCATATCTTAATTTCCATATCATAAGTTCATGCTTCCATGTCTTACCGCTTATTTCAAGCTCTGCCCAATGTGATTTCTTTCCATTTGCTGCTTCCTCAGAGGACATGATTGTGTACATCCTCCGAGGGTCAGGAGAGTCGTATTTTTCTTTGGGCATGCCTATAAAAAGAAACCAAAGACCATTTATCAGTATTTTTACTTGTTTTATTATCAGCATCTGATGTAATCACTCCTTCCTAGACACATTTCATTTGGCTCCCAGGATATCATTTCTCTTAGTTTCCCTTTCCACTTCTCTAGATTTAGCATTTTGCTAATTCTCCCTGCAGGGTTGAAATTATCTCCATTTTACCAACAGAAAACAGAAGCCCAAAAGGGATTAAGGAATATCCCCACTGTTAGAAAGCCAAGCTTTGTTTGTGTCTGACTAAAAGTTAAAATTATATTATGTTGTCTCCCTGCCGATGGGAAGCAGAACTATTTTTTTCAAGCACAGTAATGGATTTTGTTTAGTCAATGCACAGAAAGGTAAATAATCCTTTTTTAAAAGCTGTCTGAAATAACGAAGAATATAAATGGTGAGACTGCACAAGAAACAACAGCACATCTAAAACATGGTTTTGCTATATACTGATAAAACAAAACTGTTCTCTTACATGGAAGTTTTTTTTTTTGTGTGTGTGTAGAAGAAAAAATAACTAAAGTTTTTAGACTGATTTTTAAAATCCAATACAAAAAGTGATATGGTTCTGTATAGAGGAGAATCTGTTAAAGTGCTCTTTCTGAATGACATCAATATACAATTAATAACCTAGAAAATATAAAATGCTGTATAAGTGCTACCAGAGCTTGAGGACAACACTGAAATGCCATGATTCTGATCAAATTCTATTTACAAAACAATCATTTAATCTTCATTAGCTTTCCAAATAAAATCAAGAAATTGTAAAAAATTATTCTAAACAGTTGAATATTTTGGTCCTATTATGTACTGGACTTCTCAGTGAAAGTTCAGAAGTCTGATTACCAATCTTATGTGACTTTAGTGTGAATCAATCCCCATGTTTGATCACACTTTAGAGAAGTGTTGCTGAACTAAAAAGATCTGAAAACCAGGGCCTGGACCTGTGGTCATTCCATTCCATCAGTCATAATTTCTGCCAAGGTAGCTAGTCACTCTCTTTCTTGTTTTTTCATGTGAGAATGGTTATCTGAAAATCTGAGACACCCATTAATCTAAACTCCAAAGCAGTAAGGACATCTCTATTTCTCAAATCCCTGAAATTGAGGATTAAAGAGTGAAAATATATATATATATATAATAGAATTTAAAAAGTTATAGCACATTGAACAATCAAGCTCCTGCAAGAAGGAACAGCAAGAGCACATCTGCCCATTGATGAATAACATGGGTTATTCATTTTCCTGGGAATCCAACAAAGTACAGCATTGAGATTAGGTAGAGAAAACAATATATGGATATATAAAATTTTGAGGATTTTCCCCAAGGTTTTGAAATCAACAAACTTGTCCTCTAATAAGCACAGTATGGGGCTGGGGTTATGGCTCAGCAGTAGAGCACTCGCCTAATACGTGTGAGGCCCTGGATTCGATCCTCAACACCACATATAAATAAATAAAATAAAGGTATGGTGTCCACCCACCTACAACTAAAAATATATATATATATATATATTTTTTTTTTTAAAAAAAAGCACAGTATGTCACTGAAAATTACAATTTAAAAATAATAAGTCCTCCCCCTCAAAATAGACTTGAAAACTTTCAAAAAGAATTACCAAAGAATATTTTTAAAAATAGATAGGCCACCCAGGCGTTTGTTTGAGTACATGCCTATAATCCCAATAGCTTGGGAGGCTGAGGCAGGAGGATCAGCTAACCAGCCTTAGCAACTGCAAAGCACTAAGCAACTCAGTGAGACCTGGTCTCTAAATGAAATACAAAATAGGGCTGGGGATGTGGATCAGTGGTTGAATGCCCTGAGTTTAATCCTGGTCCCCTGCAACATACACACATACACACACACACACACACACACACACACACACAATAAATAAATAAATAAGCAGGCCAGAGTCAGCAGATACATAGCACCTAATTACTGAATCTCCTACTCTACCAATCCATTACTAGACAACACTATTGATCCTGGCAACATAAAATCCATCCCTGATCTAGACCTCAGAGTAATATTTTTTTTCATTGTCTTGGAATAATTATTTCATTAAGAAAAACAAATAATATTAAATATCATAGTTATTAGAAAGACATGCTTTCATAACTAAATATTTATGAAACAGCTTAAAGACTCATCTACAACCATCCTGAGAAAAATCAGTAGTGCACAGTACAGAAACCATAACACAACAGATAAAAGACTATTCTGTGGCATTTAAATTAAGGATGGCTCATGTTATGGTTTGGATGTGTTTCCCCAAAGGCTCATGTGTGAGACAACACAAGAAGGTTTAGAGGAGAAATGACTGTTATGAGGGCCTTAACCCAATGGGTGAATTAATCCCTTGATGGGATTAACTGGGTGGTTACTGTAGGTGGGTAAGGTGTGGCTAGAGAAGGTGGGTCATTGGGGAGTGGCTTTAGGGTATATATTTTGTATCTGGTGAATAGAGTTCTCTCTAATTCATGATCATCATGTAAACTGCTTCCTTCTGCCACATTCTTCCACTATGATATTTAGCCTCAATTCAAGCCACAAGGAATAGAGCCTGCTGTTGCCTAAGGACTGAGACCTTTGAAACCATGAGCCCCCAGACAAACTTTTCCTCCTTTACAATTATTCTTATTCTTTTTGTCACAGCAGCAAAAAAGCTGACTAAAAGAAAAAAGGGGCGGGGAGTAGAGTAGAATACAGACAAAAAAGACAAGTATAAAAAGTTTCACCTTGTTAGTTCAGTCCCCTATAGATCCCCTGTAAGATTAACAGTTCCCTAGTTAGAGCCCTGAAATTAAGTGCTGCATATTTTAATTTCCTCTAGTTCAGAGGCAAGTGAAAAGAAATATCTGTTGAATATAGGAATATCAGAAAGGAGAGTAAACAGTCTCAGGTCTTTTTTGGTTTTAAACCAGGAATCAAACTTATGCTCAACCAAAATTGGGGACAATCAAATATTGGAGCTTTCCCCATACATAAAAACAAGAACTGAACCCACTAATCATGGTTGACCCTAGTCAAAAGGCATGTCACAGCCTTGCCTCTCCCTATCTCTATGAGCAAAAAGAAAAAACCCAGCCTTCAAAACAAATCTCTACGGGGAAAATAGAAGTGCTAAGAACCCACCATAAAAGAAAGGTCTAACCATTTTTTTCTCTCTATTCTCATATTTCACATAAACACTTCTGTGACTTGGGGTATGAAAGTTTTTCCTCACACCAAGCAATTCTTCAGTGGACATCAATTGACTGTCCTATAATCCAACCCACTCCTGGCATTATCTGAAGTTAAAAATAAGACCCCACAGTTTAAGGGGTCATTCCCATAGTACCCATCCTTCATATGCAATATTAAGTAGCAGATTGTCACCTATACTGCTGATCAACAACCAGCTATGAACTGGGGTTCCCACTACTTCCTCCTTGAGTTCAATTAATTTGCTAGGATAGCTCACAGAATCAGGAAAACATTTTACTTAAGTTCACTGGTTTATTACAAAGGATTTTGTAAAGGATATAGATGAACAGCCAGATGAAGAGGTATCACAGGGTCATATGGAGGAAAGACAGAGAAGTTCCCATGTCCAATACAGGCAGGCCAATTTCCTAAGACCTCCAAGAAGCTCATTCAAAGATTATTGTTCAATAGTTGTTAACATAGCTCCATCTCCAGCTCTTTACTCCCCTTTCCAGAAGTCAGTGGGCAGAGCTAAAAGTTCCAAACTTCTGATCACCAGGTGAACAGTTCCAATCACTTTATTTGCATAAACTAATACAATAATACACAATGAACTATTATAATAAACTAATATACTAAGGAGTTTCTTAGATAAACAATTACTAAGAAAACATACAATCCATATGCTTTTTCTAAATAAGTACTTAATTTACAAGAGCATTGTTTCTGAAAGAAAAAAAAAGTGAACAACCTAAATGACCACCAGTAAGAACATACAGTTATATGAGCTACTGTACAGCCATACTATGAAAAACCACACAGCTGTGAAAAGAACATTAACTATGCTATTGGTAGGATTAAGCAAGTAAGTGCTTATGTTAATGATGTTAGAAAAAAAAATTTATAAATAAAATAGAACTTTTATAAATCAAGGAAAGTAAATGAAAACACTAATAACAACTTGATTTGACACTCAATATAAACTCATAATTTTTAATTTATTTCTAACTAACCACTTCAGCATTCCAGAAGAAATATTACCTTCTGGAATAAGAGTACTCCTAATATAGTAGTTTTGATCTCTAATATAGTCGTTCCCTCTTATCTGTGTGGGGGGTATGTTCCAGTAACCCCAGTAGATTCCTGAAACCATGGACAATACTGAACAGTATAATTTTCTTAAGGCCTTTATTTGTTTACTTTATGTAGTGCTAAGGTTCGAACCCAGCAACTCACATATGCTAAGCAAGTGCTCTGCCACTGAGCTACAGCCCCAGCCCTGAGCATTATAATTTAATGCTGTTTCCATTTAAAGTAAGCACTTATGTGGCTGTAACTTTTGCAGTTTGAGGTTTAATAGCACAAACTTCTTTTTCTTTATTCATAAGTTCAAGTACAGAAGATTCACTCTTACCTTAGATCTTAGTAACCTCAGCATTCAATTTTGCTTTTGTCTTTCCTGAGAGCTTTCATCTTTTCCCTTAAAGGAAACACTTTACAACCTCTTTGGCATATCTAAATTGCCAACACCTCTACTCTTACACTCTAAGAACATTATTAAGTAAAATAAAAGTTAATGGAGCACTAGCTCTGTGGTACTAATAGTCAATCTGATATTCCAGATGGTAATGAGTAAGTAGCACATATAGAATGAATACACCGGATAAAAAAATGATTCACTTTCTGGGCATAGGATGGCATAAGATTTCATCATGCATTACTCAGGACAGAGTACAATTAAAAACTTTATTTCTTTATTTAAGGAATTTTCCATTTACTATTTTGGGACTATGGTCGACTATGGATAAAAGAAGCCTCAGAAAGAGAAATTGTGATGGGGCGGGGGTGAGGGTAAGGGGGACTACTGTATCAAGAAAGCAAAGTTCTATGTAAAATAGCCAATTATAAGTGTGGGACAGGAAATGTATGAAATCACCCTGAGGGCATCTCTCAGTGCCAAAAAGTTAAGTCTAATAGGGTCATCATGTCAGCATAAAACAAGAATTGCTAGAAGGGATCCTCCTTACTGGCCAAAGTTATGACAATTTGAGCAAAAAGAATCCCAATTATAATGAACTGAAATACACTTAATGAAAATCTATGAGCACCTCAAAAAAAGAAAGACAATACAAAGGAGGGAAAATATGATCCTATCTATGGTGCAGAAAAGGGTCTGGCAGTGATATAAATGATGAATTATTAGCACAGAAAACTACCATGGTAATAAAAGCACTGTAAAGAGGGAAAGAAAGAATGTGCACACAGCATTTGAAATAGGGAATAAACTAAAAATTAGTAAGATTCAAGTGATTATCTTTTCAGAAGGGAACTGTATTCTGAGTAATCAAAACAGCCAAGTTGAAGGAGTCTTACTTTATTAATGAATGATACCTAATAAATTAAGTATGAAAGAATTAAAAAACAAAACAATCTTATGATGTACAATCATTTTGTAATTCCTAATGAACATCAGTCAGGTAAGAAATATAAACTAGATTAAACATTGGCACTGACAGTAAGGCTAAAGTAACATTACCACACAGGCTACAAATTTATTGACAATGTTTAATGGAGGAATAAACTGTTGCACTTTGTCAATGTTATCAACACTACTGTTGGGAAACCCAGATACTGGGTCATCAATGCTCATGCCTTGATTAAAAACTAGAGGAACTGGCCAGCGGACACCAAAAGAACAATGAGACAAAATGAGGATGTGGGACTTTTTGCAGGTAAACCTTTATGCTGTCTTCAACAAGCTGGTATCAAGAATATTCTAGATTTGAAGAAAATTAAGGGACATATTCCAATGCAATGCATGGTTCCTATACTGGATTCATAAACCAAAATTAAAGAACAATTTGTGAACAGAGAAAATATTTAATAACTAGTTAAGCTGAGGTTTCAAGACGGCAGTATAGAGAAGGTCACTTTCCTGGCTGCTCTGGTGTGAAACCAAGGAAACAAATAGGCAGCTTCTCAGCAAGCTGAGAGGAAAAAAAGGAGAATGTTACTGGAATTTAATACTGGACATTCAAAGCAGATCGGAGACTAGGAGGTTGGACATAATAAGGAAGAAATCTGCAGTGCCCACAGCTTATACTGTTGGCTGGAGGACCCAGGCAGAGCAGTCTCTCCATGAGCAAAGTAGAAGAATAAAAAAATTAAAGGAACCCACACTTTTAGGAGACCTGAAGCATGTCTCAGAGAGTTTAGAGATCAAAGACACCACACCTCACTAAACTAAAAGGTGTGCTGCACAATATCCTTGTGCAAAAAAGAAGCCCCATATCTCCTGGCTGCATGAGGAGGACAAAGGAAGAAACCATTTTGCAGCTGTGGTGTAGGAGCCAGGAGCTGCAGGAGCCAATTCCTGGCAAACCTGAGTTTGGCCCAAAATGCAGCCCTGGTAAACCCACACTGAATGACATAGAGTGCGCCTAAGTGACTGGGAAAAAAATCAAAAGAGGAGAGAGGTTTGTACAGGGAATACTGGCCAGGTTTCCACCTGGTTCATCCCCCCCCTCCCCCGCCCCTCCCAATCCAGCTGCTTTTAGGAGAGACACATCAGGACAGGAATTCGAAAGGGTGGGGACAGGGGCGAGTTTGGAGACTGAACACAAGACCAGTAAATATGGGGTCCATAGGTGATATAGTGTACTAAGAATTGGCTCCTCTACCACACATGTGGAATTCAAGAGATCCTTGGGATGCAGTCTTCCAGTGTGGACCAGCAACTGCTGGAAGTATGCTGATGTAAAATCTCCACACCAAATGGTATTCAGTGAAAAGCCTGGGGCCTACCTAGGCCTAAACCCCACCTCCAGGAGTTCCACCTACAGGATTACCTCTCTCATTCCAACAATCCACCCAGAGAGTGGGACATCATGTTCAAGAAGGCCCCACCTAATACTTTGAGAAGCTGAAAATCTTTTGAACTCCAACAGAAATAATTCTTTAACTTTTTATCAAGATTGCTTTTTCTCTTTTCTGTTTTATTGTGACTTTAATGATTCATGGACATTTATATATACTTATATTCTCATTTCTAGCATTTTTGAAGGCAGTTATTTTTCATGGATCAGTTTTTTGATGACTAGGATGTTTGATTAGTCTATTTCAGCTTTGTTTTATATTCCTTTAATTTTTAAAATTTTTACTTTATATACTTATATTCTCATTTCTAGCATTTTTGAAAGCAGTTATTTTTCATGGATCAGTTTTTTGATGACCAGGATGTTTGATTAGTCTATTTCAGCTTTGTTTTATATTCCTTTAATTTTTAAAATTTTTATATAATTTTTTCTCACACAGTTTCTCTTGATTCTTTCTCTCATCTTCTGCTGACAGCCAATTTCTATTGTTCTTTCACTCTTCCTTTAATTGTAACTTCTATCATCTTTCCTACTCCCTCATAATCATCACATCCTATATTATTTCTGTTTTCTTCCTGTCCACCATTTGAAACTGTAAACCCTTTTGCGAATTTAATGTTTTTATTATAGGCAAAAACTGATCAAATCATTTGTTTGTTGTGACAACTAACACTGTAGATGCCACAGCAGGAACTATTTGGTTTAATGCTGTATATTATTTGCATTGATTGTTGTTATTATATGTCTCCCCCCCTAAATGATGAGGTACTGGAAACCTTCAGAGACACTATAAGTCTACAGGATAGAAAATCTTCTGCCTCAGACCCATATTGTTAGATGGATAAACATGCAAACAACATGAAAAAGCAAGGGAACAAATCACCCCAAATAAACTGAAGATACTCCAATACCAAAATCCATCAAAACACAGTGGAAGTCATGTCAGAGAAGTTTAAAATGTCAGAGAAGTTTAAAATGTACATAGGTAAACTAATCTGCAAGATAAGGACGATGTAAACAGTGAAATCAGAGAGAAAATATTGGAAGTGAAAGATCACTCCAATAAAGACAGATATTCTGAAAAACAAAATCAAGCAGAAATCCTTAAAATGAAGGAATTAAAAAGTCAATGGAAAGCATGATCAACAGACTAGATCACTTGGAAGACAAGTGTTTCCGGCAATGAAAACAAAATATAGAATCTTGAAAATAAAGTTAACTGTGCAGTAAAGATGTTAAGAGACCATGAATAGAACTTCCAAGATATATGGGCTAAGTTGAAAGGAACAAGTGTAAGATTTATCGGGATAGATGAAAGCTTGGATATACAAGCAAAAGGAATGCACAATCTTTTTAATGAACTAGTATTATAAAATTTCCCAAAACTGATGAATGAAATGGAAAATCAAATTCCAGAGGCTTACAGGACCCTCAATATATAAAATTACATCAGAGCCACACCAAGGCACATTATTATGCAAATGCCTAACATGGAATAAGGACAGAATTTTTAAAACTTCCACAGAAAAATGACAGGTAACATTTAGATGGAAAACAATCCAAATCTCAGCTGATTTCTTAACCCAGACCCTCAAAGCAAGGAAGTCTTGAAATAATATATACCAACACCTAAAAGAAAATTGATGCCAGCCAAGAATATTATACCCAGGAAAATTAAACTTCAAAATTTATAATGAATAAAAACCCTCCATGATAAACAAAAGTTAAAAGAATTCACAACTAGAAAGCCTTCACTACCAAACATACCCAATGTGATACTTCATGAAAAGGATGTGAAAAATAAAAGTGAAAACCAATAAAGGGAGAAACTACATTAGAAGAATAGTCAATCAAAGGAGAAACTAATTCAAATTAAAAACCAGAAATAAGTAAAAATGACAGAGAATAAAAATCATTTCTTAATAACACTGAATGTAAATGGCCTAAAATCATCAATTAAAAGATACAGACTGACAGATTGGATTAAAAAACAAAGACTAACAATATGCTGTCTCCAAGAGACTCACCTCATGTGCAAAGACATCCACAGACTGAAGGTAAGTGGATGGGAAAAATATTATTCACATGGATCTCATAAAACAAAGGGGTTTCTTTCTTCATATCAGATAAAGTAGACTTCAAGCCAAAGTCAATCAGAAGAGACAAAGGAGCACATTTCATATTGGCTAAGGGAATTATGTATCAACAAGACATAACAAAATATGATATGTCAAGAGCTTTGTAATGTTTTGAACAACGAAAAATAATAATAAAAAAACAAGACATAACAATTAAATATACCCCAAACAATGGAGCATCTACATAAACAGAAATTATTGAAAACTTGTACTCTAATAAAATACAGAATATCGAAGGCATCGACAAATTTCTAGAGGCATATGGGTTACCCAAATTGAATCAGAATGATATACACAATTTAAACAGATCAATTTCAAGCAAGGAAATAGAGGATGCCATCAGAAGCCTACCAACCAAGAAAAGCCCAAGCCAGATGGATACTAAAGAATCAATATTCTAAAATTATTTCATGAAATAGAAAAAGAGGGAGCACTTCCAAACTCATTCTGAGGCCAATATCACCCTGATTCCCAAATCAGGCAAAGACACATCAAAGAAAGAAAAAACTGTAGACCAATATCTCTAAGAACATAGATGCAAAAATTCTCAATTAAACTCTGGCAAATTGAATACAAAAATATATCACAAATATAGTGCACCAAGATCAAATGGGGTTCATCCCAGTGATGCAAGATTGGTTCAACATACAAAAATCAATAAATGTAATTCATCACACCAATAGACTTAAAGAATCATATGGTCATCTCAATTAATGCAGAAAAAAGTATTCATCAAAATACAGCACCCATACATGTTCAAAACACTAAAAAAAAATAGAAATAATAAGAACATATCTCAACATCATAAAAGCTATATATGCTAAGCCCCAGGCCAACATTATTCTAAATCAATATTCAATCCCAAAAAAACCCAAATGCCAAATGTTTTCTCTGATATAAGGAGGCTGATTCATAGTGGGGTTGGGAGGGGGAGCACAGGAGGTTTAGATGAACTCTAGATAGAGCAAAGGGGTGGGAGGGGGCATGGGAGTAAAAAGGATGGTGGAATGTGATGGATAGGTACATGTATGAAGACACAAATGGTGTGAATATACTTTATATATAACCAGAGATATGAAAAATTGTGCTCTATTTGTGTAATATGAATTATAATGCATTTTTGAGTCATATATAACAAATTAAAATAAAAGATTTTAAAAAGTACATAAAGAAGCTATAGAACTAAGAAATACAATTAATAATTTACTTAACAGATATATATATATAGAATATTTCATCCATCAATGACTGAATACACTTTCTTTTCAGCAGCACACTGATCCTTCTCTCAAATAAAGAGTTGCCAAAAAGCAACTCTTAGGAAACTAAAAATAAAGGAAAGATGATATCTTGTATTCTATCAGATCACAATGGAATTAAATTAGAAATCAAGGATAAAATAAAAAATACAAGCTATTCTAATACCTGGAGACTAAATAATATGCTACCGAACAAACAATGAATAGCAGAAGAAATCAGGGATGAAATTTAAAAAAAGTACTTAAGAGGTAAATGAGAATAGTAATGCAACATATCAAAATCTCTTGGACACTATGAAGGCAGTTCAAAGAAGAAAGTTCATTGCATTGAGTTCATTCATTAAGGAAACAGAGAGTCACCAAATAAATACCCTAACATTACATCTCAAAGCCCTAGGGCAGGGGGTTGGGGGAATCAACACCAAAGCAGAAGACCAGAAATAATTAAAATCAGAGCTGAAATCAATGAAATTGAAACAAACAAACAAAAAAAAAAAAACTGACAAAACAAAAAAGTTGATTCTTGGGGGAAGGGGGATCAATAAAGCTGATAAACCCTTAAGCCAAGTTGACGAAGAGAAAGAGAAAGAAAATTTAAATTACTAAAATTCACGATGAAAAAAGAATATTACAATGGACACTACTAAAATTCAGACAATAATCAGAAACTATTTTGAAAATTTATACTCTAATAGAAAACCCTGACAAATTTCTAGCAACATATGACCTATCCAAATTGAATCAGGAAGACATAGAAAATTGAAACAGACCAATTTCAAGCAATGAAATTGAATACACCATCAAAATCCTACCAAAAAGAAAAGCCCAGTACCAGATGGATTTTCAGCTCAATTCCACCAGATTTTCAAAGAACACCAATCCTCCTCAAATTACTCCATGAAACAGAAAAGAAGGGAACCCTTCCAAACTCATTCTTTGAAGCTAGCTAGTATCACCCTGACTCTAAAACCAGACAAAGATACATTAAGGAAAGAAAAAATTCAGACCAATTTGCCTGATGAACATACATGTAAAAATTCTTAACAAAATTCTGGCAAACTGCATACAAAACTTATTAAAAAGACAGTGCAGGGACAGGGATTGTGGCTCAGTGGCAGAGCACTCACCTCTCATTTATTAGGCATTGGATTTGATCCTCAGCACCACATAAAAATAAGTAAATAAAGGTATTGGCATCCCTCTACAACTAAAAAAAAATGTATATATTAAAAAAAGAGAAGATAGTGCACTATGATCAAGCAAGGTTGGTTCAAAATATGTAAATCAATCAATGTAATTCATCACATCAATAAATTTAAAGACAAAAATCAAATGATTATCTCAACAGATGGAGAAAAAGCACTTGCAAAATACACCATCCACTCACACTCAAAACACTAGAAAAACCAGAGATAGTAGGGACACACTTCAACTTTATAAAAACTATATATGCTAAATCCAAGGTTAACATCATTCTAAATGGAGTAAAACTGAAAGCATTCCCTCTAAAAACTGGAACAAGACAAGGATGTCCTCTTCACCACTTCCCTTCAACATATGCCTGGAAACTCTAGCCAGAGCAATTATACAAAAGAAAGAAATTAAAGGATATAAAAAGGAAGAGCTCAAACTATTCCTATTTGCCTACGACATGATTCTATATTTAGAAGACCCAAAAAACTCCACCAGAAAACATTTGGAACTCATAAATGAATTAAGTAAAATAGCAGGATATAAAATTAACTCCCTTTAATCAATTGTGTTCATATACATTAGTGATCAATCAACTGAAAGAGAAATTAGGAAAACTATCCCATTGACAACAGCCTCAAAGAAAATATTTGAGACTCAATCTAAAAAGAGAGGTGAAAGACTTCTACAATGAAAACTACAGAACCCTAAAGAAAACTTAAAGAAGGTCTTAGAAGACAGAAACATCTCTCATGTTCTTGGACAGGCAGAAATAATATAATTAAAATGGCCATACCACCAAAAGCACTAAACAGATTTAATGCAATTCCCAATAAAATCCCAATGACATTCTTCATAGAAATAGAAAACGCAATCATAAAATTCATTTGGAAAAATAAGAGACCCAGAATAGCCAACACAATCCTTAGGGAGGAAAGTGAAGCCAATACCAGACCTTAAATTATACTAGAATTATAGTAATAAAAACGGCATGGCATTGGCACCAAAACAGTCATGAACACCAATGGTAAAGAATAGAATACACAGAGACAAACCCACATAAATAGTTATCTCATACTTGACAAAGCACCATAAACATATAATGGAGAAAAGATTACCTCTTCAACAAATGTTGCTAGGAAAACAAAATCCAAATGTAGGAAAATGAAATTAAACCTCTATCTCTCACCCTGCACAAAACTCAATTCAAAGGTGATCAAAGGCCTAGGCATTAGACCAGAGACTCTGTGCCTACTAGAAGAAAATGCGTGCCCAGTTCTCTATCATGTCAGATTAGGACCTGACTTTCTCAACAAGACTCCTAAAGCACAAGAAGTAAATCAAGAATCAATCATTGGGATGGTATCAAACTAAAAAGCTTCTTTACAGCAAAGGAAACAATCATGAACACGAAGAAAGACCGTACAGAATGGGAGAAAATCTTTGCCACCTGCACCTCAGAGCATTAATCTCCAGGAAATATAGAGAACTTTAAAAACTTAATACTAAAAAAAAACAAATAACACAATCAATAAAAATGGGCTAAGGAATTGAACAGGCACTTCACAGAAAAAGAAATATGAATGGTCAACAAATATATGAAAAGTGTTCAACATCCATAACAATTTGAGAAATACAAATTAAAACTACACTGAGATTCCATCTCTCTCCAGTTGAAATGGCAATGATCAGGAATACAAGCGACAATAAATGCTGGTGAGGATGTAAGGAAAAAGGTACTCACATTGCTGGTAAGACTGCAAATTAGTGCAACTACTAAGGAAAGCAGTATGGAAATTCTTCAAAAAACTTAGAATAGAATCAAAATTTGGCCCAGTTATCTCACTTTTCAGGATATACCCAAGGAATTAAAATCAGCATAATATAGTAACATGGCCACATCAATGTTATAGCAGCTCAATTCACCATAGATAAGCTAAGTGCCCATCAACAGATGAATGGATAAAGAAAATGTGGTATATACACACAATGGAATATGACTCAGCCTTAAAGAAGAATGAAACTATGGCATTTGCCAGTAAATGAGTGGAACTGGAGATTATCATGCTAAGTGAAATAAGCCAATCCGAAAAAAACCAAAGGCCAAATGTTCTCTCTCATATGTGTGTGCTAACTCACAATAAGGAGGGTTGCAGAAGTTCTCTGGATTAGACAAAGTGGAATGAAGGAAAGGAAGGGGGATGGGAATAGGAAAGATAGTAGAATGAATGGGACATAACTTTCCTATGTTCACATATGAATACCCAATCACTGTAACTCCACATCATGTATAACCACAAAAATGGGAAATTATACTCCATGTATGTATGTTAAAATTCATTCTACTATCATGTATAACTAAAAAGAACAAATAAATTTTTTTTAAAAACTAGTTCATATTAAAATATTTTAAAATTATGTGATAAATGTGTATTTTGACAAGGTACAAAATGTGTTTTTGTTAAAGGCTTTCTGAAGTTAACTTATTTAGTTGGCCAGATTTTCTTCAAAGGAAAAATGAGTCTGAGTTACAGCCAGTCTCATTTGATATGATAAAGAAAATACTGAATTTGCAATCTTTCTTTTCTTTTAGACCTTTTCTACATTTTCTTTGTTTCCATTATTTATTTATTTATTTATTGAGCGAGGGGTGGGAAATTGAACTGGGAATTGAACTTAGGGGGCACTCAACCACTGAGCCACATCCCAGTTCTATTTTGTATTTTATTTAAAGACAGGGTCTCACTGAGTTGCTTAGTGCCTTGCTGTTACTGTGGCTGGCTTTGAATTGGAGATCCTCATGTTTTAGCCTCCAGAGCTGCTAGGATTACAGGTGTGCACCACTGTGCCCATCTCTCCTTCTCCATCCTCTGGTTTTATTTCTTTTCCAATCATCCCAGAGGAAAAAAGGAAGAAAGACAAGAAAGGAAGAGAGAGAAACAGAAAGAAAGAAACTCATGTGCAGAAAGCCCCTATGTATGACTCAGACTCCTCTCAGGGCTACCAAAAGCTAGAACTGAAATGACCTGAAAAGGTAGTGAAAAAAACTAATCTCAATGCCAATTTACTTCTTCCAATGCATTTTTAACAATGTCTCAACCAATTTTTCACTAAATTCTAATTACTTTTACCTACTGAGGAGCTCTTAATCTGTATTCTTCATTTTCATTGCCACTGAAGTTAATATAGATCTTACTTATTTTTCAACTTCAACTACTACCCAATCCCTCTTTGAGTACTATAATCATCTTCCTGATACGTGCCTGCTCATGGCACTCTCCTTTTTAAAAATGTAAAATGGCTCTTCCTGGCTACCTAGATAAAGTGCAAAATAAATAAATAAATGTGATTTTTCTTTCTTCCTTTGCAGTACTGGGGATTGAACCCAGGACCCCTTAACCAAGCAGTTTACCGCTCAATTACACCTCCCAGCTTTTTTATTTTTGAAACAGGGTTTTCCTAAGTCGCCCAAAATGGCCTCAAATTTGCAATCCTCTTGCCTCAGCATCCTGAGCAGCTTGGATTATAGGTGAGCATCATCATACCTGGTCTTCCAAGTCTTTTGCACTGAAATTAGCTATTCTCCCACCCTTCAGCCACTTCTATACATCCCCCTCACTAATAGTCCTAAATTAGAGCAACCCTACTTTTAAGTCACAGTCTTTCAACAAATACGAATTCCTTTACCAAAGACCTAAACTCCTACTCACTTACTTCAAATAACTCTTATTACATCTTCTAGCCCTTCCTAAAGACAAAAGTTCAGTACACTCTTTTATGCATTCCATACGTGCTTTCTTTACAAAATTATTCATTCACCAAGTTATTTACTGAGCACTTAGTGCTACTAAGCACTCTGCTAGGTGCTAGAAATAAAGAATAAATAAATTCTTAGGTTTAATCTATGAAGGGGCAAACAAAAATTTACAACAGTGTAATCAAGTTCTTATAATTGGTACTCATGCTTTTAAAATTACAACTAACCTATATACCACACTCAAATTATTCTTCCTAAGACTGAATTCTAATTACACTGCAAAATTCAGTAAAAAGAGCCACAAAGGATGGAAGATTTAACTGGACTGACTTCTGGTCCTATAAAAGCTTAGAAACTATGAATCTGTCATCTCTTCTACTCCCTTTTAAGATCTCTATTGCTTTAAGAGAAAATAAATTCAAACTCTACAGTTCTGAATTCAAAATGCTGTACCTTTCCAGACCTTTATTCCAATATGTCTCTCTGTATCTTCTGATGTAATCAGCAGACTTACTGCCATTCTTCAGTTATGCTCCACAATCATAAATGGCACAAGCTGTTTTTCCATAACAAAGCAACCATGAATGCTGTCCACAAACTATGATTAGACAAAACAATAATAGAATTTTGTTGAATGTCCTTCAAAAAACATTCTAGTTTTCAGAAGTAGTCCAAAATACAAAACTTGTGTTTATAGCAATCCCATGCCAAATTTATTACAGTCCATTATTTCCATACATTACAGTGAAAAGAGAACTCAATGAAAAGTGCACAAATTTCAAAACAGGAACAGAAATGAGTTCCAAACCATGCTTTCAATGGAAAGAGAAGAAGGAAAACAGTGATATAATTAAAATGGAAAAAGAAATAGTCAAAAAAAGGAAGTTGAACATAAAAACAACTTTGGTATTTTTCATTTCATAAAAAATAAAAAAGCCATTAGGCCTGTACTTTGAACCCCTCCCCAGTTCACTCCCTTTTAAAATATACCACAAATGACAACTCATTCACAGGTACCTTAAAATATTTTAGGTGTAACACTAACAGAACATAATATACACTAAGAGAATATAATAAATATTCTGTTTCCACAAGGATGTGGAACATTTCCATCAGTATCTAAGACATTTTAAATGTTATATAAACACAATATATTGATAAATATGATTATTTTATGGCTGAGATGGCAGGCCCACAACACATATTTTTCTTTTTTGGTGGTCCTGGGAATTTAACCCATCAATACTTTACTACTGATTTACACCCCCAGATCTTAACTTTTTTAAAGACAACTTCTCACTTAGTTAATCCTTATGAGGGGATTAATTCACTGATTGGATTACCCAACCATTTCACCTCTAAATCTTCTTGCATTGTCTCACATATGAGCTTTTGGGGGATACCACATATCTAAACCATTAGAGTCTGAGTCTAGTATAGATAAAACCAGTTGGCTCCCTTGGACTACAGTTCTAATCCTTTTTTTATAACTTCAATTCAACTTAGATACTTCTATTGTCACTGTAAACCTAAATCATCCTGCCTCTCAAAGTTATGACACTCCTTTTCTCCTTCTAACTAGGTTTCATATATTGGCTAGTTAAAGAGTTTACACAATAATAAACCTTATTTAGCAAGTGTCCTTAGTGGCAAAATAAGTACCACTAGTGTCCTGTCAGAAAACAAAACTACAAAATAACAACTCTTCTGAAAAAGATGGGTTGTCTAAAACGCAAAGCTTAAGCCCTAGCTGGGTTTTGAGATTGCTATTTTAAATAGCTGAAAATAGCATGGCAGGTATCTAACAACCCATGATAATGTCTCAGAAACAAAGTACCTGAATAGCCTTAGGAGGAACAGAAAAAGCAGTTAGTGGGAAAAAACAAGGTTATCAAAAAGATCCTACCAATAAATGAAATTATCACCTTGATCTTCAAATCTGCCTTCTTCTTATGATCCCCACCCAGTTTTCAAACCAAAAATGAGTATGACAGTCTCCAGTTCCAGCCCATTTCAACTCCTAAATCTCTCACTGATTCCGCCTTAATTCCTGAAGTATTTACATGAGCTATTCCATCATCATAATTCATCCTAGATACCATTCTTGGTCCTAAAACTACATCTTATTCATCTTAGTACCCTTTGAATCTGGCACTGCACCTAATACAAAAGATCAATACAGTCATCACATGGTAACTGCAACCAGTCCTAGGACGACTGGTTCCAAGATTTTCAGTGGATACCAAAATTTGAGGATGCTCCAAAGCCTTTTATATAAAGGAGCACAGTATTTGCATATGACTATGCACATCCTCCCATATATTTTAAATCATCTTTAGATTACTTATAATGCCTAAAACAATGTAAGTACTATCTGTGTAACAGCTGTTAGATTGTATTGCTTAGGAAATAAAAACAAGAAAAAAAAATTTGTGTATGTTCAGTACAGATCCAATTTTCCCTCCAATATTTTCAGTAGTTGGTTGAGTTCGCAAATATGGAGGGCTAACACTATGTTAAACTAAAATACCAGAGGAAACTCATACTCAATCACAAAATAATGTGTGCTTGTGACCTGCCTGCCTTTTGTGTGCCTCTAGCCTCATAATGGATCTCTCCAATTTCTATTTACCTCTCACAAATCTCCATGTCTTTGCATATGGTATTATTTCTGCCTGAAATGCCCCAGATATCAAAAGATCCCTAGTTATCATTCAAACGCTAACATGAATATCTAATTTCAAAAGGTCCATTACAACCTTCTTCCCTGTCCCTCCCAAATAGTTTACTGTTTCCTGATTTGAACTATTCTCAACCTTGAAAATATGTCTACAGCTGTATTCATTAATACCACCTTAATTTTTTTGAATATATCTAACTCACCCTACAAAAACATAGGCTCCATAAAATTTGTATATTTACCTCTCTCTAGCCTGGCAGACAGTAGGTACTTAGTGAATGTTTACATGAATTCAAGGGAAGCAGTAGTGGTAGTTAAATTTAAAAAAAAAAAAAAAAAAAAAAGCAACCATTTTACAAGAGTGTTAAGAGAAGTAAAACAAGTTGTGACTATCTTACCAAGAATATGAAACACTGATAACTTGGTTTCTAATGTTGAAGACAAAATCCAGAGAAACCAAACAGAAAGAACCTTCCTAGTATACAAGGAAACGGAGAACATTGGTTCTAGGATAGCCTGGGATAAGAAGCAAGGGAACAAACTATATGAACTTTAATCTCAGTGACATGTTATGGCCAAATACAAGTATAAACAGATGCAAGTCATGGCAAAAATGTGTTAAGCACCTATCTGCTGTGTACTACACTAAGTATACAACATTTAACTGTTTTTTTTTTTTTTGAGCACTTACCACCTGTCAGATCTATTAGACACTTTACATGTTATATCATTTAACCCTCAAATAATCTTGTAAATACACCCTATTAGTCATTTTATATTAAGAAAGGAAGATTCAGAGAATGAGTAATTTATCTGAGGCTACCGAGCTATTTCAATCCATCTAAGTCTGTGCTTTCAACTACTACGCAATAATGACCTTATTATCTTAATATAATTCTCACAGCAACCCATGAGATAGAAGCTATCCTCATTTTATGTTTATAGATAAGGAAACTGTGTCTGATTTTAAATATTAATCTCCCTCCGGTCTTATATTCTTAATAAACAACGGAGCTGAGATTTCAAGCTAGAACAATCTAGATCCAAAGCCTCTCTATTTCATCACTGCCTCAAACTACTCTAGGATTCTATCAACCAACAAGTTCATTCTCTAAATACAATTCTCCATTATACAATGTTTCAGGAACCATGAGCCCCTATTTATGTCTCAGGCTTATCATCTTTCCCAAGCTAACCTTATCACTATATTCTCAACTCCTGATCTCTCTCTAAAGAGACCTCAAACCCATCATCTCTGGATCCTTTTACACTTTAAAATTAACTGGTACCTCAAGGAGCTCTCCTTTATGTGGGTTGTAGCTATCAAGAACCAATCAAATTAGAACTGAGAAACTTAAAAATATTTATAAACTCAAAAATAACAATCTATCATATTAACAAATGACCCTGCTATGAAAAGTAACTTTTTAAAAAACAAGTAAAAATTTACTGAGAAGTGCAACAGTTTTATATTTTTGCAAATATCTTTTATGTCTGTCCACTAACATGCACAGCACAAAAACAAAACTATGATTTGTGTGGTAAGATTTTCACCAAGACTAAAGGTAAGGAGCAGGAGGCTATCAAACCTAAATCTGTTCCCTTAGCATGAGACAAGCATCTAGATCACCTAGTCCCTAGCTTCAGCACCAAATGATGGGCATCAACATAAATCCTTTCATTTTTCTTACCTTTTGCAAGATTTTTCAATTCTACTTGGTACCCTCTTTCTACAACAAATCATAATATTCTAGTTACCAGTACCTAGAGGGAATTAGTCTCTGTCAGTGTTCAACACTTTTTCTAGCTGCTAAATAACACAGGTAAAAACACAGTACTCATCACATTATCAACATTCAAATATCCATTTGGGAAGTTCTCAATATACAAGGAATCAGTTTTGATCCAGTCATTTCCCCCCCTAAAACTAAGAAAGAATATTTTCCATGAAATGTTGACCTTACAAAGCATCAATAACACTGGAATCTTACTCAAAAGTCACTGATAAGGTTTCAAAAAATTTGAAAACACACCTAAAACACCTGTGTTCTAGTGAAGATCTGCTACACACTGCTTTGGGACTGCCACTTCCAAAATAACAAAACACTTCCAGAATGCTTTCAGACTAGATATATGGTGTATATATTTTACCAACATGACAAGTATTCTTATGTGGACTCCAGTGAGGTTTTTGATCCATAATCAAAAAGTATTAAGAATCTGCCAATTAGTAACTGTGTGTCAACATGATTAGCCACCAGTGCAAATGGTCATAAATTTGGGCAAGTGGGTCTCCCTATACAATCAAATCTACAACAAAGGTCCATTCCAAGCCACAACATCATGACAGTGTGTTCAGCAGAAAGAGGGAAGAGTACAACACAATGTCAGTAATACAAACTGACCTCAGACAGATCTATTAGAGAAGTCCTAATTCTGCAATGTGTTTACCTTCATCTTTAAGGCTTAAATTTCCTCACTTATAAAACAGTACTATCTGTTCACAATTTTGGTGACAGGGTTAAATAACACATGTAAAACACAGTGCTCATTACATTATCAACATTCAGATAAAAATCTTTTTACTTTCTATGACTACAAACCCTAAATCTTTGGATTTCCTATAATAATTTCCCTAAAACTGGGAAACAAATGACAATTCTTTAGATGTCCAAAATAGAGTTTTCATTTCCAAAAATGTTAGATTGTAATAAAGGAAATTATCAGTCTAAAACACAGCAGTTAGCTTCATCAGATAATGCTTTATGACACTGTGGGTTACTTATAACTACACATAATCTTATGAAAGAAAATATTTTACCTTCAAATAAGCTGAACTCAAGTCATTTTTTATTTAATTTTAGAGTGTCATATCTTCTTTTCTGTTTGGTCTTTAATTAGCTGAGCCTCCTAATACAACTATCACTCCATACTCAAAATCTACCTAATAAAAATCTATATACAATCAATGAATATACAAAGATTGAACCAGGCCCACTGCCTAATTCATTAGGTCTCCAAGTTTGTAACAAGTAACTTCAGGGGGGAAAAAAATTATCTAATGATTCCCCATTTGCTCTCATTCCATATTTAAGACTAGTGGCACATATGTATAATCCCAGTAATTTGGGAGGTTGAGGCAGGAGGACTGTAGGTTCAAGGACAGCCTCAGCAACTTAGCAAGGCCTTAAGCAACTCAGCAAGGCCCATCTCAAAATAAAAAATAAAAAGGGCTGGAAATGGTAGTTCAGTGGTAAAGCACCCTTAGGTTCAATCCCTAGTAACCCCCCATCCCGGCCAAAAAAACCTGCACCAAAAATTCAAATGAACTTTGGGCTATGGAGCTCAAGTACAAACCTATCACAAGGAACATGAAAATAAATCCTACATCTTCTAGTAAGTGAAGACTGAAAATTCTACTATTATGATTTCACACCAGATAAACTCCACCTCCAATGAGGAATAACTTTGTTTTTGAAATCAATTCCACCAAAAAAAAAAATGCATATGACCAAATAAAAATTCAATTATTCCAGCCAAACTATCAAGGAAAAGTTTGAAAAATAGCTAAGTAAATATACATTAGAAATTTACTTCCTAAGTTTTGACCTTAAGGAATCAAAAAATTTACAACTAACACAGATGTCTACTTCTTTCTACTTTGGCCTCCTCTTTGAACTATTACTCTTTTCCTCTCATTTTCAAACAAGAGTCTTCATCATAACCTCCCATGTGCCCAATCCTCAATCTGTCTTGGTCCCATAAAATTTTTCTCTGCTTATATTCACCTACCTGGCAAATCCTATCCACCCATTTTCAGACTTCATCCTCCCCTAAACCAGGAGACCATTTATTACCACTGAAAACTTCCTCTTTCTCAGCACTCTTATCAATCTTGGCCTCTGTAATGTTGCTACTTCCTGTTCTGCTTTTATCTCCTTAACCACTTTACTTCAATTCTGCCAAAAACTAAATGCTACCTGCTCCTTAAGAGGTCCCCCTGCCCTCTCCTCTTCCTGTTCTACATTAAGTTTCACAGCTATTTATTTGCATACTTACACTCTTCCAGCAGTGTCCATAATTCTCAATATTTTACTTCTGCTACAAAAGCCTATCTTCCAATGCCAAAGACATAATGATCAAATCTATCAAATCTCTCACCAACATACAATCTACATACCTGTTAGACATACTCATCTAAATATTCAAGAGTTAAGAAAAACTACTCAAAACTCAAACTCTACCACTTTGCTTGTCCAAATCTGCTCTTCTTCCTCTATTTCCCAAGTTAAATCCTACCAAGTTTCCCAAGGTAAAAAATTTCTGAATCATACCTTTCCTATTTTTATAGTTGACTGCTTGTCTATCTCTAATTCTAATATCAAAGTTATTATATACTTTTCTATCTCTTATGACTTTGATTTCTTAGGAAGATCTAAATGAACTATCACTCTACATGTAAATGTTATCATGCAGCATTTACATGATATTCTCTAATTCCAGTATCTTAACCCCATTAATCCAGCTTCCACATTTTTACTATGTACCCCATGAAAATGTATGATGTCATATACACCATTTCTCCACCCTATCTACCAAAACTCTCAGTGGATTCCCATTCTATACAGGTAGAAGTTCTAACACTTTAAGAAAACACCTAACACTATTTACAAGCTGTTTCTGACCTCTTCTTATTCCTTTCATCTTTGTATCCTATGTTCCATAACCCACGCTGTAAATTTGATTTTGGACATGCTATTTCTTTTCCCTAAAATATCCTACTCAGCCTGACAAATCCCTATTTATTCCTCAAGATCCAGCTCAAAGACATCTGAGGTCACTACCTCAAGTTTCCCAAGAAGAATTAAATTTTTCCTTTCTAAGCATGCCCAAAATGGTTTATATATTCCTAACTGATATAACCTGATGAGTGCTTTTTGTCTTTCTGTTCACACCATTACAAACAAGACCATAACCCCCACAAAGGTAGTGTCTACACAGTACCTGGGACACAAGGGTTGCTCACTAAGTATTTTTGGAACTGAGTTATAGTACTATTATTATTGGTTTGTTTTGCTTTTTGTTTTGTATTGGGAATTGAATCCAGGTAATTGAATTGAATCCACTAAGGTACATCCCCCAGCCCTTTTTTCTTTTTTTTTTGACCGAGGGTGGGGGGAGGTGGGTGTGTCAGGGATTGAACTCAGGGGCACTCAATTACCAAGCTACATCCCCCAGCCTATTTTTTCTATTTTATTTAGAGAGAGGGTCTCACCGAGTTGCTTTAGCACCTCGCCATTACTGAGGCTGGCTTTGAACTCACGATCCTCCTTTCTCAGCCTAAGATCCTCCTGTCTCAGCCTCCAATCCTTCTGTCTCAGCTTCTAGAGTGGCTGGGATTACAGGCTTATGACAGGGTACAATTGTTCTGAAAATGTGAATTTTTTTCCAACATGAATGATATATTAGGGAACAATATGAATATAATGCAAATTTCTCATTTGCTTATGTGCAATTTTGTCTGCAAACAACACTAAGTAAAAGTAGAAAACTGCACCCAATTGAAATAAGATGAAGAGAAATACATAAAACACATTTAAACACTCACTAAGTCAGTTTACCTTGTGTTATGAGTGACCGTTCATTTCTGGGGTGAACAATTTTTTTATCTGATTTCAGGTAACTCTCCTTCCACCAATTCACAATAATTCATAAGCAACAACCCTTCTGAGGTCCATTTGTACAAGCAAATCAGATATTTTTCACCTTAAATTACCACATTTGTTGTGTATTTACATCTTAACTATTTAACATGTATAAAAAGCTTAAACCAATTTTTTAGGGTTTTTTTTATTTTTTTATGTGTCACTGCCAAAGTTTTTAAGTGCTATATCCTAATTTCATTCTTTCCCATAGGACCTGTGGTTTCTCCAGTACAATTTTGCACAGCACAGTGACTCTTAGGAATCTATATATTGCTTTACAGCAGAACTGATTATAAATTAACAACTTTATGAGTTCTTTGGCTTTATAGTTTCAATATTCCAATTTCATTAATTTACCAAGGAGAAAACTCTGTCTTTTCCCAAAATTTCACAACACATTTACAGACCATATCCTAACAAACCACTGGGACAGTCATAACCTTAACTTGGTGGCTTTGAAGTCTGGTGAGCATAAGGTAATTTTTCCAGCTAAGTTCTCTAGTCTGTCTAAGCCTAACTCAGAAAGAAAGTTCTCAAACCTGAACTTTCATGTAGGGCTTTCATTTTTTGGCTGCTTTTAACAACTCTCCCCAAAAAACTGACATTTTTATTTTAAGTGACCCTCTCTTCTACAGTAATTGAGCAGAGCCCTCAAGCCCACTACAAGGGACCACAGACAAGAGACACCACCACATCCAAGTGAAAAAGAAGGAACTATCAGATACATCTCTCTCTAACATGATTTGATTTTAACTTGTGTTGGCTCCACTCTACTCTCCACACTGATGCAAAATTGATACCTAAATCACTTTGCTCTCCTGTTCAAAGTATTTTGACTCCTTACTTTGCTGAGAAAGGAATAAACTTCATTTCTATCTTCCCAAGCATGGTCCTTCAAAATCTAGGTCAGACACACCTTTGCGAGTTCCTCTCAAGTCACTCCCACTGTTTCAATAACACCTTACCACTAGCCTTACTCCAACATCTGACACCTCAGTACAAACCTTCTGTTTGAAAGGACTCCCTCCCAAGTTTGACAAGCTCCTATTCAGTGTTAGTGTTATAAACCAGTTCCAGACCTTCCATAAGTTTAATCATTCTTCTGTTCTTCCACAGCACTCTGTACATCTATTAAGCCTATATAGCAAAAATTAAGCATATTCATTTTTTAATTCTCAGTGTCCAACACTATGGCTAGCATATGCTATTCCTTGACATGTTATTTAAGTTTTGAAAAAATATAAATAGATAAGGAAGAGAAAGAGCCCAGAGAGGGTAAAGTTAAGGCAGCCAAGACCACCCCAATCCCAGATCCAAATAATTATTCTGTTCCTCATTAATTACTTATTCAAATACCAAAATCTGGCACATTCCTTTGTACCCTAATGCATTTATGTGTATAGTATAATTACAATTTAGTTTACTCAGGATCTCTTAACTTCATATACAGTGTTTTATTACTCACATTTCATTTAAGATGGCTACCTCTAGAAAAAACTACATCAGAAGATTTTGTACAACTAGGAAATTAGAAAATTAAAGTTGGGGAACTTTCTTTTCTAAATAATACATTAAGTTCCAGTCACACAACAAACATGTAGAAAGTGTGACATACCCACAAACAAAAGTACCTTCTCCAGTAAAACACATTCTTACCTGAACCTATTTGGAATTTTTTCAAAGTGAAAAATGCTTTAAACCAGAGCTTCCCAACCAGTGGACCTTGCATATGGGAACGGGTTACAAACATGCTGAAGATATTGACCCCTCACCTGCGAGCTGCCTTACCTATTTATTTCAATATGCCTTATATACATTACCCTTTTTGGTTGCATTATATATAAAAAAGGTGTATGCATTAAAGAATATACAAAGACTAATAGGGGTATAGTGGAATATCTAAGCATTAATCAAAATACATACTTACAAATTCCTACAATGTCTTTATTTGTAGTCAGGACCAAGCTCATGTCTGTTCAAATGAAGGAGTCTGAAATTTCCCAACAACTGCAGTTTTACTTTGCCAACAAGATTTAAGAAACATGAAAATGCCTACAGATTGAACAGGTATTCAAAAGGAGGCTTCTTTAGCTATGTCACCACTTATCATCTGAAATTATGCAAGGATTGACTTTCAGGGAGAAACTTCAGTCTCAAAAAAAAAAAAAAAAAAGTATCTTTATCACACAGTCTCTTTTGACCATTTCAGTAACCATCCTGTTCCTCTACTGAGAATTAACCAGCCATAACTACCTTAAATAACTTCTATCCATTAAAAAAAAAAAAAAAAACCCTTCTTTCCCAAGGGAACAAATCATCAACAATTACACACTCTCATGCCTTCCACATAACTGTTATATCTTAAGACAAGTCAATTTAACCTTTCTAGGTCTCAGTTTTCTCATGAGCAGCAGTTCAAATATTTTGTTTACAGCAAGATGACTGGACTAGATAGCTGAACTGAAGACATTAAGTAACTTTTATTCTGAATTTTAAAAGTCATCACACACATTAAGGACTGTGGTAACTATCTTAGCAACAATTACCAAAAAAGAAAGTCTTCAAAACCTTTTGATCAGTAGCAACAACAGCTCCTAAGCCCTTCAAAACTGTTCTGAAGTGGTGATAAATTTCAGTGTACTATGAAAAATACAAAGTGCCATTACACACCATTTTATTTTTGTCTTATTCATATTTACTTTCTTCCTCTCCAAAGTTAAATTCCAAGGCGCAAGTAAGCAAGAATATTCAGTACTAGCAATGATGAGACAATTCACCTGGAAAACAGGTAAATATAAGAACTCAAATTTAAGCAGATTATTTCAACAACGTCAGCTTAACACAGTAACAGCAAATCCAAGAGCAAGCAAGACGACCATTCACAAGGTTGTCGTTTGGTTAACAGTTAAAGAAAAAAGGTTACAGGTGTCTATTAGCAAGCTCTCTCAGGGAGCGGTGTTAAGAGTCAAAAGGAAAAAAAGGTTCCCACAGTAAACGACTGGTGCTGAAAAATGAAAAGCCAAGATTTAATCTGCGTTACTGGAGAAAATTGCTTAAGTAATTAGTACTATCTCAGTGACCTCAACAAAACCATACTATAAATCTCTTTTTATCTGGTGCTAAGTGCTTTTTTAAGCATGTAATTCACCGCTTCCCCAAAAAATATCTGAGTTAAACTGAATTTTAAAAATTCGGGGGGAGGGGGGAGCGGTTGGTTTCCCGCTTGGCGGTAACTGCGGCTACGGAGTGCGAAGTTCCACACTCCACAGCGCGCACTCCCAGAGTCACTTCCAAAGTTGCCACCCGTCCAGGACACGAAACAGGGATACCGGCTGCTGAGGGTGACCGGAGCCTGGGTCCCAGAGCTAGGGCGCCCACCCCCGCCCCTTGCGCGCCGCCTCCACCGCCGTCAATCAATGTCCTCCAGACTCGGCACGGGGGCGCGGCCCCGGAAAGGCGGTCGCGTCGAGAGGGCGCCCCCAACAGCCGCCAGCTTGGCAGAGGAGTGTGAGTGCCACTCATAAAACTAAAGTTGCCCGCAACCTATCCCGGCGTGCTCCGGCTACAAGCGGCACGACCGACCTGAAGGTCCATGCGCGGCCAGTCGGGGAGCAGCCCGGGTCGGGCCTCGGGCCCGTCTCGCTCACCTCTCGAGGTGCGCCGCCTTCCTCCGCCGCTGCCACCGCCTCCTCCCTTTGAGTGCAGCGGGGTCTGACCTGTGGAACCACCATACCAGTCCCGCCCGCTGCTGCAGCGCCGCCACCGCCGCTCCTCTGCCGCCTCAGCCGCCGGTCTTTGTTTCCACTCCGAGAGCTACCGCTTCAGCTGCCCGCCTCAGCCGCCCCGATGGGCCACCACTACGCCCTCCCGCCCTCTCGGCCCCCTGGCTCGCCCTCGTCGCTGCGCCCACCGCCGCCTTCTCCTCCGCGCCGCCGACGCCGCCGCCACCGACGCCGACGCCTCCTCCTTCGCGCCCCCCTCTTTTTCATTGAAAGCAAACAAGCATCATGGCGGCGGCCGCCGTCCCCCAGCCAGCTAGCGCCCTGACCGCCGCCGCCGCTCCAACATCCCGGCCGCCCATTGGTCGCTGCGTCCAGATGCAACCATCCTGCGTCCGGTTAGGGGGGGTCGCTCTTCAAACGCCCGAAGCCCCGCCCCCTCTTCCCTGTTCTGAGGAGCACTGAGCCGGCCCGGCGCGCTGCGGGGACCGCCCTCCAACCCTCTGTTCCCGCTCTCACTCCTTTCCTGCACCGTTGCATCTATTTTTCTTTTCTTCCTAACGATCCTCCCTTGTTTCATCTCCTTTGTTGTCTCTGGTGGTTCACTTTTATCCCTTCACTTTTTTCTTTTATTTTGCTTCTCGCGATTTCTTCTCAGGCCTTCGCCTGTCAATCGCTTGGGAACACAGATCAGCTTGCAGACTTTTAACCTCAGCCAGTGTCTTAATCTTTAGACCAAATACTCAGTCTTTAACAAGTCGAATAATTCTTCCTGTTTCAGTTTTGCAGAAAACAAATTAATGGCCCATTTCGGTCCACTAATGGTAGTTCAGTCTGATAAATTAATGGACAGTTTTGCGGCCCTCGCTTGAGTTATTGACCACAGCTGTGTTCAAAGATCAGGCTGTTCTGTTCAGGACAAACTGTAGTGATTGAAGGTGAGTAGAGAAGGAGTAATCTGATTCGTGATGCTTGCATCAGTAAGCAATAGTCGACTGATAGTCTGGGCACAGAGATGAATCAGACCCCACCCTGTTCTGAGTAAGTCTAGGGAAGAGTAACACCCAGCAGGCTGTTAAATTGCACTAGAGACTATGTTGAAGAATATAACTGACCACGCACCTGCATGGCAATCTAACATGGACTACTTGCTCCTTCCTGAAACATCAACCCTGAAGAAATGAGAGTGAAATAGGTTGCAGGAACGAATGATAGCAACCAATATCATTTGGCCCTCACAAAGAATTGCTTAAGAATGTGCAAAATGGATAACTGTTGCCTGGGACAGAGAAGAGTTGGCAGGATGAGAAAAGGATTGAGGGACAAAAACTATTCAAAGATCCAAATGATCTATTCAGAACAAGAGTTCTGTACTTGCTTCTCCTCAGCATTGGCTTGAGCTGATCATTGCCTTCTATTTGCCATGACGGCAGTGACAGCCTAAGCCTCTACAAGTTCCACAAGACACAGGTCAAGGGCAAAGCAATGCAAAAGTTAAGCACAGGTATGGGATTAATGGGAACAAGTGCAGGCTAACTAATTACTTAGACATCCTTCTACACAACCTCTAACCCCCAGACTACTGGAGTTGTGTAGCTATACATAAAGTACCAGCCTGAGGGGCCAGTGGAACAGATATCCAGCTGGTTCTCCTCCTGTGCCCTGGCAACCTGTGCTCCAGTGTAGAGAAAGAGGGGCCTTTTTGTAATTCATGTGTCCAGAAGGAGTTGCTTTTTTTTGTGATTGGCACAGTGTGTATGGAGGAGGGGAAGTCTAGTTGCATAACAAAATCTTGGCAGCATAAAGCAACAATTTGATTATATCTCATGATTCACGTGCTCAGCTGGACAGTTATATTGGTCTCACTTGTGCTTTCTCATGCCTGTGCCTCAGGGGGGCTCAGTGTTGAATGTCTGGCACCTCAGTGTTCCCCAACCAGGCATCTCTGTGTAGTACCTCATTCTCTCACTTTTCTGGCTGTCCTTTTTCACATGGCAACCCAGGGTTCCAAGAGTAAGGAAGTAGAAGTTGCCAAGCCTTCTGAAGAATGTCACTTCCCCTGTATTCTGCCCATGAAAACAATCACAAGTCTAATCTAAATTCAAGAAGAGAGGATATAAGCCAGGGAGGAGCTGCATGTACATACATGGAATGATGGAGTTATTTGAAGCCACATAGGTAGACTACCTCCACAAAATGCCAGGGTTCCCTGAAACAGGCGTTGTTAAACAGATTGACCATAACAATGAAAATTCACAAGAGACTGCCAAATGTAGCAGGTCCCAGGTTGATGCAAGACAACTGAACTGCTATGAGACCAGAATGCTTGTGGTCGAAGATCCATGAATCTTTTTCCAGTAGAAGAGCACAAAGAAGGCCAAGCTAAAATAGAGCTTTCCTGATGAACCTCAAATATACACACTATTTAGTTTTAATAATCTGACACCTCTTTAGAACTAAAAGATTGGTGCCCAGGGACAAGACTGATAATCAAAACTCTTCACCCCTGTGTAGTGCCAAGGACATGACACATTCTAGCTATCTTCTTTTCCTCTTGGGGACTCAAGGCCTCTAAGCTGCAGTTTTCCTCAGATGGGGCCTAGTATAATTGACAAATTTTCAGGTCCTAATCTTATCTTTCTCATATTACTCTTTGTCTCTGGGTCTACTATATTAGTCTTAAGATGATTGGAAATCCAATCATCTAATTCCTTTTCTTTTTTCTTAAGAAAAAAGAAAAGGAATTAGTTGGCTCAAATAGCTTTGAAAGATCAGAAAAAGCATACTACCAGCTTTAGGTGTAGCTTAATCTAGGGGCTAAAGCCACTCAGATCTTCCTACTTCCATAGTGACTTTAACATCAGGTGCCATATTGAATCAAAATGGATGCCTGCTCCTATTAGGTTAAAGCCCAGAGCTCCCCCTAGACAGCTGAACAAACATCCTGGGCTTGACTTTCATTTCCAGCGCTGAACCGAACACATTCAGAAGACTGTCATACCATGGCCAGGAAGAAGTTGAATGCCCCCTCCTGGAGTTCAATAGTCTTCAACTTCACCCAAAGCATATATGCAAAGGGTTAGGGAGAGGCAGAGAAAAATTGGAGATGTTTTTGTAAGAAAGCAGAACAGAAGCAGAAAGGCTGGAAGAGGCACAGGCCTGAGGTCCATTCTATCAAGACTCCACCTGCACATGAACAGGCTTCCTGCCAGCTGCTTTTCCAGGTAACTGTCTTGTCCTGGTTTCACTGCCATTATGTGAAGTTAGGAGAAGTCACCTCAATGCCCTAGTATGTGGGAGAGAGAGGGCTTACATTCAGAGCTCAGATACGCTCCCTGAAGATTCACCTTAGAGAATTGATGGAAAGGGGAAAAGGCAGCAAGTCTGTTTCTAAGTATATGACACTTTTTAAAAGATTAACATTCCTTTTCCATTGTTTAAAAAAACAACAATTGTAGCCATGGTTTTAAAAAATAAAAAAAAAAAAGCAAAAGGCGCGAAGAAAGCATTTATTCCTATCCCCACCCAGCCACACTCCCCATTTGAATTGATCACAATGCTTTGGCCTCAAATAACAAAACAAAACATCTGAGGCTCAATCACCCATACTAGGTAAGTATACTTACTCTCAGGACTAGAAGTCCAATTAGGCATGGCCAAAACATGTTGTTTGACTTAAGGCTTAATAAGTATGCCCGAAACATCTAGAAACAGAACAACTTTGTTTTTAAACAGTATGTTAGTAATATTTCAAATAATATGCCCAAGTGTTTTTCTTTAACCAACAGACACCGTTTCAGAAGCTCTAAATTTAAACAAATGGGTCTAATTGTCCAATCTGGAGAAAAAACATAAAAGAACCCAACAAAACTCCAGACAGTTTTGGACACTGCTTTATATTTATTGTACCCTTCCATGGTTTTCTGATGGTTTGGATGTGTGGAGTGAGAGACGGAGAGTAAAGGATGTCCTTCAGGCATTTGATCTGAGCAGCTGGCGTCAGCTCTGACGTTCAAGGCAATGGGTGGAACTCTGTTTTGGCATTGTGAGTTCCAATGAAAGCCTGGCGGTTCCTCCCACTCAGATATTGCAAGATGCCAGTGCCTACAAGCAGATTAATCACTGATACTCCCTTGGGTGAAAAACATTTTGAGCTACCTTACTTATTATTACTACTTATTATGGAATGTTGAGGTGTTGGAGGCTGAACTAGGAAGGGATTTTGAAAGATGTTTATTACAGATACTGGCCTAAAAGAGTTTAGCAAAAGGTGATTATGTTCATGTCAGGTGAATTTAACATGAGGCCTGTTAAGTTTCTCTAAAAACTGACCTTGTCAGCCTAATTTTCCAGGCCCTCTGGGAAGCCATAGTAAGCCAGCTAAGGAATGATGTTCACTTTGAAGACACTCACAATATTCCTCTACAGTAAACTGATGGCCCTATGGGCTACTCCTCTGCCTCCTTGGGCAGTGGATTGGTCCAGAATCTCTGAGGGGTCTCTACGGGGGACCTAAGAGGAGCTAAAAGCAAAAATCTGAAGAAATACAGAGAATTTGGTAGGGGCCATAGGGACTTCATCTATCCAGGGGACCAGGTGACAGACATTCAGGTTTCCTCATGCATAACCTTATTGATGGGCCACAGTCTGAATTTTATTAGAACTCATTCAGTTTCTAGAATAGAAACCTAATTGCAAGTAATTTAAGCAGGAATGGGAATTCATTAGCTCAATGTAAAGCTAGGCACTCCAATGAACAGATGAAGTAAACAGATTCAGATCCTGGTTCCACTCCCATCATCTGCATCCCTTCAAGTTGCTGAACTTCATGGTGCCTTGGTTTCCTCATTTGTAAACTGGAGGTCATGATACTTACAGGGTCATCTGAAGATTAAATGAGATATCAGAACAGTGCCTCTGAAAATTCTGTGGCTTAAAACACTGATGATTTATTCTTGATAACACTCCATTGAAGTGTTCCTAGTCACCAGGTAATTTTCCTTATTATAGTGATTCAGAGACCTAGGTCCCTTCCAACTTATAGTCCTATGGTAGGCCTTCTTATTCTGCAGTTCATGTACCAAGAGCTGTATGAATGGGATTCAGGAAATGGTTCTGTGAACCAGGCAGGATGGGAAGAAATTTAGCATTTCCTGCCATTTTTAGTAATAAATGATGCTATGGTTTGAATATGGTTTTTCCCCTCCAAAACTCTTAATGAAATTTAATCCCCATTATGATATGTTAAGAGGTGGGAACAGGTAGGACCTTTAAGAGATGATTAGGACTCTACCCTAGTGGATGCATAAATCCATTCATGTGATTAATAGATTAAATGGTTAATGGATTATCTTAGCATAGTTCTGCTATAACAGCCAGTTTGGCTAGATCTCTTGCATACTCCCTATCCCCCATCACTTGCTCTGTGTATAAGACAGCTTTCCATTACTGTAACAAAATAGCTGAAATAATCAAATTATAAGGAGGAAAAGTTTATTTGGGATGACAGTTTCAAGGTTTCAGTTCATGGTCACTCGGCTGTATTCTTTGTGTTTGCAGCAAGGCAGTAGTATATCATGGTGGAAATGTATGGTAAATGAAGTTGTTCAACTCATTGTAGCCGGGAAACAGAGAGACAGATAGAAAGGTGCTGGAGTTCCAATACCCCTTTGAAAGGTATGCACTAATGACCTAACTTCCTCTCACTATGCCCCACCTCCTAAAGATTCCACTACCTCCCAATAACTCCATAGACAGAGGCCCAAACCTTCAATATATGAGCCTTTGGGGGACATTCCAGATCCAAACTATAAAACCATATGATGCCCTGTGCCATCTTGAGACTCTGCCAGCAAGATAGCCATAACTAGATGCAACCCCTCAGACTTGGACCAGAACCATAAGCTGAAATAAACCTCTTTTCTTTATGACTTAATCAGTCTGTGATACTATTATTAGCAACAGAGAGGGGACTATAGAGGTATCAGATTCCAGTAGGATGAGCAGTATCTCTAACTATCACCAGTGGAAACTATAGCCAGATATTTTCATATTCTTCACAATTTTTAGGAAGAATTTTTCTCTCCAATTCTTTTTTTCTTTATTTTCTTTTTATTGAGGTGAAGATCACAAGATATTTTAAAGTTTATATTTTCCTTTGGGATCTCTGCTTTCATTTGATTTTTCTTGCTTTCTTGCAGTTGTTAGAATTTTCAATACTGTGTTGAATGAAAGTGGAAAGAGTAGACAACTTGTCACCAATCTCAGAGGAAAGCATTTGGTCTTCACCACTAAGTACATTGCTAGCTAAAGGTTTTTGTATGCTTTTTATAAGGTTGGGGAAGTTATCCTTTTTTCTAGTTGTGCTAAGAATTTTATCATAAATGCTTTATCATAAGTGGCTGCTGCATCTAGTCAAATCTTTTTCCTGCCTTAAATTGATACAATTATATGACTTCTTTTTTCAATTATTTTTTTCAGGGGTGGGGGAAACTGGGGATTGAACTCAGGGGTGCTTTATTACTGAGCTACATTCAGAGTCATTTTTTAAAAATTATATTTTGAGTCAGGATCTCACTAAGTTGCTGAGGATGTCCTCAAACTCGTGATCCTCCTGCCTCAGCCTCCCAAGTTGCTAGAATAATTGGTGTGTACCCTCACACCCAGATTTTGACTTTTCGCCTTTCATACCTGGAATAAATTCCACTTGGTACGTTTTTTAAAAACATTTTTTAATTTGATTCTCTTAACATTTTCTTGAGTATTTTTGTCCATTGTAGTTTTCATTTTTATTATCTTTGTCTGGTTTTGGTATCAGAGTAAAATAAGCCCATAAAATGAGTTGGGAAGTGTCCCTCTTCAATTTCGAGAAACAGATTTTATATTTGGTGATATGCTTCAGTGAAACTATCTTGACTTGGAGATCCTTTCTTTTTCCATCTTTTTACTTTCAGTTATCTATGTCATTATGTTTGATGTCAGTTCCTTGCAGAAAACATAATTGGGCTATGATTTCTTATTCACTGTTCTAGTCTCTTTTGATTGGTGCATTCAGACTATTTACATTTAAAGCAACTGTTGATTTGTTAGAGCAAGTCTGCCATTTTATGTTTTGTTTTCTTCTTGTTCCCTCTGTTTAGTGTGCCTCTGATTTTTCTTATTTGTTTTCTTGCCTTCTTCCTGGTTGCTGGGATATTTTTCAGCTTTACTTGTTATTTTTATAAAGTTGCTGTAGTGTATCTTTTTTTTTTTTTCCTGAGAAGTTGTTCTAGGTATTACCATATATATAAGTAACATCACAACCTACTACTGTCATTTTACCATTTTGGTCTTTTTGCCTGCCCCACTTTATTTATATTTATTTTGCAACACTGGAGATAGAACTCAGAGCCTTGTGTATGCTAAGTAAATGCTCTACCCTGAACTACACCCTAAGCCCCTACCCACTTTAAAATTATAGTTTTCTTAAGTCTTTGTTCTACATACATTGAGCATCATGTGAGGCAGTGCTACTTTTACTTCAACCATAAAATGTGATTAATAAAACCCATGAGGGGCTGGGGCCGTAGCTCAGTGGTAGAGTGCCTGCCTAGCACGTGTGAGGCACCGAGTTCAATCCCCAGCACCACATAAAAATAAATAAAGGTATTGTGTTCATCTACAACTAAAAAAATTTTAAAAATAAATAAATAAAACCTGTGAGGTGAAGGGTGGTCTATTATGTTTAATTCTATTCACCCATTCATTGTTCTTTCTTTTCAGAGAAAGGCCCCCGATTTCTTCAGTTATCATTTTCTTTGTTTCTGGAGAGTCTCCCTTATCCTTTCTTTAAAGGTAGATCTGCTGCAACAAATTCACTTAGTTTTCCTTCACCTTAAGATATTGTTCTTTTCCCCTTCATCCCCAAGGACAATTTTACTAGATCATAGAGCCTTAGAGTTGATATATTTTTCAGCAACTTGAAAAATATGTTGTACCACTTCTTCCTGCCCTATGGTTTCGGGTGAGAAATCTGCTGTTATCTATTTGTTAATAGATAATTAACAAATATATTTCTTAATAGATAATGCCTCCTTTCTCTTTAGCTATTTTAAAGGTTTCTCTATTGTTTTTAAGAAGTTTAATTATTATGTCTTAGTATGAACTTCTTTGGACTTTCTCAAGGTCTTGAGTTTCTCTCTAATTATTGAATCTCTAGGTTCATGTCGTTTGCCAAGTTTGGGGAGTTTTCAGCTATTGATTCTTTGAATACCTTTTTGGATTCACATTCTTGTCCTCTCCTTCAGAAACTCTAATGATAGTAATTCCTGAGGATAAGAGGAAACTACTGGATAGAAAAGAATTACTATCCAGTAGATGCTAAAATTGCAGATAGCACCAAACTTTTCCTACACAAATATATGCATGGTAAAGTTTAATTTATAAAGTAGGCACAGTAAGATATAAATAAAATAACTAATAATATAGGACAGTTATAATAATATGCTATAAAAGTGTTTGCATTTGGGGCCATTACTAAGTAAAATAAGAGTTACTTATACAGAAGCACTGTAATATCACTACCACCACTGCAATACCACTGCTAATTGAGATGGCTACTAAGTGACTAACAGGCAGGTAGCATGTTCAGCATGGATACACTAGACAAAGGAATGTTTCTTGACTGGGTGGAACAGAACAGGATGGCATGAGACTTCACCATGCTACTTAGAACAGTGTTCAATTTAAAAATCTATGAATTGTTTATTTCTAGAATTTCCCATTTAATATTTTCAGGCTGCAGTTGACTGTATAACTGAAGCTGTGGAAAGTAAAACTGCAGACAAGGAACAACTAATGAATTACCCTAGGTCCCTGAGTCTGTTCATTATTGTTTCAATCTATTTTTTCTCTGTTGTTCAGATTGAATAAATTCTATCAATCTTCCTTCAAGTTCACAAATTCTATTCTGTCATGGCCGTCCTCTCCTGAGTCTGTCCAGAGAGCTTTTAAATTGTGATTCTTATGTGTTTTTTTTTTTTTCAGTTCTGTAATTTTCATTTGGTTCTTTTTTATTTTCTGAGATTTTTAGTTTTTCACTTATTTCAAGAAGATTTGTAATCGGTCATTAAGGCATTTTTTGTGATGGCTTCTTTCAAATCCTTGTCCAACATTTGACTCATCTTAGTACTGGTGTCATTTGATTGTTTTCCTTTATTCAAAATGTGGTTTTCCTGGTTCTGGAAATGATGAGTGATTTTTCCATTGCACCCTTCATATTTTGGTTATTATGCAAGGGATCCTTAATCTTATTTAAATCTTCTATTTTAGCGGGCAGTTATCCAGGTTAGCATGTAGGTTCTGTCTACATTTGTGAGCTTGAGTTCTGATGATATTTTGGTCTTGCAATCCTATTCTGGTCTGCTTTGTTCTTCTAGTGCTATTGGGGTTTTCACTGTTTCTTCTTGTGCCTTCTATGGTAGCAGGCCTCACTCTCAAGTTTGCTTGGGGTGTTGCTAGCTGTCCTTTTGGGGAAGAAGGGACAGAACCTGGGGTCTCCTTATGTCACTGTGTGGAGGGCAGAGATACACAGAACTCTGCTGATGCTGCCAATGCAGGTCCACCAGTGCCCTGATTATAGAGCAGGGTCTGGGATACTCTAAGGCTTTGCTGCTGCTGAAGGTGGATAGTACCAGAGTCAGGGCTCTGGCTGCGGAATACTAGCTGGGGTGACCCAGAACTTCATTGCTGTATCGATGCTGCTGGATTGGATGGCCCAGCTTATAGTGCAGGGCCCATATTTTGAGGCTTTAATCCTGTTTCTCAGCTTTCCTTCCTCCTGGATTAGTTTAAATGTTGGGAGTCTAAGTCAGCTCTGACTCAAGTACCTGTTTTTCAGCTTCCAAATTTTTGTTATTGTATCCTGCTCTCTTTTCTTCTCATTTTGTTGTTTCTTTTACCACAGTTTTCATAGGTTTCAGGGAATGATTAAAATTAGATGGGTATAGTCAATTCTCCATCTTTTTTAAAAAATTATTTTTTAGTTGTAGTTGGACACAATATCTTTATTTAATTTATTTACTTATATGTGGTACTGAAGATCAAACCCAGGACCTCACACATTCTAGGAAAGCACTCTTCTGCTGAACCATAACCCCAGCCCCTCAACTCTCCATCTTAAGCAGATTTTTTTCTTCTAATGTTTTTGTTTGGTGCTGGGGATTAAACTCAGGACCATGCACATGCTAAGCACATGCTCTACCATTAAGTTATACCCCCAGACCTTTCTTATAATTTTTAATGTTCTATATATATCTTTTTGTCATTCCTCATTTTGTTAATTTCTATTCCTAGCTTTTCCCTTTCCTTAAAGGTAGACTTTGAATCAGAGTTTTATCCATTTTATTATTTATTTTTATTGACATTTTAGAAAGTAGTCATTTGGTAAGGTTGCAGTTGGTTTGTATTTCATTAGCTTATTTTTTATCTTTGTTAATTTTCTCCTCCTACTCTCTTAATATTTACAGTCTGGTTCATTTTATTTGTAGAAGTGAATGCTTATTTCCTTTGTTTTCAATTTCCATTATTTTATGAAATTCCATGAGACTCCTTTTCCTGCATTTTCTTTTGTCTGTATTTTGTATTCAATAATTTTTAAGGTATAATATACTCATCAGTATTACATTATGAATTAATATTTCATGTTGTGTTTCTTCTTTAACAAATAGTTATTTATGAAATTTTAAAATTCTGAGTGGTCTTAGACTTCTAGGAAAGCAGCAGGAGGGTAAAGGTGAAACAGGGTGAAGCTCCTTTTTGTGGTTATTTTCTCAGTTATTACTTCATGATAAGACAGTTCTTGGGCCGGGCATGGTGGGTGGGCATGGTGGGTGGGCATGGTGGCGAATGCCTGTGATCCAGTGACTAAGGAGGCTGAGGCAGGAGGATCATGAGTTCAAAGCCAGCTTCAGCAATGGCAAGGCACTAAACAACTTAGTGAGACCCTGTCTCTAAATAAAATACAAAAAAAAAAAGGTGGGGGGGGGGGCTGAGGATGTGGCTTATTGGTCAAGTACACCTGAACTCAATCCCGGTACCAAAAAAAAAAAAGACAAGACAGTACTCATTGTGGTGCATGCTTGTAATCCCAGCAACTTGAGGGACTGAAATGGGAGGATCACAAATTCAAGATCAGCCTGGAATAAAAAGGACTGAGGATATAGCTCACTAGTAAAGCACTCCTGGGTTCAATTCCCATTCCAAAAGACAAACCAAACCAAACCAACAAACAAAAAACCCAGCTTGATAACAAATCCTATGTTTTAGAATTTACTTAGATTTCTGCGTAAAACAATTTTGGTAAATGCTTCATGATTATTTATTTGAAAGGAGTAATGATTTCTGTTAAAGACCCTTAGACTTGTATGTAGACAATAAGGAAAATAAATTTCATTGCAGCTCTAAAAAAAGGACTTATATTTATTGACTACTTATTTTGCACCCGACACTACACCCTTGGCACTGTTGCTGTTTTGGAGTGGGTAAGTTTTTGTTAAGAGGGGGCTGCCCTGTGCATTATGGGATGTTTAGCAATATCCCTGGCCACTAGCTGTCAAATGCCAGTAGCATCCCCACCAGTTTTTTCAACCAAAAATGTCTCCAGGCCTTTCCAGTTATTCTCAGCGTACAAAAATTATTCCTAGTTGAGAAGCATCACACTTGTTTAAGGGTTTACTTTTATGAATTCTTTTAATCCTCATTTCAAACCTATGTGGTAAGCTCTCCTGTCACCCTCATTTTACAAGTAAGTATGTACAAACAGAATAGGTGTCTATACACAGAAGCCCCATGAAGTTAAAAGTAATTTCCCAAGATCACAGGGCTGTTGAGCATCGTTTGTAATATAAATAAAGCAAAAATGAGAACCCAGAATCAACTGTCATTCAATACACTGTATAACATGCACGCAGAGAAAGTGGAACAGATTAACTACTTGATTTATTTATGATGACTAAAGCTCAAAAACAATATTGAGAGAAAAAAGCAAGTTGCAGACATCTTTTAGCTGATGATAAAATATGCAACCTCACCTGTAATCTTTCTGAGGATTCTAATTAGAGTTTTCCTTTGCAATTTCTTTTCTCTTTCCAAAATTGACCTGTGTCCATGAGAATCATAGTTTAAGAGTCTTTTTCTTGATGTTTCACTTTCAGGAAACTGTTTTTCCTCAAGTATCAGTTGGCTTTTATCCTTCCGTTCACATTTATATGGAAGAAACAGTCATAATATTGAAGGTAGGACTGCCTGATTGACACTCAGTCAGGCACACACTTAGAATGGAGCTGACTTTGTTCCTGGAATTGCAGATGGCAGATACCCTTCTCCTAGCTTGAAACTGTTGGGCCTTGCTAAGCAGCTAGGTAGGCTGCCTAAACTCCCTCTTCATTGGGATCTTGAGGACGTCTGAGGGTACTGTCATAGCCCAGTTCACCTGTTCCCTACTCCTTTGTGGAAACTTTTAACTGCTGATGTCCCCTGCTTTTTTAAAAACATTTTTTTAGTTGTAGATGGACATAATATCTATTAATTTATTCCTTAATTAATTTTAATGGGATGCTGAGGATCAAACCCAGTGCCTCACTTGTGATAAACAAGCATTCTACTACTGAGTCACAACCCCAGCCCCTGATGTCCCCCTTTATAATGTGTTAGGGAATCAGAGGACCAACATGCCTTTTCTCTCATCCTCTCAAGGTCTTGGGAAAACATCCCTCAACTAGAGAACAGGTGTGCATAGCTAAATCTGTTACCACTCAAGTATCTTCTGTTTTTTAGCTGCAAAAGTTGAATTGCTGATGTTTCTGCTTCTCTCTTCTCCATGCTTGTGTGTGTGTGTGTGTGTGTGTGTGTGTACCTTCGTCCCTCTGTATTCATGGGGGATACTCTAGTTGGACACTAAAACCTGAGGATCCTCAGTTCCTTTTCTAAATAGCATGGTATTGGCATATCCTATATACATCCTCCTGTATGCTTTAAATTTTCTCTGGATTACTTATAATACCTAATATGATATAAATGCCATGTAAATACTTTTCATACATGTAGTTTAGGGAGTAATGACAAGAAAAAAGTCTATACATGTTCAGGCAATTTTTTTACCCAATATTTTTGATACACAGTTGATTAAATCCATGGATGTGAAACCCACAAATTCCTAGAGGGTCAACTGTATAAAAAATTCTCTGTGTGTGTGTGTGTGTGTGTCTCCCAGGTAAACACACATCTTAATTGTTAAATGCTCAAGAATATGGTTGGTAAGTAGAAACTTCCCTGAGCCCCAGGTGTCCCCCATGGCCCCAGTTCCTTCCGTGAAACACTCCATCCCCCACTTTCAACAACCCAGTAAGGAAAGGCCTCCAGAGCCCACTCCAGATATAGGGCCAGTCCCTGATCTGGGTGGCAAATATCTTCCTGCCTTTTAATACACCCTTTCTAATGAGGGTAAGGAGCCAAATATATGTGAGTGATTTTGAAGGCCTCATCTCCAGCTCAAAAAGGCTTCCTGGATGATTTTGACTACCAGAGATTTATAAACCATTGACACAGAAAACAGGGCGTGGATTGAGATTCTCCTCTGCTTCTCAGGTGTGATTTTAGAGAGATCACCCCTCACTCTTTGAGTCTCATTTTCCCCATCAGTGAAACAGGAATAGGCCTCTCTTCTGCAAAGCTGTTGGGAGAATTAGAAGAGATTCCATGTGCAAGTGACCACAGGAAAAGTACTAATTTCTCTTTAGAAAGGTGGTGTAACTCCTGCAAAAGGCCACTAGGTGGAGCCATTGGCACCAATGAGAAGAGCAGCAGCACTCAAACATTGTGCATCTGCAGCTCCTGAATCATTTTTATTTATTTGTTTTGTTTTATTTTAAAATTATGCTTCCCCAAAGATACAGAATCAGAATTCTTTGTGTTGGCCCTACAGCATGTGCATTTTTAAATTGTCGAGTTATAATCGCATTTATTTATGGCATATGGTGTGACACTTTGATTTATAATACAAAATGATTAAATCAGACTAATAAATCTATCACCTCACATAATTATAATTTTTGGGCTGAAAACATTTAAAATCTACTCCATTAGCAATTTTGAAATGTACAATGCATTATTGTTCATTATAGTTACCATTTTGTACAGTAGGGCATGTGTGCTTTAACAAGTGATTTTAGTCCACCCTATAAAAATCTGAGAACCATTTAATAGCACCAAGTAAAGGATTATGGGCTTCCCTCCCTTTTCCTTCTTTGGAATGGCAGGGCCCTGCCATTAGCCTTTCCTCAATTTGGTCCAGGGCCCTCAGGCCCATTGTTGGCCTCTGTTAGAGTACATTTTCTGGTCTTGATCTTGGCTGTCTTTCCAGAACACCACCTCTGTATGCATCCTTTAGTCCCATGTACACCATCTGTGGGTGAGGAGCAATTTGACCTTAAAATAGCTGCCTTTGGCCATAGGGTGGAGGCCTGGAGTCACCACACCCCCAAGTTGAAAGGCCACTGGATAAGTAATATCCATCATAGAACATTTGATTCTCTTGGGAACACCTGTCAGAAATATTAACCAAAGGAAGATGTGTCAAGGATATGGTTGATACAGGTTAGAGATAATGGGACCTGAACTCAGGTTTGTAGGAGGGAAGGAAAGGATTCAGGATTATGGAGGTGGAGGGGATAGTGGGAAGGTTCTAGAAAAGTCTCAGTCTTTAACTATGCTTTAAGGGCCAACCAGTAAAAGCAACAGCACCTGGAAACTTATTAGAAATGCCTGAAATCTCATCATTGCATCAATTTGGATGGACCTGGAACACATTATGTTAAGTGAAATAAGTCTGGCACAGACAGACAGATGCCATATATTCTCCTATGCATTTGTCAGCTTTCTGTCACTATAACAAAATACTAGAAATAGGAAATTTGGGAAGCTATCTATCTTGAAATTTTAGAGGTTCAAAGTCCAAATGACTTAGTGCAGGCTCTGTGTGGGTCACCTCTTGACTGCATCACCTCTTGGCTTATAGCAGATGGCAATAATGGGAGTCTTCAAGGAACTCATGGTCTCCTCCCCATTGCACCTGAGTCTGCTGCTAAGTTTCCCCCCTCAGTGGACTATACATAGTACCTGGTTGCTTCTGTCAGAATCCTGGGCATTCACCTTCTTTATCCTCCAAGTCTTGTGGATTCTGCTCTCCAAATACATCTATTCTCATTCCACTTGCATTATCTTGAATCAAACAAACATCATGGCTTCAGAGTGGTGTCCCAGAATCCATTATTAACCTCTCTAATTCAGTCTACTCACAGCAGTTAGAGGTAACATCCCCCAGTGTAAATATGTTACTACATGCTTCTATGTAAGACTCTAGCTGTGGCTTCTTATTGCTCTTAGAATAAAGCCCAAACCTGTCACCATGTCTTTAGCCCATGAGATGTATAGCCAGCAACTTCTCCCATACCTCCTGGTCCACTCCCCCTCTTCCTGGCAATAGCCTCCCCAGCCTTCCTTTTGCATCCCAGCCAGGTCGGCTCTTTTCATTCTTGGGATTTCCTGTGTGTCCTCATAACTCCGTGGTAGGCTCCTTCCCAGCCCCCAAACCCAGAAGTTTGCTCTTTCTCAGTACACATAGTACAGTGGGCCCTCCATATCTGCAGGTTCTACATCAAAATTCAACCAACCACAGATCAAAAATATTTCAAAAAAAGTTGTGGCTACACTGAACATGTACACATTTTTTCTTGTCATTATTCCCTAAACAATATAGAATAACAGCTGTTTACATAGCATTTACATTGTGTTAAGTATTATAAGTCATCTAGAGATAATTTGAGGTATATAGGGAATTGTGTGTAAGTTATATACAAATACTATACCATTTTGTAGAAGGGACTTGAGCATCCTTGGATTTTGGTCCCCATGGTAGGTCCTGGAACCAATCTCCCAGGACATAAGGACCATATTTCCTTCAATGGAAGGAAACTTCTCAATGGTGTACTTGCTCATCTCCCTGGTTATTGTCTTTCTCTCCCCCATCACTGTCAATTCCATGCAGTGAAGACAGTAGATGATATTTTCTCCAGGATGGCTGGTGCCATATCCTTGTATTCATACCAGTGTTGAGTGACTGGTCAACATGTTCCAGGATCCAGAGACATTCCAGGTCCCTCTGGTTGGAGTGGTCAGGAAGAGCTTCCTAAAGGGCCTTCCTGAGATAAAGCTGGAAGGAGGGTTAGGCTTTGTGTAAGTCTAGACTATTTTAGGCAGGGATAAGAGTGAAAGATGAGACTGAATTGTGCTTATAGGAGATGGAAGAGACTGACCTAGCTAAAGGGAGCTGTGGGTGTAACTGCAGAGTGTTAGGGATATGAACACAGGACCTCAAATATCAGAGGATTGAGAATGGCACCAGGAAACAACCAAGTTCTCTAAGCAGAGTCCAGGTATTCCTGGATACCCAGACCATGGCCTTGATGCCTTGTTCCTGACTCCAGCGCTCTGGTTCAGTCCAGAGTGTGGCTCATATTATGTCCCACCCTGGTCTAAGCTCAACTCAGCTTCTATCTTCGTCCCATTTTGTGCTGCTATAGTAGAACACCACAGAGTGAGTAATTTATAATGAACAGAAATGTATTTGAGTCACAGTTCTGTAGGCTGGGAAGTCCAAGATGGTGGGGCCTTTTTGCTTCTGGCTATTTCATCCCACAGTTGAAGGGAGAAGAGCAAGTGATCCTATGCCTGCATGGGAAAGAGAGAAGATGAGGAAGGGGTGGGTGGAGGGGAGAGAGAAGCAAAAGGAAAAGGAAGCCAAACTCTCTCTTTTTTTTTAGTACTTGGGATTAAACACAGGGTTGCTCCACCACTGAGCTACATCCCCAGCCCTTTTGATTTTTTTATTTTGAGACACGGTATCACTAAGTTGCCCAGGGTGGCCTTGAACTAGTGATCCTCTTGCCTCAGCTTCCAGAATCACAGGGATTACAGCACCATCACACTAGGTTCCAAACTCACTTTCATAACAAATCTATTCTCAAAATGATGAAATCTATTCCCATGATAATGACATTATCCACTCAGGAGGGCAGAGCCTTCATGACCTAACCACCTATCACAGATCCCACCTTTTAACACTGTCGCCTTGGGATTACACATGAACTCTGGGAAACACAAATTGTAGCAGCTTCACTGCTCCAACTCTTATGATCTTCCTGACTCTCAAACCTCCTTCTCCCCGAGTCAGTGATTATGACCCAGCCGATCCCAACATGGACGCATCCACCCCTTTCTTCATCAAGTCCAAAGTCAGTGGACAGCAATCCTGGGTCACTTCCCGTCTGCTCCCTCCGGTCTGGCCCTTCTGATGCTGTAGTCATGCTCTGAACCTCAATTTCCTTGTCTTTAAAATGGGGTGAGGAACGTTCCTCTCTTACCATATGAAATGTTTCCCCTCCCTTCTCCTCTTCAGACCATGTGGACCAGTAGGGAAGGGAGGACCTGCTGAGGCTGACCTGTGACCAAAAAACAGTCCCCTCCAACCTGAACTTGAACCAAGACATGCCTTTCTTCTTGCACCACAGCTGGCAAGGTGGCTGCCTTAGTCACCATCTCCCCTCAGCTCCTTCGATTCTTATCTTGAGTGCAACACAGGGCAAGGCCTCACCCTGGGGCCTAGGATACCTCTCCTCCCTCCTACTAGTTCTCCCAGCCCACCTCAGTTCTCCGCCAAAGTGGAGTGTACCAGCTGTCCATGAGCACCCACCCAGGGCTTCCCAGCAGTGACCGGTGCTGGAAGGCAAGACAGGAGGGACAACCCACTCCACCCTGGCCCTCTGGCTTCTGGAAAGCCCTTGGGAATTCCAAACTCATCACCGGCCCCAGCCTAAGTTGCCTCACCCTCTCCCCAGCACCACCAGAGCCTCACCCACACACACCTTCCACTGCCCTTCAGTCTCAGTCCCAGGCACTGCCTCCTCCTCTGGGGAGCCTCCCCAGTGATCCCATCCCCCAGGAATGAATAACATGGAGCTTTATGCAAACTTCATTCGTGGATTCAGTGCTTTGTGGGGAGTAGGATCTGCCCTTTTTGTCTGGCCAAGTGTCCAGTGCTTGGGGATTGCTGTGATCACCTCTCTTGTACCCTATACACACAGAAGGTGAACCCCATTGAGCTCTGAGCATATTCCCAGAAACCTCCTGCTTTCTGGATGGGATGAAGATGAGAACACACTGGTTTGTGTATGGCTAAGGAAAGGGTTTGGGAACCAGTAGAGATACACTCTAGTATTGCTCCCTGGGGAGTCAATTAGGCCTGAAATTCAGAATTTAAAAGCTTGAATGGGGTATTGATCTACCACAGAAGTTGCTACAAATGCTGTCCCCTCCTGAGAGGACTCTGCAAGTGGGGTCCTTGACCAGGCCTGTACTCAAATATAGGGTTCTTAAGTGTTGTCCAGAGGGTGGGTTTGAGAAGACTATAGAGGGCACTGTTGTGCTCAGCGGGTGCCTCTTGTTCCTAGGATGGGAGCCTAGCTTCAGGCTCCAGGGCACCCTCTGCTGGAAGCCTTTCATGTACCAGGGTATAGCCTGTTGAAAATTAACAGGTGAACATCTGGTCTGCACAGAGGAATCTAGCTTAGAGCTGCTCATCAGAGGACCTTGGTCCAAAGCATGTCTTCCAAGCTCAGTGCCACTTACAGGGAATTGCCCAGGAGATCCATGGACCAGCACATATTTGAATAGTGCCTGTTAGCATGCAAGCATCCTCCAACAGCTATCATCACCCTGGCACAGGAGGTATGAGAAAACCGAGGTCAGAGTTTACTATGGAGGGTCCTTCACTCACAATGGCTCACTTAGAATTTTTCGACTTTATGATGGTGTGAAACAATGCACATTCAGTAGAAACTATAGTTTTGAACTTGAAGTTTTTAATTTGGATCTTTTCTCAGACTAACCATATGCAGTATAAGTCTCTTATGATACTGGGCAGTGGCCGCGAGCCATAGCTCCTGTCAAGCCCCTAATCATTAGGGAACACAACTGATAACTACCATACACGGTGTTAGTAAGCTAAGATGTTCTGTAGGATAGGTGCATCCAAAGCATGCTCAATTTATGATGGGTTTATTAGGATATAAACTTATAAGCTGAGGATCGTCTGTGCTTAATTCTCCAGGGTTTGAATGGCAGTCCTGCCCTACTCTGCTGCTGTCCCATTGCCTCTTCTCACTGAGGAAGGTGAGGAGAGCTCCATGGAAGGACCCAGATGGCTCAGTCCCATCCTCACATCAGCTCAGAACAGAACCAAGGCACTGACAAACTGGGCAAGTAGACTAGAGACAAATAGCATGCTCAGTGGCCTGGCACAGCACCACTACCAGGTGTGGACATCCTGTTGTTGACAGTGGAAATGTGGGGTGTGCCTGGGGAGACCTGCAGGAGATATGGCAGATTTGGGCATCTTTTGATGAAGCATTTGATCTTTCTGCTTTCTGAGCATCCACCACCATGCATCAGCTCTCTCTTTTTTTAAAATTATTTATTTATTTATTTATTAAAAATATTTATTTTTAGTTTTAGGTGGATACAATATCTTTATTTTATTTTTATGTGGTGCTGAGAATCGAACCCAGTGCCTCACGCATGCTAAGCGAGCGTGCTACCACTTGAGCCACATCTTCAGCCCTCTGCTCTCTCTCTTAAGGTGGGTTTCCCTGAGGGATCTTTCCTGCCCCACTATTAGTAGATAGAGTTCCACTGTAAGATCACCCCTCCCAGTACCCTAGACCAGGCACAGGGCCAAGGCTTCAAAGAACTCTATTCCCTGCCAGAGTTATTGCTTCTAAGGTGGGCAGGGGTTCAACCCAACATGAAAGGATACCAGTCAGCTACTTTTGTGAGAGGCATTTTCTGTAGATTTATTAAGCCAGGCACAAGTGAGTCCAAAGTGCTGGGACTTGCCCAAGAGTGAAGCAAGCACAGAGCATGGCAGAGCCCAGGGACAAATAGAGTAGCAGAGAGATACACAGGTCTAGGGACAGGGACAGCCTCCTGATTGGCAATCCCTGGAATCTAAACACCTCATGTCATTTTAACTGCCGCAGTCTGGCTGGGCACAATCAGAAGCCACTTGTCAAAAGAAACTAACTTTATTTTTAGAACCAAACACGCCAAACAAAACAGCCTCTCAGGAAAAATCCTCAGAGCCTCAACTGCCACCACCGGCTTTCCACAAGCCTCTCTCTCCCACACAAGCTTCTTTCCACCTCCCACAATCCTCCTGCTCTTGAGGCCGATTGGCTGGGTCACGTGGGCAGAGCCAAAAAGTCCCCCAATGAGCAGCTCCGTGGTCTGAAAGGGCAGGGAAACAGTCCAATGAGCATCACCGCAGAGGAGCCAATCAGCTAGATGTTGCTGGGGCCGAGGAGCCAATCAGCTAGATGTTGCTGGGGCCGCTGTGAGCCAATCATCAGCCGGCAGCTGGATTGCTGGCAGCTGGAAGTTTGCTGGGGCCCCTTCGGCTGTGGCTCTCAACATCTCCCCCTCTCTGTTTAAACAACAAGCATGTGGCTTAGGGACCGTGTCTGTTAGGCAGTCCAATTCAACATATGGTCCTTACCCGTCATCGGATGAACTGACCTCTAGGCGTCAGCCTCCTGTCTTAGGTTGGTACCACTGCAATTGGATCATACCCGTCACTGACTACAGGTCCAGCATACAGCTATACTTGTGGATAGGCCTTTGCACCAGTGGGGGGGTGAGGTTCTTTGCCTCACCTCTGTTGGCCCCCAAATTTTAGACCATCACTAGTAGAGGAGGATGCAAAATGCCATGACATTAAGCCAATTGAGGGCTCCTTTGAAAAATTGTACCACCGGTGACATCATCAGCAAAAATACCCCAACACTACCACAAGTCGCTGCACCAACAGATAGTTCACAATGCATACAGGTGAGCTCACAATGTGTCCAGGCAAGTTCTGCAAGCAGTTCAGTGATGGCTATTGTAGAAGCTGTAGATTGGTTTTATCTTTGACTTCACCAGCACTGGGATGAAGATAGGAATTCTGGCAATAATGGCTAAAGAAAAAATTATGTAACATTACAGAAGGCACTAAAAGAAAACAATTTTCTTAACAATTTACATTGTCTTCACCGGCACTGGGATGAAGATAGGAATTCTGGCAATAATGGCTAAAGAAAAAATTATGTAACATTACAGAAGGCACTAAAAGAAAACAATTTTCTTAACAATTTACATTATCTTTAAGAGAATTATTAAATATAATGAAAAGGAAAGGTGAAAGTAAACAAACAGATCTGTTAACCTTCTTTTTTGTTTACATATTAAAACAATCCTCAACAGTTGTTTACCCAATTTAAATTAAACCATATAAATCACGTGAAAAAAAAATATTTGGATCCATTTTATCATGAGCGCTCATCATATATGATATATGGACATACGTACATTCAAACATATAACACAAAACACAAGTGTGCACACATAATATAATACATACAACACATAACATTATAGTAAAGGCCTTATAACTTTTTACAGGTGAAATCTCCATTGCAATGTTTAAAAACTCTATAGTCAAAAAATAGAACTGATCAGCAAAACATTAACCTAGGTCTGTATGAGCTCAAAAAACAAAATAGAACTTCATGATATGGCAAAGGGCAATAATAAAATAGATATTGAAAAAAGCATCCTGGTTCTGTTGCAGATGTAAGAATAGCCAAACTGGAGTTTTGGATATCAGTTGTTATGGATTTGAGCCAAACCATCTTCTTTTTGGTCTGTAGAAATCGCTTTAGTTAATCTTTCTGGAATCCAAATCGGCTGCTGTTCTCCCTGTGGAAACACATAAACAGACCCCCGACTCCAGACAATCACTGGGTCAGGACCTTGGTTAATCTCTCTGGAATCCAAATCGGCTGCTGTTCTCCCTGTGGAAACACACAAACAGACCCCCAACTCCAGACAATTACTGGGTCAGGACCTTTCCATTGTCCTGTTAGAATATCCTTCCAAAGTACCTTGGGCTTATGCACATTTTTTGGACACATATGCCTTTCCGCAGCACTAAGTCCTGATGAATCCAAATTTAAAAAGTTTAGAGTAAAAAGGGTTATTTTAAGTTTATCTTTGGGGAATATATACCCCTTCCCAATTCCTTCTTTTTGCTTTAATAAGTACATTTTAATAGTTTGATGAGCTCTTTCAACTATGCCTTGTCCCTGTGGATTGTATGGGATTCCTGTTATATGAGTAATGCCAAATGTTGAGCAAAATTGTTTAAAAGAGGTAGAAGTATAACCAGGGGCATTATCTGTTTTTAACTGTTTTGGAACACCCACAGTGGCAAAATTTTGTAAGCAGTGAGCTATAACATCTTTAGTTTTTTCTCCGGCATGAAGGGAGCCCATCAAAAATCCAGAAGAAGTATCAACTGTAACATGCAAATATTTTAATTTTCCAAATTCTGGCAAGTGTGTGACGTCCATCTGCCAAATATGGTTAGGTATCAATCCTCTAGGATTGACTCCAAGATTAACTTGTGGTAAAAAGGTCACACAATTTTGACATTGTTTTATTATTTGTCTAGCTTGTTCCTTAGTTATTTTAAAACGCTTTTGTAAAGTATTAGCATTGACATGGAACTTTTTATGAAAATTTATAGCTTCTTCTAGTGTAGAGAAAATATGTATGTCATGTGTAGTTTTATCTGCTAAATCATTGCCCAAACTAAGGGCTCCAGGCAATCCTGTATGTGCCCTGATATGTCCTATAAAGAATGGATCTTTTCTGTCCCAGATTAGACTTTGTATAGTGGAAAGCAAAGAGAAAACAGTAGAAGAAGGGGAAATCCTACCAGCATCTTCAAGAGATACTATAGCATTAACTACATACTGACTATCAGAAAATAAATTAAATACAGAATCTTTAAACATCACAAAAGCTTGTAAAACTGCATTAAGCTCTACCTTTTGAGCTGATTGTTTGGGTACTAAAAATGTAAAAGTTTGATCAGGGGTAACTACTGCTGCTGTACCATTATTTGACCCATCAGTGAACATATTTGGAGCATTCATGATAGGTGTTTTTCTTGTCATTTTTGGAAAAATTACAGGATGCAATGACCAAAAAGACAATAAAGGATTAGATGGTAAGTGGTTATCAAATGAAACATTAGATTTGCACATGATTATTGCCCAAGTATTTAACTCATTAGCTAACTCATCAATTTGATTCATAGTATATGGAGTAATAATTTTATTGGGAGAAATTCCAAACACTCCCTTTGCTGCTTTTATTCCTTTGAGTATTAATTGTCCTACAGCCTCAGGATACCTAGTAAGAATAGTGTTAGGAGAATAAGATAAATGTATCCATAATAATGGACCTTCTTGCCAAAATACTCCTGTAGGAATATTTTTTGTTGGTAGTACAATAAATAATAAAGGCAAACTTATATCAATTCTATCCAAATGCATATTTTCCATATATGTTTCAATGATTTTTAATGCCTTTCTTGCTTCAGGCGTTAACATTCAGGGTGAATTAGGATCTGATGGACCTTTTAGGATATCAAATAAAGGTCCCAACTCTCCTGTTGGTATACCTAAATAAGGCCTTATCCAATTTATGTCTCCTAATAACTTTTGAAAGTCATTAAGTGATTTGAGTTGATCTACTCGTATTTGAATTTTTGGTGGACGGACCATGGTTGAGGATAATAGAACTCCTAAATAATTAATTGGAAAATTTAATTGTACTTTATCTATTGCTATCTCTAGATTATAATTTTTTAATAAGTTTGTAAGTGTGGCATAACATTCTAGCAATGTGTTTTTATCTTTGTGTGCTAAAAATACATCATCCATATAGTGAAATATTTGTAGTTCAGGATTTTGATTTCTAAGTGGCTGGATTGCTTTGTTAACATAAATTTGACACATAGTTGGGCTGTTAGCCATCCCTTGAGGGAGTACTTTCCATTCATATCTCTGATCAGGACCTTCATGATTCAGTGCAGGGATAGTAAATGCAAAACGTGGACTATCCTCAGGATGAATTGGAATTGAAAAAAAACAATCTTTAATATCTATAACTAAAACATACCAGGTTTTTGGCAAAGCAGACAACTGAGGAATCCCTGATTGAGCAGGTCCCATAATAACCATCTCATTATTAATGGCTCTTAAATCTTGCAATAATCTCCATTTACCAGATTTCTTTTTGATGACAAAAATGGGAGTATTATGGGGAGATACAGAAGGTTGTATATGTCCTTCCGCTAATTGTTGTTTGACCAGGTCATGGGCTGCTTGTATCTTTTCTTTAGTTAGGGGCCACTGAGGAACCCATACTGGTCTTTCTGATTTCCAAGTAATTTTTATTGTCTCAGTGGCCCTTTCTGAAAATCCAACCCATGTCTTTCTGTTTCTTGATCTATTTGTATTGGTGCTGCTATACTTTGTTCTTGTTTTTCTAATCTTTTTCCTTTCCTAAAACCTTGTCTAGTCATAATAGTGGGTGCATTTTGGTTGATGTTATTTGTTAATGTCAAACCTAATTGATCTAGGACATCTCGTCCCCATAAATTTACGGGAAGATGATCCAATACATATGGCTGTATAGTTCCTTCACATCCTTCAGGATCCTTCCAATCTAATACCATTGCACTTCTATGGGGATTAGTCGCCACTCCTAGGCCTCGAAGCGTTTGAGTGGCTTGTTGTAATGGCCAATGTTTTGGCCATTCTTGACGAGAGATGATGCTAAGGTCTGCACCTGTATCCAGTAGTCCATTAAATTCATGTCCTTGAATATTTAGTTTTAGCATGGGGCGAGAATCTAAATTTAAAGAAAGCATAGCCCAATCTACACCTGTGGAGCCTAATCCCTTGGAACCTCTTTCTACAGCACGACTGGAAAATTTATCATGTAGGCTGGGTATTATTAGTAACTGTGCCATTCTATCTCCTGGTGAAATTACTGATATACCCTTTGGAGAACTGGCTATAATTTTTATTTCACCTTCATAATTGGGATCAATTACCCCAGGACTTATCATAAGTCCTTTTAGAGTAGAAGAGCTGCGTCCCAATAATAAGCCTACTGTTCCTTTGGGAAGAGGTCCTTTCACCCCTGTGGGAATGATTTGAACTCCCATCTCTGGAGTTAGTACTGCTCTGGCGGAGGCGCAGATGTCCAACCCTGCGCTCCCTCTGGTTTGTCTGATGAGGGATCTGATGGACAATGTGTCCTGGGCACTACCCTGATGGGGTTGCTGGGTTCCTCCAGTGCTCCGTATATTTGTGGTTTTGGGCCCCGGAGCATTGGGCCCCCCTGTCCATTTTTTGGCAATGGAGCCCAATGCCTTTCTCCACGATATCGTGGATAAACACCTGGTCCTTGTTCGTTTTTTGATAATGGAGTACCCTCTATGGTGGTTTGAGAACGGCATTCATTAGCCCAATGTCTCCCTCTACGGCATCGTGGGCAAATACCTGGTATTCTACTCCTTTGATACCTAGTTTTGTTAAACCCTCCTCCAATGGGGCAATTCCTTTTAAAATGTCCTGTTTGTTCACAATTGTAGCATGTTCTTGGCCTGGCATCTAAAGCCTGTTTTACTGCAGCTGCCACAATTTGCCCTTGTTCATTAATGTCTCTGGCATCTAAAGCCTGTTTTACTGCAGCTGCCACGACTTGCTCTTGTTCATTAATGTCTCTACATAATTTAATATATGTGTTTAAATCTTCATGTTTCCATGGTCTAATGATATCTCTGCACCAACGATTCGCTTGCTCATAAGCCAGGTGTTTTAGTAATGGCATTGCTTGTTCTATATTCCCAAAAACTCTGGTAGCTGTTTGAATAAGCCTATCTACAAATTCAGCATAAGGTTCATTAGCTCCTTGTATTACCTTAGATAATTGACCTTGTAAACCTCCATGTCCTTGTAAAGTCTTCCATGCCTTAATTGCATCTGCAGCAATTTGTGCGTATACGCCAGGATCATATGCAATTTGTTGCTGCTGATCCTCATAAGGTCCCTTTCCTAACAACATATCTAGATTTCTCTGAGGATAACCAGCTGCTGCATTTCGCCTAGCCGTCTCCTTGCAAAATTCCTCATTGGCAACCTTCCATAACAGGTATTGTCCTCCATTTAGCACAGCTTTACACATATTAGCCCAATCTGCTGGCGTCATGTTCAAGTTGTTAATGGATTCGACCATGCTTACAGTGAAGGGTGCTTGAGGACCATAGGTTGTTACAGCCTCTTTTAGCTGCTTCACTGTTTTGAAATTTAAAACTTGGTAAAATCGCTGCCCTCCTGCCTCAAATACAGGGCATGTTAATATTTGAGATCTTGTCTCAGGATCCCAACTATCAACTGCGGGGGTTGGGGACCTCCCAGCATATGGAGGTGGCCTTGTTAGTTGGACACTTACGTCCTCTGGTGATAGAAAGGTGTTAGTAGCAGTCTCCTGTTGTAACTTTCCCCCTGATGGCTTTTTCTGTTTTACACTTTCTTTCTCTGTCTGACTAACTTGAGAGGCCTTCTCTTTTACTTGAATCTTTTCCTCTGTCTGACTAGCTTGAGAGGCCTTCTCTTTTACTTGAATCTTTTCCTCTGTCTGACTAGCTTGAGAGGCCTTCTCTTTTACTTGAATCATTATGTCTTCTCCTTCCTCTACCATTGTCTGAACTGAAGGCTTTGGACTAAGCAAACAAGATATGAACGTCCACAATGGCAATGTGCCAACTGGCAGAGTCCCTGGGCTTTTCTTTTCTATTCTTTTTAAATCTTCACCATGATGGTTCCATTGTGATATATTTAACAACTCCTCCTTAAAAAGCCATGGGCTACATTTTTGTATTGTATCAACGTATGCCCTGACTGCTATTGATTTTACTGGGATGCCTCCTTCCTCTAACAATTTACTTAACACTCTTTCAGTTTGTTTTTTACTAATTTCTGATCCCGTATTTCTACTATAATACAACCCAACAAGATGACGCCTAACAAAACTGAAACAGAGTGAAACAAAATTGAAACAACACAAAATCATTATAATAGCCTCCTGAAATGTCGTCCTTTCTCCCTATCTGTTCCTCAGATGTGAGCGGTTTTTCTTCCATCTTACACATCTCCAGGGACAGGCAACTTAAAACAAAAGTGAAACAAAATAACAAAAGAAGAATCTTAAAATGGCTACCCATCCTCTCGCCCTGCCCTCAGGGGCGAGCAGTTTCACTTACCCTCAGTCGCTCCCCGTGCGAGCCACCAAATGCCGCAGTCTGGCTGGGCACAATCAGAAGCCACTTGTCAAAAGAAACTAACTTTATTTTTAGAACCAAACACGCCAAACAAAACAGCCTCTCAGGAAAAATCCTCAGAGCCTCAACTGCCACCACCGGCTTTCCACAAGCCTCTCTCTCCCACACAAGCTTCTTTCCACCTCCCACAATCCTCCTGCTCTTGAGGCCGATTGGCTGGGTCACGTGGGCAGAGCCAAAAAGTCCCCCAATGAGCAGCTCCGTGGTCTGAAAGGGCAGGGAAACAGTCCAATGAGCATCACCGCAGAGGAGCCAATCAGCTAGATGTTGCTGGGGCCGAGGAGCCAATCAGCTAGATGTTGCTGGGGCCGCTGTGAGCCAATCATCAGCCGGCAGCTGGATTGCTGGCAGCTGGAAGTTTGCTGGGGCCCCTTCGGCTGTGGCTCTCAACATTGCCTGATTGGCAATCCCTGGAGTCTAAACACCTCATGTCATTTTAACTAACCCAAGCAATGCAGGTCCTTCATCTTAGATTTAGTTTTCACTGGGTTTCTACCCCTGGCAGGAAGAGTCCAGTGGGGCTCAAGCCCAATAGTTTGAGGCCAGATCATTATGTCCTGATGGAGCCCAATCATGGGAATCCATACAGGAAGCTAAATGCAGAGGCCAAGTGGACAGAAGTGTGGCCTTGGAGATACATGTGTAAGGGCAAAAGAGCAGGGAGAGTCAGGAAACCCAACCAAAAATATGAAGGAAGTTGTGGTCGGGACCAGAGGCTCTAAGGAGAAGAGGTAGGGGAGGTCCAGGGATTCTTCACAGAATCAAGACACCCAGGCTTCTTCCTCTCCGCTAATGCCCAGATTTGTTGCCGGTAGTGGGAAGGAGAGGAGGCTGCAGTGGAGTAAGGGTCAGGATGGACAAAGAGACTGGAAATAAGGCACTGATGTAATCCTGAATGAAGCAGTTTTCCTGGGGGCTGCTGGAACTGTCCACATGACAAACATGCAGACTCACCCCCATATCTGGGAGATAGAATACAGGATTTGGATCAGACCCAGCCCTGTCCTTACCCTTCAGGGCTCTCAATGGTAAGAGGAGGCAGTCCTTGTCTTCATACCAGCCAGCAAGTATTCTTGCCCACAGGCTCCAAGGCCTTGTCTGCCCGGAAGCTACGATCTGGATATGGTTTGAGTGTGCTCCCCAAAGGTTTACGTGCTGGAAATTTGGCTCCTACTGTGGCAGTGTTGAGAGGTAATGGAACCCAAGAGAAGGAGTCTAGTGGAAGGTAATTAGGTCACCTGGACACTGTCTTGGAACAGGTAAATGCTGGGCTCTCAGAGTAAGTTAGTTCTTGTGAGAGTATGTAGTTACAAAGTAAGGTCATCCCTTCTTCATGCAGTTATTTCCCTTTCTGCTTCTCTGCCATACTGTAACATAGCCAGGTGGACTGTCACCAGAATCCAAACAGAAAAGGCCATCTGATCTTGGACTTTTTTCCTAACCTCCAAAACTATGAGATAAATAAACCTCTTTTCTTTATCAAGTACCAAGCCTCAGGTATTCTGTCACAACAACACAAAATGAACTAATACATCAGACCTGTGCAGGAGCTGGTAACGATGAGAGTCAATTTCCACTCCTTCTGTCTCTGATTCAAGGAGACACAGTCTAGGGACAAGTGTGGAGACCTTGAAATGTGAAATATCATGGGCCTGGTTATGGAGATACCTGGTTGTGGGATCTTGAGTTGGATAGGATGCTTAGCATAGGCTTGTGACACCCTAGCTTACTTCTAAAGCTTGCCTAAGCTTATCATTAATTTCTCAGGCCAGGATAGGATACAAAGGGGACCCTCAAGGGAATTGGGCTTCAGGTGCCCCTGGCAACCATCTCTACCAAAATGCAGGCACCTGCTCTGAAGTTTATTTGAGTGGTCCCAGCTTATCAGATAACTGACAACAACTCTTAACAAACATTGCTTCAAACTGGAGGAGAGAAGGAAGGTTTGTGAAGCTGCTAGCATTGGGATCAATTCCCAGATAACTCCTCCCCAGGTGCCTCATAGACCCTTCCACTAGCTGACAGAGTAGCCAGGACATTAGGTCATAGCTTCCAGTAGGAAATGCCCCAGAGTGATGGAAAAAATGACTACAAATTTGGTGACTTAGAACAACATGAATTTATTCTCTTACAGTTATGGAGGTAGAAGTCCCAAGTCAGTTTCAAAAGGCTAGACTTAAGGTGTCAGCAGGGCTGATCCCTTCTGGAGACTCTAGGGGAGAAGCTATTCCTGGCCTCTTCTAGTTCCTGTGGCTGTTGGTATTCCCTGGTTTATGGCCACATCATTGCAATGTTTACTTCTGTGGTCACATCACCTCCTTCTCTTCTGTATAATCTCCCTCTGTCCCCTTCTTAAAGGACACTTGTGATTGCATTTAGGATTTACTTAGATGATCCAGGATAATCTCCCTATCTCAAGATCCTTAATTTAATCATGTCTGCAAAGTGTCTTTATGCCACAAAAGCAGCATTTATTTTTATTCAGGTCCAGGGATCAGGTCCTCAGTAAATCTGGGGACCATTACTTTGCCAACCACATTCCTTTCCTGGGCCTCAAGATTGAGTACCCCTCATCAAAATTGTTGTTCATGATTGGGCTCCTGGGAAAAGACGGCTTCCGGGATCTGCAGCCCTCTTGTGATAGTGACCAGGGTCTCCACACCAGGAAGCCTGAGGAGCCAAAGAGCTCTGTAGACAATCACCATGGCTGGTCTGTGCTCTGCCCAGATGCTATAGCTGTGGCTAAGCCTGGGCTTTGAGGACTCCAGACAAGTGGCCTGCCTTCATCCCTAATCACTGCCTCATCTACATTTACTTCTACCCATTGCTCAGTCACATGATCTGAATATTTACCAACCACGTACAAGGCACTAGGCATCCATATAGGCACACCCCGGAAACAGTAGTGACCAACCCAGACAAATGCTCTGTCTCCATCGAACTTATATTCTAGTGGATGATTTGTACTTACCTATGAACAAGTACACAAATGTTAACATCTTATTAATTGGGAGGCTATTTGAGCTGAGAAACTCTAGTGCCGTGGCTTCCCATGTAATCAAATAGTAAATCTACTCAGAGTGAACAATGATAGCTCATGAAAATAAAGCTTAACCTTGACTAATCAGGAAACTGCCAACTAATCTCTAACTAGGGACTCTATCAATCAGATAGAGTCAAACAACTCCTAACTACAGACTTTACCAATTAGAAATGACAAGCTAATCTCTAACTAGGGATTTTCCACTTTAACCCGTTCAAATAATTTCTCTTTTTTTCTGCCAACTCTTTCCAAAGTTTTCCCCTCAAACCACCTCAGTACTGAACCATTATGGTCCGGAGCTGCTTGATCTAAATGCTCAGATAAACGCATTACAATTTTGATGGGCCTAAGTTTATCTTTTAATACAAGAAAAAATATGAATTTTTTTCCAGATGGTGGTCACTGCCAGGGAGAAACAAAAGGCTGACTTAGTGAACAGTGAAGGGCCTCACTTTTATAAGGAGGCCACAGAGGGTCTCAGGAAGGGGATATTTGAACAGATACGTGGAGGAAGCAAGAGGGGAAGGCAATGCAGCTATTTGAGGTAAACAAAACCTTCCAGAAGGAAGACCAATTACAAATTTAGAGGCTCTGAAATGGGACTATGCTCAGCTACATCCTTATGAGCCAACACCCACCAGGCAGAGAAATAGGTCCTCGATACCTGCTGGCTTAACTAGCGTCCACCCCTGGTCACAGGGATTGATTTGTAGGGGTGGAAGGACTTCCACTCAAGTCAGGTATTGGGTGCTCTTTTCAGTTCTTATGAAGAGAAGCCACTTGCTCTTTGGTCCTGAGCTGAGGCTGTCATTTTCCACCCAAGGAGTAACTTGTGTCTAAGTGAATGAAGCCAACACATATTTGGAAAGAAATGGAGAGCAAAGGGAGGAGTGCTGGCTTTCCCATCACTGATTCCAGTTGTCCTTAAGGCCGTGTCTTCCCAGCCCTTCATATGTGTCCTACAGTTAATTCAAGTTAGCTTTTGAATTGCTTACTTTTTAAAAATCTTTTATATATTACAAATGTTTTGCCATCTTAATTTTTTTGCGGGGGGGGGGGGGCAGGGGATGGAGGAACTGGAAGAGACTTTCTTGGTTTCAGCCCATTCTTAGAGATCAGAAAAGGCTCAGCCAGAAGCATGTCTTCGATATGCACACTAACCAATCAGAGCTCTGCCTCCTCTATCTGGCCTGCGCACCCCAGGCAGCAATATTCCTCTGCCTTAATCATCCCAGGGCCTTTGGGGCAGAGATGCTCAGTGCTAAGTGTCTCCTAGAGGTCAGTGCAAAATTCAAGAAGTGCTTTGAAACTCCAAATCAGAGCAGATTGCTCATAGAATGGAGTTGATACAACCTTTTAGAGAAAAGCATGCAAATGTGGCAAAAACTTTAAAAAGGGTCTACCATTGGCCCAATGCTTCCACTTCCAGGAATCTACTCTTTGAAGGAAATGCTAATTTTTTTTCTTTTTTTTTTATTTGTTGTTCAAAACATTACAAAGCTCTTGACATATCATATTTCATACATTAGATTCAAGTTGGTTATGAACTCCCAATTTTACCCCAAATACAGATTGCAGAATCACATCGGTTACACATCCACATTTTTACATAATGCCCTATTAGTAACTGTTGTATTCTGCTACCTTTCCTATCCTCTACTATCCCCCCTCCCCTCCCCTCCCATCTTCTCTCTCTACCCCATCTACTGTAATTCATTTCTCTCCTTGTTTATTTTCCCATTCCCCTCTTATATGTAATTTTGTATAACAATGAGGGTCTCCCTCCATTACCATGCAATTTCCCTTTTCTCTCCCTTTCCCTCCCACCTCATGTCTCTGTTTAATGTTAATCTTTTCTACCTGCTCTTCCTCCCTGCTTTGTTCTTAGTTGCTCTCATTATATCAACGAAGACATTTGGTATTTGTTTTTTAGGGATTGGCTAGCTTCACTAAGCATAATCTGCTCTAGTGCCATCCATTTCCCTGCAAATTCCATGATTTTGTCATTTTTAGTGCTGTGTAATACTCCATGGTGTATAAATGCCACATTTTTTTTATCCATTCATCTATTGAAGGGCATCTGGGTTGGTTCCACAGTCTAGCAATTGTGAATTGTGCTGCTATGAACATCGATGTGGCAGTATCCCTGTAGTATGCTCTCTTAAGGTCTTCAGGGAATAGTCCGAGAAGGGCAATAGCTGGAAATGCTAATTTTTAAAAAGGGCTGAGATGTAGCTCAATAGTAGAGCACCACTTGCCTACCATGCATGAGGCCCTGAGTTCAATCCCAGCACCAAAAAAATAAAATAAATAAACATAAAGAAACCCTAAATTTTCTGCCTAGAAGTGCTCTTCCCAGTATTCCTCATTTTAATTTTAATATTGTTCATTAAGCTGTGCATGCATACAATGAAAAGACTTAAGAAACTGCAAGAATCATATCAAGAACAGCAGTCCCTTCATTTCCTATTCAATTCTTTTGGAATGAACTTTCATGTCTTTAAGCAGCATGCTTATATTGTTATGTCTTGACTGTTTTCTTTTAAGATTCATTTGTTGTGTTTCCACAATGTAAGATGAAAATATAGCTTTTTACTTCCCCCTCCATCCCCAACCCCCACATCCACTTTTTTTTCCCCCACATCCACTTTTTTTCTCCCACATCCACTTTTAATCCCTCATCTCTCCACTTTTATTGTCATTTTAGTTAGATTGCTATTCAGGAATAATATCAGAGTGACCATGTCAATGCTATTCACAGCTGAACCATGTGGTACCATAATTACTTTTCCTTTCCTAGAACAGCTTTTTGTTAGCACTAGAGGTAATGACTACCATCTATTTCTGTAAGTACTTATCACTAATTTTATCCTCAAACCTTCCCCATTAGATAAATGTACTTTGGATTGTGTAAAAACACATTAGATGTCTTTATGGCTTAAACTTCTCGATGAACTCTTCTCCCAGAGGTTCCTGATATGTTCCAGTCTGGAAGGGCAGGGGCTTTCACCCACGGACCTCCCTTCACCATCACTCCAGGGATCTCCTCTGCCTCTCTCCTAAGTCAGGGTCTCTTTTTCCTGAACCCTAAGCATTCCTCTTTTCTGAGTCTCTTCCTTATATTACAAGCACATTCTATAATAGTTTCTAGAAGTCAAAAGCATGAGAGATAATTATTTTGATAACTTGTATGTCTTCAAATGTCTTTAATCTACCTTTCTATGTGGCTAGTGGCTTTCTTGAATATAGATATCTAAATTGGAAGCATATTTTCCCCTTATTCTAAAGATGTCTGTTTTCTTCCAGAGATACTATTGAGACATATGAAGCATTCTCATTGATAATTTTTTAACCTTTATTTATTTTATTATTATTATTAATTTTTTTTTTTCAAAATTTTTTTAGTTATAGGTGGACACAATATTTTTATTTTATTTTTAATGTGGTGCCGAGGATGGAACCCAGTGCCTCTCATGTGCTAGGCAAGCACTCTACCGCTGAGCTACAACCCCAGCCCCTCATTGATGATTTTTAAGGGAGCCTGTTTTTTGTTGGTTTCTTTGTTGTTGTTGTTTTTCCTTTCTATCTGGAGCTTTTAAAATACATGCTTTTTTTGGTGTGCTAAAGTTTTATAATCATGCCCTTTGGTGCTAGTGTATTTTCCTCTATTGTGCAGAGCATTCGTCATGAGGGGCATATTCTTTTCATTCTGGATGTTCTAGAGGCTTTTTTTTCTGGGATACTTATAGAATGATTGTTGTTGTGTTAATATATCTGTCTCTTTTGCATTCTTTATTCTCTCTGAAAACCCTATTCTTCATGTTAGACTTCTTGGGAAGGGTCATAAATTTTAAATATTTGTTTCCCTCATATTTTCCATGTCTTTGTTAAACTTTGTATTCTGGAATCATGTTTTCATTGTCTAAAAGCAATTTTTCTCTGAATGGTTTCACATTATTTTAAAATATAAAGTTCTGTTCTTGGATCAAGGATTCGATGTCTCTCTGGGGATATTAATACTAGGTTTCCATGCCTTTCCATGCATGTTTTTTGACTCCTTTAAGTTATTTGTTTGCTTGCTTACTTGTTAGTTTTGTTCTCTGGACTTAATGTAAAAAGCTTTTCTCATATAAATGATAATCCTTGACTACTCATTTATATTTAATGGGGAAAAGAAGAATAAGGATTTTTAGGTTCTTTCATGACAGAGAAATAAGTATTGGATTTACCCTTCTGTCTTAGACAACAATAACACTGTGGAAAATATATTCAGAAACACTACAAAGAAATGATTTTAAGAGAAGAGAAACACATGTGGTTTCATTCCAGCTCTCTGCCTGGGGGCACTTTTCAAACAACAAAATGTTTGAAATATCATGCATTTGTCTTATTGAGTAGAAGAAATGGAGATTACAGTTTAGAGTGCTGCAACAGCTAGAATTTATGAAGCACAGTCACATATACGAGGGAATAGTGTAAAGAAGAAACTTAGAAAAATGCATAGTGGTTCCCTTTAGTCTTTGGCCAAGTGTTAGATTGCAGTGCTTAGATAAGATCCTATGAAGCAAATCAGAGAAAAGCTACCTAGAGACTGAGCTGAACTGAAATTCCTGAGGTCAGTTTTAGAAGAAACTGCAGTTCCAAACAGCCAAACTAGAAAGTTACTGAATGTAAAATATTCAGATAAGATAACCATAAAAGAAAACAAAACACAGCACTTTTAAATAAAACCACATAATCTTGTCCCACAATAATGTTGTATAATAATGCCTAGCATATTATTATTAGACATAAAAAATAATGGAAAGTCCCAGAGATGACAAAGATGCTGGAATTGGTTTTTAGACAGCTACCATAAGGAATTCAAGGAATTAAAAGATTATATTTAAAAAAATAGAAAAAAGAACAATTTAAATTAGAAGGAAAGGAGGTCATTGCTGACTGCAGAAACCAATAAAATGGCAAATTACATACACAGTAGAGGAAATCAATAAATCAAAAGATGGTCCTCTGGTGAAGGAGTCAACCAGAATGGCCAAATGTGGGAACATTTGAGCAACAAAATAAATAATGGATTTTAAACTGTATGATAAAATAAGTAGCCATGGGCCCTTATTAATATACATATTTAAATAGATTATTAAGTGGAGGAGAAAGAAAATATTTTATAGTAGAATTCTAATTCATAATGTAGAAAGAATGTTGGAAAAAGAAAATCACTACTTGGAAAGTACAACTATAACAAGCATTGCAGGTAAGAGCCATTAATGAATACTAAAAATTCATAATCTCAAAATATTCCTCCATAAGATTCCTATTAATTACAAAGGAGAAAGTAGTAGCTTTCTAATGGAGAAGGCTGGCAGAGACCACCTTAACCAAATGATCAACGTTAACATTAGCAGTGATCCTGATAAGATGCACTGGGGAAAGCACAGCACATGTACACTATAAACAACAATACATTGCTGAGTGACATTTTAATAAATGGAAAGATATACCTTGTTCATGGATAGGAAGATTCAATAATTTTAAGATGTCAATTTCCCCCAAGTTGATCCATTTAATCAGACATCACACTAAAATATACACATGGCAAAAAAGCAAAGAAACAAATGCTCTGTACCTTTAGTCATAAGGAAAATGTAAGTTAAAACCAATATGAGATGCCACTATTCCCTGTTAGCATGGTATGTTGTAAAGCCCCGAATTCCATGTGCTTCCTTGACATCTTTGAGCCTCACAGGGCCCCAAAGACCAGGAATTCCCCTGCCAGTTATGCTGCCATCCAGAATGGAAGGATTCCCAAACAGATGGTTTCCTATCAGGGGAACAGCTACATCCCACCTCGTCTTCAACCAATGCTTTTCATTTCCCTATTGGCTCACAAAATTATTCAAATAAACTAATCACTTCCTCCCACAGGAACTAATGTTCACTTCACCCTCTTGTCACTGTAAAGCTTGCCTCTCCTAGACCCTGTTGTTTCATTCTTCTCCTGAGTGCAACTCTTATGTGGCCCTGCAGGATATACATTGTCCCCTTCACCTGGGTTGTATCTTTGACTAATAAATTGCTATTAATCTTGTCTATTCAGTGTCAGATATTGAGTTTTCAGTCATCTCACACTATGTAGGAATCTCATCCTCACCGACTGGATGAATGGGGGCAAAATCATGATAAATGACTAAACTTAAAAAAGACTGACCATACCAAATATTGACAAAGATGTATGTGGAGACACTGAAACTCTCAACTCCTGGTCTTTGGGGCCCTGTGAGGCTCAAAGATGTCAAGGAAGCACATGGAATTCTGGGCCTTACAACATACCATGCTTACAGGGAATAATGGCATCTCATATTGGTTTTTACTTACATTTTCCTTATGACTAAAGGTACTGAGCATTTGTTTCTTTGCTTTTTTTGCCATGTGTGTATTTTAGTGTGAAATCTGATTAAATGGATCAAACTCTCAAACTCTCACACAGTTAGTAGAAATATTAAGTGGTACAACAATTTTGAAAAACAATTTGGCATTTTCTAAAAAAGTAAAATATGTGTGGCATCACTGAAAATGGTGGAGTAGGGAACTCTAGGGGCCCTTATTCCCCATAAAAATTGAAAAAGCTTGTTAAAAATTGTCAGAGGCAACTTTATAAGTACTCTAGAAGATAGTCAAAGACTTACAGCAACTAGTCAATGTTTAACTGGAAGAAAGGCTGCTGAAACATGATAGGAGAGCCTTGTGTCAGTTAACTCCAGCAGCAGTTTCAAAAGTGACAGTCCACATTCTCAGGGTGGACCAAACTGGATATTCTTCCTAAGGATTTGTGTTTGCTTTGACCCATCTGAAGGTTTCCTGAAGGAATGCAAGAGACCAATGCAAGGGGCTTGTCTTTGGGACTCCCGGGCATGAGGTAACTAAATAGAGAATATTTCTAAAACATGATGGAAGGCAATTGAACAAACTACTGCCACAGAAGGAGGAGAAAGGAGGAGGATAATATTTGGTGCAAACAATAGGCATGGTAATAATTTGGGAGAAAAGTTTTGGGGGATAAAGGATTTGAGAAGCTCTAAGGTATGAAACTTAATCTAAAAAATCATGTATGCTGAAGGAAGGATTCATGAGCACTCTTTCTCTCTCTCTTTCTCTTTCTCTCTCTCTCTGTCTCTCTCTCTCTCTGTCTCTCTCTCTCTCTCTGTCTCTCTCTCTCTCTCTCTCTCTCTCTCTCTCATACACACACACACACACACACACACACACACACACACACCCCTAAACTTTTGCCATTTGCTGACTTTCAGTCATCATACTAGCAGAAAGTGAAGGCTAAGGCAGAGTTGTAAATGGCCTAGCTAAGCACGGAAGGAGTGTCCAAACAAAATCTGCAAAAGAGTAAAATTAAAGCTAGCAGAAGAAATAAAGATTAGGGTGGAGATAAATGAATATAATAGAGAATGCAAAAACAATTTGAAAAAGTAAAACCAACAGGTAATTCTTCAAAAAAAAAGTTTACAAAATTCATAAAGCTTTAGCTAAATTGACTAAAAGCAATATAAGATTGAAATTATTAAAATTATAAATGAAAGTAAGAACATTATCACTGAGATTACAGAAACTGAAAATATTATAAGTGAATACTATGTATACTAATAAATTAGATGGACAAATTACTAGAAAACAAAAATCTGTCTTAAGAAATAAAAAAATCTGAATAGACCTATAACAAGTTAAGATTGAATTAGTAATCAAAAACTTCCCAATAAAGAAAAGTTCAGGACTAGGTGGCTTCACTGGTCCTACCAATCGTTTAAGGAAGAATTAACATCAACCCTTCTCAAAGTCCTTCAAAAACTGTAAGAAGAGAAAACACACCATAACTCATTGTATCAGGCTGTCAATACCCTGATACCAAAGCGAGATGAGTCTTTAAGAAAAAAAAAAATTGTACACCAACATCTGTTAAGAATATAAATGTGAAATTCTTAACAAAATACTATCAAACCAAATCAAACAGAATGTTAAAAAGATTCTATGTAATAACCAAGTGGAATTTATCCCAGAAATGAATGGATGGGTCATCATATAAAAATTAAACAACATAATACACCACATTAGTAGAAGACAAATGGTAATCTCTGTTGATGAAGAAAAAGTTTTGATAAAATGTAACACACTTTTGTGATAAAAATGCTGACCACACCATGAAAAAAATAGTAGAAATAGGTTGAAACTTTCTTGACATAATGAAAAATCAGAAATGGAGAATTTGCAGGTAACAGGTTTGGTGAAAGACCAAATGTGTTTCCCCTAAGATCAAAAACAAGATAAGGATGTTTGTTTTTGTACTTTCTAGTAAACATTTTACTGGAAGTTGTGGTTGGAGAATGATGTAAGAAAAAGAACTGAAAGACATCCAGGAGTATAAGGAGTTAAATTATCTCTATTCACAGATAACATGATCTTAAATGTAGAAAGTCATAAAGCATCAAGAAAAAAACTACTAGAACTCAAAAAACAATTCAGAATCCAGGCACAGTGGTGTCTGTGACTGTAGTCCCAGCTAGTTGGAGATTAAAGTGGGAGGATCCCTTCAGCCCAAGAGTTTGAGATCAGCCTGGGCAACTTAGTGAACACCTATCTCAAAGGACAGAATTCAGAAAAGTATGAGGATAAAAGATCAACACACAGAAGTCAGTTGAATTTCTATACAATGGAATGAGCAATCCAAAAAGGAAATGAAGAAAATAATTTTATTTGCAGTAGCATTAAAAAGAATAAAATACCTAGGAATAAATTTAATAAATTATATACTGAAAACTATAAAACATTGCTGAAAAAAATTAAAGAAGATATAAAGAGAGGGATATCTGTGTTCATGAGTTGGAAGACTTAATATTGCTCAGATAGCAATACTTTCAAAAATGATCTACAGATTTAATGCAAATCCTATCAAAATCCCATTTTTTTTGCACAAAAGGAAAACCAACTAAAGCTCAAAAGAATTTTAAAGAGACCATAAATAGCAAACACAATCTTGAAAAAGTATAACAAAATCAGAGGACTTAACACTTCTCAATACCAAGACTAACTGTAAAACTACAGTGAGCAAGGGAATATGGTACTGGTGCAGATAGATATATAGATCAATTGAATAGAACTGAAGGTCTAAAATAAACCTATACATCAGGGTCAATGATTTTCAACAAGGTGCCAAGATCATTCAATGGGAAAACACTCTTTTTAACAAATGGTGCTAGAACAACTGGATTTTCAGGTGCAAAAGAATGAATTCAGAGCTTTAACTCACACCAGATACAAAAGTTAACTCAAAATTAATCAAACCTAAATGTAACAACCCAAACTATAAAACTCTTAGAAGAAGCATTTGTAACAAGAGGAAAAATAAATTGTACTTAATGAAGATTAAAGCCTTGTTGCATCAAAGGACGTTATCAACAAGTTAAAAGACAATTCACTGAGTGGGAGAAAATATTTGCAAATCATATACCTGAGATGGATCTAGTATTTGGGCTAAATAAATAACTCTTATAAGTCAACAACAAAGGCCACTCAATTAAAAAAACAAAGAACTGGAATGTATATATTTTCAAAGAAGATATACAAAGGGCCAACAAGCACAAGAAAATATATCCTTAATCATTAGGGAAATGCAAATCAAAACCACAATGAGATACCACTTCACACCCACTTGGGTGGCAATACTAACAATAGCAGCAGCAGCAGCCGTGGAAAATAACAAATGTTGATAATGATACAGAGAAATTGGAACCTTTGCACATTGCTGGTGGGAATGTAAAATGATGAGGTCACTGTGCAAAATAGTTTAGCAGTTCCTTGATAAGTTAAACATAGAATTATCATCTGACCCAGCAATTCTACTCCTAGGTATGTATACCCCAAAGAATTGAAAACAGGCAAACCATAACTTGTACATAAATGTTCATAGCAGCATTAATCATGATAGCCCAAACAACTCAAATGTTTTTCAATATGTAGATAAGCAAAAGGTAGTATATAAATACAATAGAATAGGATTTGGCCATAAAAAGGAATGAAGTGCTAGCACACACAACCACTTGGGTAAATCTGGAAAACACTATTCTAAGTAGAAATCAGACACAAAGAGCATCCTATTTTATGATTCCATTTATATGAAATATCCAGAACAGATAAATGCATAGAGAAGGAAAGCAGTTTTGTAGTTGCCTGGGGTTGTGGAGAGAGAAGGATGGGGACAGACTGCTTAATGGGTATGAGGTTTTCATTTAATATGATGAAAAAGCTTAGGAATTATATGGTTGAACAAACATTGTGAATATACTAAGTGCCTCTTGATTAAGTGGTAAGCTTTGTTATTTGTATTTCACTACAGCAAAAAGAAAAAGGAAAAAAGAAGCATTATACCATATGATACATCCATTTTTATATTCCATGGACTGCATTCAACTTCTGGTTCCTTCACTTCTTGGTGGGAACACTGGGCACATCCTGTCTCTATCTCTTTTCTGAGCATTCTCTTTGAGGGATCTAGTGGGGTGGACCAGGCACCTACTTGGGAAGAGAAAGCTCCATCAGCCTTTAGGGACATAATACAATGGAACTTGAGGAACCAGCATTCTGAGGGTGGGATTTGGAATCAGATCTTGGGGCTGGAAGTTCAATCATCTATTCAAGCCTGTAAGTGTTCAGCCTCAGTTTCCTGTACAGTAAGTGTCTAGAGACATCAGGGAAAAAGGAAAACAAAGAGAACTGGTGAAGGACTGGTTCTTTTATATATATATATATATATATATATATATATATATATATATATATATATATATATACACACACACACACACACACATTTTTTAATATTTAGTTTTTAGTTATAGTTGGACACAATACCTTCGTTTTTAAAAATTTATTTATATGTGGGCTGAGGATCGAACTCAGGGCCTCAGACGTGCTAGGCAAATGCTCTACCACTGAGCCACAACCCCAGCCCAGGACTGGTTCTTTGTGTCCCTGTTTTTCTTCATTACCTGCTCCCAAGATTCTGGCCCTGACACCTGATTCAGGTTAGTATCAATTTTACACCTAAAAGCCAAGAAAACCTTCATGAAATTATCAATCCCTTGGAATTGCAGCTTCCTCATTTGTAAAATGGGAATAATAATATATTCACCATAGATTATGGAAAAGAAATAGTGAAGAGTTTATACTGTGCCTCATTCCACATTTGAGGCAGCAACATAAGTATATATGTTATGTATATATATGTTATGTATATATATGTATATAAGGAACACAGTACCGATAAATCTCCTAAATCTTTTCAGTTCTGTTCCATCTCTCTTTCACAGCCCTTCCTTGCATACCTTCCATCATGACCACATTCTTCCCCACCCGAGGTTTCAGGAAAAGGTCTGACAATCCCACCCTATTGGGAGAAGCCTGTGTGTTATGTGTATTACACCAAAAAAAAAAAAATACACATCATACCATATGATGCAGCCTTTCATACTCAATGTTCTGGATTCGATTTGTAAGCACAGGGCCCCAAGACTGGCAAAGAAAAATGGGGTGACCAAGACCTCCCCAGGCTTCTAAAAGAGCAATTTTGCTCCAGTGTGAGGCTGGTTGGGTTTCTAAGTTTTCACTTTACTTCCACCCAGTTTGCACACGTGGCCATAGCAGTATGGTACCAGCTTGAAATTTTGCAAAAAGCATGAAAACACCCCCTACACCAACTCCCCGTCCCCGCCCCAAACCTGCTTCCTGGAAGACCTACATTCACATTTCCAGACTCTGCTGGCAGGGGCCCCAAGCACACATGCCTTCTTGTGGCTGTAATCACAGCGCACATCCCAGCTTCTAGTTCAAGCTTCCAAGTTGCAACATAGTCCTCGGAACTTTGCTTTCTAATACCATCAAGCCAAAACACGTAACTCACAGAGCCGCGCCCTTGCAGTGAGAGGTTTTCCCCTTCTTTCAAATTATTGCATCCGAGTAAATTCCCAGCAGTCAGATTCTTAAGCTAGAAAATATGAATATTTTTATGGTTTGGGATGCTTATTGCCAAATCATTTCCCCATGTGCTTATATATTTTGCCTATCAATAAGTGAATATATTTGTTTCACTACGGCATTACTGGCCTTGATTTTTATCCTTAACTTTTGGAAATTTTTGCAAATATTTTTACTCTTTTGTTTTTATAAATTAAAAACAATTGCTTGTCAAATATTCTTTTTTTTTTTTTTTGATCTAAAGTAATTTTATTGTAACAGAGAAACCAAGCTGTAGTAAGTCTACATGATTAGAGCAGATGATGGTTATCGTTCCAAGAGTGAAGCCTAAGCCTGGCTGGCAGCACACAAACAAACCCCAGACTATCTCCTTTCTGATCCTAACCTGGGTTGCCAGACTCATGATGTGAGGTTAGTGGCTGCACAACCATAAAGAATGAAGGAAGAGGTCCAGCCGGCAGAGGCAGCACCCCAGGAGGAGACAATTACACAGTCACTGATGAGGATGCCGGCATAAAGTGCAGTCACCTACCCTCCACTATTCTTCGCCAAGAAAGAGGGTATGGCATGAACAGAAAATTATGTTCTCCGTTCTTAAATAGACCCTGATACGATGGGTTCATGGTTAATCAAGCAATAGAATGGGATGGAAATCTAGGCTAGTTATAGATCTTTGTGTTAAAGAAAAGAACAGCAATGGTAAGAAGAGACAGACATTTTCCTTATTTTCTTAAATAAGACAGGAAACAACATCTATTATTTTCCTTGCTGCAGTGGCAACAGACTCATTGGTTTTTGTAAAGCACAATTTGTGCAATATGGTCTGTTGATAGGATGCTCCACCATGGGGGGACAAATGTGAAGTGGACTGTTAATGACACAACTCAGCCTATAGCATGAGCTATGTCTCAAGCTGGATCTGCAGAGGAATCCCTTCCACCACACAGTGCTTCATTAAATCTTCTGAAATATTGCAACATCATGACCAGTTTTTGGTGCTGTGACTTTCTTATACATGTAAACTCTTTCAAAAAAGTTGGAGATAAAAGGATGATGGGGGAGTTTGGTTTAAAGCCACAGAGTTCCAGACACCAGCCATGGATGCCTCTGCCCTATCTTACTACATGTTGTTTTCTGAGAAACACATCCAATCACTAAGTGTTATGCACTGTGGTTGAAAGAAATGACCCTCTCCACCATCCACCCTCCCTCATCCTGCATGTGGATGTGGCTGACGACAGAAAGGTTGTCTCTGTTCTCGCACCAGGAAATTACTTGGTGACCTGGTGGATGGCATGGGCAAGGTAGGCCACGTTGTTGGAGGTGACCCCTGCCACAGAGATGCGGCCATCCTTTGTCATGTAGATGGAGAACTCCTTGGTCAGTCGCTCTACCTGTTCAGGCTTTAGGCCTGTGAAACAAAACATGCCGATCTGGTCCGTGATGTGCTGCCAGTTGTGGGAGGAGCCCTCCTTCTTGAGGTTAGAGACCATCAGGGTCCGCGTGCTAATGATGCGGTCGGCCATGCCCTTCACTTCCTGCAGCCACTGCTTTCGCAAATCTGGGGAAGTCAGGATGGTAGAGGCCATCCAAGCCCCGTTGAGAGGAGGGTTGGAATACAAGGGGCGAATCACAATCTTCAGCTGTGACTCCACCCTTTTGGCTTCATCAGGGTCTTTGCAGATTACGGTGAAGGCTCCCACGCGCTCGCCATATAAGCCCATGTTCTTGGCATATGATTGGCAGAGACAAACATTAATGCCCTGTTCGATGAATTGGCGCACAGCCCAGGCATCCTTGTTACCATCACCACTGGCAAAGCCTTGGTAGGCCACGTCAAAGAATGCAAAGAGATTCTTTTTCTTTACCACAGATGCTATTTCCTTCCACTGCTCAGGACGAGGGTCCACTCCTGTGGGATTGTGGGCACAGGCATGCAGAAGAAGAACACTCTGCTCTGGCATTTTCGAAATGTCTTCTATGGCGCCTGTGAAGTCAAAACCACAAGTCTCTGGGTCATAGTACCAATAACCCTGTAGCTTCATGTCAGCATCCCTGAAAATGGGTGTGTGATTTCCCCAGGACGGTTTGGGTAGAAAGATATCTCGGCTGAACTTAAAAAATCTTTCCATAAAATTGACTCCGACCCTTAAGGCGCCAGTTCCAGAAATGGTCTGCACGGTGACAAACTGGCCACTTTTCAACACCTCACTGTTCTCACCCAGGGCTAGTTCTGCAGATGCCTTACAAAATTCAGCCAGGCCACCAATGGGCAGGTATTCCTTGTCCAAATTTTTTGCAGCAATCTGGGCCTCTGCCTTGTGGACGCTAGGGAGCACATAAGGCTTTCCATTATCATCTCGGTAGGCACCAACTCCCAGGTTCATTTTTTTGCTGTTAGTGTCTCTCTTGTAGGCTTCAGTGACTCCCAGGATGGGATCTGGGGGTCCCATTTCTACATGGGCCCACCAAGAGCTGGCTCTGGCAAAGGCTGCGGCGGCAAGGCCCGGGTGGAAGGTGCCAGCGGCCCAGGAGAGGATACGGCCGGAGTGCAGCAGGGCCATGGTGGATGGCAAGAGGGCAGTAGGTAGCGCAAGACAGAGCGGAGGGCAAATGGCCGCAGACACAGAGGCGCGGGCTCCTGAACCTCAAATATTCTTATACTATAAACAGGTCACTGATAAGCAGATATCCTACACAAAAAAAAAAAAACAATTTTTCAGTCTGCCATCATAGTACTCTCCAAAAAAAAAAAAGGGGGGGGGAATCCTATCTTACCCCTACATACACCCTAAGGACATTCTTCCACATCATCATAATACCATTATGACACTAAATGACCAAGAAGTCTTTGGTGTCATCTAAGCCCCATCTATAGTCATGTTACCATTATCTCAAAAATAAAATCTTTTGGTGTATTCTGCTCAGATAGGATCCAAATAAAGACCACATATGATATTTAGGCATTATGCTTTTTAATTCTCTTTTAATCTGAGTGACACACCCCCCCCCCCACACACACACACACACATACACATGCACACACCCTGCCTCTTCCCTTCTTGCCTTGGATTTGCTTCATGAGCCAAGTCAGTAGTTTTATAAATAAATGTTCCTGCTTCCCAATTCATCTGGGCTACCTTGAGGTGCCCTTTAACCAGATTCTCCATCTCCTCTTCCTCCTCAAAACTGGAAGTAGGCTCAACATTTTTGGCATAAAACTTTTCAGGCAGGAATGGGAACTTCCTATTATATCCCATTTGGATGCTTCTCTGTCAATAATAACATCATTGATCCCTGTAGGTAAATGCTTGCTTCCTGTGGCTCAGCAGTCAGTAAGGATCCACTCATCAGCTCTATGCCATGGCGGGGAGTGACTCAGTGTTTACTCATTCATTAATTCTTTCCAGTTAAAGACAAATCTGGAAAGAAAGGAAGCCAGCATTTATTGAGCATGTACTAATACACTGGCATTTTCCTTCTCTCAGTTGAGGTTGTGTTGGATCATAGCCAGCCCTGTGTTGGCTGCTTGTAGACAGTAGTAACACAGAAACAGGGTCAGTGCATATACATGCTCACCTAAGGCTGCCCTTAGATGTTTCTTCTATAAAGAAATAAACATGATCAACAAGATCCTTGATTCAGCAAATGGATACTGGCCACAATCCCTGTTCCTGTGAAACAAAAAGACCTCTTTATAGGGCCATCCAGTAGAGGTGGCCAGGTGAAGGTCACCCCGCACAGAGATAAAAGTTGAGGCTAGGCATTGGAAGAGATAGCCATGCTTTATGGAGAGTGAAGGGTCAATGGGGTCTAATGCCTCCATTATTCTAACTTAAGGAACATGTCTAAGTTCATTCAGTCTGCTAAAACAAAACAGCATAAACTGGGTAAATAAATAAATTTCTTTAAACTACAAAAATTTTTTTCTGACAGTTCTGGTAGCAGCAAAGTCCAAGTTCAAGGTACCAACAGACCTGTTGTTTAGTGAGGGCTCTCTTCCTGGCTCACACACAGCAGACTTCTTACTATATCCTTATATGGCAGAAGGGGCATTGGAACTCTCTGGTGTTCCTTTTATGAGGGCACTAATCCTATTCGTGAGGGCTCCACCTTCATGCTTTAATCACCTCCCAATGCCCTATCTCCTAACACCATCTCATTGGGAATTCCATTTCAACATATGGAGGGAACACAAACCTTCACTCTGTAGCAGAAAGAAACTGCAGAATTGTACCCAGAATCCAAATATCCACCAATAGGAGAAAGACTACATCAGCTTGTCTGTTCATACTGGGAAACACAACAGCCAGTAAAAGAATGGCAGAGGGCCACATGCCAACATATGCTTCACTCAACAAGACAGGTGTCTGGTGAGAAGAATCAAGCTGCAAAACAATATGGACAGATTATGCTGTTTATGACACACACATGGAAATGCTTCATATATGCTACAGGTGGGTGTAAATGCACAGGAAAATTCTTTAAGGAGAGACCTTCCTTAGAAGGAGCTTAGGAAGGAGGAAGCAGTCGAGGGTTTCTTAGTATTATTGAAGTAATTTCATTCGTATAAGAAAAATATGGTCATGTTTTATCTGAGTATTTGAAATTAATGTAACAATACACAGTCATCCCTCCATATTTGTAGGTGCTGAATCAGCAGATTTAACCAACTGTACATTGAAAATATGTGGGTAAATCAATAAAGAATAATAACATGTCAATAAAAATAATGCAAATAAAAAAAACTATACAGTGTAACAACTATTTATACAACATTTACATTGTATTAGTTATCAGGCTGAAACTAGAGATAAGGTATATGGCAGATTATATGCATGGCTTTTATGCAAATAAAATCATTTTAAAAGAGGGATGTATCATGTTATAAGAGGGATCTGAGCATCTGAAGAATCTCATATCCCTAGGGTGTCCTGGAACCACTCTCCCCCATGGTTACCAAAGGAAGACTGTGAATGGGAAAGCTGCTCAGAGATAATGTGGTGGCTGCCATTATCTCAATTTGGAGGCTGCCAAGGTTCAGGGATACTCCAGGCACAGAGGGAAGCTGAGATGGATGGATGACTGGGACTCACCCTGCAGCTACTGCAAGCACTGAAGAATATAGGAGTAGAAATGTATGAACCCCAGCACTGGATCAAGCCTGTAGCAGACCCTAATGTGCTGGGGCCATTGTCCTAGGCACACTCTCTCTGGTCTTCCTCCAGAAGAAGGTGGGGTCAAGATGGAATTTAGAAGCTGAACTCTAGCTAAGTGTGTGCTGAAAATTAAATCCCGAGTTATGGCTATTGTTTGGATATAGTTTGTAAGGATCCTCCAGAGTTTTATGTACTGAAAGCTTGGTCCCTAATATGAGATAATTAGGTCATGGGAACTCTGCAGTCAGAAGGGATTAAGGCTGGCCCCATAGAGTGGTTTAGTTCTCATAAGAATGGGTTGTATTGTAGAGAAAGTTTGACTGCTACTTTTTTCTTGCAGGCTACCTGTCTTGCTCTGTGGTGATAGCTCCCTTTTGTATGCACTCCCACCATGATGCCATTCTGCCAATTGTGGTATAACAAGAAGTCCCTTACCAGAACCAAATAGATGCCAGTGCCATGCTCTTGCAACTCCAAAACTATGAGTTAAATAAATATCTTTTTTTGTATAAAGTACCTGCATCCGTTAATTTGTTATAGCAACAGAAAGTAGATTATCTTGAACCCAAGACTGTCTCTGAGCTGGGCTGGTGGTGTGGGGCATTGGTTGCCACTGGCAGTCTATGATCCGCTTGGCCTAATCTATCATCACCTCCCAAGCTCCAGATCCCCTCAAGGTTGAAGTGCGGGATAGAGAAGTGTGACCTAATCTTATACCACCAGGTAGGTCAGAACAAACCTGGGTCTGGGGATGGAAGAGATATTTATGGAAGGGGGGTGGGCAGATCTGAGGAGAGACTTTCCTGCCTAACACAAAAGAGATATTCCTGTGAGGCCATTTCTTCCTACATCATGCTCTGGAAACACTAGACTTTGGCTGGGGTCTCTGGATTGCTGTCTTGGGGACAATAAACTAGATTAAAAGAGGGAATTAAAAGGGAAGAGAGCCTGGGTCCTCAGCTCTGTTACTGAGATTCTATTTCCACTCCCTACAATTGTTTGAGTCATGAATGGTGGGCATCCTGTTCCTTACAGCCAGAGGAGGCCATTGCCAAACTGCTCTGCAGAAAAGGCAGTGCCAGCTTAAATCCCACCAGCAATTCATGGGCATGTCTGAATCCTCATAATCTCTCCTGAGGAATGGCTCTGTCTAAAACACTTGACAAAAGGGTGAGCAGGAAATCATAAAAGGAATAAGGTCAAAAGCTGTCAAGGATCCCCTGGCATACCTCTTTTGTGGTGCATGCCCTTCCGGAGGCTTACCCTACATTACCCTAAGGTCACACAACACTCATGAATCTCTCTGCCCAAGGGCAGGCCCAAAGTGCTAGAAAATTGATGCCCCAGGAAGGAAGTGGGTGGGTTCCTTATTACGTTCCTTATTACAAAAAACCTGGAACTATATAAGAAAAGAGATTCTGGAGGTTAGAGGTCCAAGGTCAGAGGTCCCCACCTGTTCAGCCTCTGGTGAGGACCTTCTGACTATGTAACAACTTGGCAGAACAACGAACAGTACACATGGGATCCCATGGAAGAGAAGAAACAAGGAGGACCATCCTTCCTCTTGTATAACAACCCACTCTTTTGGTAATTAATCCAGTCCTAAAAAGACCTAACTGACCTCTTGGAAATGGGCATTAATCTCTCATGACAGTGATGCTAGTTATCTCCCTTAAATGCTCCACCACTTCAATTGAGTTGCAATGGGGTATTAAGCCTCAACCTGAGTTTTAGCAGGGGCAATCCTCACCCAAACCATAGTAGTGGGTAAGTATCATAGCTTCCTTGCCTCTTGGTGACCCCGAATCATTTGCCTCCAATTCTCTGAGAAGGCCCCAGGGAATTAAAGTCATTGTCCCAGCAAAAGTAATCTTCTCATTTACACACTCTTATTGGCGTCTCTTCCGCCCTCACTTGACTTCAACCTTCCTTCAGAGTGCTTCTTGGGAACTTGTACCTAAATAGACTCATTTTGGTGCCCAGTTAACCACTTTCACATACATCCATCTCTCAGAGTCTGTTTCTATGGAGCCCAACAAAGACTTGCCTACCAGACATTAGCAACTCCTCTGTAAAGGGGGAATAATCATGAGTACTGGTGCCCCAGTGTTAATTTGTCCTGCTTTAGGCTTCTATACTCCATTTTTTATTTGGGAGAATCACCGTGCTCCATGGTCTGACCTCATGGCACCTTTGATCCTAGGGCCTAGGCTTCCATAGATGGGAGAGGCAAGGGCCTCGTCTTGGGCTGCGAACCATGCAAGGTGTGAGGCGAAGACAGGCAGACTCAGGCTCAGGCTTGCCACTACTGATGGGTCCCATTTACCCAGTACTTGATAACCATTTAAGACCCCTATAGTGTGTCTCCTATTGAGATCCTTACTCCTTGAGACTGCCATCATGACATGCCCTGCTCATGCCACCATGTGCTAAGTGTGTCACCAAGTGACACATCACATCATCTCTGGCTCCTCACATCAGTCCCTAGAGCCATCTCTGTCTGCATTCCCAGTTTATGGCTAAGAGCTGAGGATTAAGAAGTTGCCAAGAGGCTGGGAATGTGGCTCAAGCGGTAGCGCGCTCGCCTGGCATGCGTGCGGCCCGGGTTCGATCCTCAGCACCACATACAAACAAAGATGTTGTGTCCGCCGAGAACTAAAAAATAAATATTAAAAAATTCTCTCTCTCTCTCTAAAAAAATAAATAAATAAATAAAGTTGCCAAGATCACATGGTTAGGAGGTACATAAGGTATCATTTAAACCCATTTCCAATTGTCTTTTTATATATAAGACTGAGTCTCCCCTCAGTGGAGGTTCATGATGTATTTGCTCTTCACCTATATAAATAAAGTCTATAGAAGAAAGGTTTTGGGATGCAAAAAATGGGAATATTGACTTCCAAAGTAGAGAATGTGAGCCTGCTATGATTTGGAGTTGGTGGTTTGTCCTCCAGAAACTCATTTACTAGAAGCTTGGGCCCATCTGGCATGTGGAGGTAATAGAAACTTTAAGAGGTGGGTACTAATGGAAGGTAATTAGGTCATGGGTGCTCTACCCTTATGAATGGATTAATATTAACTCATGGAAGTGGGGCAGGTCTTGTAGGAGTGGATTAGTTCCCATGAGAACAGGCAAAAAAGAGTAAGCCTGGACCCCTCCCACTTTCTTGCTTCCTTATTTACAATCATGTTCCTCCTATACATGGCCATAATGCAGCCAGGGGGCTCTCATCAGGATATTGGTGCCAGGCTGTTTGTACCTTCCAGCCACCAGAATCATGAGACAAATAAACCTTTTTAAGTCAATCAGTACTATGGTTTGAATAGAGATAGTATTCCCAGTGTAGCATTATTGGGAAGTGTTAGAACTTGGGAGGTGAGGCCTTATGGAAGGTCCTTACCTCCTTGAGATTATGTCCTCAAAAGGGAATGTGGGACTGACTCTAATCTTTTAGTAGCTATCTTTGCTCCCTGGATCATGATGTATTTGCTCTTCACCTTAGCCATCTGGTCCTTCACCAGAGGCTCAAATCAAGGGGGCTGCCCAATTTTGAACTGGAAACTCCAGAACCATGAGCTAAACAAGTATTTTCTCTTCGTTAGTACCCTGTGTCAGGTATTTTGTTATAGTAACAGAAAGCCAACCAATACACTCCACTTCAGGTATTTTGTTATCACAATACAAAATAGACAAATACAGAGACATTGTTTGGTATGATTAGATCCAGGTTTCACCAGGTGTGAAGTCTTCTTAGGATGGGGACGAATAACATTGAAACCATCTTACTTGAGCATTTGAGAAGAGACCCTTTTTTCAGTTTCCATCAACTCTCAGAGGGCGAAGGAAGACTAGAACATAGAGAAGGAGCCCAGAAGACAAAATACTCAGCTTTGATTCCCAGGTGACCTGTGGAGCCAGGAGCCCACTAGAAAAGTCAGGCCTAACACCACAAACCAGAGTGCAGTTGGACTATGGGCTTGTCCAGGAAGATGATCATCCAGGAGTTTTGGGGTGCCAGTAGTGGTGAGAGGAAAAAGCAGATGAGTCTCCCCTCAGTGTAGGTGAACAATAGGACATGGCTGGGTCCGGTGGAAGCATGGGCATCCTAGCATCTGTGAGAGGCACCAACTCTGGAGAGCCTCCCACTGCAGGGCACCTTCCAAACAAGTCCCTTGCCTTCACCTCTGCACCCCTAGAACTTAGATACCACCTTGTGAAAAGAGAGGGGAGAACTTTGAATTAACTGATTTTCAATCAGAAAGTGATTGAGAAATCATAGAATTGGATAGAATTCTCTAAGAGTGGTTTGACAAGGATTCTGATCTTGGGTCAGAGATCAACACAAGCCACCAAAAATGGAGTCACAACATTCATGCCTCTGACTTGGGATTTGTGCCCTGCTTCTCTACTTGCTTATGTCTGGAGCCCCACAACTGGCAGGGTCCGAATCTGTCTTGATCCCCACAGAGTGTGGAGTCATTATACACATTATAAAGCCAGAAATAGATGTATTAATAGCTACATAATAGGAAGAGAGAGTCCAGTTTCCAGCTTGGGAAAAGGTTAACACAGAATAGTTTCATCACCACCACCACCACCACCCCGCGCAAAAAAATGTCCTCCTCATGCTACCCTTTGGTAGAAAGACCCAGTTCATTTTTTTTTATTGCTGAGTAGTCTTTCATTTTATGAATGAACTGTTTACCCATTCACTTGTTGATGAGCATAAGGGTTATTTCTAGTTTTTAGAAATTATTAATTGAGCTGCCATGAGCATATGTATAAGATTGTGTGTGACTGTACATTTTTATTTCTCTAGAAGTAGAATTGGTGGGTCATATGTTATTATATGTTTAACTTTATAAGAAATTACTAAGCTGTGTGCCATTTTGCATCTACACCAGCAATGAATGAGAGTTCCAGTTATTTCATTTCCAGAACTCGGTACTGGCAAGATTTTGTTTGGTTTGTTGTTTGTTTCATTCTAGACACTCACAAAGGTATGGGATGGTATCTTATGGTTTTAATTTTCAGAGCAAGTTTTACATTTTAATATATGATTTTATTTTTATTGATTATGTGTTTGATAACCTATCTAAGAACTCTGTCTAATCTAATCTAGGCCATGAACATTTTCTCCTATGTTTTCTTTTTAAATTTTTTTTTATGTTTTGCTCTTTTTAGATATACATGACAGTAGAGTGTATTTTGACATTATACATACATGGAATATAACTTATTCTAATAAGAAGCGTTGTTTTACATTTAGATCTATGGTCCATTTTGACTTAAGTTTTGTATAATGTGAGGTTCAGATCAAGGTTCTTTTTTTTAAAGATATGGGTTTCTAATTTTTACAACAGAGTTATTGACAATATTATCCATTCTCTATCAAATTACCTTTGCATGTTTGTAAAAGATCAGTCGACCATAATTGTTTAGGTCTATCCCTGGGCTTTCATCTTTTCTTTTCTATGTGTCTGCCCCTTCTTCTGTAACACACTGTCTTGATTACTGTAGCTTTATAATACATCTTAGAGTAAAATGTTGTGGACATCTACATCTGGCCAAGAAGAATGAATGAGGACTAGATTTACCTTTTTTCGAAAACAACAACAAATAAACAAAATTAGGAAAAATTATGAAACAATAGTTTTCAAAACACAGGACATCAGTCAACACAGGACTATAATCCCTGAAAAAATGGGGAGTGAACACGATGAGTCCTACAATGACACCAGTTTGTATTGAGATTATTTCCAAGCCAAGGGGCAAGAGGGAAAACTGGGGCCAGAAGACTCCCTGAGTTGAAGAGATGTAGTTAGGAGTGAAAGACCAGGCAACTAAAGGTCAAGGGACAGAGTAGCAGAGAGAAGAGAACATCACAATAAAGAACTCAGGAGACTGGAGAGGGTCCTCCTGAGGTTTCACCAGAGTACTGGTCAGTATATGAATATAAGAAAACTACCCAAGACCAGGGAAAGAGCCTTGTGAAAGGTTTGGAGGGGACACAGCTCATCAACGAAGGGAATTCTGTGTTTTCCTAATAGTCCTACTGTAAAGATTCATAATTCATGAGCTACTGAGTAGATAGTTCAGAAATATCTTGCCTGAAGAGGAGGAAATAATTATCCTAATAACATTACTTTAGACCTGCATAACAAGTTACAAAAGCAAGACAAGGAGCAAATTATTTCCTTAGGAGTAACTTAACTGCCTACCAGAATCAAACTCAAATTATTTATAGGAATACAAAAATTTCCAGAACACAACAAGACAAAATTCACAATATCTAGCATATGGTCAAAGATTATCAGGCATGCAATGAAGCACACAAACACAACCACAAAGAGAAAAATAATCAGACAATTGAGACTGACCCAGACTAACATTTGCATTAGAAAAGAACATTAAAACAATTAGGCCCAAATTGCAATATTCAATGGTATTCCATTATTATGTATAATTTTTATGCTTTTCTGTATCAGTTAAATTATTTAAAATTTAAAATATTTTCCTAGCTCTTCACGTGTCAAATAATCACATTTGCTGCTGGACATTTGAAATATCACATTTTGGGTCATGAATTTGGATATTTGAAGTATCGCATTTTAAGTATTAAATTTTAAGTCCAGGTTAATCTGATAGAAAATGTTGAGTTTTTTTGTTTATATGTTTTAGCAGGCAAGTTCCTACCGCTTTCTGAGGACTGTGGTTCTAATCTCAGTTCAATTTTCAAAGCCTTAGTGGTGGTAGTGTATTTGTCCTGGGAGGGACAGTTTTTAATCCAGGACCTGACTGGTGGTCCACCATGCAGTTCAGATCTCAAAGCCAGATTTGAGGCTTGATGTTTAGGATCAGATCCACGCATGTGCATGCACAGCTAAGAGGCAAATCTGAGCGTTCATACACAATTTTATGGGGATCAGATGGAATTTTTTTAGCCTCTTCCACTACTTTCCTCCTTCCAGTACACTCCCCCACACCACCACACATGCCACCTTCCTGAACTTCTAACTGGAGTCCTGAGAATTAAGTTTTCCTGCCCAGTCATGTATTTCCTGCCACTGTGTCTGCTCTGGAACCAACCAGAGAGAGAATAAGAGAAAACAAAAGCCCTGGGGATTCCCCCTGTACTTCTGAGATTACAGTTCCTTTGGTCAGAAAGGGTTTTCCTCTCTCAGAATTTTAGGTACCTTCCCAGCTGTCACTGTTTTGCACTTCTGTGGAATTGCATGGAGGTGGGGCTAGAAGAGATGGAAAGAAACAGATTTCCTCTACCCTCTGTTACACGTGGGGACGGACCCTCCTTCCCACACTTCACATCAAGAATTTCTTTGACAACTCTTTCTGTTCACATCCAGTGCTTACATCTGGCTTTCAGGCTGCCTTTGAGTCTAGACCAGGCAATACCAAAGGGAAATAAAATTGGGGGTGGGGGTAACTCATGTGATTCAGTGGTATTTAGCAGTCTGTTTTCTTTCCCAGTGACTGTTACAATTTTAACAGACTTTTTTTTTAACTTTAAAAGCATCAATTTATTTCCTCAGAAAGGTAAAACATGTTCAGTCTTTAAGATGTATGAAAAATGAATTTTCAGATGTCAAGAATGAGCTCTTTGAAATTAAACATGTAAACCTTCAAATAGAAATTTCAAGACAATGGTGGAAAAATAAATAATCAATGACATTTCTCAGACAAAATGGAAATGAAAATAAAATTCTTGAACTTTCCCAAAAGTTCCATGGTATATTCTGCAGAATGTTTCCTTCAGCCTCTATGATCAACTGTTTCTTCCTTGATTTCCTCTTTAATAAACACTATAAAAGCTAAAACTTCTGTTCTCCCAGGTTGATAGGATCAAGATGCAGGAGCACAGAGAGAAGGGAAGTCTGTGTCCTGGTGACGCAACACAAAAATTTGCCTCCCATACATTCATTCTTAGGAAGTTACAGGAGGCTGTGCTCCAGTAAAGTCAGATGGTTAGCCCCAAAAATGAAGGACAAGAGAGCCTAGCAAACAGGGGCCTGCTGTGGGGAAAGTGGTATAGAAGATAGGACATAAGAGGGTCATCACCAAAGGCCAACTGTTCAGCAGATCTAAATGATATCGTCGGTTCCTCTATGAACAGGTTTTGAGTTTCTCAATTTCATTTTCCAATTCTGTACACCTTGATTTAGCTTTCTGTAATAGCACTTTAGCTCTTCCTTGGGCAATGTTTCCAGCTTGAAGAAGGTTATTTCTTTTAAATAGGCCTTCCTCACCAGTGTCAAAGTTCTCCAGCTCATCACTTTTCCCCTCTTCATGGAGCCTACTAGTCAAATATTCTCTTCACCTTGGATGTCTGGGTCCCAGGGGTGGCTGTTGAAGCTGAACAAGAGTCTCCATCTCGTTACCTCCATCACTCAGCACCCTCCTGGGATCCTGGAGGCCTGCAGCTCAGCAGCTGCCTCTCTAATACACCTTTTAAAGAGCAGTTTTAGGTTCACTGCAAAATTGAGTGAAAAATACAGACAGTTCTCATATACTCCCTGCACCACTCTCCCAGCCCCATGACAGCCTCTCACTATCAATATCGTGCACCCAGTGGTACATTTGTTCTAATCAATGAATTGACATGGACTCAAAGTCCATAATTTACACTAGGGTTCACTCTTGATGTTGAACATTTTATGGGTTTTAATAAATGTATAGCTAGGGCTGGGGCTAGGGCTCAGTGGTAGAGAGCTGCGTGGGCGCTCTCTTGTCCAGTGAGAAGGTCCACGGAGCAGGGTAGAGGAAAGTGTGGCTGCGGAGTTGCTAATTAAGACATCCTGCGACCAAGCAGGAAGCAGGTCTGATTTTATTGTGCAGTGACCATGTATATATACTCAGGCAGTAGCTAAGTAGATTACAGGCAGCCACCAATGCAATTTCTGCTAACTGTCCTTGCAGCAACCAGTTGAGGAGTGGGCTGTGGAGCAAGCACAGGGACTACAACACATGGCCTCATGCCCAGAGCTGTGCCTATGGGGTAAGCGGCCTGCCGCTCACGCACCTAGAACAAGGGGAGTGGGCTTCCACTCAGACACCTTGAACGTATGCCATGTATGTAGTTCTCCATGCAATTGTCCCCACAGAGAGCACTTGCCTAGCACATGTGAGGCACTAGGCTCAATCCTCAGTATCACATAAAAATAAATAAGTAAAATAAAGGTATTGTGTCCATCTACTACTAAAAAACAAAAATGTATAGCTGGGCGTGGTTGCCCACACCTGTAATCCCAGCAGTTTGGGAGGCTGAGGCAGGAAAATAGCAGATTCAAAGCCAGTCTCAGCAATTTAGCAAGGCTGTTAGCACCTATCAAGACCCTGTTTCAGGGATGAGAGGTGGGAGGGAAAGGGAGAGAGAAGGGAAATTGCATGGAAATGGAAGGAGACCCTCAGGGTTATACAAAATTACATACAAGAGGAAGTGAGGGGAAAGGGAAAAATAATACAAGGGGGAGAAATGAATGACAGTAGAGGGGGTAGAGAGAGAAGAGGGGAGGGGAGGGGAGGGGGGATAGTAGAGGATAGGAAAGGCAGCAGAACACAACAGACACTAGTATGGCAATATGTAAATCAATGGATGTGTAACTGATGTGATTCTGCAATCTGTATATGGGGTAAAAATGGGAGTTCATAACCCACTTGAATCAAAGTGTGAAATATGATATATCAAGAACTATGTAATGTTTTGAACAACCAACAATAAAAAAAAAGACCCTGTTTCAAAATTTAAAAAAATAAAAAAAAAGACCTGGAGATGTGGCTCAGTGGTTAAGTGCCCTTGGGTTCAATCCCTGGTACAAAGAAAAAAGGTATAATTACCTGTATCCACCATTATAATATTACACAGAATAATCTCATAGCCCTGTAGTCCTCTTTGCCTTGCCTATTCATCCTGCCACCCCCCTGATCCCTTGCCACTACTGATTGTTTTACTGTCTTCATAGTTTTTTCTTTGCCAGGATTTCATATAATTAGTCATACAAAATGTAGTCTTTAAGATTGGCTTCTTTGTTTCTATGAACTTAAGTTTCCTCCATCTTTTCATGTCTTCAGAGCCCGCCCCCCAACACACAACTTTTTTAGCACTAAATAATATTTCATTATCTCGATGTACTTCAGTTCATTCATCCATTTACTTACTGAAGGATATCTTGGTTGCTTTCAGGTTTTGCCAATTACGAAAAAATTGCTACCAATATTTTTTGGAGACATAAATTTCATTTCATTTAGATAAATACCAGGAAGTGCACCTGCTGGATTGTATGGAAAAAATATGATTAATTTTTATAAGAATTTGCTGAACATTCTTCCAAAGTGGCTGAACCTTTCTGTATTCCCTCCAGTCATGAATGAGAGTTCCTGTTGCTCCACACCCTCATCAGCATTTGGTATTGTCAGTGTTCTGAATTCTGGCCATTTTAATAGATTTGTAGTGTCATCTCATCATTGTTTTAGTTTGCAATTTTCTTGTGATGTATATTGTTAAGTACTTTTCCATATGCTTACTTGCCACAAGTGTATCTTTGTTGGTGAGTATTTATTCAGGTCTGCCAGTGCATGGATTATCTTCTCATTCTATTGATAATATTTTTTTGTGTAATAGAGTTTTAATTTTAATGAAGTCCAGCTCATCAGTTCTTTCTTTTATGGATCACACCTTTTGTGTTGTGTCTAAAAGGTCATTGCCTTACTTAGATTATTCAAATTTTCTCCTATGTTATCTTCAAGGAATTTTATAGTTTTGCATGTGATTTAAGTCTATGATCCAGTTTGAGTTAATTTTAACTATGTCTATTTTAACTATGTTATTCCCTTTCTCCTATGTGGATGTTCATCACCATTTGTTGGAGATTATCTTTGCTCCACAGTGTTACTTTTGCTTGCTTGTCAAGGATCAGTTGACAGTACTTATGTGGGTCTATTTTTAGGTTCTCCATACTGTTCCATTGATTTTTGGTCTGTTCTTTCACCACTGTCTTGATTACTATGGCTATATAGTAAGGATATATAATAAGAAATATCAGAACTTACTAGATTTCAGATTTTGACAGTTATGAAAAATATGCTACCAATATCTTTTTTTGTAGACATAAATTTCAATCCATTAGGATAAATACCAGGAAGTGTACCTGCTGGATTGTATGGTAAGAATATGATTAATTTTATAAGAAATTGCCAAACTGTCTTCCAAAGTGGCTGAACCTTTTGGTATTGCCTCCAGCCATGAATGTCAGTCTCTAGCTTTGTTCTTTTTCAACATTATGTTGACAGTTCTGGATTTTTTGGTTTTCTACATAAATTTTAGAATTTTTTTGAAGGTCAAAAATAATTTTCCCAAAGGGCATTATATGTAGCTCAAGTTGGGGAAAAAATGATACTAAGGTTTTAATGTTTGCATCCCTCTTCCCTGAATTTATATATTGATACTTAATCCCATATGCAAGTCTTAAGAGGTAGAGAGTTTAGGAGGTGACTGGTCAGGAGGGCTCTACTCTCCTAAATGGCATTAGTTCCTTCATAAAAGAGGATAGATTAGTATGGAGGGTCCTTAAAAAACGAAAGGTAGAACTACCATGTGATCCAGTTATGCCATTCTTTGTATTTATCCAAAAGAATTAAATTCAGCATACTTTAGAGATATAGGTAGCACAATTATGTTTGGTGCAACGCAATTCACAATGGCAAAGTTATGGAACCAGCCCAGGTGTCATCAACAGATGAGTGGATACAGAAAATGTGGTATATATCCACAATGGAGTTTTATTTAGTCATTAAAAAGAATGAAATTATGCCATTTGCAGAAAATGAATGGATCTGAGGAGCATCATGTTAAGTGAAATATATCAGACTCAGAAAGACAAGTGTTGTTGTTTTGGGTTTTTTTTTCTCATATGGAGCTAGAGGAAGAAAAAAAGAGGGACATCATGAATGTTGAAGGAAGGTGATTGGTGTAGAGGAAGGGGATGAGGAAGTAAGAGGATGTCATGAGGAGTGGAATTGATCAAGTTATGTTATATGCATGTATGAGTATACTACAGTGAAACCCACTATGCTATATAATTAATATCTGTCAGTTAAAATAAAAGCTAGAGTTTTTTATTTGGCTGCTTGTGTGTGTGTGTGTTTTCATAGCAAAGATGATTTATTGAACTTTATGGGCAAAATGTAACAGTGGCACTGTTTCACAACAAAATTATTTTAGTTTATGTTTTATGAAAAAATATGTTAGCAACATACTTAAAATAAAATATTATTTTTTTAAAGAGAGAGAGAGAATTTTTAATATTGTTTTTTAGTTTTCGGTGGACACAACATCTTTATTTTATTTTTATGTGGTGCTGAAGATCAAACCCAGCGCCCCACGCATGCCAGGCAAGCTTACCGCTTGAACCACATCCCCAGCCCAAAACATTGCTTTTAATAGCTGACTACATTAGATTCCTTTAGTGTACTCAAATTAATATTTTTCCAAAAATATATCTGATATTTTCAATTAAAGGCCATAATTAAAATAAATTCACAGATTTACAAAACATGATTTATGATTAAAAATGAATAATTCACTGTTAGATAGCCACCTTTCTGGAAGTGATTTCTCAGCAGTAGAATGTTTTATAAGTATTTTGGAACATATCTAAAAGTATTATCTCCAACTGATAATTATTTTCTTTTTAAATAAAATATATACACTAAACCCAAAACTTTAAGTATGTTGCTAACATATTTTTTCATAAAACATAAACTTACAAATAAATTCTTACAAATAAGATACAAATATTTTAAAATTAATACATACTTAAGTGGAAAAAATAAGTCCTCAATCTAAGAAAGGGACCAAAAGGTGGGAGGTAGGAGGTGAGAGGCAAGGATGGAGAGGCCAAGTTCTGGGGAGTGATATTGGCCAAATTATATTGTTGTACTTTGTGCACATACAAACATGTAACAACAAATTCCACCATTATGTACAACTATAATGCTCCAATAAAAAATGTGGAAAATATTCCAATGATATTTTTCACAGAAGTAAAAGAAATCCTAAAATTCATATGAAACCAAGTAGCCGACACAATCTTGAACAACAAGAAAGTCTTCCCACAGAACTGTAAAGCATACTTACTACCAACTTCTTATAAAAACAAATAGTTAAATCATCCTTTTTTTAAAGTATAATAACACTACCAAAAAAAACCCCACAGATGTGCTTGCAAAGTCTACAAGCTTTCTTCCTGCCAGAGCTCTTTTATAAAGTGCATTTGCCTCTTCTGCCATGTGAGGACACAGCTAGAAAGTGCTGGCTCTGAGGAACAGATTCTCACCAGACAAGAGATCTGCTGATCCTTCATCCTGGACTTCCCCACCACCAAAACTGTGAGCAATAAATTATTTTGTCTATGAATTATCCAGTTCATTTGATAATAGTCTGAATGGACAACTGACATCTCAACAATATTACATCTTCCTATCTACAAGCAGAATTTTTATTGGTATATGTTAATTGTACAGAGTGGTGATTTTCACTGTGGCATATTCACATTACCTAGAACATAATTTGGTCACTTTCACTCTATACTACCTCCCCTTACTCTTCTCTTCTCTCTTCCACTTATCCTCTTCTTCTACCTTCCACTTTCATGATATCTTTTTTTCTTTTTTTCCCTCTAGCTTCCGCACATGAGAGAAAACATACAATACTTGTCTTTTCTGAGTCTGATTTGTTTTTCTTAACATGATGCTATCCAGATCCATCCATTTTTTTCTGCAAATGACCTGATTTCATTCTTTATAGCTGAATAAAACTCCATTGTGTATACATACCACATCTTCTTTATCCAATCATCTGTTGATGACACCTATGCTGGTTCCATAACTTTGCTATTATGAATTGTGCTGCAATAAACATAGGTGTGCATGTATCTCTAAAGAATGCAGACTTTAATTCTTTTGGATAAATACAGAGAAGTGGTATAGCTGGATCATATGGTAGATCTGTTTTTAGTTTTTTGAGAAACCTCCATATTGACACCCATAGTGGCTGTACTAATTTAAATTCTCACCAACCAAGTATAAGAGTCCTTTTTCCCCTGCATCCTTGGCCAGCATTTGATGTTATTTATATTCTTGATGACTGTCACTTTGACTGGAGTGAGATGGAATCTCAAAGTAGTTTTGATATACTTTTCTCTGATAGCTATGAATATAGAATATTTCTCTATTTATTTCTGTTGACAGGCAGACATGATGTACTGGGTAAAAGGAGTGGCACTAAGGTGTGGGGGATGGGAACCAGTCTACAGTCTTATGATTAAGTCTGTCTTTTAGTGGCTTCTGGACTGTGAACTTCACATATGCTTCTCAGCAGCCTGTATCCCCTTGGATGAGCCAGAATAGCTAAGTAGGCTAGCATTGAATATTTCCCTTACCCTACAAAAAAGATTGGAGGGAGCTGGAGTTGGGTATTACTCTTCCTCCAGATCAATTAGTCTCTAACAAAAACATATTGGGGTAGGCTCTAGTAATTTTATTTTACTTTTCATTGTCAATTTTATATCACCAAAATAGTCCACTAAAATAAATACACAAAATCTAAACAAAGAAGTGATTGTCATGAACTCTGACGAGGAGTCCCATATTCCCATTTCATGCCCTAGCAATACATAATGACTGCATGGTAGCCTCCAATGTCCTAGTCCCTGGATCTTGTGAATGTTGCATTATTTGTTAAAAAAAAAAAAAGTCTTTTTTTTTAATTTTTAATTTAAATTTAATTTTTTTAAATTTTTATTGTTGGTTGTTCAAAACATTACATAGTTCTTGATATATCATATTTCACATTTTGATTCAAGTGGGTTATGAACTCCCATTTTTACCCCGTATACAGGTTGCAGAATCACATTGGTTACACATCCACTGATTTACATATTGCCATACTAGTGTCTGTTGTATTCTGCTGCCTTTCCTATCCTCTACTATCCCCCCTCCCCTCCCCTCTTCTCTCTCTCTACCCCATCTACTGTAATTCATTTCGCCCCCTTGTTATTTTTTTTCCCTTTCCCCTCACTTCCTCTTGTATGTAATTTTGTATAACCCTGAGGGTCTCCTTCCATTTCCATGCAATTTCCCTTCTCTCTCCCTTTCCCTCCCACCTCTCATCCCTGTTTAATGTTAATCTTCTTCTCATGCTCTTTCTCCCTACTCTGTTCTTAGTTACTCTCCTTATATCAAAGAAGACATTTGGCATTTGTTTTTTAGGGATTGGCTAGCTTCACTTAGCATAATCTGCTCTAATGCCATCCATTTCCCTGCAAATTCTATGATTTTGTCATTTTTTAATGCAGAGTAATACTCCATTGTGTATAAATGCCACATTTTTTTTATCCATTCGTCTATTGAAGGGCATCTAGGTTGGTTCCACAGTCTTGCTATTGTGAATTGTGCTGCTATGAACATCGATGTAGCAGTGTCCCTGTAGCATGCTCTTTTTAGGTCTTTAGGGAATAGACCAAGAAGGGGAATAGCTGGGTCAAATGGTGGTTCCATTCCCAGCTTTCCAAGAAATCTCCATACTGCTTTCCAAATTGGCTGCACCAATTTGCAGTCCCACCAGCAATGTACAAGTGTACCCTTTTCCCCACATCCTCGCCAGCACTTGTTGTTGTTTGACTTCATAATGGCTGCCAATCTTACTGGAGTGAGATGGTATCTTAGGGTGGTTTTGATTTGCATTTCTCTGACTGCTAGTGATGGTGAGCATTAAAAAAAGGTCTTTAGATATGTAATTAAATTGAGGATCATAAGAAGAGGAGGAGGTCATTTTGGATTGTCTGGGTGAGCCCTAAATCAATATGGAGGTTTCTCAAAAAGCTGAAAATAGTGGTATAGATCCCACTATATCACTCCTCAGTATTTATCCAAAAGAAATAAATTCATCATACCTTAGAGATATCCAAAAGAAATAAATTCATCATGTTTATCACAATCCTGTATGTCTCTTATATCATCATAAGTGATGTACAAGAGAAGAAACACACAGAGAAAAAGGTGATCTGAAGGCTAGGTAGATATTAAAATTATGTGGCTGTAAGCCAAAGAAGCTGCCAAAAGTTAAAAGAGGCAAAGAATGGATTTTCTAGAACCTTGGAAGGAAACAGCCCTGCTGATACCTTGATTTTGAACTTCTGGTCTCCAAACTATGAGACAATACATTTCTGTTGTTTTAACTTGTTGCTTTGCTGGCACTTTGTGACAGCAGCAATAGGAAACTAGTAAAGCTTCCAAGAGGCAAGGCAGTTGGCAGGTCATCCTGTCAGGCTACCTCAGTCCAAAAGTCATTCCCAGAACACTGAATAAAAACTCTGTTTCAGTCTGATGTGGGAGATCAGAGATAGGCAAGCTGGTGGGTAGCCCGAGGAGGAGACAAGGCCTCCAACCAGGGAGGAGCAACATGCTCTTTCAGCATTCTTGGAGCAACCCTCTGGCAGTATCTCTGTTGTGAATATTATTCAACTTACTGTCAAATCCTTTGGTCGAAATCTGTGCATTAATCAGGATAAGTGAAACTATACTCTGATAACAAAGAACCCTAGTGGATTCTAAAAACAAAGGTTTATTTCATCTTCGTGTCACATGTTTCTAAGGTTATCTGTGACTTCTTCTGCTCCATGGTTTCTATCTCTAGAAACCAGGCTAAAGAAGTGGTCACCATTTCAATACATCATTTCAACAAGCGTGACGGCAGAAGAAAAGAGCTTTGGCAGATCCTGCATAAGCAATTAAGTGCTCCGAAATTCATTTGTCTGACCCCTTAGTCATCCAACCCCACCCAACAAGGAGGCCAGGGAATGTGATCTGATCATGTGCTCAGAAGGTAGAAAGTTAAAAATATGTTGTAAGCAGCATAATGATAATATAATTTCTGTGAGTTCAATGCCCCTATGTCCCATTCACTTTTCAGTGATCACTGCTCAGGGCAGGACCTTGCTGAAGTTATGTTTAGTTAATGTTAAAAACTTAAAGAGGGCTGGGGCTGAAGCTCTGTGGGAGATCACTTGCCTTGCACATGTGAGAAACTGGGTTCAATCCTCAGCACCACATACAAATAAATAAAGATATTGTGTCCATCTACAACTAAAAAAATATTTAAAAAAAAACTTAAAGAAAGGAAGGAAGGTGAGAAAAGAAGGAAGGAGAGACATGTAGAAAGTGTTCAAGACAATTTTTTCAAATCAGCACTGAAAATAGAACACAGTAGGAATCCTACAAACACGTGCTGAATGCAGTTGAATTGATTTTCACTCATGTCTCTTCCAATGATTTGTCTAGACTTTGTCAAGCCCATAGAGCCGGGAGTCAGGAGCAAGGTCACAGCTTTGTGGAGCTGATCTGAACTGTCCAAACATAGGGTTGATATGTATGGCCACAGACAAAGATACACATCAGAGAAAACCTCAGTGCTAGGTTCAATGCCAGGGCTGTTCTTTCCTCCCCTTTCCTTGATTAAGGCACACTTTAGGGCTGTGTCCCAATGACCCAGGGCATGCCCAGTCCTGGACACCACTTTCTCTGTTCTGGCAAGCTCTGTCTGAACTGATATCTGAACCTACATATAATCATCCCTTCTGGATGACAACACAACATATAACTTCAATTTTATTTCAGGCTTATCCTTGAATTACTTATGTCTTGTTACATATACATGTCAGAAATTCATTCAAAATGGTTAACAAAAAAGAGTGCAGGTGGTTTCAGATGTGGTCTGATCCAAGGGTCTAGACCAATGCTCTGCTTCTCAGTTTGACTTCCCTCTATGTTAGCCTCATTCTCAGATTGGCTCTCCCTCACTTTGCAGCCTTTACCTATGAGCCTAGGCCAGTGTCAGGAACATAGTAAGGATTCAATAAATACTTGTACAATGATTGATGGTCCTTAGCACTTCAGGTTACATCTTATCAGCTTAGCAACTCCAGGGTTAAAAAAAAAACAAAAAACTGAGATCCAAATTTCTTAGGGTTGATGCTAATTAGTCTGACTTAGGTTTGGGTCATATATTTGTCAGAGTAGGCTAGACTTTGCCATGGTAACACATAAATCCTGAAACGTCAGTGACTGGACATAATAACATTATAAAAACATCAGTGACTGGAAATAATAACCGCTGACATCATTGTCCAGCGTGTTTGGGGGATGGAAGTTTGCTTCAAGTAATCACTAAGATGTCCAGGCTCCTGTCATTTTGTGATCCTACCATCTTCAAGGTGAGGCCTTCAGGATATTATGAAAAGGAAAAGAGAAAATATCATAATTAGTAGAGATTTTTAAGGGACAAGCTTGAAAATAGCATTCATCGTCTTTGCTCACATTCCTTTGTTGAGAGCTGGCACCAGAGAAGAATTAACTGGTTTGGTAGTCACATCCTATTGCATCTGGAGGCAGGCCATGCGGCCTTCCTTAGGCAGTCACTGAGACCAAGAGGTTTCACTGCTGTGATTGGTCAGGCCTGGGTTTCATGCTCACCTCTGAAGTCTGGAGAGTGTATCAGCCCCATCAGACTTCATAGGCTGAGTGTGGAGGGGGCTCCTTCTGTGTAGGAATATCAGGGAACCTGCTATAATTTGCATATGATTTGTCCCATAAAGATTCATATGTGGGAAACTTGGTCTCCAGTGTGGTGATGTTAAGAAGTGATGAAACCTTTAAGAGGTAGGACCTTTAAGAGGTTGGAGGCCCTTCGGTCATTAAGAGAATACCCACTGAAGGATTATAGGGTGCCAATCTCCTTGCTCCTGTTCCAGGGCATCTTGCCATCCACTGTCTTCAGCAGAAGCCAAGCAAAAGGGGTTGCTTTGACTCTCCAAGACTGTGAACTAGATAAACCTTTTCTCTTTATAAGATAACTGTCTAAGCTATTTCATTGTACTAACATAAAGCTGACTCATACAGCGCTTTTCCCAGAAGGAGGAATGGGTGCCAGGCAAGCATATATAACACTAACCACTAATGCTTGGGTGTTGCTTCTTGACTACTCCTTAGCCCCACCCAGGTCCAGCAAATGCTTTCAGAGCTTCTTCATCAAAGTCAGATTGACAACACAGTCCACAATGACTTTGGATTTATTTAATTTATTCCCCCAAATCTTTTAGACCCCTGTGATATATTAAAATCTAATATAATGATAAGATTCAAGGCTTGTCTTCATAATATAGACTCTGGGCTGATAAGAGTTTTATTAAAAACAAATAAAATGAAAAAGGTACAATCATACATTGCTGGTGGGAATGCAAATTGGTGCAACCATTGTGGAAAGCAGTATAGAGATTCCTTAGAAAACATGGACTGGAACCACCATTTGACCCAGCTATCCCTCTTCACCGTTTATACCCAAAGGACTTAAAATCAGCATATCACAGTGATGCAGCTACATCAATGTTTAAAGCAGCTCATTTCACAATAGCTAAACTACAGAACCAACCTAAATGCCCTTCAACAGATGAATGGATAAAAAAATTATATATATATATATATATATATATATATATATATATATATATGCCTTAAAGAAGAATGAAATTATGGCATTTGCCAGTAAATGAATGAAGCTGGAGAATATTATGCTAAGTAAAATAAGTCAATCCCCAAAAACCAAAAGCCAAATGTTTTCTCTGATATGCAGATGCTAATTCACAGTGGGGGATGCTAGGAAAGAATAGAGTTAATTTAGATTAGGTTGAGGGGGCTGAAGGGAGGGGAGAGGAAGGATAGTAGAATGAATCAGACATTATTACCCTATGTACATATATAACTATACAACTGGTGTGATTCTATATCATGTACAACCAGAAGAATGAGAAATTATACTCCATTATATGTGATGTATCAAAGTGCATTCCATTGTCATGTATAACTAATTAAAACAAATACAAATTTTTGTAAAAAAATCAATAAATAAAAGAGAGAGATGTATATATTAAATACCCTTCAAGTAATTGCTAATCCAAAAATCTGAAAAAGGTTCCAAAATCTAAAAATTTTTGAGTGCTAACAGTGATGCTGCAACTGGAAAATTCTACACCTGACCTCATGTGACAGGCTGCAATCTAAACATGGGTACACTCAAAAAATTATATAAAATTACCTTCAGGCTATGTGTATAAGATGCATATGAAATATAAATGGATTTCAAGTTTAGACTTAAGTCCCATTCCCAAGATAGATATAGATAAATATTTATTCCAAAATTCAAAATTTGAAACACTTCTGGTCCCAGGCATTTTCAGGTAAGGAATATTCACCCTGTATTTTAATAACTTTTAAAACCGATTGTAGAACTGCCGTCTGCACCACTACTGCCATCACTGCTGCCTCTGATTCTGCTGTTGCCAGCCTGAGCTCACCTGGAGGTCTTCTTTCTGGGTGCTACTGCCACAGAAGAAACTGCTGCTCTGGATGCAACTGAAGCCAACACTGCTGCTAAGCCCCAGAGATCACCTGGAGACAATGTCCCCACAGCTGCAGTTGTAGCTGCTGCTGCAGCCAACACTACTGCTGACTCGCTGCCTGCTGCCAACAACCATTGCCACTACTGCTGCTACCACAGCCTAGAGGACTGCTTCAGGGGAGACTCCAGGTTTGGCTGCACAAGGCTGCACCCATTATGGGAAATCAGCCAGGGCTGGGAGCCTGGGTGCCAGCAGGTTTACCACCACAAAAGCCTTTGTCTGGGGACTCCATCTGGGACCCGCAGGTTCAGTGTGGAGGTGCCTGCAGGTTTGGAGGAGGCTGGGATCTTCCTGCTGAGAGTGCTGGTTGCCATTGTCTTGCTGCTACATCTCAGTGTATCCCTGGTGGTCTCTTTGTAAGTAGGAGCAGCATTGAGATCTTGGGACTGCAGCTTGGCTGAGGTATCTGAAGTCCAGATCAGTGGGATGGTAACTGGGTTTTCGAGGGCTGATCTGGGTTTGGTGATCTCAAAAGATGTCAGAGACAGGGCTGAGAAACTGTTGAACATTGACAGAGACAGTTTGACTTCCCAGCAAGACTTATTTTATTTTTTGATTCACTAATCTCTCTACCATATTTGGAGCAGGATTTTTTTGTGCACCATTGTATGGAGGACAATGATATATATGATTGGTGTTTTGCATTTTTGTATTGCATATTGTATTCTTATGTCTTTAAATTTTTCTCTTTGTTCTTATTCTTCCTCTCTCTTGTCTATTTTCTTTCCAACTTTTCTCCAACCAACAGCTAATCTCTGTCAGCTACTCTTCCACTCTTCCTGTGAATTTTTACTTCTAGCTTCTATGAATATTGCATATTACACTACCTCTGTTCTTTCATCCACCATTTGAAATTGTAAATCGTTTTAACAAATATTCTGTTTATACGATAGATAGTTATTGAACTCATCATTTTGGTTCAGAGCAAGAAAGCAGTAGGTGCCTTAGTGGGAGCTATTAGGTTTAAGGCTATATATTGTGTTCATTGGGTGCTGTTGATATTGGTCTTACCAGTAAAGGCAAAGCACTGGAAACCTTCAGGGACCATATAGGTCTACAGGGTAGAATTTATCCTGCCTTAGATCCATACTTTTAGATGGGAAAACACACTAACAACATGAAAAAACAAACCAAGATGCTTCAACAACAGAACCCACTGATAACACAGTAGAAGCAATGTCCAAGAAGGAGTTTAGATTGTATTTGGTTAAACTGATATGGAAGTAAAGGACAGTATAAGGAGTGAAATCAAAGAAAAAATACAGGAAGTGAAAGACCACTTCAATAAAGAGTTAAAGACTGTGGGGAAAAATAAGCAGAAATCCTCGAAATGAAGGAATCAGTAAAACCAAATTATAAATTAAATAGAAAGCATTACCAACAGATTAGACCACTTGGAAGACAGAACTCCAGACAATGAAGATGAAATATATAACCTTGAAAGTAGAGTTGAACATGTGGAGAAGATGATAAGAAATCATGAGCAGAACATGAATTATGGGATACCATGAAAAGACCAAATTTTAGAGTTATCAGAATAGATGAATGAGCAGAGATACAGACCAAAGGAATGCAAAATCTTTTCAATAATATAATAGCAGAAAATTTCCCAAACCTAAAGAATGGAATGGAAAATCAAATACAAGAGGTTTACAGGACTCCAAAAATACAAAATTACAGAAGACCCACACCAAGATACATTATAATGAGAATGACTAACATGGAGAATAAAGATAAAATCTTAAAGACTATGAGATTTTAAAAAAAACCAAATTATGTATAGGGGGAAACCAATTTGGATCTCAACTGATTTCTCATCCTAGACCCCCAAAGCTAGGAGGTCCTGGAATAATATATTTCAAGCTCTGAAAGAAAATGGATGCCAACCAAGAATTTTATATCCAGCAAAATTAAGTTTCAGATTTGAAAATGAAATTAAAACATTCCATGATAAACAAAAAATGAAAAGAATTCACAACTAGAAAGCCTACACTACAGAGCAATCTCAACAAGATATTCCATAAGGATGAAGTGAAAAAAAAAGTGAAAACCAGCAAAGGTAGGATCTACACTAAAGTGACATTCAACTAATGGGAAACTAAGACAAATAAAAAACAGAAATAAATGAAAATGACAGGGAATACAAATCATATCTCAATAATTACCTTGAGTGTTAACAGCCTAAACTCATCAATCAAAAGACATAGACTGGCAGATTGGATTAAAAGGCAAGACCCAACAATATGCTGTCTTCAAGAGACTTACTTCATGGGCAAAGATATCCACAGGCTGAAGGTGAAAGGATGGGAAAAAATTATAACTCATATGGATTGTGTAAACAAGCAGAGGTTTTCATTCTTATTTCAGATAAAGTGGATTTCAAACCAAAGTTAATCAGAAGAGACAAAGAGGGACATTTTATAACTCTTAAAGGAAGTATATAAGTATATATAAGCAGGACATAACAATTATAAATATTTATGCCCCCAAACAATGGATCATCTATGTACATCAAACAAACCCTTCTCAATTTCAAGAGTCAAATAGACCACAATAAAATAATACTGGGTGACTTTAACACACCTCTCTCACTACTGGATAGATCTTCCAAACAAAAACTAAATCGAACTCAATAATACAATTAATAACTTAGACTTAACAGACATCTATCTATCTTTCTATCTATATAATATTTCATCCATCAATGAGCAAATATACTTTCTTCTCAGCAGCACTTGGCTCCTTCTCTAAAATAGACCATATCTTATGCCACAAAACAACTCTTAGTAAATATAAAAAACAGGTATAATACCCTGCATTCTATCAGACCACAATGGAATGAAATTAGAAATCAACGATAAAATAAAAAATAGAAGATACTGCAACAAATGGAGACTAAATAATACACAATTGAATGATGAATGGATAATAGAAGAAATCAAGGATGAAATAAAATAATTCTTAGAGATAAATGAGAATACTGATACAACATATCAAAATCCCTGGAACACTATGAAGGCAATACTAAGAGGAAAGTTTATTTCATTGAGTGCATTCATTAAAAGAATAAAGACCTCTACATCTCAAAGCCCTAGAAAGAGAAAAACAAATCAACACCAAAAGCAGAAGACAGGAAATAATTAAAATCAGAACTGAAGTTGATAAAATTGAAACAAAAGAAACAACTGAAAAAATTGACAAAACAAAAAGTTGGTTTTTGAAAAAATAAACAAAATAGATAAACCCCTTGCCATGCTAATGAAGATAAAAAGAGAGAAAACTCAAATTACTGAATATAAGATAAAGAAGGAAATATCACAACAAACATATCTGAAATATAGAAGATAATTAGAAACTATTTTGAAAATTTATACTCTAGTAAAATAGAAAATATTGAAGACATTGACAAATTTCTAAAGACATATGACCTACCCAAACAGAATGAGGAAGTCATACATGATTTAAATAGATCAATTTCAAGTAATGAAATAGAAAACGCCATCAAAAGCCTACCAACCAAGAAAAGCCCAGGACCAGATGGATTCTCAGCTAAGTTCTACAAGACTTTCAAAGAAGAATTACACCAATACTACTCAAAGTATTCCATGAAATTGAAAACTTACTCTATGAGGCTAATATCACCCTGAAACCAAAATCAGTCAAAGACACATCAAGGAAAGAAAATTTCAGACCAATATCCCTGATGGACATAGATGCAACACTTCTCAATAAAATTCTGGAAAATTGCATACAAAAATGTATTTAAAAGATAGTGCACCATAATCAAGTGGGATTCATCCCAGGGATGCAGGGTTGGTTCAACATACAGAAATCAATAAATATAATACATCATATAAATAGACTTAAAAACAAGAATCATATGATCATCTCAATAGATGCAGAAAAAGCATTTGACAAAATATAGCACACCTTCATGTTCAAAACACTAGAAAAACTAGGGATATTAGGAACATACCTCAACATTGTAAAAGCTATATAAGGCCAGCATCATTCTAAAAGGAGAAAAATCAAAAGCTTTCCTGCTAAACACTGGAACAAGACAAGGATGTCCTCTTTCACCACTTCTATTCAACATCATCCTTGAAACTCTAGCCAAGCAATTAGACAAAAGAAAGAATTTAAAGAGCTACACATAGGTAAAGAAGAACTCAAACTATCACTATTGGCTGATGACATGATTCTATATCTAGAAGATCAAAAAATTTCATCAGAAAACTTCTAAAACTAATAAATGAATTCAGCAAAGCAGCAGGATATAAAATCAACACCCATAAATCAAATGCATTCCTATACATCAGCGATGAATCCACTGAAAGAGAAATCAGGAAAACTACTTTATTCACAATAACCTCAAAAAAAAAAAAAAAAACCTGGGAATCAATCTAACAAAAGAGGTGAAAGACCTCTACAATGAAAACTACAGAACACTAAAGAAAGAAATTGAACAAAACCTCAGAAGATGGAAAGATCTCCCATGCTCCTGGATAGGCAGAATTAATATTGTCAACATGGCCATACTACCAAAAGTGTTATTCAGATTTAATGCAATTCTTATTAAAATCCCAATGACATTCTTCATAGAAATAGGAAAAAGCAATCATGAAATATATTTGGAAAAATAAGAGACCCAGAATAGCTAAATCAAACCTTAGCAAGAAAAGTGAAGCAGGAGGCATCACAATACCAGACTTAAACTATACTACAGAGCTATAGTAACAAAAACATCATGGTGTTGGCACCAAAATAGACTTGTGGATCAGTGGTACAGAATAGAGGACACCGAGACTAACCACATAAATATGGTTATATTATACTAGACCAAGGTGCTAAAAACATTTACTAGAGAAAAAAATAACCTATTCAACAAATGGTCCTGGCAAAACTGGAAATCCATATGTAGCAAAATGAAATTAAACCTCTATCTCTCACCCTGCACAAAAATCAACTTAAAGTAGATCAAAGACTTAGGCACTAAAACAGAGACCCTGCGCCTAACAGAAGAAAAAATAGGCCCAAATCTTCACCATGTTGGCCTAGGATCTGACTTCCTTAACAAGACTCCTAAAGTGCAAGAAGTAAAATCAAGAATTAATAAATGGGCTGGATTCAAATTAAAAAGCTTTTTCTTAGCAAAGGAAACAATTAATAAAGTGAGGAGAGAGCCTACAGATTGGAAGAAAATCTTCACTACATGCACCTCCAATGAAGCATTAATCTCTAGGATATATAAAGAACTCAAAAAACAACACCAAAAAAAAAAAAAAAGACATAGCTAGGCTATGGAACCAACCTTAACCCAATCAATAAATGGGTTAAGGAACTGAACAGACACTTCACAGAAGAAAAAATACAATTGATCAACAAATAAAATAAAAAAGTGTCAACATCTTTAGCAATTAGAGAAATACATCAAAACTACTAAGATTTCATCTCACTCCTGTGAAAATGGCAATCATCAAGAATATAGGCAACAATAAATGTTGGCAAGGATGTGGTAAAAAAAGTACATTCACACATTGCTGGTGGGACTGCAAATTTGTGCAACCACTATTGAAAGCAGTATGTAGATTCCTCAGAAAATTGATAATGGAACCACCATTTGACCCAGCTATCCCACTCCTTTGTCTACACCCAAAGGACTTAAAATCAGCATATTATAGTCACACAGCCACATCAATGTTTGTAGCAGCTCAATAGCTAGACTATGGAACCAACCTAGGTGTCCCTCAATAGATGAATGGATAAAGAAAATGTGGTATATATACTCAATGGAATATTACTCAGCTTTAAAGAAGAGTAAAATTATGTCATTTGACAGTAAATGGTTGGAGTTGGAGAATATCATGCTAGGCAAAATAAGCCAATCCCACAAAACCAAAGGTCGAATGTTTTCTCTAATATGTGGATAGTAATTCACAATAAGGCAGGGGTCACTAGGGGAAAAAAAGCATTACCTTAGATTGGGCAGAGGGAAGTGATAGGAGGAAGGGGAGCGGATGTGGAGATAGGAAGGATAGTAGAATGAAACAGGCATTATTACTGTATGTATGTATGTGACTGCATGACCAATATGATTCTGTACACTCAGAAAAATGAGAAATTATACCCCATCTATGTATGATATATCAAAGTGCATAAATGCATTCTACTGTCATGTATAACTAATTAAAACAAATAAAAAAGCAATAAACAAATAGAAGGAAGAGTAGAAGTAGAAGTAGGGAAATGGAGAGGAAGGAGAAGAGGGAAGAGGAAGCCCTGGGGACTGAAGTTGGACAAATTATATTCCATGCATATATATGTCAAAATGTATAACTATAATGTACTAATAAAAACATTTAAAATTTATCTTTAATTTTTCTCTTTTATAATGTGAATTTTAATTTTAATTTACACATAATTATAAACATTTATGGGCTACATGGTGACATTTCAACATAGTTACACAATGTGTAATGATCAGATCAGGGAAATTGGCCAATCCATCTTCTCAGATATTTATCATTTCTATGTTAGGAACATTCAGAAGCTTCTTTAGTAGCTATTTTAAAACTATACAATTAATTGATGTTAAAAGTATTTAGCCTATTGTGCTGTAGAATATTAGAAGTTATTCTTCCTATCTAACTGCACCCCTGTACCTATAAACTCTCTCTATCGTCCCCTTCCCAGGCTCTGGTAATCACTATTCTACTCTCTACTTCTATAAGACCAAATTTTTTAATCTCTCACATTTAAGGGCTTTTACTAAGTAGAATGAATCAGACATAAATTTCCTATATTCATATATGAATACACAACTGGTGTAATTCCGCATTATGTACAACCACAAGAATGGGAAATTATACTCCATGTATGTATAATATGTCAAAGTACATTCTACTGTCACATATAACTAAAAAGAACAAATAAATTTTTTTAAAAAAGAAAAAATAAACTGATTGTAAAACTCACACAATATTAATTGTAGAAAACTTGGGAATTTAAAGACGAGTCACCTTTCACTATGATATAGTGTAGTAACAAAATACCCCCAAATCTCAGCTCTTACAGCAACAAAAGCCTGCTTCTCACTAACATTTCATAGTAAGAGTGGGTCAGCGAGCTCAGTTCTGTGTATCTCCTCCATTCCAGGCGCATTCTGAAGAATCAGGCCACAGAGACACATTGCTGTCATAGCAAGGAAAACAGAACTAGTTGAATTACACGATGGCTTGTAAGGCTTCTGCTCTAACATTGTACAGGCACTTCTGCTTCCATTTTCCTTTGGCTATAGCAGCTCACATAGCCAAGTTCAAGGTCAATGGGGAGAGATATACTCCTCCCAGAGGGGAACACTGCAGAATCACAGGCAATTGACAGAAACCTAACACAGGAAAGGGGAGAGCAAAAAAAAGGGACAAAACAGTATATACAACAAACATAAAAATTAAATATAATTATTATGAACTCATCACTTTGAGATAATCATTGTCAAACACTTGGTGGATTTCTTTCAGAATACATTCTTGCCTCAGTATTCAAGCAGGATTGGTTGCAAAACCCTGACTCCCACCCCAGGGACACCAAAATCTACAGATGGTCAAGTCTCTTATATGAAATCATGTCGTATTTGCATATAAACTACACACAACTCCCATGTACTTTAAACAATCTCTTGATAACTTATAATGCCTAATACTGTCTAACGCTATGTAAATAGTTGTTATATTGTTTGAGAAATAATGACAAGGAAAAAGTCTGTAACTGTTCAGTACAGACGCAATTATTTTACAAAGAGTTTTGAACCATGACTGATTGAATTCATGGATGTAGAACCTGTAGATATGGAGGGCCAATTATAATTTTTCAGGCATGTGAAAACAAATCATCTAATCACAACTGCATATATCAATCAAGATATTCACACCCACATAATCTAAGCAATCAGCATAGTCGTACTTCAATCAGATGATCCTACCAGCCACCCTGGGCAAACTCAGTCCTTCCAAAACAACTGCTTGGAACAATTTCCTTGATTTGGCTGGATAAACAAATTAATTATCTCAGCACTTGTTAAGGGCCTCCTATATGTCAGGCATTGATGTTTTGTTGACTTCATTATGTTGAGTTGATTATGTAAACTGAATCCAGTATCTGACTTCATATATATGTACATTATTATCAAAATTACATCTAATTTCTATAGTAAACTTATTATTATTATTGAACTCAGGTCATTTTACCACTGAGTTACATTCCCAGCCCTTTCTATTTTTTTTATTTCGAGACAAGACTTTGCTAAGTTTAAGCCTTGCTAAATTCCTAAGGCTAGCCTTGAACTTGCAATTCTCAAGCCTCAGCCTCCTGAGTCATTGAGATTACAGGTATAAATCATCACACCCAGCTATAATAAACTTATTTAAAATGGATGATTTTTGTCTGTATTGTTAAAAAACTTGATAAGCATAATTTCAATGACCACATAAAAATGTATTCAATAGCTATATAAACATTATATAATCCGTCTTTAGTTTTGAGCTTTATCATTATTATTAATTTGGACAAGAAGTTGGATTTATTGGTAGTTATAAGTAGGAAAGGAAGCACAGTGGAAACCCTCACAAATGAAGGGCCCGCTACTTGTTCACGGGACCACAAGTGAGGATGTATCTGACCCCTCAGTCATCTGAGATGAGCAACTTCTCAACCACCACGTCTTCAAATCCATCTGCATTAAGCTGAGTAAAACCCCATTTTTTTTTAAGACATGCATCTCCTGGCAGCCAGGGAACTTGAACTTGGCTCTGCATAGGGCCTCAACACATGTTCCTTGTTCTGCATCTCAGTATACAGATGGACATGAAGACTTTGCTACTGCAAACCCTTGTGACTATTCCCTGGGTGGGGCAGGGGGTCCCCAAAGGCACCCTACACATCTATCTGGAACCTAGTTTGTGAATAGCACAAGGCCAGAAGCATGAATGCTCATTGGAAAGGTCCTTGGGGGAAACAAGCAATAGGTTATGGCATAACTACCAAGGAGACTGCCGTTGCAGACACTGCACTCTAAGTCCCCAAGGAGAAAGGAGCAGTAGGCTTAATTCTCCCAAAGCACATTTTTAATGCTTCTAATTTGTGGATTTTTAAATAAACAATCACTGCTGTAATCTACATGAGCTTGTAAAAGAATTTCTTCCTTCTTACAAAAGTAACTCATTTCATCAACAATAATGAGGGGAATTGGCTCACATGATCACAGAAAATGCAAATGGGGAAAAATTAAAATTAAATGGACCTTTACTCTACCTTCTGGAAATTGTCATACATAAATATACACATTTATTTTTTTAAAAGTGAGATCACTTAAAAATAGAAATTGTTGTGTGGCTTGCTGATTCTTCCTCATTCTTGAGACCAGTAGAAGGAGAATTAACAGAACAAAAGTTACAGCGTGTTTAAGGTTCTTGGTACACTTCACCATCCCAAAATGTTGTATCATTGCATACTTCCTCCAGCTTTTTATGAGTGAGTTCCCTAAACCCACCACACCCTATCCCACTATAGTTACTGTATTATGTATATTCAGAATATATCATAGAACAGCTACAACTCAAAAACAACAACAAAAACCTGATTTTAAAAAAATGAGCAAAGGGCTGGAGAGGCAGCTCAGTGGTAATACAAATGGCCAGTCAGCTCGTGAAAAGATACTCATCACCACTAAACATTGGAGAAGGCAATCAAATCCACAATGAGATACCACCCTACACCCATTAGGATGGGGACTATCAATAAACAAGAAAATAATGAGTGTTGACAAGGATGTGGAAAATTGGAACATTTGTGTACTGTTGGTGAGAAGGAAAAATGATGCAGCCCCTGTGGAAAAGAGTATGGTGTTTCCTAGAAAAAATTAAAAATAGTATTACCATACAATCAAGCAATTCTACTTCCGGATATATACCCAAAGTTATTAGAAGCTATTTGTACACCCATGTTTGCAGCAGCTTTACTCAACAGCTAAAAGGTAGAGGCAGTTTGATGTCCATCAATGGATAAATGGATAAGCTCAAATGTAGTATGAACATACAATGGAATGTTATTCAGTCTTTTTGGGGGGGGTACCAGGATTGAACTCAGGGCCACTCAGCCACTGAGCCACATTCCCAGCCCCATTTTTGTATTTTATTAGAGACAGGGTCTCATTGAGTTGCTTAGGCTGAGGCTGGTTTTGAACTCACGATTCTCCTGCCTCAGCCCCCTAAACTGCTGGGATTACAGTTGTGCACCACTGCACATGACTTCTTATTCCGTCTTTAAAAGAAAGAAAATTATGACCTATGCCACAAAGTGAATGAAACTTGAAGACATTATGCCAGGGGAAATGAGCCAGTCACCAAAGGACAAACATTTTATAAGGTACCTAGAGTAGTTAAATCCATATAGACAAAAAGTAGAACAGCAGGGTCCAGGGAAGGGGAATGGAGAGTTACTATTTAATGCTTGCAGAATTTCAGTTTTGCAGGATGAAGAGTTCTGAAGATGAATGATGATGACAGTTGCACAGGTTGCACAACATAATGAATGTACTCAATACCACTGAGCTTACATTTCAAAATTGTTAATGTGACATTTTGTTATGTGTATTTTACCACAGTGAGAAAAAATTCGGAGGAAAACGGTGTTGGAAACAGTTGAGATTGTTGCACAACATCTGGAATGTAATTAATACCACTTAATTGTACACTTAAAAAATAGAATACAGTCAAAGTTGTTGCTTCTGAGAGTAATCTGTAAAAAAAAGACCATGGTTCCTTCATGTTTGCATACTCTGTCTTGCTAGCAGCCTCTTCCTTGCTCACTGATGAAGCCAGGGGCCATGCTGAGAGCTACACAATGGAGAGGCCAATGTGGTAAGAAACTGAGGGTGGGATTTGGCCCATAGCTGCAAGGAACTGAAGCCCTCAGTCTAACAGCCCACGAGTTTTGCCAACAGCCATGTGGGTAAGCTTGGAAGCTCCCACTACTCAGGGAGTATAAAATACTTGCTTGTTTTGTTTTTATTTTACTGAAACTACTTTTTCATATTAAGGGTTGAGAAACATTGCTCTCATATATATGGAGAAAGAGAGAGAGATAGTTTTATATATATATAGTTATATACATATATGTATAAATAAATAAACCTCACATACACCCAGTGTGCGTGTGTGTGTGCGCGCGCACGCGATTTATTCCATCACATGATTCTGGAAGTTGGGAAGCTCGAGGTTGGATGGCTGCATCTGGAGAGGGTCTCATTCTGCATCATCACATGGCCAGAAGGAAATAGAAGGGCAAGAAAGTACTTGTGGAAGAAAAGCAAAGGGGAGAGAAGAAAAATGAAGGAGAGGGGAGAGAAAAGGAGGGGAGGAGGAAAGGAAGGGAAGAGAAAAGGGGAAGGGAAAGGAAGCAGCGAGGCGAGGGAAATCGGGAGGGAAAGGAGCACCAGGGTTGCTTTACAACAACCCGCTCTTGTGATAACCAATTTAGTCCTGTTAGAGAAAAAACTCACTCCCATAACAAAAGTACTAATCCCTCTTATTGACCTTATTGACTGTTGAAATGCCTTTCAACAGTGTTACATTGGGGACCAAGCCTCAACATGTTTTCACGGGGACAAAGTATATTCAAACCACAGTACTTTAGATGAGAGATGACAAAATGATCTATCATAAGCCAAAATCAACCTGCACTTGGGTTTGCCTTGGTTTTTTTTTTTTTTTTTTTTCCTTTAGAGGTCAGTGGGTGAGAAGTGGTCTACACAATATTTAAAACATTTTGCTTCAGCATTTAACACTTGGGAGGTTTCACATGCACACTGAGATCCTTGACCTCTCTCAACAAATCAGAAGCTGGACAGCCAGGTCCTCATTCTCATGAGGCAACTGACAACTGAGGCTGAGGAGTTTTGAGCTTTACTCAGGCACGTACTCTTCTCTTTGTTGCAGAATACACTGCGCCCTTTCCTGAGGTCCAGTGTCAGCTGCAATGTTTCCACAGTTTGTAATGGTAGAGTTAGGAGAATAAGATACAGCAAAATATTGTTCCCACATCTTCATCAAAGGACAATAAAGACCAACAGAGTGCAGAGTTCAGATAGAGCACAGCAAGATGGCTCATTTCACTCCATGTGGTGTTTGCTGAGTCTGGAACGTCCAAGACGGCTTCTTCATTCATCTACTCAGCATAGCTGGGATTAGAGACAAGCACCACCACTCCTGGCCGGGACTAAGCCTTTAACACATGAGCCTGTGGGGAACATTTTAGATCCAAACTATCACACACAGTGTCACTTCTGACTCATTCTATTGGTTAAAACAAGTCACTGGCTCAGTTTATTTTCTAAGGGAAGGGACTACATAAAAGTATGACTACTCTGAGGTGTGATTCACTGGGGACTACCTATGTTGCAAGAGGTGCCCATATGTCCCAAGAATATTTGGCAACGTGCCAGCAGGGACCCTCCTGAGTTATTTCTTTAGGAAATTATAGGCAGGGAGAGGTAACCCAGAGAACAGAAAAACAGAGTCATTTGGACTACACATTGAGAAAATGAAAAATGGCCTGATGCCTAGAAACTATCGGAGAGGATACAATGTTCCCAAATGAGCATAAATAACTTTTTCAGAATATAACAATCATCAGGTGAAGCCTTCCCACCCACAGGCATGGTAGAACTAAACAGAGATAAACCCACAATCTGTAATCTCTGAACACACTCTCCTTTGGCTCCCCTGAATGACTACTGCTTATTTATCAATGTATTAGAGTTCTCTAGAGAAACAGAATCAATAGCATGGATGGATGGATGGATAGATAGATAGATAGAGGATTTATTAGGGAAATTGGCTCACATAATCATGAAGGCTGAGAAGTCTTATGACAGGCCATCTGCAAGCTGGAGACCCTGGCCTCTTGCTTGCATGGTTCAGTCCAAGTCCAAAGGCCTCAGAACCAAGGAAGCCAAAGGTATAATTCTCAGTGCAAGGTGAAAGACTTGAATTTCTGGGGAGCACCGGTGTAAGTTTAAAGTTCAAAGGCTGGAGAGCCTAAAGTTCTCATGTATGACCAAGGACAGGAGAAGAAGGGGTTCCCCAATTCCAGGAGAGAAAGAGAGAGAGAGAGAGAGAGAGAGAGAGAGAGAGAGAGAGAGAGAGAGAGAGAGAATGAGAATCATCTTTCCTCTATAATTTTTGTTCTTTCTGGGCTTCTAGTGGGTTAAATGGGGCCAGCTCACTCACATGAAGTAGAGATCTTCCCTACTCAGTCCACCAACTGACACGCCAATACCCTCTGAAAACACCCTCACAGACATAACTAGAAATCATGCTTTATCAACCTCTAAATATTCTTTAATCCAGTCAAGATGATACCTAAAATTAACCATCACAATCAATGACAACTCCTACCATCTTTGTTCCTCCCATCTCCTAGGGAAACGTTATTAAGAATCACCAGATTTCCCCTGCTTCCTGACAGCACCCAATCCAGCACTGACTGACCTGAATTCCCTAAAGTGCTCCTTAGACTCACCCAGCACAAGCCCACACCCTATAAAGTCCACAGACCTGGTATGTGTGCTTCTCCTTGCTAAGGCCCAACCTTGATAGTGAATATGTTCTTGGGGGTCTTTGACAATGTTTATTCATTTCTTTGTTTGTTTTGTATTTGTTTCTGGGGCTTGGAATACAGGGCCTTGTGTAGAGCTTCATTCCTAGCCCTTCATTCATTCATTCTTTGTTCAACAATATTTGAACTCCCTTCCTTCCTTCCTTCCTTCCTTCCTTCCTTCCTTCCTTCCTTCCTTCCTTCCTTCCTTCCTCCCTTCCTTCCTTCCTTCACAAGGCTTCAGAACATTCCCAGCCTCCCAGGATCTGATCCCAAATCTAGCTCTCTGGCCCCACAGGACCAGCCCAGTTATACTAACCCTTTCCTAGGTAGAACAACATTATCTTAGCACTGGCCAGAGGGGCAGCTTCTAACAGCATGGTCTGAGCATGGGCACAAGAAGGAGCATCCAGTCCAACCTTGCAGCCTTCCAGGATCTTCTCTTCCCTGGCAAGACTGCTGTCTGAGGAATATACTTCTGTCTTAGTCCATTTTCTGTTACAAAGAAGTCTATTTAGCTCACAGTTCTGGAGGCTGGAAGTTCAAGGTTGGGCACACACATCTGGCAAAGGCCTTGTTCTGCATGATAACATGGAGGAAAAGTGGAAGAGCAAGGGGACATGTGTGGAAGAAAGAACACATGAGGGGCAGCCTCACTTCAGAATTTGTAAGAGCTGTGTTAATCCCACTTAATGACCTAGGTATGCCTCTTAAGGGTCCGAGCACCTCTCAACACTGTTATATTAGGAATTAAATTTCAGCATGAGTTTCAATGGGACCAAACCATATTCAAACCATAGGAACACCGTATCTCCGACTGAAATTGATTGGCCTTGGTCATAGATTAACTGTTCACTTTGTAACCCCAGTGAAGGACAAGGCTAGCCCTGATCAGAGATGCCCTAGTGGTAGAATGATTCTGAAGAAGCAATAAGGGAAAAAAAATGTTAAATTCAGTTAGAGAAACTAAGGGAAGAACTGAGGCTCAAGGTCAAAACCCACCACTGGTTAAAGGAGGGGCCAAGATCAATGGGGAAATTCAGGAAGAAGGCTTAAGCCCTAGAGATGTAGGGCTTCTTGTTTCCATGGCTGAGGCTTACTCTATGTCAAATATGGGAAGATGCTTTATGTAACTTCCTCTTAAACCTCTGTTTTGGGGGATCTTAAGTCCAGATTCAAGTTTGATGATTAACTAGATGAGCCCCAAAGTTTCAATACCATGTTATATTTATGGCTAAGATTTATTTCAGAAAAGGATACAAAGTAAAAAAAAAAAAAAAGAGGAAGCAGAAGAAAGAAAAAAGAAAAGGATACAAAGTAAAAGCATCAGGAGAAAGGTTTGCATTGAGTGAGAGGTCATACATAGGTTCCGTGTCCTTCCCTCATTGGGGTGAGACAGGGCCCACTTTTTTCTGAGGGACCATGCAAAATATCTCTCCTAGGGGAGCCCTCTCAAATCCAAGGATTTATAAGCTTATAAATCTCACTTATAAGCAGCTTGTCATAAATACATCCTGCTATGGAAACCATAACTTGGGATCCCAATAGTGAAACCAGACACATCGGTTATCTTGATTTTTGCACAAATTAATTCTGACAAATCTTGAGAAACTAATGCTTCTCAGCAATGCCATATTGATCTGGGTGTGCACAAAATCATCAATCAGTAACAAAAAGAAGATGCTGAGGGTTACATTCCCAGGAACTGGCCAAGGATCAATCCTAGTTCCAGGCTTGTCTGGAAACATACAAGGATTAAGCAACCACACATGATGTGTTAACTCTTTCCTCACAGCATCACAGCAAGTTTGTACATGAAGACTATTGTCCTATTTACAAATGAGGAAACCAAGATTACAAAATGACAGGTGGGACAGAAATATGAACCCAGGTCAATGAGAAAACAGGGGCCATACAACAATTAAAAGAAAAAACTCTAAGGCCAGGGAAGCCTGAGTCCTCACATTGGTACTCCTGTAGAATTCCAGCATTGCTCTGGGCAATTTATAATATCCCTCTAGTAGTGCATGAAAGTGCAGCAGAGGTGCTTAGCACAGTACACGGCAGGCTATGAAGGATGTGTAGTGATGAACTAACAGGATTACGGGAGGAAAGGGAGAGCAGTCGAAAGGGCTCACATGTGTAGTATCTGGGCATGGAGAACCCCAGGACTCAGTCTGCATTTTCTCCTCATGGCCTGCGGACCGCTCTGAGGCCCAGGCCTGGGCTACAGAAGTCCCACCCCAGGGTCTATTAGGGGCAGGTCCCTAGTGAGGCCCATAGCATCAACACCAAGCCAGGGCAGCAGCAGTGCTGATGATCCAGGTTTTTGACGTCATTACAAACTTTAGCAGGCAGCTAGACCAAGAGATTGGGAACAGGGGAGTGGAGAATGCACAGATATGACCCCCAGCCTGGGCTTCCACCTGGCTTTGCCTCAGTCCCTGCAGGTCTTTGGGATTCCATAGCTTCACTTGTAAATTTCGTATTATATTTTAGTAGAAGGCGGAGGGTGCAAATGGCCTCTGGAGGCCACAACAGCCTGTGGGTTTGTGTTATCTGGTTCCCACAGAGCATTTTAACATTTTGAACTGGTTGCCAGTGTTTTAACATCAGAAGGTCTTTTCCTAAAATCTAAATTTCCAGCTTCATTTTAAAGATGGAGAAGGGGGGCCGTCACTGCAGTCCAGCCACATGTTACCTGCAGTCCACAAAGCCACAGGTGGCTAGAGTTATGGAAGCAGCCATCCCTTCAGACGAGATTCTCCTTTCCCAGTTGGTCACAGTTTCAGCCAGCTACTGGCTCCTCCAGCAGGAGGCTGTGCCTGCATCCTGTCAGCTCCACAGCAAAGGCCAACCAGCTGCTGCAACCCACCCACTAGTGCCAAATGAGCCAGGATGGACGGAGTCCCCTTGGTTCCAATCAAGGCTCTGCCATGTCCCAGCAGTGGCTACAGATAGGTTTTGTCCTCAGTCCTGCATGAGGGAAGTCACTTTCCTTGCCCATCAGCAATGAATAGGAGCAGAATGAGTGCAGGGAGAAAGGTGCAAGCAGAAACCCAGAGTTGGGGTCAGACTGCTCAGATCTTACCTTTCTCAGCCCAGGCTGAGAACATGAAGCCAGTGTTCACGGCTTGACCCCAAGTAACCTGAGAGATGCTGGCAGCCTGCCTAGTCTGAGGTTCAGGGTGGAGGACATTTAGAAAATATAGATCTAGAAGGATTGGTGGTGAGGGGAGTAGGGTGCAGGATTTGAGTGGTCTGAGGCTGAAGCTCACAATGAGCCATCAGCCTTTCTCACTGTGAGAACCATGAGGCCTCAGAACCTGCTTGGGCATTGGTGGCAGGAAGAGGTCCCCCCCGCCCCTTAAGAAGCTTACAGAGTGGAGTCTCATTTATCATGCATGCTCACTGAAATTGTGTGACTCCAGGGGAAGCTCTGAGAGGACAAATGGAAGTCCGCATTGCCTGGGTCCCAGTCCTCTGGCCCTTGCTGCTTGCCTTCTGCCAGACAGCCTCCCTGCCTGGAGTCTTTTTCCTTATCTTTTTTGGCAAGACACAGTGGAAATTTTTCTTACTTGCACAGGCAGAAGAAATCCCTCTTTTTGATGGGGCATTCTGAGGCTTTGGATATTCCCTGTTATCCTGCCAGTGGTCCACTCTATGTTGTGATGGAATATTCACATGACCGTGTCCCCCACCAGGCTCTGAGATCCAGAGGGCAGGGTCCACCCCATGTTCTCAGAATCCAGGCCAAGGTCTGGCACAGAGAAGTGTCTTTTACTTCTCAACTGTGGTTCATGGGGCAGAACCTGCGTGTCCTCGCTAAGCAGCCCACATGTCTGTGGTCCTTGCACAAGCCACAGCCCCACCCCCAAGGAATGCAAAGCCCTGTAGCGTCAGGGCCGCAGTGTACACCAGGCCCAGGGGACGGGAGGGGTCTGTCTGACTTCAGAGGGGTGTGTGTGTGGACGAACATGAAGTCATGCTTGTTTATGACGCCTGTCATTTCCTCCCTGCTGAGCCACACAGCTCTCCTTCTCTGCTCAGCCAGTCTCTGACTTATTCCCTGGCATCACTTGCTGTCACTCTTGCCGCCCTTTTCAGAGGGGATGATGGGGTCAGAGTTGTTTGTCTGCAATTTGGGATAACGAGCAACATCAGGGAAACACTTTGGCCTCAGGGAAGAGAGACCCTCCCAGCAGCTGTCTAGCTCGTCTGGCACAGCACTGGTTGAAGCGTCCCTGCAGCAGCTCAGCACCTCTACGGGGGACAGACCCATGTAGAGCTTGCCCATGTGGAGCTCCTGGAAGGGAATGACTGGAGGGACAGAGGAGGGGAATTGCCAGCACTGGTGTTGAGGACCATGCAGTGTGGCCCCATGCATGCTTCTGTTCACAGCTGATTGACAGAGTGACTTCCCCTTTGCAGGACCAGAGGGGATGATACCTAGTTAGGGCTATAACCAGGACATGGTAGAACCAGGAATAAAGCTGGAGAGGCCTCTGTTTAACTTGGCCTGCCTGGCCATTGCTACTCATAGGCCTCTGGGAAGAGCCCACAGGTTTCAGAGAAGAAGGTCTTAACTAAGGAATGCCAGAGGGGCCTCAGAGAGGGCTGGGAAGGACCATAAGCCCAGATGCAGGGCAACCGGTGTGGGGGTGGGAGTGCTGGCTTATGTTGGGAAATGAGCTAGCTAGCAGAGGTAAACACCAGGTAGGAGTAACACCAGGTAGGAGGTCGCAAGAAATCCCACTTCATTGCCCAAGTACTGGACCCTGGGGCAAAATGCCCTCAGGAGCTGTATAGCTAAGAGAGTTACAGACTTCACTAGGGTGTGCTTTCCTTACCTAAAGCCTTACATTAGGCATTCTCATTCAAAAAAGTTACATGTTGCTGGTCAAGAAAGAAACACTGTTCCAGAGTCTATTCACATCTCCATGAGTATGGACATGAACACTGCACACCCATGCACACACACATGAGTGCTGAGTTATTTGGTGCAGCTGCATCTACTCTCGGGTCCCTGGCAAGAAGTCCGACAGGTTCTCACACCTTGAGAGTAAGTTCTTTTTGACTGCAAGCATCAGAGACCATGTGGTCATGTTACAAAGACTCACCATAAAACTAACATAAGAGGGTCTAGCTGTTCTCTAGCTCTCCTTTTTTTCCCCCGTTGAGATATAGTTTATATACAGTAAGATGCACAAATCTTAAGTACACAGGTGCTCCTTTTTATGCACCTTTGCAATTGTAACTAAAATACAGATCTTGAAATGTAACATTCTGGAGTAGGGTAGGCTCCAAATTCAAGGATGAATGTACCAATAAAAGAGAAAAAAAAAAAAAAGACATTCAGAGAGGAGAAGTCCATGTGAAGATGGAGGCGGAGAGCAGAGCAACATGTCCACAAGTCTAAGAAAAACAAGGATTGCCCACAACTACTAGAAGCAAGGAGAGAGACACAAGATGGATTCTCCCTCAGAGTTTCTACACGGAACTGCTGATATCTTGATTTGAGACACCTGGTTTCCAGAATTAAGAGAGAGCTAAGTTTGGTAAGCCATCCAGATTCTGGAGAATTGTTACAACAGCCAGTGGAAATTAGCATATCAATAGACTACGAACTGATGCAAACAGGCAGTCTGAGCTTATGGGTGATTACTACTGAGGCATCTGATCAAATGAATGAACTGTGCTTCAAGAGGTGGAAAGTGCCTCCTTCTTTTATATCTTTCCTTTCCTGCCATGGACCTCTGAACTTCAGTGATGCCAGCCTCCTACTGGAATTCCTGTAGTAGAAAGCAGGGACCTTGTCAGTTTCTCGTTGTTCTGTGCCATATTCTTGTAGCTTCTCCAGGGTTGGAGGGATGGCAGGAGAGGGGCCATTCTTAACTGGTGTCAAAGCCTTCTGAATGTGGGAGATGTCTAAATACTGATTTCTTCCTTTGTTGAGTACTTCTGGGGTTCTCTTGGAGACCCCTGGCAGAGTCTGGCAATGTCTTTTTGATTGGTTACAACCTCTGCCTCTGATCTGGAAGTTCACCCTCAAAACCTTTTGGGTCCTGACAACTCAAGGCCAGCTACCTTCCAGAGATTCCATGGCCCATGGGAAGCTCATGCATCTTGCAGTACCAGACTGTAAATACAGGCCGTTCCCAACAAGCTGTTTTCATTAAAGTGACTTTAAAATAAGATTAAACATCTGGAAGATCAATTCCCTCTAACATTTTACTTTAATAATCCCCTTGTAAACTTGCTCTTTGTTTTAAGCTTTTAAATCATGTTGTCTAACTCTCCTTCTCCCTCTTTATCCCTCTCCCTTCACCAACAAAAAGACAAAGCACATTAAATTTAAGTTCTAATTTGGGGGGAATGACATTTTTATATTACATTTTACTCTCTAAGAACTTGATTTTTCTCCATGTGTTCAATTTTTGCTCTCAATCTTTTCATTCATGCTCACGGTTCTCTCATGTATGTCTGTGTCTTTTCAAAAATACTACTTCTAATATAATTATTGTGAATACATTTTTGTTTTCAATTTTAGCTGCTTTGAAAAAATTTTGATTAAAAAACTATTTTATAGCACATGCTATACCCTGGGTTCCAGCCCTGGCACTGACAAAAGAAAAGAAAAAGAAAGAAAGCCATATTTTTACTCACTTTAAATTCTCCTATCAATTCTACTAATCTATTTCCAAAAGTGTCTTGGCTTTTCTGGATATACAGTAATTTCATTTACAATAATTTCAAAATTATTTTATTTGTTTTTCCCCAAATATGGCCAATTGGCCAATTATTTTCTTGGTGCTATTTCTTTAGTTAGCATCTTTATAATCTTGAATTTGAAGGTCACAGCAAACATTCACTTTTTTAATGATTTTTTAACTTATTTTCATTACAATTCTTAATACACCATTATACAATAATTTATCATATCTCTGATTATATATAAGGTAAGCAAACATTCACTTTTTGCTGATAATTTTAATAGAAATAATTTCAGTTCTATCAGTGGTTAGTATGATAGTTGCTGTTCATTTTGACAAATATTTACTCTGTAAATGGGTTTTCCTCTTTTATTTTATTTGGGATTTTTATTAGGAATGACTTCTAAATTGTATTAAATGCTCTGAAACATTTCTTGGTATAAACACATGATTTTTCTCTTTTGCATAAATGTTCTCTAATCTTGAGTGACTTCTCACTTTTGGAGCAAGCTCTATTTGGCCATGATTTGTTTGTTAAGTATCTTATTATTTTTGGTCCACTACTGGTTTCAGTTTTCTAACAACTTGCCATAAACCAAATGTAATCACAAAAAAAAAAGAAAAATATAATATTAAATACTAATTATATACCATTGCATTTAAAAGGCAATATGTGTAATGGTTAGAGCCAGCCTTACTTGCAGATGGGGGGTGGCCAATAAGTTGGTAGAAGTCTGAGTGAGCCTTTTGAGAAAGCCCACTCTTTCATGATTATTGTTCTTTATGTTTCCTCCCCCTTCTTTCTATTTAGACTGAGAGAGTGATGGCCAGAGGCCCAGCAGCCATCTTGTGGCCTTGAGGAGAGATGGAATATACTGAGAATGCTTAGTATAGGAGGAAGGTGGAAGGAACCCAGGTCTTGGTGACACATAGCCACTACCCTAACCACAGTCTATCTAGACCTAGACTGCATTTATATTAAATAGAAATGCACTTGTGTCTTGTTTAAGCTGCTGTCATTTCCTGAAGATAATCCCCAGCTGACGAAAATAATGACACTCACCTCCTGCAAGGGTAAAAATGACTCTATGGAGTTTTGCCTACAACAAGCCATTGCACCCAACCCTTACTGCCTGCTGTAGGCCAACTCAGAGGAAAGAGGAAGAGTGGGCTGCAGGGAAGCTCAGGGCCTGTGCTATCCAGCCACGCAGCCCACATGGGGATGCAGGTGACATCAGCCATACTGTTGAGGGAGTCCTCATGGTCTCTAAGACACCTGCTCATCTTTAGGTGATTTCCCTAGATGTCTAAAACCTGGCCTTATTGGGACCTAAAGGCCAAAGATGTCTTCAAATCAAAACCCAAGCCCCTGAGCTCAGGTCCTGACCAGCCAGCACCTGAGCCAAGGGGAATGCTTCCAGCTTTGCAGGGACACCCCTTCCCCCAAAGCCTGGCCTCATTCCAAAGCAGCTGGCACCCCTCCAGGGGAATAGTTAGAGATCTTGCCTTGAGGACCCAAGACATTAGGCTTGGCCATCCACGGTCCCAGCTACTAGGCACACATCAAAACAGACGCCTTTGGTAAACTCTTTGTTTCCTATGTCTTGTGTTTGGTGTTCAAATTCTGAGGGATCCCAGATGCCCCCCAGACACTGTCAGCTGGCAATTTGTCCTTTTATGCACCTTCACAGGAACTGCTCCCTTCTGATTGTGGCCTTGACCCTCAACAAGAAGGTGTCTTCTTGCAGGAGTCTCCCAGAGTGCTGGCCCTGCCCTTTGTAGGTGAGAGTTTCTCCAGCCAACTTCCTGTACACTCCATTTCCTGCCATGGCCCATGTTTCCCTCTTGGTTTGGAGAGTGTTATGGTTTGGATGTAAGGTGTCCCCCCAGAAGCTCACGTGTGAGACAATGCAAGAGGGTTCAGAGGAGAAGTGATTGGGTTGTAAGAGTTTTAACCCAATCAGTGATTTAATGCCCTAATAGAGACTGACTGAGTGGTAACTGAAGTGGTGAGGTGTGGCTGGGGGTGTGGTAGAAGTGGTGGGAATTGGGGCATGGCTTCGGGTGTATATTTGTATCTTGCAAGTGGAGTCTGTCTCTCTCTGCCTCCTGATCACTGTGATGTGAGCTACTATCCTCTGTCACCCTCTCCCACCATGATGTTCAGCCTCACCTCGAGCCCTGAGGAATGGAGCCAGCCTTCTCTGGATTAAGACCTCTGAAACCGTGAGCCCTCAAATAACTCTACCTCCTTTACAGTTGTTTTGGTCAGATCCTTTAGTCACAGCAGCAAAAAAGTTGACCAAAACAGAGGGTAAGATTCTCTCAGTTAGGAACTTCTGAGATGCAAGTAGTAAAAAATCACATCATACCGACCTAAATGGCAAAGGGAATGAATTCAATTAGTCCAGGTGTGGACTTTATTAAGATAATATCACCAAGAACCCAATTCTTTTCTCTCTACTCTTCTTCCTGTGGTGACACTGTACTCCTGTGACTCAATTCCTCCAGTTTCTTCTCTCATGTTAACAAAACAGCTGCCTCAGCTCTACACTCATATCCTTTCCCCACAGAAGTGTCTTGCAGAGATCCTACAATAAAGGAAGGAAGAAATCTCAACAAGTATCTTCTCACACTGCATTGGCTCTGGTGACTCAAAAAAAATAGTCTTAATATACTCTTCCTCATCAGTTTTCCATCACTGTGACAAAATACCTGAGAAAACCAACTTAGAAAAGGAAAGATTCATTTTAGCTCATGGTTTCAGAGGTCTCAGCTCATGGTCACCTGGATCCTTGGTCTCTGGACCTGCAGTGAGGCAGATCATTATGAAGTGAAGCAGTGAAGCTGCTCACCACATGGTAGCCAGGGAACAATGAGAGAGAAGAGGCGGGGTCCCAATATTCCCTTCAAGGACATGCCCCCAATGACCTACTTCCTCCAACCATGCCGCATCTTCTTAAATTTCAACCACCTCACAATAGGGCCACCAGCAGGGAGCAAGCCTTCAACACATGAGCCTTTGGGGAACATGAGAACAAGTCATCCTGCTTGTCCTTTGGGGAAAATACTCCCTCCTGTGGCTCAGAGAAAATTAACTTCAAACACTGGTGGAGTCAGGGTCCCATTCAGAGGTCCATCAAGGGCCACCGCCTAAAGCCAAACTGACTCATGTGAGTCCTGATCCAGGCGAGGAGGTGGTAGGAGGCAACATAGAAGGCAGGCCATGCTATGTTGGCCTGAGGACCAAGGACACAGAGAGTTTCTAAGAATAGGCCTTAAAGGAGGGCAAGGGAGCATCTCCTACTGAAGGCACAGCCTGAGCAGAGGCAGGGAAGAGATGCAAGGCAGGACCCAGGGACAAGCCACGGAGACATGGCTGTTCTTACAAGAAGACAGGACTGGGCCTATTCAAGGGCCACAAGGAACAATAGGCAGAGTTGGTGGGGAGGGACAGACACACAGGTGGGCCTCAGGGCATAGTTCCCAGCTTCAGCCAACACCTTTGGATCTTTCTCACGGGAGGCTGTGTTCTGACCACATGGCCCTTACTACAGCTTCTCCTTCATCCCAAGTGGCCCTGTCACTCCCCTATCCTTGTTAGCCAGGGCTCCCACTGCCCCTGCCTTGTCCAGCTGCTCAGCCGTGCTCCCGGCTTCATCTGGAAGTCGTTAGTGGACAGCAGGGGCCTCTTGCTGTCTGCTCCCAGCCAGGAAAGCAAACAGAGCTTGGGAGGGATATGAAAGGGTCCCAAGTCCTGTCCCAGGAAGGAGCAAGCTGGGGGAGGAGAGGGGACATGAAGCATGAGAGGCAGGGCTGGGAACTGAGAGGACACGCAGATCTTTGCAAAGGAGAAAAAGACTTGGGCCAGCTCAGCAGGAAAGGTGGCACTCTTACACAGAGGAGGACACCAGGGCACAAATAGACAAAGGGGGACCCCAGGAGGGACCCTGATGAGGACTGCTCAGGGGTTTCCTTGTCTTTCTAGGTTTCTCCTCTAGTCATGACAAATAACACTGAAGAGATATAGAAGGGGACCCAAAAAGAGGCCAGAGTCAGGAGCCACTGCAGAAGTGAGGCCCAGAGGACTAGGTCAAGAAGCTGTGCCTCACTGGACATAGGTTGGAGTGCTAAGGCCTGGCCCCAGGTAGGTGGAGAAGCGGGGATATCTTAGACCTCTTACTGCTCAGAGAAACAGTTCTACGTGGACTCTGAGAAACAGTCTCATTACCCAAGACTCTCTTTCTCATTTAAAAGGTGGGGCATTGTGCAAGATAATTTGGTTATTAGGGGGGTTGCTCTTAGAAAGGTGATCCTTAATCTTAATCTTAGAAAGGTAATCCAACATTGATATGCTGGTTGGAAAGAATGAGTTCCCACAAGAGTGGATTGCTATAAAGAGCGAGCCAACTAGAAGCTGATGCCCAAGAAACCTGAGGATGCCAACTGCCAAACTGAGTTTGTGCTTAAGGAAATAGGCAGGAGTAGGACTCTGGCCTTGTTAAAGGGCCAGACTGGGGTAGGTAACTTCATACACATGACTTGGTGAATTGTCACCACCACCTGATGACAATTAGCCCATTTTACAGACAGAAAGATGTGACTCAGAAAACAAGTTTGCCCGTGCAAGGTCACAAGCTGAGAACTGCAGCTACCTAGGCCCTTCATCCTCAGGATCCCCAAGGCCTGGGGAGCTGTGTATAGTGGTACAAGTGTGCTCCTGCAGACCAGAAGGCGGGGCCATCCTGCTGGGCTGCAGAATGGATGTCTTTACCCATGAACGGAAGCTCCCTGCTCCCTGCCTGCCCCCAGGTTGCTGGCCCACTTCTCCAGTACATTCTTGGCAGCATCTTGGTCCAGGGCCCCCAGAGGCAGACCTGTCCCAGTGCCTTCCTGTTCAAGTTCATGGGTACGGGATGTGGACTCACAGTTAAAAGGACCAGGTGCTTGAACTTGGCCGAACAAAGTTTCTTTTCTTCCTCTTTGAGGAGAGTGAGGGCTGAACCCCTGGGCTGCACACCAGTGAGGGGAGGGGCTTGGCCCAGCCAAAGTCTCAACCGGAAAGGAGCACAGAATTCTCAGACCAGGGGCTTTCTGCATTTCAGAGACTCCAAGTTCCAAGTTTTAAACTAGTTTCTGTGTTCATCTTTGTATTTTTGGCAAGGACTAGCTTTGGGTTTCCAGGGCGAGAGGCCTCCTACGTGTCACCAAGAGGGCTCCAGGGTGAACAGCCTTCCTTGCTCACAGATTTTGCCCTGAGGACAGAGACAGAAGGAAACAAGGGCCCCTCACTGACCTTCCCTCTGAAAAAGACTTGTTTTTTTAGTCATACTTGGCGAATTTCTTTCTTTCTTTTTTTTTTTTTTATTGCTGTAAATCATGATTTCATTAAGAAAATACAAAACAAACAAAAAAAAAGGTTATTTAAAAAGATAAGTCCCTGATTAGGAGTTTTACCTAAAATAAATAAATAAATAAAGAGCAAGTAAAATCTTCAGAAACATTTTAGTATATAAACAGACCAAACCTTCCCTTTCTTACTGCTATGGTTCAGATCATTTGTCCCCCAAGGGTGAATGTATTGGAAATGTTGTCCTCAGGGTGGTGGTATTAAGAGGTGGCACAACTTTTAAGAGGTAGGGCTTTGTGCAAGATATTTTGGCTAGTGGAGGTGCTGCCCTTGGAAGGGATTAATGCTTGTTTAGAAGAGTAGTTTAAGAGTAAACAAAGCAGAACCTAGTGCCATGATCTTGGACCTTCAAAACTGAGTTAAATAAACCTCTTTTCCTTATAAAATGTCCAGCACTTTGTCATAGCAACAGAAAATGGACTAAAACATGTACATTCTAATTTTTTTTTTTAAAGAAAAGACTTGATTATCTTTAGAAAGAAAAAGGTGGATGGGGAGCCCATTACAAACAGACACAGGGACAGGAGCAGTCAGATTTAGCAAACAACCAGATCCTGAAGATCTGAAGTTTGAGTCTTATAATTATTGGGTGTGTTAGTTCACTTTTCATCACTTAGAAAATTATCCAAGAGAATTAATTTATAAAGAAAAAGGGATTATTTTAGCTCACAGTTTGGAGGTGCCAGTCCAAAACAGGATGGCTCATTGCTTTGGGCCTCTGGGCATTATGGTGGAGTGCATGGTAGAATAAAACTGCTCAAATGAGCTAGGAAGCAAAAGAGAGACAGCAAAGGTCAGGGTCCCACCATCCCCTCTAAGGGCACACCCCTGCTGACATATTCTCTCCAGGCTCCACCTCTCAAAGGTTCCAACACCTCTCAATAACATCCCCTGGAAAACAAGTATTAACACCTAGACCTTTGGGAATCTCTCATCCAATCATCCAAACAAAGTGTCAGACTTGTTTGGACCCTGTGATCCCCTCCCACCTGACTCCACCCTCCATCCCAATCCCACAGGTTCTTCTGTCAATATATGCTGATTAAGAACCTACACTGTATCAGGCACTGTTCTTGACTCTGGGACTCTAACAGTGAACAAATGGACAAATTCGCTACCTGCAGGAGTTGACCTTGTAGTAAAGGAGACAGGAAATGAACACATACCTAGTGTGTGGTGTGTTCGTGAGAACTCCCAGGAGAACTGGGGCAGGAAGAAGGAAGGGAGATGTTGGGAGGTAGAGGGTAGGGCAAGCATTAATCACAGTGTTCAGGGAAATGTATCATTGAGAAAGTGACATGGGAGCAAAGGCCTAAAAAGGTAAAGGAGGAGCCCACAGGAGTCAGGGAAAGGAGAGATCCAGGCAAAGGGATGAGCCCAGCAGTCATTCTGTGCTTGGAATGAAGTGACCCAGAAAGAGTCACAGGGAGGAGGGGATGGACTGAGATGGAGTCTCTGAGCAGAAGATGGACAAGACCTGAGGGCTGAGGCTATGCATGGAGAACACACTTGTAGTGGGTTGAAAGATTACCCCTTTATGCAGCTTGAATGTCCCCACCAACACTCATGTTAACATTTAATCCCCATAGTGAGGTATTAAGAGGGTAAAAATTTAATCCAACTATAATATTAGAAGGTATGACCTTGAGGAGGTAATTAAGCTTAAATGAGGCTATCAGGATGGGATCCTAATCCAAGGGAATGGTGGTTCTATAAGAAGAGGAGGAGAGACTGAACTAGGACACACTGTCTCCCTCTCACTGTATGATGTCCTTCTCCACATCATGACCCAGCAAGAAGGTCCCTACCAGATGTGGACACTGACCTTGAATTTCCCAGTCTGCAGAACTATGAGACTGAGAAACCTTTAGTGTTTATACTGCTCTGTGTGCAGTGTTCTGTTATAGCAACAGAAAATGGAATAAGATTCCTCTCCCCAGTAAAATGGTCTGCATATCAGAACCTGTGAATGTGGCCTTTAAGAAAGGAATTCTTGGGCTGGGGATGTGGCTCAAGCAGTACCGCGCTCGCCTGGCATGCACGGGGCTCTGGGTTCAATCCTCAACACCACATAAAAATAAAATAAAGATGTTGTATCCACCAAAAACTAAAAAATAAATATTAAAAAAATTCTCTCTCTCAAAAAAAAAAGAAAGAAAGAAAGAAAAAGAAAAGAAAAGAAAGGAATTCTTGCAGATGTAATTGATTTAAGGATCTTAAGATGAGAGCATCCTGGATTTTCCAAGTGGCCCCCAAAATCCAACAATATATGCCTGTAAGAGACACACAGAGGGGAGACACAGGGAGAAACACTATGTAAAGACGGAGGCAAAGGGGCTGGGGATGCGGCTCAAGTGGTAGCATGCTTGCCTGGCATGCATGCAGCCCGGGTTCGATCCTCAGCACCACATACGAACAAAGATGTTGTGTCCGCCATAACTATAAATAAATAAATAAATAAATATTAAAAAAAAAAAAAAGACAGAGGCAAAGATGAAAGTTAAGCACCCAGAAGCTGAGGGCCACCTGGAGTCACCAGAAACTAGAAGAGGATGGGAAGGCTTCTTCCCTGAGCTTTCAAAGGAATCATGGCCCTGCTGCACCTTGATTTCAGATTTCTGGCCTCCACAACTATGTGAAAATAAATGTGTGTTGTTCTAAGCCACTTATTTTGTTGTGATTTGTAAAGCAGCAACAGGAAAGTAATGCACCACTGCAAGAGGCTGGAGTGAAGGTGGGAGACCAGCCTGGGAGCCACTCTAAGACAGACACCCAAGGACTCCTGGGTCCATTAGAATTGCCCATATTCAACATTTGCCACATTTCCTCAACACCTAGACTTTTATTTTTAAACAGTCTCTGTTTTCAGTTAAATAACCTTCTTTAAATATGCAATGTCGCATCAACTAAGTTAAATATAAAACTAGATTTGTTTTCCATAAATAGAAGGCAACTGGGAAAATAAGTTCAATTAAAAAAAAACAACCCTGTTATTACATTCTAGTGACATGTCCTGCTGCCTGCCAAGGTTTCAGGTCCGTGGCCTCCACTTTGTATCTAAAAATAAAGTAGGCCTACTGTCAGAGAGGTGTCAAAGGGGAATTGGCATCAGAAGGAGCTTCGGTCCCCATGTGAATTCGATGTCCCTTTATCCCCTACAATCAGCATTGTTCCCACTTTACACAGCCCACATCTGGACAAGGATGGCATTTACAGCTATGTCCCCAAGCTTTACTTAGCCCAGACAGAGCAACTGCACGCAAAGCCAGCATGGAGTTGTGTTGGCACCCAGTGGGTGGGGAAGAGAGTTTTCTTGATGGGATGGTGGAAGGGGCATGAACTTGCTGTCTTGGGAAGACTGAAAAAAAAAGATCATCTCTTAGGGCAAGGCTAGGTCCCAGGCCTGCCCACAGAAGGGACCTCTGTGATTGAATGGTTTAAATTGGTGTGAACATCTCCCTTGGGCGATGGAGACTGTCCTGTGATGAGCCCAGGTTTTTTTAAGTGTTGAAAGGTAGAGTAAAGTACACAAATATTTAGTTACAAATTGATTTTTGCTGGGCATGATTTTAAGGCTAAGTGCAGGTTTGATTCTGACTGAATGTTTCAACATAGAGTTATAAAAGTATAATCAGCCCTCTGTATCCAGAGGTTCTGCATCCACGGATTCAAGCAAACTTTGAGGAACATATTTTTTTTTAAATTGTGTCTGTACTGAAACACATACAGACTTTTTTTCTTATCATTATTCCCTAAACAAAGTAACAACTATTTACATAGGATTTTCATTGTATTAGATATTACAGGCAATCTGGAGGTGACTTACAGTATAGGAAAGATGGCAAGTTATATGCAAATATTACACCATAGTACATGGTACATAAGGAACTTAAGCATCCTAAGTTTTGGTATTCATGGGTGTCCTGGAACCAATACCCCCAGATATGGAAAGATGTGCCTCAGAATTCATGTGGTCAGACTCCAGGGAACATGCAAAAATGACACAATGGCACTATTTAAATACTTTCCTGGTTTGGAAACAAGTTTCCTTAGAGCAAAACAGCATGAAGTTGTAGGAGACCCAAATTTCAAGTCAGGAACTCAAAACAACTTCAGTTTGCCTTGCAGAAACATTCTGCACACTGCCCCAGAAGCCAGGCCTCGTGAGTAAACCAATAGGCCTTCCTGAAACAGGAGTGAGAAACTGGATCCCCTCCAAAAAGTCAACTATGTTCCTTTGCCAAAGGTCACTGCATCCTTTCTGACAACCCCTCCACACAGCCCCCTCTTCCTCAGTTTCTGATGATGCTCACTGCTCCTGTCCCCGCAGACAGCAGGGGCTCAGAGCACCTTGATGTTATGAGGCCTTGGGCTCTGCATTCTCTCTTAGGGCTTTCCTGCACCTTCCCTACATCTTGGTAGAATTTCTTAATAAACTCATCTCCAAAGAAGGAAATCCTACCATTTGCAACTGTGGATGAAGCTACAGGGCAGTGCACTAAGTGAAGTAAACCAGTCACAGAACAAATACTGCTTGATTCCACTTACCTAATATATCTAACTAGTCAGTCTTACAGAAGCAGAAAGGTTGCCAGGGACTTCAGGCAAGCAGGGAATGGGGAATTCTTTCTGGGTAGGTTGTAAAATTTCTGTTATACAATAAATATATTGCTTATAGTTAACAGTATGGTATGGTACATTTTAAAATATATTGGGAGAAAGCTCCCATGTTAAGTGTTCTTTCACTCAAACATACACACACAAATATAAGAAAATTTAAGAGATGAAGGATATGTTCAATACCTTGGCTTTGATGGTATCATAGGTATATGCATATGTCCAAACTTAACAAAATATATATATCGTGTGTGCAATTTTAGCATACCAGTTATACCTCAATAAAGCTTTAAAACCCCTCAAACAAAAATTACCCTCACTTTTCCATATTTGAATACACCCAGAAAACGGATTCTCAAAGTGGTCTCTGGGATCTGGCTGTTCACATATTTGAGGAACACACAAATCTCACCTTCTTGCCCAGAGGAAATGTGACATGGGACATCTAGCATGCAGTGGCATTGTAATTATTCAAGGATGGCTGGTAATAGCTTGAGATAAGTACAGGCACAGAGCAAGGCAGTGGAGCATCAAGTGACGAAGATATCCAGTTACCATAGCAACCAAGACCCAGGGAACAGTGAAGGCCCTAGAACATTATTTTTCAAGATGGGTTCCCATCCACAGACCAGTGCCATCTCCTAAATTCTTGTTGCTCAATTTCAGACTTCAGAAATTGAGCATGTTCAGTAATCTTTGTAGCTTTTTGGTACAGCTGCAATATCCAGATGCATCCATGAGTATGATCAATGTCCTCATCTTACAGCATGAACCTTTCAGACACTGCCAAATTCAGATGGTGAGTCTCACAATGGAGCCAGCTTGCCTTGTCACATGCAGCAGTACTGTGGTATTACTCTGTGTGAGGTTTTAAGGTTATTCCTCACTGTAATGCAAAAGTGGTTAAAATATGGAATCCATTTCTTTGTTTGAAAGTTAATTTAGCTATAACTTACAGAATGGGCTGTTAGATCTGGCTACCAATGAATAACTAAAGATGAATCTTTTAAATGCATCACTTGCTCTTAGGTATATATTATTACCCTGAGAGTAGTATGTGTCAATTCAACCTAGATTAGATAAGTTAACCAGCAAGAAACAAGTCCAAAAGAAACAAGAATAGAACAACTCCATTAAAATCATCAAAATGGGAATACATAACCTGTGGATCTACAAGTTGGCTAATGGGAGCTTATGAAAATGTTGGTTGGGCAAGGAGTTTGGAGGCTTAAGATAGGTACCTGTGGTGATTTCTCCACCATAGATGCTATTGGTTTGGCAGATATCATCACATTTTATAACCCTTTCAAGTGATCTATCCATGTGACTTTCACTCTCAGGACCTGATCTCTAAATATTCAATCTTACTCTTTCCAAGTGCTGCCCAAACAATTAATCTGTTAGCCATTGTCCAAGAATCTGAGTATTTGTGCTTAGATTATTGTCTTAGTCCATTTCCTATAACAAAATACCTGAAAGTGGGAAATTTGTAAAGAAAAGAAGTTTATTTAGGCTCATGGTTCTGAGGTCCAAGAATATGGCACTGGCATCTGCTTGGTTTCTGGTGAGAGCCTCATGGTGGAAAGCAGGAGGGTTAGAGGAAAAGACAAGGGGGCAGATGCTTTATCATAACCTGCTCTCTTGGAAACTAATCCATTCTCATGGGAATGAATCCTATGTCACAAGAAAGACCTTAATTTCTAGTGGGACCAAACTGAGGAACTAAACCCCCTCCACAATGATACAGTAGTCACAGTGTAGTTAACTACGGCCCATAAGCCAAATCTGTTCTGTCACCTGTTTTCGTAAATAAGGTTTTATTGGGACATAGCCATATCATCCATTTATGAATTGTTTATGGTTACAGCAGCCAGAGTTGAGTTGCAATAAAGCTAATATGGCTCATAACGCTTAAGTAAAAGCTGGGAATATGGCCCAGTGGTAGAGTGTTTGCCTAGCAAGGCCCTGGGTTTGATCCCCAGCACCACAAAAAATAAATAAATAAATAAAATTTAAATTTTTACTATCTGGTCCCCTATGGAAAAAGTTGATCAAATCTTGCTATAACTGTTGGAAGTTATTATGCTCCACTATGCAGACACAAAGTTTTATCTGAATTAAATGCATTTCGAGGGCAAAAGGTATGGGAGGTTTTTTCCACCTTTCAATCTCCCAGGATGCTGATCTATACAGACCATACCAGAGTGTTCTCTTTGACTTCCAGTTGAGATTAGCCAATGGGGAGAAGAAGATTAGAGAGGGAGGGAGGAAGGGGAAGAGAGAGAGGAAGGAGATAAGAGCCTTCCTGTGGGGTCCTTAGTAGCCTACAACCAAAGGCTACAGCTTCTAACAGACAATATCTACATAGCACTTTCAGTCTCAGGGTTATAAAAACTGCTCCATTCCTTTGTCCCTTCCCATAGAGGAGCAGTAATTATTTCCTGCTGTTTTACAGTCCATTGTTTCCCTATAACTTATCTATACCTTCACAAAGGGTCCTTTTATGAAAATCTCCAATTACCCCATTTGAGAGTATCATTTATATCCTACAGGGCCTTGACTGATACAAAGAATAACTTTACTTTTTTTAAATAACTAAGTTTAATTTAAATTTGAAGCTTCTTTTCATCAAGATTTGGTTCCATTTTAGTTGATTTCAGGTAATTACTGTTAATTCAGGATTTTACACACATATATCACACATACCTACTCCTGCTTTCCTCTGGGGTTTTATGTGAAGAAAGCAATCCTAGGACTGACTTGTGGGGAATAATCCCAATTTACACCCTTTTCCTTGACCTCGTTATAAGAAATACATTACTTCACTCTCAAAGATTCCATGTTTAAAAAATAAATTATGAGATGACCCTGCATAGATGGTGCTGGGTCAATCTGAGAGGGATTAACATGTTTTCTGCCAATACTTTCCAATTGCCATCAGCCACATTGCCACTTACCTAGTGGGTCCCTGAGTTTCAGTTCTCAAAATTTCCAGCATCTTTCTTGTCTACCTTTTTCCCCCTCCTTGTTCTATCCTTCTCTTAACTTCTTCTGCTTCCTTAGTTCTAGTACTTGGAATGTATCATTGAGCAAAACAGAAACAAAAAAGAAAGGAAGAGAGAAAAAGAAAAAAAAAAGCTCTACTTCCAAGGATTCTTCTTCTTCCATATTTTTAAAAGATTGTTTTTAGTTGTAGATGGACATAATACCTTTATTTATTTATATGTGGTGTTAAGGATCTAACCCAGTTCCTCTCACATGCAAGGCAAGTGCTCTACCACTGAGCTACAATCCCAGCCCCTCTTCTTCCATATTTTAATGAAGATTTTTTAAGGCTATGAATTTTCTTCTGAATATACCACTTCATATGCATCTGTTAGGTTTTAATGTATGTGTTCTTGTATAGTTTCCTATTATCCTCTTCTACTATTGGGTTATTGGTTTTTTTTTTATTTTTTGGCGGGGGATGGGTACTGGGAATTGAACTCAGGGACACTCAACCACTGAACCACATCCCAGCCCTATTTTGTATTTTATTTAGAGACAGGGTCTCACTGAGTTGCTAAGTGCCTCACTGTTGCTGAGGCTGGCTTTGAACTAGAGATCCTCCTGACTCAGCCTCCAGAGCCACTGAGATTACAAGTGTGTGCCACCACACGGGGCTGGGTTATTGTTTTTTATTTCCAAGAAAATTTGTCAACTAATTAGAATCAGAAATGTATTTTTAATAATTTAATAATAAATGTATTTTAGAATAAGAAATGTATTTTTCTTAGTTTCTGCTTTTTGAAATGTTTAAATTTATCATACAATTTCATAAGTTCCTCTTACTTTTTTTTTTTTACTTAATTCTCCCAACTAATTGAGCTAGAAAGTATTACTACTATTTCACAGATGAGAAAATTGAGGTTCAGAGATGGCTAATGCAATAGATAGTTAGTTTTAAACATCAATTTGACTGAATTAAGGAATGCCTAGAGAAGTGGTAAAGCATCATTTCTGGATGTGTCTGTCAGGGTATTTCTGGAGGAGACTGGCATGTAAATCAGTCAACTGTGCAGGGATGATTGGCCTTAAATGTGGGCAGACACCATCCAATCCATTGGGGGCCCAAACAAAACAAAATAAAACAAAAACCACAGAGGAAAGGCAATTTCCTCCAATACCTCTCTCTCCTGGAGTTGGGACACTCTTGTCCTATTCAGGGACACCAAAAATTCAGGCTTTCCAGTCTTTGAACTCCAAGGTTTATACCAGCAGCCCTCAAGATTCTTAGGCTGTTGGTCATGGATTGAGTTATACCATCAGCTTTATTGATTCTGATATCTTTGAACTTAGACTGAACCAGCATCAAGGGTCTCTAACTTGCAGATGGTCTGTCATGGAACTTTTCAACCTCCATAATTGTGTGGGCCAATTCCCCTAATAAATCTCCTCTTCTATAGATAGATACAGATATAGGTATTGATATAGATATATCTCTTTTTTGTTCTATCCTTCATTTGTTCTGTCCTTCTAAAGAAACCTTACTAGAGCTGGCAATTAAGGGTCTGGGGGCAGAGATTCATACCCTAACCCAGCAGACTCAAAGTGGTACTGCATGCTTGCTATGAGAACATTCCAGGTATAAAGACCACGTCTAGGAGTCCATCAGCAGAGGAAATGGAGCTCTCTAGAGGAAGTGCCTGCTGGACAGTTGCTTCATAGCCCTGACCTTTGCTTTGCTCCTTCTCAGAGCATGATAACAGAGGAATGAGGTTGTCCGGTCAGGGATGTGCAGACACCCTCTCAAGTCTGAGAAGTCACTTGATTGCCTCCATTGCAGCTCACCCCTCAGATCCAGTGTCAGGCCACCTTCTACCTCTTGTCCCTCCCTCCAGTATAACAGAATGAGCAGGGTGCCCATCAGGGAGCTGCTAAGGCCTTGCTCACTCAGCCTGGGTCCTAACAGAGGAAGCTGAAAACATTGGAAGTTTTGGCAGAAGCCTACTGACCCAAGCCTGGAGCTTGGTCCATAAGAAGGGGCCATCAACAGTAGTGGGCAGGGTGGTGGATCAGGCATATAGTCAGGACCCCTTTCAATACGAGAAGCCAGGGCTGGGGTTGTGACTCAGTGGTAGAGCTCTTGCCTAGCATATTTGAGGCATTGGGTTTAATTCTTTCCACCACATATAAATAAAATAAAGGTCCATTGACAACTAAAAAAAAAAAACACATAGGAGAAGGCTTCTCTAAAAAAGTGACAAAAGCCATCTGAGTTAGGAGGAAGTTTTTCAGGCTAAAGGAACAGCAAGGGCCAAAGTCTTAAAGAGACAGAGTGATTTTGTGAGCCATTCTCTCCTGTTGTCATTTGAGAATCGAGCTCACACACTAAAAGGTATATTCCCTGCCTGTCCTCTGATCTTCTGGTTCATACATATACACACCACAAACAACATTAAAAAGAACATGCCAAGCCCCTCTGAAAATATGCAGACTAAGTGGTCCATGGGTAAGTTCAGCTGGGGAGGGATTATAGAGCTTGTTCCAAACCCAAAAGAGCACCCACAGCTGAAGGGTCCTCCTGGTGCCTATACCAGCCATTGTTCACCTCAAGAATCCCCCATCTGCCAGATGACTCTGGACAAGGCACTAAGCTTCTTAGGTCAGTCTCCCATCTGTCCAGTGGGTTGATTGACCCGGAAGGTCTTAGAGTCCCTGCAGCCCTACCAGGGTCTGACTCACAGACGTTCCACAAACAAGCAACACGTGGCTTGTTTTCTTCCTCTGTCTTTGACAAGACGATCTCCAAAAATCCCTTTCAGCTGGGAGGGGTGACAGAAAGGCCATCTGGCTAACACACATCCTTGTGGCCAATAATCATTTATTTCCCAGCTGTGTTTTTAGAAGAAAATAATTAAGGCTCTAAATGCTGCCAACAGGGTGGCTCTGTGGCTGTCCTTGGCAGTAACCCCTGCAGCAGAGCCCCCACTGTGAAGCTCCCTTCCTCTGGCTCTGGCCCCACCTATCAATGTCTTCTGGGGCCAATTGAGTTTCCCTCACTCTGGGGAATCAGAAGCAGCTGTCCCCTCTTCATAGATGGCCCAACCCCTCCCCGAGCTGCAACTCTTGGACCCTCCTTGGATTTATCCCCATTCCACCTGCCTGCTTCCCTGCTGTCCTCAAAGGACCTATCCTGTGCTCATGGTTTGCAGAACCCATTCTCATCTGTCCTCACAAGTGCCTGGGAGTTAGGCTTTCTCAGCCCCATTGTACAGATGATGAAACTGAGGCCTGCCCAGGGTCCAAGGCCAGCAAGACTGACCCCAGAACTCAGATCAAGTCTCTTGATGTGGATTCCTCAGCATTCTCCCTTCCTTCCTCCAACTCTCCATTCTTCAAATACAAGTTCCCTGTCTCAGATCTGTCTCCAACACAGTTCCCTCTCTCAGCTTCAGACTTATATCCAATGGGCCTGCAGATACCTCTTCTGGTGGATAGGACATCCATTAGCACCTCAGATTCAACAGGGCCCAAATAGACATTCCTAACCCCTCAACCTGCTGCCATCCTGTATTCTGAAGGCCAGCAAATGGCTTTCCTATTGGCATCCAGAGCCAGATATCGGGGGGGGGGGGGGGGGCAGGCTAGGCTTCTCTTCCCCTCTATGCCCGCTATCCCCAGTCACCTCTCTTTCTACCCCATACCTGCATTGAAGCCTTCCACCCCACCTCCTATTGCCTTAGAAATCTTTCTTTTTTTAAATTTTTATTTATTTTTTTAGTCATACATGACAGTAGAATGCATTTTGACATATAATACATACATGGAATGTATATACATCAATCATATTATCTATTCTATTCTGCTGCCCTTCCTATCCTCCCTACTCCTCCCCTCCTCTCCCATCCTTTCCTTAGAGATCTTTCTAAAATGCAAATCTAACCAGATCAATTCTGCTTTAAAGACTTACACTGAAGTCAAACAGTGGAGCAGATGGGGAGACCTGTTCAGCCTGCCCTGTTCCGGGGGCCCACAAACCCAGGTTTCTGTGCTCTACCTCCTAGGCCAACTCAAGCTTCCAAATTCTGTGGGGATGGTTCCCCATGTCTTTCTTTCACTTGCCCCTCATGCCCAGATGTCTTTCCCTTTCCCCAGAAAACTCCCCATTTATAATGAACAAAAATGCTTTTTAACCCCCTCAACTATGCCCTTGGTCTAGTAATAGCACCTTGGACTTTACTTAAGAGATATCCAGGCCCACCCACACAGCAGGTCTATAACCCATACCTATCATGTCTTGTACAGTGATTAACTCAGGGATGCATGATTCCCTAGACCATCAGAGGAAATCCCAGGACCTCTGGAATGTTTGGGGGAAATGCTCCCTGATCACTGGGGTTGCTAAATCAGTAGCATATAAGCTTGGAGCTGCCAGGTCCACCAGATAAAGAAAGCTGACCTGAAGCCAATAAGAAAAAAGACAGAGACTGAAAGAGAAGGAATTTTACCTGAATTTTTTTCAGTTATGTGAACCAATAAATCCCTTTTTGATTTGCACTAGTTTGAGGCTTTTTTTCTTCCAGTGGCAAGCCATCAAGATAAGCTCAAATGACTCTACTTCTAGGCACAGTGGGTGGCTTCTTCCACAGTAGCTCCTTATCTGTAGTACTTTGTATGACAGTATTTACACGTGTCTTCCAGCTTGACCTTGAGCTGTCAAAGGCAAGGATGGAGGTTGATTCATCATTGTCCTTCAGCACAAGTCTGGGTGCAAGATCAGCTGAGGAAGTGCTTGAATGAATTTTTTTTCCCTGGGTGGGAAAGGAAGCCACGTGAGAAGTTTCCTAAACAGACCCTTATCCTTGCCATTGGTGTTGCATACTGCCCTGTTGACTCCCCCCACCCAACCCCACACACACCCTCAGTACTGTTTGACTGTCAGGAGAAAGGAAGAATGTGGAAGGAAGCTTCTGTTTGCCTCTACAGCCTCTCCCAGTCTGAGCCCACCTCAGACATTCAGACATTTAGTGACTGGTGGACACTGTGAACAAGACCAGCCTCTTCCCCCTTTCCCCTCTGGAGACCCTTTCACCTCTCATTCCAGGCCATTCCAGGTTGAATTTCAGACCCTGGCTTCAGAACAGACCCATAACTGGGAACATGAGTTTACTCCTCACTCTTCACCCAGGTGGATTACTGTATAGATCCTCTCCACCTAAAGGAGACACCTGCTTGAGCCCCAAGACCACTCAGAGGTAGTCTAAGAAGGAGATAGAAGGAAACAGTAGAGACAAAGGGAAGACATTGTTTGAGCCCCTAGATTTACTTAGAGTAATAGAAAAATTTTTTTCTTTTCTTTTTTTTTGCTTAAGCCATTTTGAGGTGAGTTCCTGTCCCATGAGCTAAGCAGAAACCTGAGGTCAGTGCCTCATGAGACTCCAGGCTGAATTCAGAGTATGGGGGACAGGAGGAGCGTGGGGGCAAGGGTCCATCTTCATGAGCCTTTGAGGTCTCCTGGTCACGCAGATTTGCTAGTTAACCAATTAGGAATAGTGTCACATCCCAAATTACCTTCATACAGTCAGAGGTTGAAGGCAGCTGGTATAAAGTCACATAATAGCCAGGAAGGATCCAGGGTCCCCAGAATGGGCAATCACTTTGTATTAGGATCAGCGGGAGCTAAGACAGTGTTAGTGTGTCCCTTTCAGGAAATCAGGGTATCTGCTCTGAGTTTATGGAGGCACTTGGATGTATCAGGCTAGAGAGCTGCAAATCTGGATGATGGCTTGTTGTCAGTTATTTTTGTACACAAATGTCTGTAGACCTATGAGAAGGTCCAAAGCATTTTACTCCACAGACTGAAATCATGACCTACGGTAATTTCGCACCTTTGGAGGACATAGAGTCCCTTGTTCTCCCTGCCTTGGCTTCTCCACCAAGGATAGACCAATCAATCTGACTAGTGCCAAGAAGCCCATGGATCTTGATTAGCAGGTTGGGGTGGGCTAGGGAGGAGCAGGGATCATGGAGAACATCTGGTAGTGGGAGAGGACACCTGGGCCCATTATACCTAACTGGGTGCTGTCACTTCACTAAGCCTGTAAGGGCTCCAGGACTCAGAGACCTAAATCTACTTGAATCTCTGGGTCTACCTGAGGCTCTGCTCATGCCTCCCCAGCTCTTCAGAGGGCCTGAGTCTGAGGACTGCCACAGACCACTTAGCAGGCAAAACAGGAGGATCGTGCTACTCCTCCCAAGCATAGGACCAGCCTTTTTGCTTCCAAGTGTACCATGGACAAGAAACCTTCCCTTTTGATTTCTTTTTCTGGGAGAGGAATAATGAAAATGTTTCAAAGTGATTGGAGTGTTGGTTGCACAATTCTCTTAACACATTGAATTAATGATTAAATTGCATTCTTCATTTTCTAGCATTGTTGTGTACATTTGTAGCATACCACATAATGTTTTGGTAGATGTATACATTGTGAAATGATTATCACAATCAATCTAATTAACATGTTCACTCACCTCCCATAGTTATTGGTGCATTTTTTTTTGTAGTGAGAATATTTAAGATGTACTCTCTTGGCAAATTTCAAGCATGTGATATGGTATTATTAACTATAATCATCATGCTGTATGTTAGATTTCCAGAACTTATTCCTCCTATATAACTGAAACTTTGTGCCCTTTGACTACCATCTCCCCATTTGGTACACTTTAACTGAATGAATTGTATGATAAGTGAATGATATCTCAGTAAACCTACTAAAAAGAAAACAAAAGCACATTGTGGATGATGCAACACAATGACTCTAGTGGCCTGTTTTAGTCAGGTTTTTTTTGTTTTTTTTTTTTTTTTTCTGCTATGACCAAAAGAGCTGACAGGAACAATTTTAGAAGAAAAAAATGTTATTTGGGGGCTCATGGTTTCAGAGGTCTTAGTCCAGAGATGGCTGACTCCATTGCTCTGGGCTTAAGGTGAGGCAAAAAATTATGGCACAAGAGTATGGCAGAGGAAAACAGCTCAGAGAGAAAAAGAGCTTCCCTACCAGGGACAAAATATAAATTCCAAAGGCATGCCCCTCCCCCAGTGACTCACCTCCTCCAGCCACACCCTATCTGCTTACAGTTATCACCCAGTTAATCTCTAGGGTAATAACCCCTATCAGTGGATTAATGCACTGCTTAGGTTAAAACTGTCATGACTCAATCATTTATTTCATTTCTGAACTTTCTTGCTTTGTCTTACACGTGAACTTTGGAGGGACACCTAACATCTAAACTGTACTTAACAATATAGTCTGTGCAGTCATTCCAGTCTCAGGGTTGTATGACATTTCCCTGTGAGTAAGTTCCATTCTTCATGTAACCAGTCCCCTACTGATGGACATTGACTATTTTCAATATTTGTTAAGTATAAATAGCATTAGGTGAACCTAGAATACTTGCTCAGTTGTTCCTTCACTCGTTGGAATAATGTAGAATCAGAATGTATACAGCTAAAGTCTTTGATATACATGACCAAATTTCTCTTCAGAAAGTTGTATCCATTGAAAAAAAATTTTCCATTTTCTTAGGCAACGTGGGAAAGGACCTGACATTTCTGTTTTATGGAAGAGGAGAGTGCCTACCTGAGGCTGCAGAGTGTACAAGGCTCCACCCTGACCAGTCCAACTCCAGGGTCAGCTCTCTCTGTGCCCTTGTACTGGCTTCCTTGCCTTGCACTGGCATTTTCATCCGTCCCTTGTCTTTAATCTGTTGGCTTCTGGCCCAGGGCATGCTGCTTTCCAGTAGGACATGGTGCCCACACAGTCTCAGTGCCTGCTCCTGAGCCAGGCAGGAAACAGGCATCATTGGGAGCCCAGTTATGCAGGCCTTGCAGGGTGGAAAAACACTTGTTACAATCAGACCATCCCAAGTGGGAAGAAAACAAATGACACAGGGGAAGTTGTAAAATGTTTTTTCATGAATAATATGTTTTAAAAGTCTCAGAGACATGCCTGCCATGTCTTGTATTCTGCCATGTTTTGTATTCTGATTTGAGCCTGAAAAGTTTTCTGCAATTTCTATTTATTTATTTACTTACTTACTGATTTATTTATTGCAGTACTAGGGATCAAACCTAGGGCCTCATATAGAATAAGCAAGTGCTTTACCACTGAGCTACACTCCTAGCCTCGTCTTTGAGGACTAGTGTTACAGCTCAGTGGCAGAGTACTTGCCTAATATGCCCAAAGCCCTCCCTGGTTTTGATCTCTAGGAGTGCAAAAAAAAAAAAAAGATAAAAAAGATATTTTTGAGATGATTAAGGAATATGAAGTAAATGTTAGATTATTTTAACATATTTTTGTTAGTTCTGTTTGGTGTGATGCTGGTATTGTGGTCGCCAGAGTCTTTATTTGTAAAGCAAATTATATCAGGATTTGTTCAAGCAAAACCAAACAAAACAAAAGTTGAAGGGATAGATGAAGTAAGATTGGTTAAATATTGATGATTGGCTTTGGGGGATAAGTAGGAGGATGTTCTTCAGACTATTTTTGAGCATGTTTGAAATTTTTCATAATAAACCATAGATATGTATGTTCATGTGTATGTATGTGTGTGTATCTATCAGCTAAGATGAAAAAGATTTTCTAAAGATAATATTGTTAAGGAAAGGAAGTTGAAACATGCACACTCCCGTTTCAGTTTATGAGAAGGGGAAGATGGTTTTTGTAGACAGGTCAAGTTATTTCAGAATATAATCAAAACATTATCACGTCAGCAGAAGGTGGAAGCCCAGCTTTATTTTCATCTTTGTCTTGTCTACAAAGATGTTTTCCCTTCAAAAGCATCAAGCTATTTAGAAAAAAATTCTCCATCCCTAGCAGCAGGCCCCTTACTGGTGCAAAATGGACAGAATGAACATCCAAGCACCTGTTCATGCGTTCTCTGGCAACTGGTTTCCCAGGACACTGTGAGCCATGAGATCCTCTCTGTCAGCATTTTGTGGGAGATTGAAGTTAACAGTCACCTCACAGGTTAAATAATCAAGTGGCAGTGCTTCCAGCACCCCATGAGAGACCTCAAGGGATTTCACAGAGATCTGTACTTGGAAGGCCACATCATGGGCCCTGCACAGGGTGGTGAACATCAAGGTGATGGATGCCTAAGTGACTGGATAGGCCACTGGAAGACACCCCTCCCCCAACACTTCCAAGCTCAGAGAAGCAAAGGGCAAACAGTGTGATAATCCCTGGGGTCAACAATCAACCTCCAGCTAAACCAAGGCCCCCATCCAAGAAAGGAACAAAAAGCTTGAGACATCCAAGCATGTATGGTTACAGGCAGATGGACTGAGGCACTCAGGTCTGCTTTCCTTTGTTTTATCCTTTCTTTCAGATTCTCTCCACTTGAGATCAAAGAAAAACCCCACAAGCTTGAAGCCTAACCTTAATATTCTGACTCCTTAGAAACTTCATGGGAAAGACAACCCCTCTTTTCTGGGGTCCAGCAAAACTTCTCCGAGATGGCCCTTACTGCTTCCTCTTGACTTGATGTAGATTCTTTGTCCAACCCAGAGCATACACCTGCATTCAAATGTGGTGCACTGGCATCTAGGTCTGGGTCACGTGTCTATCCCAGCAGCTAATGGACCCAACCAGGCCCATGTGATCCAACAGCCTTTGAGCAGAAAAAGGGGTGATTCCATAGAGGAAATCCAGGGTGCTATCCCCAGAAGGGAGGGAACAGGTTTAGATGTTTCCTCTGCCCATTGGTCACTAGAAGGCATCATTGCCTCTATGCCTAGTAAACACCAGGCCGTCCTACCTCATCAGTAAGGCTGGAAAGGTCTCACATCCAGTTGCCTCAATAAACATGGAAACAAATTGATAAAATAGGCAGGTTTAGCTCTAGTCATTCTCAGTGCCTAGCCCATGAACTTAGGCTGGATGACCTTGTTCAGGATGCTCATCATTGCATTGTCTTTGTGGCTTCCTACAATCAACCCTTCTCTACTGTCTGATGGGGGAACACCAAAATGGTCCTAGTCCCAAGATTCACGTCTCTATCCCAGCCCTGGACTCTATGAATTACCGTCACATGATTCTGCTAGACTGAACAACTTGGAGGGGAGAAAGTTATGATTTAGATGTGATTTGTCCCCTAAGGATTTTTATACTGGAAGCTTGATTCCCAGTGTGGTGACATTAATAAGTGTTAGGACCTTAAAAGGCAGGGACTAGTAGGTCATTGAGGGCATTGCCCTTGGAAGGGATTAAGGTAGTTCTCAAGAGAAGGTTGTTATTTAAGAGAGAGAGAGAGACTGAGAGACTGGCCTCTCCCCACCCCATGGCTTCCATATTGCAAGGTGATCTCTTCCTCTTGCACACATTCTGGTCATTGTGATGGCATCCACCATGAAGTGATGCATCTGGAGGTGGTTATCAACAAAGGTAGTACAATGCTGCTCAGATTTTCATCGTCAAAACTATAAGCTAAAGAAACCTCTATTCTTTACATGTCAATCAGCACCAGATACCTCTTTTTTTAATATTTATTTTTTAGTTGTAGTTGGACACAATAACTTTATTTCACTTATTTATTTTTATGTGGTGCTGAGGATCAAACCCAGGGTCTCTCACATGCGAGGCGAGTACTCTACCGCTGAGCCACAACCCCAGCACCACCCCCCCAGATACTTTTTAATAGCAATAGAAAACGAATAAATGCAGGCATTCACCTCCAAACTCAGGGGGAAAAAAGAAAAAAAAAAAAAAACCTCTTCCTCCATCCCCGGGAATCTGTAAGACATCAGCAATATATGGAATAGCTGATCCAGCCACCTCTGAGGCCAGGTAGGAAACCCAGATGAGTAAGACATCCAGTACCTAGTCTAAGAGTGAGGATGGGGTGACCATAGGGGCAGGCCCCTTTAAGACACAGCCACACTCACTACTAGACAACTATTTCCCAGGATTGCCTGTTCTTCTCAATGGTCATGAGAAACTAGGAGTCAGGAGACAGCTTGGGACTCTTCTTAATCTTGTTTTGCAGCTAAAAATGCAAGGAAGTAAAAATGCATGATCAGGGTCTGTGCAAAAATCAAGTGACAGCTAGAGTGATCAATTATAATTGCTTGCTCAGGACTAGGGAGTTCCCTGGAACATGGGAATTTCAGTGCTAAACCAGGACAGCCCTGGACAAAGTTAGACAGCTGGTCCCTCTCAGTTACACCCGAGCCGAGACAGGGTGTAATTGAGAAACATTTCTTGAATAGAGTGTTCAAGGTTAAGAGGATACCCAGCATGACCTCTTCTAGATCCAAAGAGGCCAGATCTGGGGAGAGCAGCTGTGGGACAGGCCACTAGACAGATAGTGATGGTGATCAGAGAGGAGTGAGGGCTAGTGGCTAAGGCAGGTAGAGTTCTTTGGGGAAACTCAGTCCACTTGGGGTAGGTAAATATTCTGATCTTACCCCCTTTTCTCTCCACACCTCCTGAAGGGTGTTTCTCACTAACCAAAGTCAATCAAAAGCAAGAGTGCCTGAGATCTCCTCGTGAAGCCAGCTGTGGTGAGTGGGTAAAGAATGTTATCTGCAAGGGTACAGGGTAAACACTTAGCACAAAGGCAAAATCAAGGTCAAGAGATCCAAAAGCAGACCCTTTCAGAAAATGCTAACTCACCAAGGCAGGGTCTACTTAACCACTAGCCCTCACTCCTCCCTGATCAGCATGGTGACACAGACTATTCCAGATTCCTCTTGCCTACGTCATAGCATCCCTCATAGAGGATGTGGTCTGGGAAGCCTTGAGTCTCTCATACTGGGGCCCCTGGACAGGGTCATTCTCATCTCCAGAGCACATATGCATCATTCTAGTAAAAGCATGCAGGACTGTTTTTTGTTTGTTTGTTTGTTTTGTTTTGCTTTGTTTTGTTTGATGATCACAGTACCCCTTGTGCAGTCAGTCCATCCCATTTCTCTGGTATGCTTCTAGAGTATTCTGGAGGGCTCTGGAGGCCAGGCCTCCTGTGGACCTTGCTGGTTTCCAGAGCCTGTTTCTCTAGGTTTCCCATTGAGTGAGTGAGCTCTTTACTCACTGCCAATAGCCTCCAGAGTCTATGCCAGCCTTATACAGCCAAGAAGCAGACTACTGCAGCCTTTTTCTACTAAATTCCTTGGCTATCCCAGGGCTGAGCATTTCCATTAAAGCAAAGGTCAGCAAACCAGGGCCCACCACACCAAATATTGTCCCTGGCCTCGTCTTTGCTTGCCCAGACAGCTAGTGGTTTTCATATTTCAAAGGGATTGTGAAAAAGAAATCAAACAACAATAATAAGTACTTACCTAATGGATTCTCTCCTGTCTTGCTTTGCTGGGTCAAGCCCTGGGCAAAGCTCCTCACCATATCCCTCTCTGTCAGGGTTCCTTCCCCTCTGATTTTACCAGAGAAATGCCCTAAAAAGAGGCCATGATGGGGCAGGCCAGACCAGTGTGCACTGTTGCTTCCTTCCAGCTCTTCAGAGCACCCTGCCATAGCCTTTCAGGAAATGTCTTTTTATACAATGGGCAGATCAATTAACATAAAATATCTACCTTTGAATTATTACAAAAGATGCTCTTGAGTTCTTTCCCCTGTCTGTCTCTGCTCACTGGCTAGAACCATCCCCCCCACTTTTGGGGTACAAATAAGACACTTAAATGGGGCACATGATCCCTGTCTCCACATTACCCACTGCTCCCTGTTGTCTTCTTTCTAACCTTTGCCTTCCTTGTTTCAATCACCTGTTTGCACCCTGTGGGCATCTGGTCCTCACAAAGTATAGAGGTTCAGCAGTCACCGAATGCTTACTTCCTATGCCTGACGTGCTTCTTCCCACCCTTGGGCCTTTGTATATGTCTTTTCTGACTGAAATGCTCTTCTGACTTCATTTGCTAGTTGGATTCTTTCACAACTTACAAAATTCAGTTAGATTTGGAACCCCACCCTGTGTGTGTGTGTGTGTGTGTGTGTGTGTGTGTGTGTAAGCCTGCAAGGCTATGAGTTCCTCTAGGATGGAAACTGGGTTGGTTTCCTCTAGCACAGGACAGGGAAATGGGAGTATCAAGGACATTTCTCAGATATATGAACAATCATGCTTTACTTCGCCTAATGGCTCATGAATATGAGACTTCTCTCTGCTCCTGCAGAGTCCCAAATATGTAATTTTTATTGTCCCTGAGGAGATTTCTTTAACTGAAATAATCTAGGAGCTTGTTGAGGAGTGAGCTTAGGTTGTACCATGTAGGAGTGGAAAGACCAATTGGCTGTCTTAATCCATAAGACAAAATAACACAGACTGGGTGGCTTATAAACAACAGAATTTCTGTTCTGGAGACTGTGAAGTTTATGATCAAGGCACTGGTAGATTCAGTGTCTGGTGAAGACCATTCTCTGTCTCACAGATGGCACCTTCTCACTATGTCCTCACATGGTAGAAGGGCAAGACAACACTCTAGGGCCTCTTTTATGAGGGCACCAATCCCTTACAATCTTCCTTCATGACTTGATCACCTCACATATCACCACCCCACCTCTTATTCCTATAATCTTGGGGGTTAGGATTTCAATATATGAATTTTGGGAAGACCTAGGCATTCAGACCCTAGCATCAGCCCACTTGTCTTAGCTGGGAGCTGACAAGGATTGCACACTGTGGTGTACCTGTCTCTGATCACCTCTGATTCACAGATTTCTACTCATCCTACACAGTCACCTGTCCTCTTCCCACCAAGCAGAGTGAAGGCCCAGCTTTTCCAGGAAGCAATGGTACCAGAGGTGCATTGGGTACACTGGTGTTGCTGGGCTTTTCAGCAGGATTTGAAGTTCTTTCTAGATGGAGATCAAACTCTAGCTACAAAACAGTGTTACAATATGACCAAATCATTTAAATAATGACTGTACATGCAGAGAACAACATTTGAAGGGGTGTACAAAGTTAACAGTGGCTAACCCTCTACTATTTCTGAAAACCAACACCTATTTCTTCTGTAAGAAAAAAGGTTCTAAAAATGTAGAGGAGTCCCATTTTAAAAAAATTAATCTTGTCATAAAAGGATGTATGGATTCAACTTTGTGGCAGATCTTCTAAGTTTCCCAGGAAGAAAAAAGGTAAAACCAGCTGTTTTCTCCCAAGAGCTCTATTAGAAGAGTCACCACTGTGCAGGCACAGACTGTGTTGAAGAGGCTGGGAAGCTTCTCTTTCGCCTCAGTGCTGGGGTGAGGATGGGGAGAGCCATTTGTGGGCCAAAGTCTGAGCTACATGACCCTCCCTTTGTCTATTGCCCAGTGAAGCTTCTAATTAGCCCTAGGTGAATCTTCTCACACACCCCACCATTGCTCTTAGGAAGGATTCCTGACTCAGTTTCCCACCCAATTCTCCATTTCTGGCTGTCCTTAAACAAGGGCCCCAGACCAGTCCCTCAGAATACTCCCTAACATTTTTTAGCCCTACTCATCTGGCCATCCATCCCATTTCAGCCCCACAGGTGGAGTGGAGGATTGAGGAAGCCTTCCTGCCCCACTCACAGATCTGGCTTTAAGCCCTTCTGCACCTTGTTCCTTCCACTTTGAATCTAGCCGAGGATCAGCCATCCTGAACCCACATATTCCACCCAAGTCTTCACACCTGGAACAACTCACTTGGAAAAGTCCAGGGGCAGATTCTGCCCGGGGCACCAAGAATCCTGCCCACTGCCACCCTGGGCACCACTCACAGGTCCTCCTAGAATCTTCCAAATACCCAGTGACCCAATGCAGGACTCCCAGCTGCAAGCCTCAGCATCTTGCATTCCCACCTCCCTGAACCCTCTATGGAAAGCCAAGGAGCCCTGTGCTCCATGGCCCTGGGCTGAAGGATCTCTGGGTAACGCCAACAGTTACCTGGCATTTCTGCATGGGGATGGGTAGAGGGAGATCTGGAAGACAAAGTGGCCATCCTAGGTTGCCCGCTGGCCACAGCCCAGACAGATGCAGGCAGAGCTGGGGCAGGTGGAGAGTTGGTAACAAGACCCCTGATGACAATGTAAGAGTTGGCAAAAGTTCAGTCATGACCCCCTGCAGAAGTTAGAGGTCAACCCTCACCATACCATGGCCCCTGTAACTCTTCTCAGACCCTAGTGGAACTGTCAAAGGGAAAATCAGCTTAATAGGGCCTATGCCTGGGGGGATAGCAGGCATATACCATGTCCCCTAGCACAGCCATGGAACTTGGTTGGGCGGTTTGCTTTGGGAGCAGTAGGGAGGGAAGGAGGGTAGAACAGGTCTCTGTTTGGGAAAAGCCAAACCAATGAGCAAATCTCCCAACCATAAAGAGATTTGAAAGACTTGTGTATTGAAAAGGGCACGCTGATGGCTGCCAACCCGGGAGGTTGGCATGGGAAAGGTACTCCTGAAAAAAAGCTAGACCAACTATGGAGCTCTTTCTGGGTACTGCACATTTGGGATCCACTGGGGATATGCTCTGTGCCCTGATCCAGCTAGACCCCTTGGAACTCTGGCTCCAGTTTTACAAACTCACTCTCCTCCAAGCACAGATATGGGGCCAGGCTGAGAGAATCATCTGTGATCTGCGTCACACCCCTCCACCAAAAGAGACCTCTTCCTGGTGTTTTAGTCAGCTTTTTTTTTTCCCACTGTGGTGATCAAAAATACCTGAAAATACAATTAAAGGAGGAAAAGTTTATTTAGGGGCTCATAGTTTCAGAGGTCTCAGTCCATATATGGCTGACTCCATTCCTCAGAGTCTGAAATGAGGCAGAACATCTTGGCAGAAATGTGTGGTAGAGGAAAGAAACCCCCTGGAGACCTGGCACCAGGTAGCAGAGAGAGAGTTCTCTTCTCTGTGACAAAATACAAACCCCAAAGGCACACCCCCAATGACCCACTTCCTCCATCCACAGCCTACCTGCCTACAGTTACCACCCAGTTAATTCCTATCAGAGAAGTAATACACTGATTAGGTTATAGCTCTCATAACCCAATAATTTTACCTCTAAACTTTCTTGAATTTTTTCACACAGGAGCTTTTGGGTGACACTCAATATCTAAACCGTAACAACTGGGCTCCCTAGTTTGAAGGGGTGTACAAAGTTAACAGTGGCTAACCCTCTACTATTTCTGAAAATCAACACCTATTTCTTCTTAAGAAAAAAAGGTTCTAAAAATGTAGAGTAGTCCCATTTAAAAAAATTAACCTGTCATAAAAAGATGTATGGATTCAACTTTGTGGCAGATCTTCTAAGTTTCCCAGGAAGAAAAAAGATAAAACCAGCTGTTTTCTCCTAAGAGCTCTACAGAAGAGTCACCACTGATCATCTCCATAGTGAGAAGTGGCATGAATGACTGCTGTGGCCCCTGTAGAGGCATCTGTAGCAGCTGCCCACCTAAACTCCCTTCTGCTTTGGGGACCAGCCCCTAAGAATCCTTTGGGAGGGTGGGGCCTGGGCCTGAATAAGAAGCCACTAGATGCTCCTGGCCTAAGTGTTGGTTCAGGGATCAGCATCTGATCATCCAGATCAGTTCCCTCTTCCTGGGAAGAGTGCTTAATCTCTCTAAGGAGCCCTGAGCTGCCTCAGGACAGGTTTCTGATACAGATGAGGTCAGGAAAGAGAGCTGCCTCCAGCCAGCAGGATTTCACAGGCTAGGGCCATCCACTGCCTGCCTAACTGCTGCCTTGTACTTCAGACACTAGTTCCAACAGACTGAAAGAATCAGATCTCTACCTGATTGCAAATGACAGAAGTCACTTCAGAATGCCTTAAGCAAAGATTAGAATTTGTTGAGCCTGTCTTTGTCCATTGTGTGTGGCTATAACAGAATGCCACATACTGGATAATTTATTAGCAATAGAAGCTTATTTATCTCACAGTTCTGCAGGCTTGGAAGTGAAAGATCAAAGGGCTGCATCTACGGAGGGCCTTCTTACTGTGTCATAGTGGAAAGCATCAGGTAGCAAAAAGCATAAGATAACAAACTGGCAGCCTCAAGCCAATTTGTAATTAGCTTTAATTCATTTTTGAGGGTGGAGACCTCATGGCTAATCACTTCTCAAAGATCCTAACTCTGTGTTTGTGTGTGTGTGTGTGTGTGTGTGTGTGTGTGTGGCTAAGAATAAAACCCAGGCCCTTACACATACTAGGAAAGTACTCTACCACTGAGCCATATACCTTGCCCAAGATCCCACCTCTAACACTGTTGGGAATGTTTTCCAACACATGCTTTTGGGGGTATGAGTTTAACCCATGAAATTCTTCCTCCTCCTCCTCTCCCTCCTCCTCCTCTCCCTCCTCCTCCTCTCCTCCTCCTCCTCCTCCTCCTCCTCCTCCTCCTCTTCTTCTTCTTCTTCTTTTTAGTTGTTGATAGACCTTTATTTATTTTATGCAGTGCTGAGAATCAAACCCAGTGCTTCACAAATGCTAGACAAGCACTTTATCATTGAGCTACAATCCTAGCCCTAAACTATGAAATTTTAATACTGAAAAGTCCCAGGGTATATTCTGGCTTCAGCCCTGACTGCATCCAGGGTCCCCCAAAATGTGTATCTTTCTCTATTCTACAGGATCTGCTCTGCTCTGGATTGCTCAGAAAGCTTTCCACCCCAAGGTGACAAGAAGACCCCTAACCTCATCAGGCTATCCTGTCTCCAGCTGCATATCCAGAAGAGGATCAACTCATCTTTTCTGATGGTTTCTCCCATGTCTCTGAGCTTGGTGTTGAGAGCTCAGCATAGGCCACATGCTGATCCCTGAACCAACACTTAGGCCAGGAGCATCTAGTGGCTTCTTATTCAGGCCCAGGCCCCACCCTCCCAAAGGATTCTTAGGGGCTGGTCCCCAAAGCAGAAGGGAGTTTAGGTGGGCAGCTGCTACAGATGCCTCCATAGGGGCCACAGCAGTCATTCATGCCACTTCTCACTATGGAGATGGGAATCCCCAAGAAGGATGGAGAACAGATCTTAACTCTGCTGGGACCCAGGGGTCCTGGTGCCTTGGTGCAAGCAAAAGGCCTGATGACATCATCCTGTTTCCACCTCAGTTACAGACAGTAGAGGGCAATATGGTGTAGAACATCCTGACCACCATACCTTAGTTCTGGCCCTCAGACATGGGACTTTTGCACATGCCTTTGTCCTCCCTTCTCTAGTCTGTTAACTTCCTTTGGTAACCTACCTTGACTCTCGACTGAACTGCACCAGCCTTAGCCCCAGTCCAGTCCCAGGCAGAGCCTGGCAACCCTCCCCACCTGTCTGGCCCAGCCCTCTCCCACCTGGAATTGTCCATCTGTGTGACAATTAGCGAAGGGTCTCCTTCTCTGTCATTTTGTAAGTGCTAAGAGGGCACAGGCTGGATCTGTTCCATTAGTCAAGTCCCTAGCACAAGGACAGGCATGAGGTGAGTGCTTGGGAATGAATGAATGAATGAACAAATGAACAAACAATCGGGAACCTGGCATGGTAATGGGAAAGGGATAAATGCTATGGTCATCAAATCAACTCTGCTATTTCCCACAAGCCATAAACACTTCATTCTTCTCTTTCTCCTTTTTTCCTAACACTTCTGCAGGAGGATCTGTTTAGAATTTCAGGATCTTTTTTCTAAGTTAAAAAAAAAAAAAGCACACACAGATGGCTTCAAAGTACGCAAATATTGGGCCAGTTCTCGTGACCTTCCTCGGGAGACTAAGGGCCTGGAGTTCATTGGGGAGGGAAGGGGAGGCCGGAACCGAGACTAGGGAACGCCAGCCCAGTGACTCACAGAAGGGTCATATTCAGGCTCCACGCCATTTTGGGACTGAGGGGGCCTATGACTCTCTTGCCGGCCAGCTGCAAGCAAGACAGCTCCAGAAGGGGACAGCTTTCTGGGTCGTCCCCAGTTTGCTTCCAACCTGAGGAATCCCTGCCTCCAAATTCTGGCTTCATGGTAAATCTCCAGTTAGGATTCTGCCACCACTGTGGCCATCCAGTTTTAGTAAAGTCCTTTTCCATCTTCAAGTAGCACTGATTTTCTCCTCTTTCCCCTAAGAACAGTAATTCTTTCTTCTAGGGTGGGGGACCAGATTTATGTGTCTATCATGAGCCCCTTTTTTCATACTCGGAAAAAATGTCTGGCACATACAAGGGTGTATACCAATAATAAGGGCCTAACGTAGGGGTTTTCTTGTGCACATTTATTATGTCTGACCTTGTGCTGTGCCTTGCACAGCCTGTTGGTATCCTCACCACGACCTGGGAGGTAGGTTCTATTGTTGTCCCCATTTTACAGATGGGGAAACTGAGGCATGGAGTGATAATTTCCTTGCCCAAAGTCCCACGCCTAGGCAGTGGCTGACTTGAGGTCTGAACTCGGGCAGCTGGTGTACTCCAGCCCAACGCCTTTGCATTACATTCGGGATTTGCGCCTGGGAACCGCCCTTCACCCGCTTCTCTGACTCTGGGGGGCCCTGTCCCCGCAGTTGTCAAGACAACCAGGGACCAATGGGGAGCAGGCAGGCAGGCAGAGGCCCCGCCCCGGCCCTACCCCTCTCAGAGGGCTAGCTGTTATAAGCGCCAGAGGCCCAGCGGCGCGAGCTTGAGCCCGCGGAGCGCAAAGCGCACGGAGTGCACGGAGTATCCGGACCGCGCAGACAAGCAGACACCCAGAGGAACAGTCAACGATGTGCGGTGAGTGCAGCGTCGATCCGCGGACCCCTCCTCCAAGTCCCCTCAGCGCTTCCGCCAGAGAGCCAAGAGCAGGGACCTGGTGAGGGGCGCCTATCTGCCCTAGTGCCAGACCGTGGGGCTTTCATTGATCAGGCCTGCCTCATCCCACCCCCAGACCCACAAGAGGTGTCCTAGGGAGGTGTTAGGGGGATGCCCATCCTCGGTCTCCGACACTGTGAGAGGACCCAGGCCTGACCCATCCTCAGAGGGGAGGAAATCAGTCCGGTCCTGGGCCTGGAGCCCCCTCAACACAGAGGTGTCCCCACCCCATGTCCAGCGAGGGCGCTTTTCTCCACTTCTCCCGAGTCGCCCACAAAGGCGGCCACGCGCAAGCTCGAGCATCCTGGGAGCAGGGTGTCCAACTCGTGTCTTAGCCCACCGCGCCCACCGAGGCCAGGAAACCCCACTGCCCGCTCCCAGTAGGCTCACCCCGGGACATCCAAAGCAGCTTGGTGAGCTGGGGAGGGGCCTGCGCGTCTTTCTCGCAACCCGAAATGAACCTCTTGCCCCTAGAAGGGTGGATTCCGTGTTGACGTTTCTTTGCTGAAAAGAGCTCTCGGCAAGGCGAGGGGAAGGCAGTAAAGACCCGCGAGCCTGTGCCCTAAACTAGGACAAGGAGTTCAGGGCAGGCATCTGGGCAGGGCTCCGACTCCGGTGTCCAGATTTCCGCGGAGTCCCGAGCTGTCCCGCTGGGCATCCGGGCAGTGAGGAGGGCAGCCATGGCCCTGGGCTCACATCTGTAATTCCTTACTCTCCTGGCTGGGCCGCCTCCGCTGGCTGGCCGGGAGAGACGGGAACTTCTGCTGGGACAAAAGGTCACTGTACTTTTTTTTTTTTTCCCCCTCTCCTTGAGTAGGATTCAGTTACCCATTCCAGCCTCCTGTGGCTGGAGAACCTGGTGGAACTTTTGAAGCTATGAAAGGCGTCTCTCTGACTTCGCTGAGGGATGCAGGGTGGGGAGTGCCAGCGGTGAGCACTGGGCCAAGGTCTGTTCAGGCCTTGTATCCCAGGCCAGACGATCAGGGAAAACAAACGACTGATCAAGGTGTAGGCAGCTGGCTTTGAGAGAGAGCCTCACCTAGGTGGAGTAGGCATCAGTTTAGATTCCTGAAACTTCAGCCAAAATCTCAGCACTTCCAGACATTATTTGCAATGTGTAGGGCTGCCCTGGAGCGTTTTGCGGGGTAGAGATGAGGCAAAGGTGGCAGTTTTGCCAGATCCCCAAGCTCTTCAGGTTCCCAGCCCTCAGAGTAGTATTCAAGATACTGACTCATTGGTGACCTAAGAGCCAGACTTCCATAGGAGACTCTGACACTAGATAGGCTTCCCTTTCCTCTTCAGATGTCCCTTTATCAACACACCCACCCACCATCACCACTGCCATCCTGCTTCCTCTTGAATCCCACTTTCTCTTATGTCTTTCTGTGCTTTGGGGGACTCTACCTCCTTCAAATCTAAAAAAATCATAGTTTTTTTATGCTTTCTTAAAAGGAAAAAAACATATATATATATATATATATATATATATATATATATATATAGAGAGAGAGAGAGAGAGAGAGAGAGAGAGAGAGAGAGAAGTTGAGCGAGAGAAAGTCTCATCTTGGTGTTAATGTGTCTTAACATCTCTCTGACACTTGACAAACACCCTTTGACCAGAGGCAGCCATTCCATATTCAGAGCAGGCAGCAACAGCTGGCTGGAATTAAACATGTTGGTCTGCGTTTTTTCAAATTATAGTCCATGTATGTATGGCAAAGAATACTGGTTTTCCTTTCATGGTTTTCTTTTATAATGAATTCATTAAGTTTTTGAAAAACTAGTCAATTTTACAGGAAAATAGTATAGAAATGATTGTTCCATTGGCACAAGAATATCTTTCCATTGGCAAAGATTGTGAAAATGCTTCTGGAAAGAAACAAAATCTCTTCCCTTTATGTTGGGGGAAACTGAGGCCTGGAGAGGTCCATGCAAATCTGTGTCTGAAGAGGAATTGTTTTAGGTCCTTTCTCTTGGCTATGCCTGTTACTGTCATTCAAAGCAGCCTCAGGTCTCAGATCTCCTGGGCTGTTCCTTCAGGGATCAAGATCAAAGGCCCTTCCTTATCAATTAGTTGATGATCATGTTCACATTATGTCTTTGTTGCTTTACCCACAGAAGACCAGGACCCAATAGTACTGATGCTCCACAAACTGGACAGATGGAACTGCAAGTTTAGCTGAAATGACACTAGATACTCATGCCTGTTTGGTTGACATCTGAGAGTTGCTAGCATTTTGCTAACTTTTTTTTTTCTTTGCCAATAGGAAGGTTACTATATTTTCTTCCCTCCCTCTTTTCCCTTCTCTCTTCATGAAGCCACTTGTAAATGACTGCTCATGGAGAGGGCCTGTATTTTCCAGGCCCTTGGGTTTTGAAGATCATGTTGGTGTGATTTCCCCTTTCAAAGAAGGGGCAGGTGAGTTGGAAGGATAGTCTGGAGGCCCGTCACTGACCAGGGACTAGATAACCCTGCCGGTAAATGCTGCCAGAGTGGGAATCTCTGGCACAGGCTACAATCTGATAGTCCAAGGCCAAACCAGCCAGCCAGAAATCTTTTAGTTCCATTAAACATTTTTTTTAATTAGTTACCAAATTACAAAATTTGGAGAGTTCATTTAAGTAGGTGTATTTTTTTTTAAACTTCTCTTGTAAAAATCTAAGATGTGAAGATTTGAAGACAACCTGAGTCCTGAGTCCATATTTCAAAATAGTTCATAGGTGGACCCTTGAACTGGGCTCCAGCTTCCCAATTCTCCAACCCCCTCCCAGCTGCCTTAGTCACCCATGTGACCTGTTGGTTCCTAGCAGTCTGAGTTTAGGATGCTGGCACAGAAGACACAAGAAACTGACTTTCCCAGAAGGAAAGGGAGGACCTGGGGCAGTGCTCCAAGGATCCAGGCTCAGGTATGATCTCTGCCTTCATGGTCGAGTGATTCTCGAGAATCACTCGAGTCTCTGCCTTCATGGTCACATCACCTTCTCTTTTACATCAAATCCCCTACCTCCCTCTTAAAAGAACACTTTTTATTGCTTTTAGGGCACTCAGATTATCCAGGATAATCTCCCATCTTAAGATCCTAACTTCCTCTCATCTATAAAGACCTTCTCCTATATAAGGCAGCCTTTACAGATTCTAGAGATTATGGCCTGATATTTTGAGGGACACTATTTATCTTGCTATAGTTGGATTGTCCTTTTAGGTGTCTTCCCCCCACCCCCACCCCAAGACAGTCTGTATTGCAAATCCCAGATGCTTGAGTCTTGGCCATGAGGACTTAGCCAAAAGTCCACCAGCATCCTCCTCCCATAAGTTCCATCACTCTCAGACTGGACCCATAGTGTTCAGAAGGTGAGTGTGGATATCAGTTAAATACCCTGTTCTTTACTGGCATGATGCCACATACCCCATTGAACCAAATAGATTTAATAGTTTCTTTAAACATCAGTTATCACTTCATATAATTGTGGCATTCAATGCATCTTGCCATTTGTGAACATATTATCTCTGTTTACCTCTTCCCTACAAGAAGCAGGCATAGTTTTTATTCCCCAGAATCAAGAGGGACCAGGGACACTCATACACACAATTCATTTGCCTATACAGCAGTCCTTGCACTCATAAAGGGGACTTACCTCTTGTCTCAGCTGGAGTAGGGATCATTTACTGTGATAACTTAGGAAATGGAAATCCAAGGAGATTAAATGACTCAGGGAAGGGATTACCTTTTTTTCACCTACTTCTAACTCTTAGAAATCCCGTTATCAAATATGACACTCCTTTCCTCCTTGTAATGTTTCAATTCATAGATGGATTCCTCAAAAGGAAGTGTTGTCTTCATAAGCTTTGAAATTGATGTGTCCTCATCTGGGGTCAGGTTGCTAGGTTTTATTCCTCTCCAAGTCTCAGTAACCTCACTGGCAGAAGAGAGCAAAACAGAGACCTCTACCCAGCAATGTGCTGATAGATGTTGAACAATAGCCTTTTTGGTTTGCCAGTTTCTGGAGTCCAAATACTTTCCACCCCAACCATGGCTAGTGTCAGGCCATCAGTGTGAGGTCCTTGAATTGAAGTTGGGAAGTGATAATCCACAGTGAGCTCTTGGGAACCAATGCTAGCAGCTCCAGCACATGGCAGCCCCTACTCGTAGGACTGACATTGGCACTCTTGGATAAAGAATTTAGATTTAGCAGAGTCTGCACACAGCAGTAACTCCCTCACACTGGCTGTCTCCCTCTTCTCCCTACTCCTCTTCCTTCCTATCATTGTGTGCTTCCTCCATTGGTCAGTCATATCTATCCAACTTCAGAGAAACCTCTGGAAATTTTGTAATATAACATTAGTAAACAGTGTTTTTGTATTGTTTGGGAATTGAACCCAGGGATTCATGCCTGCTAAGTAGGTGCTCTACCAAGAGGCTACATCCTCAGCTTCATTTTGAGACAGGGTCTTGCTAAATTGTTCAGCCTGTCTTCAAACTTTCTATCCTCCTGACCCAGCCTCCCGAGAAGCTGGGATTACAGGCACACACCATCTTGCCCAACAGTAAGCAGTGCTTCCAAATGAAGGGATTAGCCAGGTGCAGTGGCGTACACCTATAACCCCAGTGGCTCAGGAGCCTGAGACAGGAGGATCACAAGTTCAAAGCTAGCCTTAGCAATATAGCAAGGCCCTAAGCAACTCAGTGAGACCCTGACCCTAGATAAAATATTTTTTAAAAGGCTTGGAATGTGGCTCAATTAAGCCACATTCTGGGTTTAATTCACGGTACCAAAAAAAAAAAAAGGGATTATTTTTGTGTTTAATAAAATTAATTTATAAAGAGAGATTAACTGGAGTTTCTAATCAATACGGGAGAATTCTGAAGATGAATTCAGCTCAGGAGAAAGTGGGCAATTTAATCTGATCATTTGCTTCTTTTTATAGTTTTCAAAGGAAATATTTCTCACTGGGGAAAAAACAGTTTGGCTTCTTTTATAGCTGAATTTTGGCAATTTAAATAAAACTTCTATTTTTTTCTTAAAACTTATTTCTTTTAATAAAATTTAGAGTATAAGGCATTTCCTGATTTTTTTTTTTCTTGGTGAAATCTTTAAATGACATGGACATCAGGAACTTTTCAAATAAAAATAGAAGTGCCTTGTCTGTGTTCACTACAGGAAGCAGAGTCTACTGTTATCTGGTGAATTTATCTGGAGATAATTTTAACCCAGGGAGTCCCAAGGAGGCCTGGTGCTGGTTAAGATTAGAAGAGCCAAGTCCCCCTTCCTAGAGGAGTCAAGTCCCCCTGCTAACCCTGAGCCAGACACCAGATCCACTCATGGATGCTGATGTGGCCATTAGGCCCTTGTCCTTCTCTTTAAGAACTTGGCTGTGGGACCACGTTTCCATGAGACATTATACCTTTACTCTCGTATCTTTAAGGAAGCAGTAGGAATTCTCACCCCCATCTAACTGATAAAGTGCCCTGTCCAGTCTACAAGAACAAGGACTGGATAGTAAGAGAGGACACAGCCTCCTCTGTAGCCCTCACCCTTGGCTTCCCCCACACCTGTGTGCCTTGCACAAGAGAATAAACCAACAATAGCACTTTTCTCTTTCTCCAGAATCATATGAGCCCTCCTTAAGACAGAAACCCATTTGGCCAACTTTTATTCAGGCAAGGAGTAATACAGTTTGGGACTTAGACTAACATCTAATCTGCACTAATTTCATGGTCTAAAAAGGTCATTCACTTCAATTCTGAGAAATAATGGATGATGGGAGAAAGAGAGACCTCAGTATGGGAAAGGTTCCAGCCTGGGTGGGTGGTGATATAGCTCCTATAGAACAAGTCCCTCCTTTGAGTGGGGTACAAGTTAGGCCTCTGTCAATGTGGGATTGCTCACTCTCACCCACAGGGTGGGTACTGTTTTTTATTGGGAAACTCATGCACAGAGAGATGTTGATATTTTCCAAAACAACATCAAATTGGGTTGTGAACCCCAACCTGTCCAATTGTGAAGTTGACTACCTTCCTTCATCATCCAGGTCCCAAACTACCCCTCCCCTTCACCCAAAGCATTCCAAGGATTGTAGAGAATATTCCAGGAGTTTAGAGCTCCTAGTTCTACTTAACAGCTGGGAATCCAGGGAGGATCACTTCCATGAGTTGGTCATTGTCATTATCTATCTCTTGGGGACTGAGACCTGGACCTGAGAGGCCCTTGCCTGTCCAGCCCTCCATAAGACCTTTGAACTCAAGTTCCTGACTGATTTCTCAAGCCTTGTACAGAGAGTGCTAGAAGCCCCAGACTTCCAAGGTGAGTTAGAGCCACTGGGCCATGGTCCCCTTTCAAAAAAGCATATCAGGAGACCCTCTGTATTTATCTCTGTGTCTCTCTTTCTGGAATCTTTCCTCATTCACTTTCCTCATTAGTTCTAAAAGTGGATCCTTGAAAAGCTATTTGAGACCTCTGGGTTCCAGGGCAGGAGTGTGGGCATAGAGTGTGGCTGAGCTGGGGTGGTTGGGTCAGTGCAGCCTCCCCCCTCTGCCAACCCCTCTCTCCCCGGCCAGGCTTTTCTGCAAATCACCTTGGCTCTCTTACCTGTGGAGGAGTGCGTGGCTCAAGGCTGTTTTTGCAGAGATTGCAGAGTATTCTCTTTCTTTAAAAGGTCTCATGGACTCTGGATCTCAAACTTTTCACTAAGTCTTCCATTTCCAGACCCTCCTCCCAGTCCAGCCCTTCTGAGTGCCCAGCTTCCACCATCTGACTGCCTCTCCTACCACTCCTCCTGCCTTGGCATTTCACTTGATAAGACTGCTTCCAAATTCTTAGCCTGGTGCCTGTTCCCTATTGGTTCTACAAGGAAATTTCCAAGTGTAAAAGAAGCACCTTGTGGATATTTCCTCCTTGATTTCTTTGGAAAGACTGAGAGAATTAGAAAGGGAAGGACACTCCCTCAAAGTGGTTTACTGCCTTGACCTCTTGGCTTATTTATAATCCGGTCATCTGTTGGTGACACCTCTCTTAAGTTATGGGCAACCTTGGGGTAGAGTCCAGTCAGGGGCAAGAAGTGAAAGTAGAAAATCACAGATGTCTTGAAAAACAGGATGGACAAACAAAAAGGGGAGTTCAGAGGAGAGAAGAACTGTTTTCATTTAGGGTGAGGGAGATAAAGAAGACATCTTGTGAGAATTGGCATGGAGGATCCAGGGGCAATTGCCACCTGCTCAGACACACCACAGAAATGGAACCTGTAGGTTGGGTACTTAAGAGGGTTGTGGGACTAAGAATGGGTCAGACTCAATGGAAGGAGAGGTGGATGCCAAGCTGAGGACAGCAGCTATGGGCCATGGCAGGAAGAGAAGGGGAAGGAGGAATGTAGTTGGAGCCTGGGTTGCTGTAGTTACTGAGGCCCTGCTGGGAAGGTGGCTGAACAGGAAAAGAAATGTGGAATGAGAGGCAGGAGTGTTCCAGGGTGGGCTGGAGTTGGCAGGGAGCAAAGGAAGGGCATGTCTATCCAGTAGCACCTGGCCTGGACCCAGCCAGGGGAGTTCTGAGCTCTTCCGTCTGCTGCCAGGTGGACATTTCCTGCAAGCCAGTGACCCTTTATTGGAGCTATTTTTCACCTCTTGGGATAAGATTCTGTGCTAATTTGGGGGTGGGAACGCAATGGTGATGAGCCCAGGGTTGCAATCAGGTAGACCAAGCTGTGAACTACTCAAGGGTTTGACCTTGGAACCTCAGATTGTCCATTAATGTGAATCACAATCTCTCAGCACAGGATGTTGTGAGGATTCAACAGGATAAGATTTGGAAAAGACTGGCACACAGAAGTCTTTTTAAATGGTGGTGATGGTGGTTTATTCTCTACCTACCCAGCAGAATTCTAAACCCTCTCTCAGGACCAGTTCTCATTCCAGTCCTAGGATCATCACTGTGTGTGGAGGATAGGTGTAGAAATAATGTAGTCGGACATAAGCCTAATGTTTGAGGATCTTGGGGTTAACCCTGAACACTGGCACTCAGGCACCCCAGCTCGGCCTACCCACCTCCCTAGGCTTTTTGTCCCATATAAGTTCCAGAAACCACATCTTCTCATGTATGACTGAGTGTGGCTGCGTCTCAGCCCCAGCTCCAAGGCCACTGACTTTGGTCATCCCTACCCATTAATTTATTCGTGCATTCATTTATTCAGCAACTATGTACTGAGCACTCTACATATGCTAGGGCTAGATACTGGGGATGCAGCAGTAGATAAGACAGATGTGTTCCCACCATGAGGGTTGCAATACAGTGGAAAATCAAAAGGACAAGAAAGCAAGTGCTGTATAAGAAATAAAAAGGGGAGGGGGAAAAGGCGTGCATTAGATCTCAGAGATAACCTGTCAGCTGAAATCTGCAGAATGAGCCAAAGCAGCCTTTGTAAAGAGCCAACCCACAGGAAGTCTCTTTCTACCGCTCAGCCCCTGGCCCCGCTGTCTGTAAGTTCCCTGTCAGCTTAAGAAGCCCCTGTACATCTGTGTCCTCTCTTGACCCACTCTGTCAAGCCCATCAGCACTTTGTTGCACCCAGAACAATGACAAGGCCCTCGTGGGCCAGAACACTGTTTATGGAATGAAGTAAATCTTGCTCAAGCCACAGCCAAATCATGCATTTGACTTAACCATTGTTTGTCCAGGCAAAATTCCCAGAAAAAATAATGGCAAAATAGTACTACTTCCCTTGTTTTTTCTTAATGATAATTTCTCGTGGGATGACCACACTCTGCAAGCACACCTGCATTTACAACAACAGCACGTTAAAAAAAGGAAGCTCCTTGCTCCATTTTATCTGAATGTCTGCTTGCTATGCAACAGGCACTATTCTAAGTGGTTTATAAAAACACTTAAAATTGTCATCAACCTTGGTGAATAGATGCTGCCGTAACCCATTTCACTAATAAGAAAATTGAGTGACAGGGATTCAATGGCTTGCTCAAGGCCACACAGAAATCAAGGAACCCAGTCGGATTAGAGATCAGTAACTGGCTCTGGCCATGGTCTTCAGCCACCATCATCTCTGTGTCTTATTATAACTAGAGAATGGCAGGGAAAAGAAGGAGGCCAACCCAGGTGGCGTTACCATGAATCTTTCTTTTTATGGATGGAAGGGTGTGCTCAGGTGGTCCTTTCTATCCTCTTTTGGCTGTTCACCTTCAGGTAAACAAGGCTGGTGAGCCACAGTGAAGTCCAGTTGGTTTGAGCCAGCTCAGAAGGTGGAGAGGCAGGAGGGCCTTGTCAGGACATTTGAGGCCCTGTGGCATAGCAGACCTGATGGACCAGGCCAACACACCCAAAGTGGCGCTGCTCCCTGAGAAAGCGGAGCAAGGCAGAGTTTTGACCAGAAGTCAGGTGCCTCACCATCACTGTTCTTGTCTTTGCAAACTCTCAGCCCCCCTTACTGGGATGACTGTCCCCATCAGGAGATCAGGGTGAATCAGGCCTATGTCTATTTCACACAATTCTTCTTGTTGATCCTTGTACCTTAGCTGGGACATCCCTCTTATGATAGAATGGAATATTTTTTTATTTAGATCTTTTCTAACTATTTAGATAACAATCATGTACTTAACACTTATTCATATACTAGTACTGAGTTAAAAAGTATATTCTGGCATATGGCAAACCGTACAGAGAGGACACATGCAGTGGTAAAAGGAAGTTTCTGCCCCATATCCAGGGGCTTTTTCAAAGTTGAACACTGCCCCCTGGGTCTTGGGTCCCTTCCAGAAATACAGTTGTCTCTTGGTATCAGCAGGAAATTGGTTTAAGGACCACTGAAAATACCAAAATTCACAGATGCACAAGTTCCTTATAAAATGGCACCATATTTGCATAGAACCTATACACATCTTTCCATATACTTTGAATCATTTCTAGAGCCCTTATAAGACCTAATACCATGTAAATGCTATGTAAATTGTTACATTGTCTTGTTTAGAAATAATGACAAAGAAAAAAGTTTGTTCATGTTTAGTACAGATGCAAGTTTTCTTCCAAATATTTTTGATCCGTAGATGCAATCAACCTTGGATAGAAGATATTTGGGGTAAAAAAATCCAGAAAATTCCAAAAAGCAAAATTTGGATTTTCAATGCACTGAGTACTATTTAGAGTCCCTGAGAATGAGGTGGTGTGTAAGCATTGTATTAGGTATTATCAGTTATCTAGATAACTGAAAGATATTCTCTAGGTGACTGAAAGTATACAGGAGGAGAATGAAGATATAATTCAGTGATAGAACACTTGCCTAGCACATAGAAAGCCCTAGATTTGATTACCAGCACCACAATAAAATAAAATAAAATTTGGCTGGGGATGCATGCACAAGGCCCTGGGTGTCAATTCTCAGCACAGGTAAAAAGGAAGAAAGGAAGGAAGGAGGGAAGGAGGGGAAGAGGAGGATATGTGTAGGTTACATTCATGAAAGACTTCAACATCTTCAGATTTTGGTATCCGCAAGGAAACCTAGAATCAATCCCCTGTGGATACCAAGGGAAGACTGTACTCTATGCAGCTTCTTGCCCCACCCTGCATAATTTACTTATGTTCTGCAAGTTGCTTTTTTCACTTCATATCTTGGAGATTTCTATTGCTTTCCAATAGAGTGCACAGCTTTACCTCGTTCTCTGGGGGGAACTGCCTGCTGAAGTGTGCTCTGTGCATCTGCACTGGCCCTTACCAGGTTCCTGTTAAGTATCAGACTGACTCTAGTCTTTAGTGACCACAAACAACACTGCTGCTATTCTTTCACACACACATGTGTGTCTCTGCAAATATGTCTGTTGAATACATTTCTAGAAGTGCAACAGCTTTGGTCAGCATGTGGGTACATTTTTAATTTTGAGAGATTGCCAAATTGCTTTCCAAAGAGGATACCCAAATTTAAATTCTCACTTATTGTCTAACTTTTCTCATTGTAACTTTTATTTATGTATGGAAGGGATTCCAAAAGAGAATTGTTATTTTATTATCTTTTTTTGAATAATAAGAGCTGTTGATAATAAATATCATTATAAATGTTGTTTTAGTCACTTCAGTAGAGTGCATAGAGAATCCAGCCAAGAAGATGAGCTGCACAAGGAAAAAGAAGGTGCTTAATTAATTAAAGAAATTACTGAATAGAGATTTCACATTGAAAATTAGATTTATTCCTTCTTGCATGAAGACCTTAAAAACCACTCCTTGGCAGCCTCCCTCACTGTAGTCAATTTCCAAACTGTGCCCTGAGTGGCCACTGAGCCTCCTAGCTGTGTTTGAATAAAGCTGGTTCCAGAAGACAAAGACCCTTTAATGGTCCCAGCCTACTAGGGACCTCTGGCACCCCCTGCACTCAGCTTGGAAGCCATTGTGGATCTGAGGTGCCAAATAGAATGTACATTCCAGATATGTGGTCAGAAGTGACATGTGGCTTAGAAGAGGCGGATTGCAGAGGAAAAATGGCAAGCTGAATCCAAGAGGCTTCATATGAAAACAATCCAGATTTTAAATCTTTTCAGATTGTCCATGGTTACCTTTCTGGGCCTTTATGTCATCTGCAATGCACATCAGTTCCTCTTAGTAAACTTAGGTATAGCTCTGGAACATTCCCAGGATTGCTAGGAAAGTTTATTTTAAAAAGACTCTAATGATGATCTACAGTAGTTTCCCTTTATCTGTGGGGGATGTGTTCTGCGACTCCCAGTAGATACCTGAAACTGTGGAGAGTACCAAACTCTATAATTTTCAAATAAGCAATTATACTGTATGGTTGCAGTTTGAGGTGTGACAGCAAAACTAGCATGAATTTCTTTTTCCTTCTTTTCGATTTCAGATTGTTACTATAGATCTTAGCAACCTCAGTGTATGATCTTTTTTCTTTTCTGATTCAGTCAAGAACTTCTACCTTTTCAGTTAAAGGAAGTACTTTATAGCTCCTCTCTGGCGTATCAAGTTTCCAGTAATACTCTCGCACTTTGGGGTTGTTAGTAAGTAAAATAAGAGTCACTTGAACACAAGCACTGCAGTACTGAAGGAGTCTGTCCAATAATGCAGACAGCCACTAAGTGACTAATGGGTGGGGAGTATTTACAGTGTGGCCATACTGAACAGAGGGAAGGTTCACCTCCTGGGCAGGAGTGGTAAACCATCCTTAGAATGTCATACAATTTAAACTTATGAATTGTTCATTTCTGGAATTTTCCATTTAATATGTTCAGATTGAGGTCATTGAAACCTCAAAAATCAAAATTCCAAATAAGGAATTCCAAACACTGCATTGAGTTGCTTCACCCTTCACTTAACTGTCTTCCATAGTTTTGTGCCCTTTTTTTTTACTAGAATTTGACCATACCATCCAGGGAACTTTCTCATTGTTGCAGAAAAATGAATGTTGGGAAGAATTTCACCTAAATATACATTGTGGAAATAGTTGCACAACTTTGTGAATACACTAAAAACTGTTGCATTGTATGCTTTAAATTAGATAATATTGTAAGATAATATTACATATTTATAATATATAAGTATATTTATATCTCAAGAAAGCTGTCAGTGGTACAGTGCTTGCCTAGTATGTATGCAGCACTGGGTTTGATTCTCAGCACCACATATAAATAAATAAAATAAAGGTCCATCAACAATTTTTAAAAAATGACTGTTGATATTAAAAGATAACTATCTTTTTTATAAAAATAAGGTGACAGAATTTATACAAGGGCTAGATGTCTTTTTGGTTTGAAGTATAAGGTAAAAAATGTGAGCTCCTGGCATCATAAATGGTCAACAGCAGCCCTGCAGTAGCAGGCACCTTCTTTGGAGGGACACCTCACCCCACAGGGAGGGGAGGAGGGACCTAAAATTGCACACACACACAGCCCTTGCATTCAGCATCTCTCACCTGACCTGAGGTCAGCAAGGAAGATGAAAATAGCTTACCATCAAAATTGCCCTTGGCCACGTTAAAATTTAAAAAAAAATTCTGTAACTGCTTAGAAAGTACATTGTGCATTATTTTTATATCCAAACCTCATACCTTAATACGTGGGTGCAAATATATCTCATGTACAATAATGTACAGTTTTTAAGAATGTTAAATATAATTTAAGTACTGTTTAATTTTATGGCCTATTTTTTGACCAAGTATATGCAGATGAATTTTAGTAAGTTAAATGTTGGTATGAGGGGATCCAACCTTCAGATACACTATAAGGACTTGAATCTAATCTTAAAAGTTGGAGGTATTATAGATGATTTAGTATATAATTGTGATTGGTCCTGGGTAATCTGTAGGTAAAGAGTCTTCTGTTGAGGTTCATTGCTGGAAAAATTTTAATCCTGCCATCCCAGCAAAATGCAATGGGAACATAAACCTTCTTTAACCCTCATCAATTAATTCTAGAGGAAGCACTCTATAGTGGTTACGAGCATTTAAGTCCTAAAGTCAGTTCTCCTTGGTTCCACTCTCAACTCTAAATGAGTGACAGCCTCTCCAGGCTTAAGTTGAGAAGAAAATAGTGGCAGGATCAGCATTGGAGACTGTCGAGAGTTTTGATTGACATTTCTGTGGAAACACTTGGCCTGGCACACAGTGAGATTAGCTTCTGCTGTGATCTTAATGTTGATGTTCCCCAAAATGAATATGTTGAAATTCTCACTTGTAAGGCAATGGAATTAGGAGGTGGAACCTTTGGGAAGTGATTAGGTCATGGAGGCAAAACCCTCATAAATGGAATTAGTGCTCTTATAAAAGACCCAAGAGAGGGCCCTTCATCCTTCCACCAAGGAGGTTAGAGTGAGAATACCATTATTCCTGAGAAAGTGATTCTTCACTAGACAGGGCATCTATTGGCACTCTGACCTTAGACTTTCCAGCCTTCAGAACTGTGCAGAATATATTTCCATTGTTCACAAATTACCTAGTCAATGGTATTTTATTATAACAGCTTGAATGGACTTGACAGTTACTATGAATATCCTTGAACCCCAATAACTTCATGTTTCGTATTATTGCTTTTTTCCCATTAATACAGACTTATGGTCATTCCATTCTACATATGTTTATTGAACAAGAATTATGTGCCAAAACACATAAAAATGTATGGACATGCCAGCCTGTGTGCTTGTCAAAAGTCTATTTTGTGTTGTTATTACAAAATAGCACAGGCTACTAACTTTTTTGTAATAGTTTTTTTTATATCTTGATTTTATTTATTTATTTTTTTATGTGGTGCTGAGGATCGAATCCAGGGCCTTGCACGTGCTAGGCAAGCACTCTACCGCTGATCCAAAATCCCAGCCCCCAGGCTGCTAACTTTATAAGTAAACAAATTTATTTGGTTCATGATTCTTGTAGCTGAAAGAGCCAAACAGCATAGCACCCAGGGCCCAGGTGAGGGCTCCCATGTGTGCATAACAAGAGAAGCAGAAAGGGAAAAAGTTGCAAAAGAGACCAAACATGTGGAGTGGCCTCACTTTATCACAACCTGTTCTCATGAGAACTAATTCACCCCTACAAGACCCAACCACACTGCAACACCAACACCAGTCCATTCCCAGGGTGGAGCCCCCATGACCAAATTACCTTTCACTAGCTCCACCCACCTCTTAAAGATTCCACCCTCTCAACACCACCACACTGGAGACCAAGTTTCCAGCACATGAACCTTTGGGGGGACAAACAACATCCAAACCATAGCAGCTCTTGTCAGGGAATATAGATGCCCATGAAGCAAGACTTACATCAGTATTGCCCAGAGATGGGAGCACTCATGTCAAGAGCCAGAAGAAGCCTCCTCTGGAAGGTGGGGTGGGAACTGAGCTCTGAAGTGGGCAGTTTTTTCTCAAGTGGGGACAAAGAGGTTGAAAGGACAGAGGGATAATGGAATGGGACACTTACAGAGCAGGAGAGAAGCAGATGCAAATGGGGGGCATAGTTGCAAACAGGGGAGTAGAAGAATGTGGAAAGGCAGATTATTACTTTCTATTTGGAAAAAATATTACTTTGAAATACAAATACAGAAAATAAAGTCAAGTAAAATCTTGGCTCGCCACCCTGGCTTGACAATCAGGACTATCCAGGGCATGAGGGGCATAAGATGGATTTTCTTGCAGTAATAAAAGTAGTGCTTATTTATGGTCCAATTCCAAGCCATACAGACAAGTGGAAAGTGGAAGCAAAGGCTCCAACTTCTGTCCCCACCTTCCACAGGTGGCTGCTGTGACTCTTTTATGATTCATCTCAGGCATGTTCTGTAGAAATCAAAGAACACATGGAGTTGGGGGCTTTTACATGTCCCAAGATGACTGGATTGCTTTGCTAACTTCTACAAATGCCACACAATGAAAGCTTTCTTGTAAGTACATCCAGAGGATAAATTCTCTGCAGTGGAATTGCCTGGCCAAGGGGTATGGCACAGGATTCATGAGCATTTTTGTCATAAGGGGGAAGGACTAAGTAGAACACCCTTCTAGAAGCAGGAGGGAAGCGCCATTCTTCAGTTATGCCAGGGAGAGCCACGTTTTCCTCGGCAAGCAGCCTGAGAGCCTTCCTGAGATGCCACCTGTGTCTGCATTCCCAGGAGTATTTTCTTTTAAAGATGATCAGAGATTTTTTTTTTTTTAATGTGACTTTTTTTTCTCTTTGAACAGGAATCTTCGCCTACATGAACTACAGAGTCCCTCGGACAAGGAAGGAGATTTTCGAAACCCTCATCAAGGGCCTGCAGAGGCTTGAGTACAGAGGCTACGACTCGGCAGGTAGGGGCTGCAGGTCACCTCATGGTCTTGGGACGCTTGAGCAGCTTCTTCTCTCACCCATTTCCTTTTTGGTGGGGCTTTGTACAACCTAGGCATTTTTCTGATACTTCTCCTTAATGTTTCTTTTCAATATAAAAAATAACATTTGTTCATTAAAGAAACTTGAAAACTCTAGAAGAGTAGAGAAAACTATCTCTTTTTTTTAATGGACCTTATTTTATTTATTTATATGTGGTGCTGAGAATTGAACTCAGCACATGCTAGGCAAGTGCTCTACCACTGAGCTACAACCCCAGCCCCAAGAAAACTATCTTTAAAAACTATAGAAAGGAAGAAACAAGGGTTAAAAATAAAAACAAAAACAAAAATATATATTATTGATGGTGCAATAATATATCACCTATGGTCAATGATACTATACTGTTTACTTAAAAAGTTTGCACTCAGTAGAGTGGCACATGCCTGTAATCTCAGTGGTTTGGGACACTGAGGCAGGAGGATTACAAGTTGAAAGCCACTCTCAGCAACTGTCTCAGAAAATAAAAAGGGTATGTGGGATTGGGGCTGGGGCTCAGCAGTAGTGCACTTGCCTGGCATGTGAGAGGCACTGGGTTTGATTCTCAGCAACACATATAAATACATAAATAAAATAAAGGTCCATCAACAGCTAAAACAATATTTTTAAAAAGGGGTGGGGGGAACGGAGATATGGCCCAGTGGTTAAGCACCCCTGGATTCAATCCCTGGTATTAAAAAAAAAAGTTTTTGCTAGGAGGGTAGATCTTATATTAAGTGCTCTTAACACACATAACACAATAATAATTTTAGTAATAATAATAAGAATAAGAGGAAACTTTTGGAGATGGGTAAGTTTATGGCATAAATTGTGGAGATCAATATTTACTTCCAAACTCATCAAGTTGTACACATTAAATATATACAACTTTCCGAATGTCAACCATACCTCAATAAAGTATCTTCCATCAATATCTCAGTGCCCTTCATGTGGTCATTGTTGTATATTGATCTAGTCTGAACTGGGAAAGGGTCTCTACCCTTCCCCAGTTATATATAGGTGTTATACATAGGTTTTGTTTGTTTTCCCTATCATATTTATACAATTTTGTAATCAATGTGTATATGGGTATGGGTATACTTTTTCTTTTTTCTTTCTTTTTTTTTGGTATTGAGGATTGAACTCAGGGCCTCTCATATGCTAAGCACATGTTCTATGATTGAGCTACATTCCCAGTTCCTATAATTTTATATTCTTCTTTTTTCATTTAGCATTTCCATTATTCTAAACTCTTCCTAAATATCTTTCTGATTATTGACAATCATCCCCTGAATGGCTATCTCAGGGTTTCCTCCTCTACCTGCCAAATAGATGAATATTTAGTCTTTCCCCATTGTTAATTAAGCAATCTGAAAAGTGGAGTAAAACCAGATAATTTTATATCCCTATCAGTTCTTAAGAGAAAGCGAGTCAGATAAAAGGTCACAGGCACACTAATGTGTGAGTGAATGAAAAGAGCAGATAAAATATAATGCAAAGAGCACAAAGGATCAGTGCCCTTGAATAAGCCCATTGCCATTAGTAGCAGGTGTGGTAGTGCCTGCTGGGCAGCCAAGACCAGGATCCAAGCATATATTTCCCTGCTTACTGGGAAGTATGGCCATAGTTGTGGCTCCTTCTTTCAAAATAGATTCCTGAAAACTATTTAGTTGTCTTTTGGTAGGCAATACTGGGGAACAAAAATGATAATAAATAGCACTTATGACCCTAATGCTGGAGAGTACAGTTGTCCTCCAGGAACCTCTGCAGACACCAGAATTCATAGATGATCAAGTTCCTCCTATAAAATAACATTGTATTTGCATATAACTTTCCCACATCCTCCTGCATACTTTAAATCATTTCTAGATTCCTCATAATACCTAATACGATGTAAATATTTTTTTTTTCATGTTTAGGGCAGGAAAAAAGTCTGTAAGTATTCAGTATAGATGTGATTTATTTATTGATTTCAAATATTTTCTGTCAGTAGTGGGCTGGTCCCATGGATGCAGAAGCTTCAGATAGGGAGGAACATCGTGATGAGGTGTGTGTGACAAACTTAACTCTCCACCATAAAAAATAATGTTTATGTGTCCAGTTCTGTTAAATTCTAGAACAGGCAAAACTAGTTTATTGTGATGGAAACTGAATGGCCATTGCCTCTTTGGGGATGGGGAAAGTGAATGGAAATGACCTAAGGGATATTTCTGGGTAATAGAATTGTTCTGTAGCTTGCAGGTGTGTAGGTCACACTAGTATATGCACTTATCAAAGCTCATTGATTTTTGCATTTTACAATTTCAATAAAAATTAAAGATATAAAAAAAATTTTAATTACAGGTGTGGCCATTGATGGGAATAATCATGAAGTCAAAGAGAGACATATTCAGCTAGTCAAGAAAAAGGGAAAAGTCAAGGCTCTGGATGAAGAACTTTACAGTAAGTAGGAAATGTTCTACATTAGAGTAATCGATGTGGCTTGGGTCACTTGAAAATACTATATTCCAACAGAACCCTAGACTAAAAATATGAATTTATCTAAGCTTGGATAAATAGCAGGAAGGTTAAGTCCATGTTGCAAAAATTCACATTTTGTAAGATGTTTAATTTGAGTCAGTGGCACATGGAGACTTTTAAAAAAAATTTTAATAGTTATGTATTTTTTTATTTTAATTTTGCTGGCCAATGATATTGCTTTTCTACTTATAGTAGTGATATATCATTTTCTTTTTTTCCCTTCAGTACTGGGGATTAAACTCAGGACCTCACACTTACTAAGCAAGCACTCTATTACTGAACTACATTCCCGATCCTTTTTATTTTGAGACAAGTTCTAAGTTGTCCACATTGGTCCCAACTTGGTGAGCCTCCTGCCTCAGCCTGCAAAGTAGCTGAGATTGCAGGTGTGTACCACCATGCCTAGCTATCATTTTCTTTTTAAAGGCAGTTTATTTTGGTTAAGAAATGAGTTAAGTTATTTTTTTTAAAAAGAGAGAGTGAGAGAGAGGTAGAGAGAGAGAGAGAATTTCAACATTTATTTTTTAGTATTTGGCGGACACAACATCTTTGTTTGTATGTGGTGCTGAGAATCGAACCCGGGCCGCACGCATGCCAGGCGAGCGCGCTACCGCTTGAGCCACATCCCCAGCCCGAGTTAAGTTATTAAAGTACTAAATAAACTTCATCCTGGGTGGAACATGGGTCTGGCTGAAATCCCTGTGGTGGGGCATATGGGACTGATGGTGAGGATGGCTTGGACGATATGTCTTGGTGTAATGGCACCACCTCTGCTTAGCAGCCCTGTGTCAATGCTTACTTTTTAAAGTGCATCAAACTGCTTTTCCTTTCATTTAGAACAAGACAGCATGGACTTAAAGGTGGAGTTCGAGACACACTTTGGTATTGCCCACACACGCTGGGCCACCCACGGGGTCCCCAATGCTGTTAACAGCCACCCGCAGCGCTCAGACAAAGGCAATGGTATGTTGTGTGGCCTTGCTTCCCTTTTCTGATGGTTCTGCCTCACTCACCCTGAACTATATTTCAGGTATAATCCTTGCCAGAGTGGGTTCCATGCCTACCTTGAACTGAATTTTTCACCTGTTCTGTCTTCCCAAGATAATCCAAATGTCCCCTCTCCTATAAGCAGGTAGACCTAGATCTTGATCAGGAGGCTGACTCAACTTGGCCCCAGAGTGATACTAACCTCCCAGGTGCCCATTGGAAAACAGTGGCATTTTACTACAGGAGAAACTGGCTCTTTGGAACCCCAGCCCAAGAGTAGAATATGGCAGTGTAATAGTGCATTTTCTAGTGCTGTAATAAAATATCCCAAGATAGGTATTTTACAAAGAAAAATGGTTCATTTACCTCATAATTTTAGAAGCCCAAAGTCCATGTTCAGGTAGCCCAATCTATTTGACCTCTAGTGAGGACCACCTTGGCTTCATCACAACACAGTGGAAAAGCAGAAAGGGAAATTGGCTGCATGTGGAAAGGGCCACATGGGGTGGACTTGCCATGTAACAACCCAGTCTTTCCAGAGTCCCATGAGACCTATATCAGTTTCTTCTGAGAACATGCCCTAATAACTTTCCACTAAGCCACACCTCTTTTTTTTTTTTTTTTTGAGATTGAGCCCAGAGGCGCTCAACCACTGAGCCACATTCCCACATCCCTGGCCCTTTTCATTTTTTATTTTGAGACAGGGTGTCTCTAAGTTGCTTAGGGCCTTGCTAAGTTTCTGAGGCTGGCTTTGAACTTACCATCCTCCTGCCTCAGCCTTCTGAGTTGCTGGGATTACACACTGGCATGCACCACTGCGCCTGGCTAAGCCCCACCTCTTGAAGGTTCCTCCACCTCTCACACCACCACACTGAGGATCTATCATCTAGACATGAACCTGTGAGAGACAGGGAAGGGTGGGGTTCCTCCCCCATCCAGCTAAACCCACCTCCCTTCTCTGTGGAGGGTGGTCCTAAGGGAAGGCAAATGACACTGCTGATCATGGTTATTATCTGAGGCGCCTACTCCAACCTCTGAGCCCCAGCAGTGAGGCCTCAGCAGCCAAAGATTTAGATTCAGGGCTCTTAAGATTTGGAGAAGCAGGGGCTTCAACTAGCAGCCTGAGAGCTCTTTTCAGAAGTTCCTTTGATTTGGCTTTCTTCATGTTTTTAAAAATTGGGAGACTTGTTGTGTAGAAAAGTCCAAACTGTTGAGGTCCCTCAGAAAACCTGGATGATACGGGACACTTGGGCTCACAGTACCTCAGAGTACTGCTGACTGGCAGTGGGTCAAGGTCACTGAACAGGGACATGAGAACCTTTGGTGGGTTTGGGGTTCTTCAGTTCTCCCAAGTGCCCCTCATGCCAGCCCCAGCTCATATGTCCCCCAGGATGATTCTCTATGCTATGATTCTCTTAAATCGTATCCTAGCTTCCTATTATGGGGAATATATTGGCAGGTTTGAAGCTCCCAGTGGCAGCTCTCAGGGGCTCTGTGATCAGCTCCCAGGGCATTGGGGCCTCCTGCAATAAGTGGGGGGGTGGGTATGAGATGGAGAGAAGGTTTAATCCCTAACTCCTCCCAGGCCTCCAATGACAGGCAAGAATCTAACACATAATCTAGGCCTTCCAGAGGATGCTCACTTGGAGTTTTTCAGATCAGAATCTCTCTAAGACTTACACCTGAGCATGGTGGGGGAGCATGTTCATCAGAGAAAATGAGCCAGCCAGGGGCCCCACCCTGAGCTATCCCCTGGTATAGTACAGGATCTTGCCAAGCCTTATATGAGAGTAAGGATCAAATACATCAGAACAGTTGTTGGAGGCTTCTTAGCAGGCGCTAAGTTACACACTTGACAAGCCTTACTTGTAAAGTCAGGCCAAGGAGAGAGCAAAAGCTTCCTGATCACTGTCCTTTACCCAGGGCAGATCAGAGGCACCCCAGGGCAGTGTGCAGCACAGATAGGAAGGGCAAATACCCCAACCCTCAACACAAGGTGCAAGATGCTAAATCTTCTCCCCAAAGTACTATGAAGGGGTTTGCCAGCCTGATTTGAAAACAAAGGCTTTTTCTAGAAAATGGAAGGAGAGCAGAGCTTCTGGGGATATACCTGTGCCCTCATGTCTTCCCATAGTGAGGTTTTTTGGTGGGGATTTTTCCCTGGATTCAGTCCATACCCTGAACAACAGGGCATCCCACAACCAGGACAGGCACCCTATACCCAGGATGAGGACAGCAAGCCTCATAGTGCTATGGATCTGGCCAAACCCCAAGTTAGATACTGAAGCTGGTTCCTAGAGAAGCAGTGTGGACTGAGAAAACACTACCAAGACCAAAACACTATTAAGACCATGTGCCCTGGAATATTGCAATTTCAGTCATGTCCTCCTGCCCACCCTAAGGTGATGAGGCAAACCTCATCAGAAAACCCTCACTTCAGTGCACACAATGATTCTTATTGTGTCCCCAAAGCAGAGAAGCTTCAAGGAAACCCACCCACACCCAAACTTGGAAACTCCTGCTCTGACTCAGGATGAGTAATTGAAAAGAGAACAACAAGAGCAATATTTAAAGATTTAATAATGTGTAGAATTTAATAATTTGTCAGTGGGATTCTTATACCCAGCCACTACATCTCATGAGGAAATTACACAAATAAGTTTTTGAAGGGCTGGGTGCATAACTCAGTGGCAGAGTGCTTGCCTAGCATGCATGAAGCCCTGAGTTCAAACCCCAGCACTGCAAAAAATAAAATTAAAAAGTTTTTGCAAAGAAAACATGGGCTTTAGAGTGCAAATAAGCTAAGACAATAGACTGAAATGAAAAAAAGTGACACTTATGAAAATAATGTAAAAAATACCACAATTTTTATAAAAATAAAAAAATAAACTAGAGAATGGGATATGGTCAGTTAATAGAGATCCAATATAGGGATAACTTGTGTTCACAAGAAAAGATCAGAGCAAGTTAAATTGTAAAAAACTACATAAAGTTGTATAGCAGAGATGATCTGTGGCCATCACACCTGCTTAAACTGGTGTTTTCTTTTTTTCCTTTAATTTTAAAATTTATTTTAAAACTGATACATAAAAACATTAAAATTATACTTATGGTGTACCATGTGATATTTCGACACATATACACACTGTATAATGTTTGAATCACAGGCTTTTCTCATTTAAGTTCTCTCACTTTGTGTGTGTGACCTCACAAAAATAAGCAATAGTTTTTCTTTAAAAAGGGTAAGTTATGGTGAACCTAAAGAATAATTAAATAAGTTTCAAAAGAGGAAATAAAGAAATCTCTCCTGAGCAGAAGAAAAACTTGAATAGGAGATACAAAGAGTCCCTGAATAACAGTTAATACATGTAAGGGGCATCCAACACATCCCATTGGATTATAGGCAATAAAGTGACTATCATCTAGGACTTGTCCCCCAAAACTCTCAGGCTGGCCTTAGACTTTCCCTCCAAATTACTCATTCATTGGTTATTTATTGAAGCAACACAATGGTGACTGAGGCAGACACGTCCCTAGCCCTCCCAGGGCTTTTCAGATGGTCTCACCTGTGCAGGGAGCTGCTCAAAGGCAGTAGGGTATGCAGGTGGTCTAAAGAGAGGTAGAAGAAGGTGCAAACCTGCTAAAGAGATAAGCCTTTGGCCACACAGGAATGTGGGGGAGCCCAGGGATGCTAGAACCTCCAGCTTTTTCTCCCTAAGAAATTTTAAAACAAAAACTCAAAAAAAATTTTTTTAAACTCAAATATTTTTGCAATACAATGTGAGTCAAACAAAGCATACCTGCCAACTGTTAGTTTGTGACACCTTTGAGCCTAAATCCTGTTGGGAATGCCTGTAATCATTTCTGGGTAATGAAGGGTTAATCATCCCTCGATCGACATAAATAGCAAAGCCTATTTGATAATATTGTAGACCACAAGGAAGAGCTCTGTGCGTGCGTGAGGGCAGGTTGGTGGATGCTTGCTACTGAAAGATAAATGTGCATTTCCTCAGGTTTGAATTGTAGTTATCATAGACATCAATTCTAATTACAATAAAAAGAAGTTTACTTAACACAAATCTTTGTAGGAACACAGTTTGCATCTTACTTGAACTTCACTTCTTATTAACACTTCTGCCTTCATTAAACTTTCTTTCAGAATTTGTTGTCATCCATAATGGGATCATCACAAATTACAAAGATCTGAGAAAATTTCTGGTAAGATACATTCCCCATGTAACATCTTCCCCTCAGAAAAATTTTAACCAGTATGTTTTCCTCTAAAAACATAGTTAGGGGCTGAGAATGTAGCTGTTTGATCTCTAGAACCACCACAAAAATTAATTAATTAAATGCTGTAGATTTATTAAACATTGTGGCTGAGCTCTAAAACTTATATGGATTGTGTAAAACCCACTCTCAGCCACATTAAGTGTGAACCTCAGCCCCAGCTGAGCCACCATGCCACGAATCTTGTTTGGGGACATACCAGGGCTTTAGAATTTATCTCAAGGACCACTGTCGATTCACAGAATAAAAAAAAAAAAAACCCCAGGATTAGGGGTTTTATTAAAATAGTTGTGCCATGTAACACATTGAGTCATACACCAAATGGAATGCAGGGTGGGGAGTAAGACAGTGAGGATCCCCAGTGTGAAAAGGTTGTGGTGGTAGTTGGGATGTGGGTGGATTTGACTCAACATATTTTATCATTTCGACTGCCGTTATTTTGCAATGTCTAGATTAACAGCAAGGACAAACTCCTAAGGAGGGATGATCTCAGGGAATACTAGGATGACTCAGAGGTGTTTGTGCGATTCTGGCAAACATTTTTTGTCTCTTTCCAGTTTTCCTTGTTCTCAACTTAAGTCAAATCATAAGGGGCTAGAGGGAGTTGTCCAGGCCAGTTGTGCAATGACCATTATCTGTCACCCCATGTCCAACCTCCTATTCCAGGAAAGCAAAGGCTATGAGTTTGAGTCAGAAACAGATACCGAGACCATCGCCAAACTGATTAAGTATGTATTTGACAACAGAGAAACTGAGGACATTACATTTTCAACACTGGTTGAGAGAGTCATTCAACAGTTGGTGAGTTAGTTTCATCTGTCAAAATTATACCTTCATTTTTGTAAGCACTTACTAGGCAAATTTACACAAAGTACTCAGGATGAAGGATGGGTCATCTAGAGTGTCTGAACATAAGAGGTTACATCCTTGTAGAATTGGGAATTCTATCGTTTGGGTGGTAAACACCAAATAGAAAGTGCCTGGCTTCATGTTAACACCTCAGAGTTGCTGACTGGTTTTAGAGTCGATGGCTATGTACAGTCTCAATTGCACATGTGATCCTGGCATCTCCATGCTGTCATCTTTTCAGTTGAGTTTGTGCACTGTTAGTTACATACATGAGATGGATTTAACAATGGTGGAGACTTAGAATTGTAGTCTGGGCCTCCTGATTGGTAAAGCAATTTTTGGTCACAGGGGAGACATGCCCACATTTACTTATGAAATGGAGAAGGAAGGAAGGGAAGGAGAAAGGAAGAAATAGGGCCTACAGATGCAGATTTCTGATGTTTGATTATAGATGGGTGCAAACAAATGACTCAGGGACAGGAGAGGGTTGCAGTTGTGGGAGAAGATTGTGTTTTTATGATAAATATCAGAACACATCTACTTCTACATGCTGAAGAGAATGGCCCAGGGGAGGGAGCAAGAGAAATCAGTGATGTCCCAAAGGACTATACTGAGAGAGCAAAGTCCCCCACAAAGAGATCAAACTCTGGGGGATTGTGCAAGGGGAAGTCCCTCCTTGGAGGATGAGGTAGAGTAGAGGCAAGCCCATGTGGGATGGTAGGAGGAGAAGAAGAAGAGGATCAGATATTCCAGAGCCAATCCTCCAAGGTGTCACTGCCATCTAATAGCTCCTCCAATGTAGTGGCAGCCTGGAGATAATGTGCAGGGACCAGAATCCAGGACATCCTGGATTGGAGGCTGTCCCAGGACCCACCCCCCAGATACCAAAATCCACACATGCCCAAGTCCCTGATAACCTACACACATCCTCCTATATATTTTAAATCATCTTTAGATGACTTGTAATACCTAATACAATGTAATTACTGTGTAAATAGTTGTTATATTGTATAGTTTATGAAATAATGACAAGACAAAAAAAAAGTCTGTGCATGTTCAGTACATATGCAACCATTATAGGCCTAAGTATATAGTAATACACGTGATGACAAAATACCATTTTTTAGCAGTTAGTTGGATCTGCAAATGCAAAATCCACAGAAATGGAGGATGTACAGCAACCAATTTGTTATTGCAGCACAGTATTCCTTCTTTTCTATTTGTAATTTTAAATTTTAGAAATGCATTCCCCATAATGGCACTATTAAACCTGTAGCTTTTCTTTCCTGAAGTAACAAAAGGCTCTTTTTGGTTTAATAAAAAAAGTGGATTTCTGTTTAGTACTTTATTGTTGACAAAAGTAGCAGGAAAAATGTGAGGCCACTTTGGGTCTGCCTGAAACCCCTTCATTTTGGGCAGTTTTAAAGACCTTTGAGGCCTGGGGACATGGACCTTGGGTCCCCTGGTTGGATGTTTGAGTCAGAAAACTATACAGAGCATGCTGGCTGCACAGGGCCTTGGGTCTGCCCAGGGTTCCAAAATTTGGGGGATTTCACGTGGAAATTTGGATTTATAGCTGGTTATACATAACTGAGGTCTACCAGGGTCATGTTAAACTGCCACAGGAGGGTCAGAATGCAGGAGAGAATTTTGCATCAGAAATTTAAGAAAGAGCTTTACAGAATAATGAGTTAGAAGAGCTAGATTCTAGTTCTGACTTTGCACAAACTCATTACATTGAAGCACAGAGGGCAAATGACAGTCATAGCCTAGAAATAATACCATCAGTCTTCTCTTGGATTCTATAGAGCCCAGGCACTGTTCTAAGCACTTACAATGCATTAGTTTATATTCACAAAGGTATAAAAGATAGGACTATTTTTTTCTTGGTTTCAGATCGGGAAAAATGAGAGGCACAGTGGCTGAAGTTCTTGCCCAATTAAGAGATAGAACTAAAATTTGAATTAATAAAAAACTATAAGATATGGGAACTATAATGCAAATAATGATTGTATAAATATGTACAATAAATTCTATAGTAATGTGTAAAAAAATAAACAAAAAAATTTTTAAAATTGAACCAGGCTCTAAATGCAGTCCTGGAATAGCCTCTTTAATATCACAGCTTCTCCCTGAATGGATCCCATCCTGAGGCTCAGTGCAGGGCACCCTGGCCCCGGTTCTTATTTCCTGTGGTTCTAACTACACCAGTTCCCTCAGCTTATCCCAAAGAGGCAGCCCTGATGGGGGTTCTTTATGGGCCTTGGCAGGAAGGTGTGGTTTATGTTGCTCACATGAAATTCACAAGTTCCAGTCTTTGGTACTTCAGCCTAGTACTCTCCTTTTGACTTTTTCTCATGACCTTATCCTGTACAAGCTGTCTCTGCATTTAGCTTCCAAATGACCCCAGGACTACATACTAAGAGGGACCAAGGGAGGACTTGCCTGGGGCAATGGGCTGCAATAGCTTGACTAGCAAGAGTGATTTGCCCTTCATCCTTTTTTGATGTGTTTTCAGGAAGGTGCTTTTGCTTTGGTTTTCAAGAGTATCCACTACCCAGGAGAAGCTGTTGCTACAAGGTGAGGCAAAACACGTTGACATTTCCAATAACAAATAAATAAATTAGATAAAATTACTTATCTTGAGGTATAATGGAGGGATAGGGCCTCTGGAAAACTGGAAGGGCTTAATGGACAGCTAACTGTGTCTTAGCTCCAGAGACTGCATCCCACTGTCTCTGTGGCATGTGGCACCGGGGCTCCAAAGGTTTTAGAAAGGGAAATCAGATATTTGGATTGTTAGGTGGAATTTCCGGATTTTTAGAAGTTGACAACAAATTCAAATAAAAATAAAACTGTATGGAGGGGACAGAACCTGGTTTTATGGTACTTGAGGTCTATACATTTGGGGGACCCCATGTAAATAAAAGCTTGCAAAATTATGAACATGAAACTAGGAATCACAGTAAACATTGATTTGTATCCAGTACTGAAAAGTCCTTGTAGGTCCAGAGTTCATGCCTCATCACCTTCATGGAAGGGCATCTCAGGAATCAGCCCAGAGGGCCTGGTTCAGCCCACATGTACACATGAACCTCTATTATAGTCACCATTCCCCATAGTTCCCAGTGCTGCTTGGATTCAAAGAAACAGATGATGTATATTTTTATATATATATATATATTCAGATAGATTGATCATCCATCCAACCATTCAGCTATACTTATTGAGCACTTACAATGTGCTGGTTTGTGGGGACTTGGTGACTTTCAACCTGGTCTCTGCCCTTAAGGATTAGACAGTTGTGCAGAAAGACAAAGAAAAGCAGAAGGTAGTGATGCTCTGTTATTAGGATTAGAAGTACCTGTGCACCAGGGACCTGAGGTGAACAGGTGTCATCCTGAGGAAGGCAGGCAGCAGGAGCATCTTCCCCCTTCCCCAGGAGAGGCACCAGCATGGAAAAAGACAAGAGGCCCAGAGACAGTGTAGCACTTGAGTATCCCATTTTGGCCAGGATACTGGTAGGGTAGAGGGGGTCACTGAGACTTCCAGTCTCAATGTGTGCTTACTGACACCTGCTGTGGGCCACACATGGAACAGCAGGGAGCAAGGTAACACAGACTCAACCCTTACATTTTGGTGGAGAATTAAGCTGTAGACAGAGGACTTGACTCTAAAGGGCCTCAATGTCATACAGGCTGTGGACTTTGTTCTGATGTCATGGGGGAGTCGTTGAGAGTGTACTTGTGTCCCTGAGAGACCATGGCAGAGAGGGTGAGGCTGTCATTCAAAGACTGTCCTAGTATCCAGGCATAAAATGATAAGAATTTATCATCATTTTATTTTTTTCTAGGACCAGGACTTGTTTACCATTTGGAATACAATTCCTTCAAATCATAGAATCATAAAATACCAGTTGCTTCTTATTAAATTTAGAAGCCTCTATTTAAAATTCGATAATATCTGATATTACTATCTCAAATAAATGTAGAAGAAGGCAGTGTGAGGAAACAATAAAGCTTTATTTTTCTAAATTGCCTATGACTGATGGCTCTGTAACCTCCAGGACAATTTTTGGAATATCCTGGGAGAATTCTATGTCTTGAAGTCTTGAGAAATCATAGAGTTCAATCTACAACAATAAGATTTTGGGGAGCCATTTGCCAAGAAAATTAGATAACCACATATTTTCTCACTGGCAATATTAGAAAGACAATCTAAGCTAGGTCCCCACTGGACCCAGAACTTTGGCTCTGATTTGCTTTAGACATAGTAAAAGATTGTCTGAAGTATTCAAGGTGCTCACAGTATCTTTTTTCCAAGCTGTGAACTCTGTGCTCCACCTTGAGAAGTCAGAAGAGAGGTCCAAACAGATCAATACTACCAGAAAATAAGATCTATTATTGCTGAAGAAATAGTAATATTAGATCAGGTTAACAGATCAGATGACATATGTGGACTGGATTCAGGCTAATGAACAAGTAGATCATTGATATACATTAGCAAGAATTGGTTGAGATAAAATTTTATAACATTATTGAATTAATATGTTTGAGATAGCTCTCAAATGGGCTTACTAAAACATTGTTTTCTTCTTCTTAATGTATTAGTTAACATGTAGGGGAAGAAAGGCACACATCCCTTAGTAACTATAGTCATTCCCCCTTACCTGAGGTTTTGTTTTCTAAAGTTTGAGTTACCTGTAAACACCCAGTGTCCAAAATATCCAGTAGAAAATTCCAGATATAAATCAAATAAATTTTAAATTGTTATAATTGTTCTATTTTATTATTAGTTGTTTTTAGTCTCTTACTGTGCCTAACTTACAAATTAAACTATCATAAGTATGTATGTATAGGGAAAATATTGTATATATAAGATTCAAAACTATCCACGGTCTCAGGTATTCTCTTGGAGGTCTTAGAATGTACCCCCCATGGAAAAGGGGGATCACTAAATTGGAATTTTATCTGCCTGGGTTCTGACAGAATTAAAGGTCTAGAATGTGTGAGTTACAAATGTGTTCTGCTTATTTCTCTGTATATCCAATGTATATTTGATTTGCATGCTGCAATTTATAAGAATGGGCAAAGAATTAGGTTTTGAAGGCAAGATGCCATTAAAATCATGGAATACCTTAAATGCATTCCCCAATACAAGTTCTGATCCAGAAAGAAATATTATAAAGTGCTTCACTGAAAATTCCTTTCTGAGATATTCAGAGAGCCAGGTACTGGTGGCTGAGACAGGGTCCCTGGGAAAGGAGACCTGAGTTAGGGGACCTTCATCCTGGTCACCTATAGGAATTACCCCAAGATTCTACCTTGTGAAAATCACTGTCCTCCTTTATAATGAAGTACACTTTTTATAAGTTGATGATTCTAAACTTCATCTAGGAGGTATCACTCAGACAGAGCCAAAACCACCCTGAAAATTGCCTTAATAGCCCACAAAGTAAAGTAAAATCTTCCATTGGTATCTACTGGGTCTCTAGAACCAATCCCCCTACAGATAACAAAATTCTCAGAAACTCAAGTTCCTTCTATGAAATGACATAGTATTTGTGTAGAATCTACCCACATCCTCCCATATACTTTAAATCATCTCTAGTTTACTTATAACATTGAGCATAATGTAAATACTCTATAAATAGTGGTGATGCTGTTTTGTTTGGGAAATAATGACCAAAAAAAGTCTGTATGGGTTCAATACAAAGGCAGGTTTGTTTGTTTTTTTCTGAATATTTTCAATCTGCAGTTGGTTGAATCCATAGAAGCCAACTCTATACACAAAAGTCACTCCTTGGGTGTCCATGAAAGCCAGAGAACAATTGAGCTTGGAGAAAGGGAGAAACAAACAGGGAGATCATGGTCACCCAGGGTTCCTACTCTAAGCGTTTGCAGCAAATGAAACCTGCTTAGAGGACCAAAGTGCTCCTGCATGCCACAAGTGTTCACTCTGATATGACCTAACCCACCCAGGCTTAGCACATGTGGAGATGCAGTGAATTGGAGGAGTCCAGGTTCTGTGAGGATGGGGGTAGGATGTGTTACCAAGCTATTGGGCAAGTAGGTGATGCTGTGTTAGTAAGCTGGGACCCACTTGCTAACCTGCTCATCCCTGCTCCAAATCATGAGAACATGTTCCTGTGGTCAAGGCATCCATTCTAAGGGACCTGTACACAATTTCTGCTCCAGAGAAAGGGCTAGATTTGGGAATCCTACTTCAGATGTAAAGAAGACACCTAGCCTGGGGTGTCCAGGGTGATAGGTAACTTGATGCTTTCTTCTCCCTCCAGGAGAGGCAGCCCACTGCTCATTGGAGTGCGGAGCAAATACAAACTCTCCACAGAACAGATCCCCATCTTATATAGGACATGTAAGTTTCCTGAAGAAGACTTGAACCATGTAGCTACTTAACAGTGTCTTGGGACTCAGCATCTATTCTACGGGGGTCAGCTCTCTTCCGGAAAAAAAAAACAGGCCTTGCTCTAACTGGGACTGCTCTAGATCTAAAGGATTTTCATGCCACAGAGATTTAGCTCCATCTTTATAAAAGCTTTTCATTGTGGATATTTTCAAACATATGCAGAAGTAGAGAGAACAGCATGCAGCTTGGTATAATGGCAACCATTTGATTTGAGTGTTTCTTTGTTTTTGTTTGCCTTACTCTCCCACTATAGCCCTTTAAATGCTCTTGAAATGGTACTGTGCTATTTGGGGAGCTTTTAAAGGATTTAGCTGATGCAGTCAAAGCTAAAAATTGCAAATTTCTCCCACACATATTCAAAGGGGAAATGGGCTCCTTGCCGACTGTTATGCAAATGACATGGTCTCCTGGGATTTGCAATCCATTCCTTTATTTACTAGGCAATATTGAGAATGTGAAGAATATCTGTAAAACAAGGATGAAGAGACTGGACAGCTCCACCTGCCTTCATGCTGTGGGTGATAAAGCAGTGGAATTCTTTTTTGCTTCTGATGCAAGGTAACTAAACCTTTCTACCTTTCTTTCATGGAATTACATAACCAAGGACTGACTGTCTAAACACAACTTTTTTTTTTTTTTTTTTTGAGGTGCTGGGCATCAAACCCTGAGCTAGGCAAGCCCTTTACCGCCAGCTATACCCGAGCTCTATCATTTCTTACTTTCCCCCATTTTATCTGTTTTCTCAGCAAGGGCGTAGGTCAGGGCAGATCTCAGCCCCTGTGGCCTGGAATCCTTATATAGTGAGCATACAGTGAGCAATTGGGGGACTGTCTTGGTTAGCACTAGTGGCCAAACTGTGGAATCACTGATCATTATTTGCAGCCTGCATGGAATAACTGAACTAGTTTCTGAAACTTTGAAAAACAAAGCTTGAAAACTTGGATTTCTAGCTTTTCTGGGAAAACTAGCAGATCTGAACTTGCTAGACTGTGTTCCCTCAGCCCCCGTTGTTTGTGAATATTCCAAGCCTGCTTTCTTCAGCTGGGCCAAGTGTCTCCAGATCCCAACCCCACCTTTGCCTAAGGTCTGACCATTCTTAAAAGCCAGAGCCACAATTTAGTAGGTTTGTCCAATCAGGCCCTTTATACTTATTCTCTTGAAACTCTGTTTTCCACTTTTTATACAGTGGTGCATATGGTTACTTTTGTGCAGTGTAATGGCTTTTCATCCTTCTTTTTTTTTTCAGATGCATTACTCTTAGAGCCATAGAATTTGATAGTTTTCCTCTTTTCATCAGAAATTTTTAGTGTTTGGGGTTTTGTTGTTGTTGTTTGATACTGGGGATTGAACCCAGGGGTGCTCAACCACTGAGCCATATCCCCAGCCCATTTTATATTTTTTATAAAGAGACAGGGTCTCCCTAAGTTGCTCCCTAAGTTGCTAAGTTGCTTGTGATCCTCCTGCCTCAGCTACTTGGGCTGCTAGGATTACAAGTGAGCACCAATGTGCCCGGCTAAGTGTTCAGTTTTTGCAGGTACATTTGTATATGTGGCCCTTGGAGAATGAGGGGTTTCCCTCTAGTGGTCCTTCAAATACCACCTTCATGGTTTTTAACCATATCTATGTACCATTTGTGCTATTGATTACCCATGTTTCTTTTTCATTTACCCACTTTTCTAACTTAAACTTATTTTTAAAAATGTTTTTTAGTTGTAGATAGACACAATACCTTTATTTTATTTATTTATTTTTATGTGGTGCTAAGGATCAAACCCAGTGTCTCACATGGGCTAGGCAAGCCCTCTATCACTGAGCTACAACCCCAGCCCTTTAAACTTATTTCTAAAAGAAGCTCTCTAGTGTCAAGGGAAAAATCATATCACTTTTCAAACAGATTAACTTATTATAAAACAGTGATCCCACATTTTATGGGTAGGTACATCTTTTAGGTTGCTTATAGATTCCCCCTCTTTTATCTTGCTCTGCATATGTACACATGTATGTGTATTAAGAAACTGGGTCATTTATCAGATGAATTTCCTACTATCAGGTTTTGTTGAATGCATCCCCCATGGCATTGTTTAACATGTTCCTTTGTCTACCATATTTCCTGAAAATTACGGTTTACAAGCTTCTAGAAGTTTGACCTTATTCAGGTATGATTTTTGGCAAGAAAAACCAAGGTGGTGGTGTGTCTTTCCATCAGGAAGCATATAAATAAAAGCATAAAAATGCCTCATTGTTTCTCCTTTTGTGCTAGGATCAGTCAGGGATTCAAGCATTGACAGCTTTGTCCATCCATTGTAAGACTTCTTGGCTTTTCACCTCTTGGTTGCAACACTCATGGGCGGTCCTTGATTAGAACTATATTAATAATTAGCTAATAATTAGGAGTTCACAAACTGATTATTCTATCATTCCTTCTTTGCTAGGTATAATACTTCTATAAAGAGAAACATGTTTTTTATAAACTACAGGGTTATTTTAAAGTCATATTGTTTTAAAAAGCAACAAATGCTTCCTTCTTTCCCTTTCCAATTCAGAATAGTATGTTGTTTCCTGAGTGTTCTCCAATGTTGATATAGTTTGGATCCTGATTTGAAGAAGCCAAGTATAACAGGATATCCAAGAGATTAATGGGGAGATTTGAACAAAGTTGATATTTGATGATATGAAGGAATAACTAATAATTTTAGATATGATGTTGGTATTGTAGTAAGTTAAAATAGTTATTATCTTTTAGAGATATAAGCTAAAGTGTTTACAGAAGAAATGATAAAATGTTTCTATACTCTATAATGGATTAGGGTTAGAGTTAGATTAGGTTAGGTTAAGTCAGATCAAGCTTAGGGAGGGCTTCACGAGCTTCAAAATAATTCTGGGAGGAGGGGAGAGAGTGTGGAGAAGATGGAGAAGATTCACCTGCATATTGAAGTGCCTAGCAATGGTGTCACTGTCACTCCTAAAACACCACTGATATGGACCCCACATTTAGGAAATAGTGAGTGACTGCTGCTTTGTGATTGTTAAGAGCAGGGTGCTAATTTTTATGCCTCTGTTTCCCTCACACTAGTGCCATCATAGAACATACCAACCGGGTCATCTTCCTCGAGGATGATGACATTGCCGCAGTGGCTGATGGGAAACTCTCCATTCATCGAGTCAAGCGCTCAGCTAGCGATGACCCATCTCGAGCCATCCAGACCCTGCAGATGGAATTACAGCAAATCATGAAAGGCAGGTATCCTCTGACAGTCCATGTGCAACAGCTTCAGGGAGCAGATGCCCTGTGAGGGAAGTGCCTAACATGGTCTGCCCTGCCCTGGGCGGGGAGTCATAGCCCTCTTTGTCCACAGTAGCTACCAGGGCAGGAGGCCTGTGGCTTGCATAGCTGAGAAACTGTGGAAAGCCTGGCCTGGAATCTACAAATAGGGAGTTCTATCTATATCTAGAATCTGTTTGTGCCATCATCTGACTCCCCCATACATTCCTACACCCAGTCATCATTTTTTTCTCTGAGCAGGAGGTTCACAGTAATGGGAGCTATGGACCAATTCTTTATAACTAGAGCCTGCCTCCCTGCATCTACTTTTGTCCCCCTCAATTTCTACTCCACAGAGCAGCCTAAATAAAGCTTTAAGAACATAAATCAGACCCTGTCATCCTGCCACTTAGAGCCCTTCTATTCTCAAAATCCAAACATCCTTTTGCAGCCTATAAGCCTCACCACCACCACCAAAACCCAGCTCTACCACACTCAATCCTTTGCCTTCTATGCCCTACCTACCCTGTCCCCGCTGTCTCACTGTTACTCAGGCAGGCCAACTGCTTGCCACTTGGGGGTTCTTGCATTTACTTTTCTAATCATAGGACTAATTCCTTTTGTTTTTTTTTTTTAGTTCCCCTCAACTGTCACCCCTCTGAGTATTCTTCTTTTATCTTTTATCTGCCATGATCCCTCTCTAGTTCCCTCACCTACGAGACCCACCTCTTCACTTGCTTATTTGCATTCTGTGTAATATGCCATATGCAGCAGACAGAGAGAACATTGCTACCAAGTCTCTGGATACCTCTAAAGCATCCAATGTAGCTCCATAGGGGCTTAACCTCCCTGTACCCAGATGGTCTCTTTAATAATCATCCAGACCCATTCAAATCAGAGCCCCAGAAATGCAAGTGTGGCTAGAAAAGGTTTTTCTTTATTACAGAAGCTAGGGGTTATTAGCTAAGAGGAAAATTGCTGGGGATGGAGATCCAGCTCAATGGTACAGTGCTTGCCTAGCATGCCCAAGGCTCTGGGTTTGGTCCCCAGCACCACAAAAAGGAAAACGAAAATAAAATTGTCTATTTCTTTGGAATTGCTTAATATGTAGTTCCCTATGGGTGGCTTTTTGGAAATAAAGCATTTTACCTTCTTCTGGCCTTGCTAAGGGGAATATGGTCCCAGAGAACAAGCCCTGCTGTTTGTTCCTTACATGCTTTCAGCAAATGCCCCCTAACCTTAAGTTGCAGGATCTAATATGTAAGCTGGAGATAGTCATCACACCTGCCTCACTTCCTTCTGACTTTTCACCATGAGCACCAGGCAGGATAATACATGAGGATGACCTTTGGAATCTGCATTGGGCTTTACAGTTGTCACTATCATTATTGCTTAATGACTTTTCTTCCTGGTTAAAAGTTAAGCCATAGAAATACAACCAGATTAACACTGACCCACCTCATTGATGTTTATTTAACTAGGTAATTTCAGTGCATTTATGCAGAAGGAGATCTTCGAACAGCCAGAATCAGTTTTCAATACCATGAGAGGTCGTGTGAATTTTGAGACCAACACAGGTACGGTAATCCCAGTACTGAGCAGGGAGCCTCTGTCTGTGCTCTGTACTAGTGAATGCAGTCTCTTTGTAAAGTCAATGTTTACACCCTGCCATTTGGTCCTGCAGTGCTGCTCGGTGGCTTGAAAGACCATTTGAAGGAGATTCGACGGTGTCGAAGGCTCATTGTAATTGGCTGTGGAACCAGCTATCATGCAGCTGTGGCTGTAAGTGCAATACTCTGAACCCTTGATAATGTGGGAGATTGACAGTAGCCGAGGTTGAGACACTGGTATGAAATTTTATCATACATTGGCTTTTCGAATTTGGCAAAATGCTTGCACTCATTCCCATCAGCCCACCAAAAGAATTGGCACCATGCCCTTTCTTCTGCAAGGTGGCCTGTGGGTGATTGAAATCCTCTCACCATGTGGACAGTGAGGCACTGTGTCATAAACTGTCCTAGAAGCCTAGCTGCCATATGTCCCTGTGGTGCCCATGACTGACTTTAGTCTTCATTCTTATTGGCTTCAGACACGGCAAGTTTTGGAGGAACTGACTGAGCTCCCGGTGATGGTTGAACTTGCTAGTGATTTTCTGGACAGGAATACACCTGTGTTCAGGGATGATGTTTGCTTTTTCATAAGTCAATCAGGTAAGGGATGCAGGCATCATGACCAACTTTATATTAATTCACCTCTAGGATCTCTTCTCTGCACCATACCATATGCCACCTTCCTACCTTCAGTTAATCCTCTGTGCACCTACAACGTGCCACACAATCTCTCATGCACCTGGGTCATTTAACCCTTAAAGACAGTGGTATCAGTGGCACATGCCTATAATACCAGGAACTCGGGAGGCTGAGGCAGGAGGATCATAAGCTCAAAGCCAGCCTCAGCAACTTAGGGAGACCCTGTCTCAAAATAGAAAGGGCTGGGGTTAAGCACCCCTGGGTAAAAGTCCCAGTTTTAAAAAGAAAGGAAGAAAGAGAGGAAGAGAAAAAACTTAACCCTTAAAGGCATAAGTTACTGTAGCCATTGTATGGGGAAGGCAAGTGATGTGTAATGCCATGCAGCCAGGGTGTGACAGAGCTGCAATTGGGTTTAGAATCTAGATACACTGTTTTTTCCCATGCCCTATGGATTCTTCCCACTTCTGCCATTCCAAGTCCAGCTCTTCAAGGACAACTCATCATGGTGCTCATAAATATTTGCTGGGTTTACTGTAGTGAAGAAAGAATACCTCTTTGAAAATTCTGTTGGGTTAAATCACCTCATGGTGTGGGCTCTATACCCAAGCCTGGACTTCCAGCTGTGTGCAGTACCCACACTGATCAGCAGGGGGAGGCATGGAGAGACACTGCTCTGGTTTAGTGCAAAGAGCAGTCCCCTACTGAATAAACTCTGCCTGAGCACTAGGAAAGAACAATTTGTTCTACCTGGGTGGGGCAGTGGGTCAGGGAGGTGATACTTGACCGAATGTTTGGAGTCCCCTTGAGCTTTAGGAGGACTTTTGAAATGTTTTAGTTATGAAGAATTCCAAGTTTTTATAAAAGAGAAATTCATATAATGCACCATCTAACCTTGACAGTGATCCACAATCTAGGGTCACCCAAACCCACGTTAACCTCTACCCTCCTTTGGATTAGTTTGGAGTCAGTTCCAGACTTAATGTCAGTTCCTCCCATAAATACTTCAGAATGTTTGATTAAAATGATAAAAGAAAAAACAATCACAATGTCATTATCACAACTGAAAAACTGATGCTAATGTTCTAATATCTATAGGGACTTTTAATACTGCTTTCATTTAAAATTTTAAATACTGTTTCCATTAAGTAAAACCAACACAAACACACTCACCTTCTGTCTGACCAGCTTGATACCCAGGGGCTACCACCGTCGCCTTTGAGTTGACCATCTCATCAGAGAATAAAATATTTCATGAATTAGTGGGAGCCATTAATAAAAGAATGGAGGTGGATTTCATGTGAAATATTGCAGTATCAGTTCCTAAGCCCTACAAATCAGTCAGTGTCTAGCTCATTAATGAAAAAAAAAAAAAAAAAACCCAAAACTATCATAACTAGTGAGACTGATGAAAATAGTGCTTCCTTCCCCACTCACCCCACCATTAGTGCTGAGGAAAAGCCATGTTCTAGTGCCCTATATCTGGAAGTCTAAAGAGAAAAAAGGAGAGTAGAGCTGACCATGACAGCACATGGTAATGCCAACCTGCTCTTCAGAAAAGCTGAGATAAGCTCAGCCAAGAGCAGTGGCAAGTAGACATAACAACTTCAGCCTCATGTGAACTTGAATGGTTTTAATGAGATGGTCTGGTTTATATTTAATTATTTTTTATTTTGTACTGGGAATTAAACCCAGGGGTGCTTTACCACTAAGCTATATCCCCAGTCCTTCTTATTTAATTAAATTTATTTATTTTTTATTTTGAGATAGGGTCTTGCTAAACTGGTGAGGCTGACCTAGAACTTTCGATCCTCCTGCCTCAACCTCCCATGTTCATTTAAGTCCACATTGTAAGGCTACAAGAAGTGTTTCCTTTCAAACAAGGTCTATTTGAGAAACAATGTATTGGGGCATTCTTGCTTTTTAAATGTTGAATCTGTTAAGCCTGAGAACTTTCTGACTAAGGCAACTTAGAGTCCTTAGAAAGGGCATTGGGAGCCGGACCCTCCTGTCACCTATAGCTGCGTGGCCTTGTTAGGCATTGATTTCATCCTGCCTCTGAGCCCTTCATCCTCATGGAAAAATTGGGATGGCAGCCCCCACTGGGTTGTCAAGAGAATTCAAAGAAACAGTGGATGAGAAAGCACTTGCCACATAAATAGTAACTAAGTCTTGTATCTAAGAATAAACAGGAAAAAAATGTTGAGCATGTGTTTTCTTTCCTAAACACTGGCTGCCTGAATGTTGGGTACCGATTTCCAAGTAAGAGTGGTGGGTAAATGAATAGAAAGGGCGGGGGAGGAAGGGGGAAGGGTTTAGGCTGGCAGAGAGCCCACACTTGCAGACACACACTGAAAGGGCCCCTCTGTGGCAGGCGAGACTGCAGACACACTCCTGGCTCTGCGCTACTGTAAGGACCGCCGAGCCCTAACCGTGGGTGTCACCAACACTGTGGGCAGTTCCATCTCCCGTGAGACTGACTGCGGTGTCCACATCAACGCAGGGCCAGAGATTGGTGTGGCCAGCACCAAGGTAAGCGGGGAGATCCTGGGCCAGGTGGATGGACTGAGGCCTAGAGGGGTTTCCAGTCAACTGTCCTCCTTCCCTTGCTGGGACACTGGGATGTGGTTTGTGCAATTGCCTCTGCTCAGTTGGCATGCCTCTCTTCTCCCCACCCCAACCCCTTTGGTGATTTCCTTCTCTTTATTGACAGTCTCGTTTTATTTATTTATACCCCATTTTCTTGTCTTTGTCTATGTGGTCCTTTAGCTCTTCAAACATCTTTTTGACAATTGTTTGAAAGTCTTTGCCACTTCCTTCTTTGTAGGCTTACACCAGCCAGTTCATTTCTCTGGTGATGTTTGGTTTGATGATGTCCGAAGACCGAATCTCACTACAAAGCAGGAGGCAAGAGATCATCCGTGGCCTGAGATCTTTACCTGGTATGTTCTAGTACTCTACTTTGCCTTCCTTGACTCTCTTCTTTAAATGGTGCTGTTAATCATGCCCTCCTCCTAGAACTTTCTACCCACTGCTAAATCCTTCCAGCAGTCCCCAGTGGGCCACTTCTCACCAGGCCCTGGAACCCTGCACACAGAGCCCTCTTTACCTCTGACCTCATTCCACTCCCTCCTCTTCCCTGGGCTGCTTCATCCACTGAGTAATAAGCTGCTTTGAGCACTGGGCAGACATTTATTTAAAAATGAACATAATTAGCCTGACACTTCAAGAAAAAAAAAATACAACAGTGCTTGTTGCCCCTAATAAACTTCAAACTTGCAATCAGAGTTTAGAATTTTGGAAAACATATCTGCCTCCATGAGCTTGACCATTCCCCAGCTTTTAAAGACTTTTCCATTGAGACAATGGTGATTTTAACAAGTTGATTTTCTAAAACATATTTTATATAAAAAAAAAAAGTTTCCATTTTAAGGAGACTTACTTAGCTTTGTAGCCAATGCATGATGCTATGAAATTGTGCAGAGATTAAAAGAGCCATTTAAAGTTTTTTGATAACAAGGGCATGGTGGCCTATGCCTATAATCCCAGAAGCTCAGGAGACTCAGCCAGGAGGATCAAAGACAGCCTCAGCAACTTAGCAAGGCCCTAAGCAACTCAATAAGAGCCTATCTCTAAATAAAATACAAAAAAAGAACTAGGGATGTGGTTCATTGGGTAAGCGCCCCTGGGTTTAAAGTGCTTGATAACCCAATTAATTTTAATGTAACTAAGTAGAAACTTTATTTATATGATTTCAAATCTGCATTTGCAACTTCCATTTTAAGAAACAACCACTTTTCAGAGGGTAATGTAATATCTGTCAAAGAAGAACATTCATAATTATTTGAAAAAGTTATTTATTCCTCCCTTTTCCAATTATGAATCTCTGTAAGGCCAGATTATATTCCTGTATTTCAACCAAAATAAAGTCACAAATTGAATGTAGAAGCAGCTCTGAGTCAACAGTCTTTTATTTAAAAATCAGACATTAAAAAAGATATGCAATAATTTAAAATAATGCCTCTCTTATTGTATTTTTTTCCTGCAAAATACAGCAGCATAATGGATTTATTGTTATTTTCAATGAACTAATAGATATTTTTAAATTTCTGTGCTATTTTTGAATCTGGTAAGAGCTATAACCCACAAAAACTAAGCCTCTTAAGGACTCAAAATAGTTTTAAAAAGTGTAAAGGATTCTTAGGACCCCCCAGATTGAGCACCTCTTGTCTAATTTATGTTGGCTTTTCCTTGAATCACAGCACACAGTGGGAAAGAGGGACATTAATTTGGAGTGTTCTGTGTCTTGCCAACTGGTGATTTCATATATATGAGCTTCAGTTGCTGTACTATAAAATGAGCAGGAAATTATAATTCCCTACCTACCTTACAGGTACTCAAAAAAGTGTTCACTGAGATATAAATTATCATCTCAACAAATTTCTGGCTGATCATCAAGTTATTTCTCATAATCTGAGTTTAAAATCCTTCTAAACTAATATAAGAAAGCAAAATATCCTGGGTGATTGGAGTTCCAAAGCCCTGTGTTATTCCCCATACATTTCCTTATGAATATTATTTTGAAGTTGAAATGACTGTCTCCCTCTATCCTGTGTATGCATGGCTTAAGAACTGATCAAGGAAGTGCTGTCTCTGGATGAGAAGATTCATGACCTGGCCCTGGAGCTGTACACACAGAGGTCACTCCTGGTGATGGGTCGGGGCTATAACTATGCCACTTGCCTGGAAGGAGCTTTGGTGAGTCCCCACCTCCATCCCCACCCGCTGCCAAGTCCCTATATCCAACAGACTACTGTGAATCCCCTTAGGGCAATATGAGATAGCCTTTGGAGTCCCAAGCAATCAATTGGAGGGAGAGCAGGAAAGGAGCTTGGGGAGAGAAGGTCTTGAAGCCCCACTGGTTTCCCCTTGAGTTTGCACTGAGCACAAGCTCTCAACCAAGTCGTCCTAGTTCTAGGGACACAGAGATGAACAAGAAAGATGCCTGTCCCAATCTACAGGTGAGAAAGGGACAAAGTACTATTGGGGGAGCCCCTCCCAGTGTCTGATCCAAACCAGGCTCTATCTTGAAAAGCTCATTCACATCTTATGAACAGCTTCTGAGAGATTGGCAGTCACTGTCCACATGATACCCAGGAGGAAACTAAGCCTCCCAAAGATTAAGTATTTTGCTAAAAAAAAAAAAAAAATTACATAGAGGAACTAAATGGAACTCAGGTCTATGTGGCCTCTGCTTTTTCTCTCCTACCACAAAGAGCCTGCCTGGGAAGATTTTAACAAACCAGAATTCCAGCATGGGGTCTTTGCAGAGTTCCTTGTTATCCCTCAATCTTCCAAGAGAAACTTGAGATTCTGCAAGAATGAGCTCCAAAGACCCTGCATTTTTAAAATTGGTGACTAGCATTTTTACCCCTGTGTGAATTATGATCCATGCCATGTATAAGGGAGAGTTGATGGAGCAGAGGCAGGATGCCAGGACCAGATGGCTACCAAGATATGGGCACAGAGCTATTCAGGGCCTGAGTCTAGTGCTTGTCCTTTATCCACTATTCACTTGGTATTTATGGATCAGAATGTTCAAACAATATCAATGGGATATAATATTTCAAGTAAGGCAGCATTGGGAACCAAGACAAGGATACCACCATTACTGAGCTGGGCTCCCCTCCTTTCTGATGGGAGGAAGTAACTGTTCCCTTCCCATCACCCCCCAGTGGAGAGGCAGTACCATGCTGGTTGCAAGTGGTTCACAAGAAACATTCAGAGAGTACTGTCGGTGGTCTTAGATGGGAACGCAAACTTGATCTCAGTGAGCTCCAATTTCTACCACATCCATCTCATGGAGATTCTTCTATTTATTTTTTCTTACATTTAATGTTTCATTATAAAGGATGTTACAAGGATATTGATGAACACCAGATGAAGAGAGAGATGCATAGGGCAAAGGAACACAGAGTTTCATGACCCCTGGGCACTCCACCCTCCAACAACCTCCAAGTGTTGAGCCATCTAGAAGCCCCCAACACTGTCTTTTTGTGTTTTTATTGAGGCTTCATTACTTAAGCATGATTGATCCAATTGTTGGCCTTTGATGATCAACTTGACCTTCAGCACCCCCATCCCCACCCCAGAGATTGAGGCTGAAAGCTCCAACCTTCCAATCCAGCCTTGGTCTTTCTGGTGACCAGTCCCCATCCTGAGGCTGCCTAGGAGTGGCCAGCCATCAGGTAATCATTAGCATTTAAAGACATCTGTCACATTGAAGATTCCAAGGATTTTAGGAGTTGTTTGTCAAGTAAAGGGGACAAAGACCAAATATGTATTTCACAATATCATATTCAATTCCCAGTCTTTAAATTCAGATCAATTATAAGATTCTGACCCCTGCCAAAGGAAGCTAGGGGCTGGCACACAGCACTTCTCAGGGGGCACAGTGGAAGCAAGGCCTGGTGGGGTGCACTTTTAGCCTCCTGCCTGGCTTGGGGGTAGGGCTCAGCTGTAGTGGCAAAGTGTGCTGGTGAAAGATGCATATTCAACAGTGTCTCCAAGTTCCTCTTTGGGGAAAGAAAGAAATGTTTAGGCTGTTGCTGGCACAAGTCAATGGCTCCTCTGTGGTCACTTGGAGGCTGATGCTCCAGCTGTCTGCAACTTCCAGGGAGGAGCCTCACTCCTTGCAGTGTTTCCTTGACCCAAATAAATAGCTCTAGGGAAGTAGAGAGATGTTTTCTTTGCTGTCTCATCAGTGCAGTGACATGGATTTAATGATAACTGAATAGAAATATATCTACCTGGACATAGGAAAAATTCAAATAAGAGCCCAAGGTACATGATTTTACTTAATAGGTCAGTTAAGGCAACCCTTTGGAAGTTGTTAAGGGTGTAAAATTGGGTAATGATGCATCAACTAATTGAATAAGGGCAAATCTAAGGAAGAATACAACGCTGTCATTATAAATGATGACTGTGGGGAGGCCATGTGGCTGGCTAAGAAGGGGGAAGAAGACACGCTAGACTGAGGCTGACTTTTAGTGAAAAGTGGGTGGCCGAGCATGGAGCTGAAGAAAGATGGACCTCTGGAGTCTGGAGGCTGGCCTAAGGACACATAGGCTGTGAGCTGAGCTTTGTGCATGCCTAAACAGCAGCCAGCTCTCTCTCCTGGTCCTGGCTTGCCCTCGCTGCTGTTGACCAGTCCATGTATCCATCTGCCTTGCAACCCTCAGCTCTTACCTTCCAAAGTCAACCCTTTCCCAGTACCCCTTTTCCCCTCTGGTTGATATGCTCCAGTTTCCTGTCTACCCAGTGTGACACTAATCCCAACTTGTGTTTCCACAGAAAATTAAAGAGATAACTTACATGCACTCAGAAGGCATCCTGGCTGGGGAGTTGAAGCACGGGCCCCTGGCGCTGGTTGATAAGCAGATGCCTGTCATTATGGTCATCATGAAGGATCCTTGCTTCGCCAAATGCCAGAACGCCCTGCAACAGGTCACAGCCCGCCAGGTGAGGTCTCTCCGCAGGGCTGGGCCACCTCTCCTCTGTTCTCTTCCATACATGGCAACCTCTCTCACTGCCTACCAGCAGTAGCATCCATACCTCAGCATGACCACATACTCGCTTTTAGGCCCCCTTGTGTGTGGTGCACATATTTACAAAGGAACTGAAAGCCAGCCTGCAGCTCTCTAATACAACAGCTATTCAGTGAGGTCAGACTATCCCTAGCTACCCTGGATCCTAGGCCTGGAGACCAGAGGAAGTGCTTACAGTACATAGGAGCTTTTCCCCCAGGGTTGCTGAAGGGCAATTCTGGTGCTAACTAGGCAGAGTTAGGTGAGATTGCACAAAGTAAGGGCACGGTCCTCCACAAGACTGCCCTCATTTCAGACACCAAACTTGGGGTTTATGGGCCATCTACAACTTGCTGCAAATTTTGGAGTTCCCACAGTCCCCTCAGATTCAGTAGTTATCTAGAACAACTCATAGAATTTAGAAAAGCCTTATACTTTTAAAATTTTATTACAAAGGATACAAATTAGAGACCTACAGTGTGAGGGTTCCAAACATGAAGGTTCTGTATCTTCAGGTTGAGTCACCCTCCTGGTACATCAGTATTTACCACCAGAGAGCCCTTCTGGAATTCAAGAGTTTTTATTAAGCAGGCATGATGGATTTGATCATTGACTATGTGATTCAACTTGCTCTCCAGCCTGCCCTTCTGTCTTCTGGGCTTGAAGTCCCAATCCTCTAATCACATGTTGGTTTTTCTGGCATGGTCAGTTCTCATCCTGAAACGATCTGTGGGCCCATCATGAGTCATCTCATTAGATGGACTCAGGTACAGTCCAAGGCCCACTGTGAATAATGACATTTCTATAACTCAGAAAGGGTTTTTCATCTCCCTTCTAGGAACCAGGGATAAAGGCCAGGTTCTTTTTGTTTTTTAAATATATTTTTTAGATGTTGATAGACCTTTATTTTACTCATTTATTTCTATGCATTGCTGAGAATCAAACCCAGTGCCTCACATGTGCTAGGCAAATGCTCTACCACTGAGCCACAACCCCAGCAGATTCTTTATTATACAGTAGTTTTTCCTGAGGTAGGAGGACAGATCCATTCTGTGAGGGCTCATGAAGTCACAGGGAGATGAAATCCAATAGGTTGCTCAAGCCAGCTGCTGCCACATTTGTCTCAGCACAGTGATGTGCGGAGAGACAAACAATCACATCATTTCCCTACTGCAAACCCTCTTGCAGCTTCCCTTCAAACTACGGTGACTCATAAGCCTGCATTATCTGGACCCTTCCTCCTATCTCACTGGATTCCAGCCACTCCAGCCTTCTTTCTGTTTCCCACTCATGCCAGATTCATTCCTGCCTCTGAGCCTTTGCAGTGCATATTCTCCATCTGGAATGCTCTCCCCACAGATCAGAGAGTTGCCCCTTTATCATGGAAGCTCTCAATCTGAATATCTCCTTTTTTGAGAGACCTTCAAAAACCTCATTAATGTCTCTGAATCACATTGCCCCGTTTTAGTGCCCTTGTGGCATTTATCTAAAATTCATCTTTAGTTTTTTAGTTTGCTTGTTTGTGATTTTGTTTTCCATCACTAGATTATGAGCCCATTAAAGTTAGGAGTAGGGCTGTCTGACCCTTTGCAAGGCACTCTAAAACCACTCAGTAATGGGGCGTTAAAGGACACAGCAGGGTGGCAGTCACCTTATCAAGAAAAGGGAAGAAACACACCAAGAAGAGTCACACATTGTTTTGCTTAAGTAGATCGTGCACATCACCTTACGGGTGCATAATTCCAGCAAAAACAATAGACTAGTGTTATCACTGCAGTAATACTGATTCCTAAAAACTTGGCTGTGTGTGAAGTATTGCCTCTTTCAGAGACGGTCTGTTTTATGGTCCTATTTCTCTGCTTTAGGGTCGCCCAATTATACTGTGCTCCAAGGATGACACTGAAAGTTCCAAGTTTGCATATAAAACCATAGAGCTGCCCCACACTGTTGACTGCCTCCAGGGAATCCTGAGCGTTATTCCACTTCAGCTTCTTTCCTTCCACCTGGCTGTTCTCCGAGGATATGACGTAAGTCTAAAAATTGGACTTGACAAAGGAGGAACATAACTCCAGAGTTCCTTTTTTAAAATATATTTCTTATTTTTAATTGACATGTATTTGTACATATCTGCAGACTATAGTGTGGCATTGCACATTATACAATGTGTCATGCCAAAATTCAAAGTTCTTTAAATACTTATTTGGAGTTGTCATAAGAGAAATAATTCCTTTATGCTAACTTCCTTTTAAGATAGCTTGTATCCCCTGAAAACAAGCTGAGAACTGCAAAAACAGAAAGACTATCATTAAGCCATAACCCCATTACCAGAAGCAATATTAATTAGCAAATTTAATATTTTATTCCAGACATTCCTATGCATGTGAATTTTATAAAAATACTTTTCAATATTATATCAAGAATAAAATTTTGCTTCTTACTTTTTGATCATATTACAAGCATTTGTCACATTTTTATAAACATATCACTTACAATATTTAATCATTGCATAATATTCCACCACAATTTTATAACATGATTTTTGTAACAATTACTTAGTTCTCTATTATATAAACTGTTTCCAATTTTTTATCTTCATATATAGTACAACAGTGAATGTTTTTGTACATCATCTTTGTCCCACATTTAGGATTTGTTCTTAGTCTAGCAAATGATTCAAAATTTTGAGTCTTCTAACACATGTCAGCAAATTATTTTCCAGAAAAAAAAATTTATGATATCACTAGTAAGAGCACATATTTCATTGTGCAAAGAAATAGATGTTTTATTACTATTTTATTTTGAGAAATTAATTTTAAAAATACATAACATTACAAACAACAATATAACAAACTCATGAACCTGTACATATCACTCAGGGTTGACATTTGCTAACATTTTGTCTTATTTGTTTCTTGTCTGAACATATAAACAAAATAAAACGTTGCAAATAAAGTTGAAGCACACTTTATCAACCATTCCCAATTATATTTCCTTCCCAGCCTCCTCCCTAAAATAACAGGTCTTTAAAATGTGTGTGTATCTACAGCAGAAAAGTGCATTTTTAAAATTGTGTGTGTGTGTGTGTGTGTGTGTGTGTGTGTGAGAGAGAGAGAGAGAGAGAGAGAGAGAGACTGGGGATTGAACCCAGGGCCTTGTGTATGCTAAACAAGCAAGCTACCACTGAACTACATCCCCAGTCCTGAAAAGTGAAATTTTAACAGTACACTTTGAGCTAGCTGTTTTTAAATGCATGAATCATATCCCTTTAATAGCACTAACATAGCATGACACGTGTCATGTGCACAACAAATATTTATTGAATGAACTAAACATTTAACACAGTTAATGAAGATTCTAGAGTAAGGGATTTTCTTTTAAGATACAGGCGTCAGAGTAGCTCATGGTTGGAGGTGACCAGGAACACCTGTCACTGATAATAGTTGTTAAGATGTAGTGTATTGATAAGATCTGTGGGGTCCTGAGAAGTTTCTTTCTTTCCTTGTAGGTTGACTTTCCAAGAAATCTGGCCAAGTCTGTCACCGTGGAATGAAAACAAGACCATAAGGAGACCATCACCAACTTTGGTCTGCTTCAAGACCCATCCCAACTACAGGGATGCCACGTGGGGAAAGAGGGCATTCTGCGTGTTCCCAGTAGAGCTGACAGCTTCAATGTGCCTTGTACCCAAGTGCTTTTGCTTATAGCAAATACTGTTTCTCTGTGTCCTGAAGTTGCCAAGGAGAAGGGGATCATTGTTTACACAGGGGATCAGAGCAGACTTTTCCACTACTGTGCAATAGAGATACAGCTCTCTTCAGAGTAACTGTGAACCTTTTTTTTAAACCAACACTAGTTAGTTTTAAAAGACAAAATATTTATAATGATGATTGTATAGCTTTTAAGTTATTTTTCTAGTATTTGGCTTTCTATAGCCATGGTAACGCCCAGACGTGCATCTCAGCTACCTAGTGCGCTGTTTCTGGACTCATTCCTGGCGAGTGGCATTCATCTCAGATTTGAGCACAAAGCATTGACCCTCTGGACTCCTTTCTATTTTCCCTTCCTTTCTAGGCTGCTCCTGATTCCTGACCCCTGACATCAGTGAAGCCTTTCTAGCCATCTTCCTATAAATTCCTATAAATCCAATCGAAACATCAATTTCCTTCAACATTTTCTTCCTGTCTGTGGCCCAAACCCTTTCTACTCTCTGACTTCCATTTAATGAGATCATGGTTCTTTTTAAGCCCAGGCGCATTTTGGTCCCTGCTCCCCTCCCATAGTAAAACAGCTTGAAATGCCCTGTGCAAGAGGATAGTTTTGAGTGGGCTGCCCTGCTCTCTATTTAAAAGCGTGCACAATCAAAGTACTATGCAATTTTAAGACAATAAAGATAGTACAGTTTTTTTTTTTTTGTCTTGTGTGTATGAATTTGATTAGCTTCATTCTTTTTGTGTGCTTTGGAATTTGAGGACTCCTAAGGAGCTCAACAGTATAGATACGGTTTGAGTGTGTCCCTCAAAAGTTCACATATGACATTTAATCCTCACTTGGAGGTATTTGGAGGATGAAAACTTAATCCAACTATGATGTTTGGAGGGGTCTTTGGGAGCTGATTAAAATTAGGTAAAATTATTGGAGTAGAGGCTCCATGATTGAATTACTAGTGGCTTTATGAGAAAAGGGACAGAGAACAGAATATAAGTATGCACATTCTCCCTGTTATCCCCTGTACCACCTCAGGCCTGTGCCAGCAAGAGGGCCATTACCAGATGCTGCCCTCAATCTGGCACCTCCAAAATTGTGAACTAAATAAATCTCTTCTCTTTATAGACTTTTTCAGCCTCAGGTATTTTGTTATAGTAATGCAAAACAGACTAATACAATCAGTAACTGTGAGCATCGTCCACTCACCTATGACCTGTGTGCTTCTAGTACAAAAGTAAGGACTGTTTTACATGAGACAAGAAAATGCAGACTGAGGACTCTTGGCTAAGGGTCTGATAAATCTGGGTTGGGTTGGGTCACATAATATTGCTTAATAATCCAGCACCTAGAAGCAGCATGGAGGGGTGAAACTCTCAAATTGGTATTTTCCCCCCAATAAGCTTATTATAGTCACAGATCTTATTACAATCAGGTAGAAAGAAAGCCAGATCGAGTTCTGAAGGTTTATCAGGTTGGAATTTAGGGTCCTTCTCACACACAGCTTAATAAAATCTTCATGACAGCTAATTGGTGGGTATAGCACTTGTATCTCATTAAAACGTTGGTCTGGATGACCTATAGGCTCTGTAACAACTTTACCATCCTGTACTATACTCTCTGCTTTCTCTACATTTTCAGGTTAACAGTTAGAAGCACTCATGGGAAGTTTGGAAGATAGTAGAAGAGCAGAAATCAAGCAGATGGTCCCCAACGGATGATGATTCAATTTAGGATTTTTTTTTTTTTACTTTACAATGATGCAAAACCAATATGCATTCACTGAAACCATGTAGTATTCATGGGACCATTCTTTTTTTTTCATTTCAGTACAATATTCAAAAAATTACATGACATATTCAATTTTTATTATAAAATAAGCTTTATGTTAGATGATTTTGTCCAACTCTGGACTAATGTGTGTTTGCGTTCTGAGCATGTTTAAAGTAGATTTTAAAAGCTGTGATAGGTAGATTAGGTTAGCTGTATTAAATGCATTTTCAATTTAATAATGTTTTCAACTTATGATGGGTTTCCAGACATAACCCTACATAAGTTGAGAAGCATCTGTATTCATATTTGTTCTGGCAGAGGCAGATAGAAGTGTGGCTTCAGAAGACAGGGGGTTCTGATATGGCTCTCTGGTACTTCCCTAAACTCACCCACCTCAGGGCTCCTGGTAGTGATGGCCACAAACAGAGGTTTACTGAATCTCCTCCAAAACTCAAGAGCTTGGTAGTTTTCCTTAACCTGTCTTCCAGTACTCACAAATTAATGAGGTGGTAACTCCTGAAAAAAATAACTAGACTGGTTTTCTTCTTCCTGACCAAACTATGGTCAATACAACTCTTAAGATTAGGAACTTACTGCTAGAGACAGTGTCTTACGACTATAATCCCACAGACTCGGGAGACCGAGGCAGGAAGATCACAAGTTCAAGGCCAGCCTGGGCAAATTAACAAGACCCTGTCTCAAAGTAAAAAATATAAAGACTAGAGATGTAGCTCAGTAATAAAGTGCCCCTTGGTTCAAGCCCAGTACAAAAAAAAAAAAAGAAAGAAAGAAACAAAGATTAAGAGTCCATTTATAAACTAGTCACAACATTTATATCCAATTAAGGCCTAAGACATAAAAAAGTATTTCATCTTTATCCCAAGAAGCAATGACCATCCTGACTTTTGTGCTAATTGCTCTCTTGATGTACCTTCTGGTTCCATCTGTGTATCTATCCTCATACAATGTACAGTTGACCCTCTGTATCCATAGGTTCCACATCCTTGACAATCAACCACAGATCAAAAATACTTGGAAAAAAATCCCCAGAAAGTTCCACATGTAAAACTTGAATTTGTTGCATACCAAATACTATGCTGAATTCATATAAAGTGATGTGCAGTCACTGTATCAGGTATCATAAGTAATCTAGAGATGACTTAAAATATATGGAAAGACATCTGTAGTTTATATGCAAATACTATACTATTTTCATAAAGGACTTTGAAATCCTTGAATTTTGATATCTGTGGGAGGGAGGGTTCTGGAAACAATCTCTTATGGATATTCTGGATAACTGTACTGCCTAGTTTTGAAAATGAGGACAAACACACACTACCCTCGCTGGAAGGAGGCTCCAGGAGGGGAGCTGATCAGTTTCCAAGTGGTGGTCTGACTTCCACTTCTCTGGCAGTTGACAAAGCTCCTTCTGGGGAAGTCATGAGTAACATCATCAGAGGGTCTTCAGAGACACAGGGCTAATACAGCTGGGAACTTGGCAGGGTGAGGTGGGGACATGCAGCTGAAATATGGTCAGAGGGAGGAGCTGCTCTGTACTCTGTTTCTAACCTCACCATGGCCTACTTCCAGCTCTTGGTGCAAAGTGGAAAACTTTTGTGAATAATATGCATATCCTCAGCAGAGCAGGAGGGGAGAGATCCTCTTCAGCACCTGGTCAAGATAAGCCAAATACTGTTGAAAACCTGAACCAAGCTCTCCTGGGCATTCTGTCCTCAAGTTAAAAGATGGCTCTGTGTACATGAGGCTCTTAGCAGTGACAGTCTGCCTCTTGGGTCTCATTGCTGCATTATGGTTCAATTGCCCTTCACATCTGTGCAGAGTTTTATGTCAGCTTCACTTTTCCCCATCCTCCCAGTGATTCTTTCTCATCTCATGAGTTGGTTCCTGTTTCCTCTCTCTTCTTTCTTCTGAGTTTCCTTCTTTTGTTTTGGTGGAGCACATCATTCTTGAGGTGCTACAGTTTGAATGTCTCCACCAAAACTCATGTTTAAATTTGACTCCCATTGTCAGTTATTAAGAGGGTAGAAACTCAATCTAACAATGGCATTTGGTGATAGAGTGTTTAGGAGGTAATTAAGGCTGAATGAGGCTATGAAGGTGAGGCTATAATCTAATGAAATAGTGGTTTTATAAGGACAGGAAGAAAGACCTGAGCTAGGACACTCTGCCCCTCTCAGCACATGATGTCCTGTATAGCCTCAGGACTATAGAGAGTCCATACCAGCAAGGACCTTACCAGATACAGCTGCCCAATCTTGAACTTTCAGGCTTTAGAACTGTGAGCCAAATAAAACCTCTTTTCCTTATAAATTCCCAGTATGTGGTTATTTAGTTATAACAACAGAACATTATTTAGTCCATTCAGGTTGCTATGACAAAATGTAATATCACTAACTAGGTAACATAAATATTAAAAATTTATTTTTCACTGTTCTGGAGGCTGGGAAGTCCAAGATCAAGGCACCTTCAGATTTGGTGTCTGGTGGGGGGTCACTTCCTGGTTCATACATGGAAGTCTTCTCTTCGTGTTCTCATATGGCAGGAGGGATAAGGAAGCAATATGGTTTGTATGTGAGGTGTTGCCCCCAAAAAAGACCATGTTAGAAAATGCAGGAATGTTCAGAGGTAAAATGATATGAGAGCTGTAATCTAATCAGTGGGTTAATCCACTTGATGGATTAATAATTTGAATGGATACTGGATGGAAATCCATGTAACCATGGGCAGGGGTAGGGGTTGGAGATAATGGGGGTCATGCCCTTGGGGATCATATATCTTATCCCTGGCTCTTTGTGCTCTCTCCCTGCTTGCTGGTTGTTGTAAGCGGAGCAGCTCTCCTCTGCCACACCCTTCTGCCATGGTGTTCTGCCTTGCCTAAGGCCAAGAACAATGAAGTTAGCCAACCATGAACTGAACCTCTGAAACCATGGGTCCCAAATAAAATCTTTCTCCTCTAAGTTGTTCTTGCCAGATATTTTAGTAAGAGTGATGAAAAACTGTCTAACACGGGGATATCCCTGGGGCTTCTATTTAAGAGCACTAATCCATTCCCTAAAGACTCCACTTCTGATACCATCGCACTGGAGGATAGGATTTCAACATACGAATTTGGAAGTAAAGGAGACACAAACATTCACCCATAGCAAGAGGTAAATTTTCTGAGCACTTACAGGTCTGGAACTAACTTTATTATTCATACTCAATTGAGGGTTTACCCAAGTGCAGAATTCAAGGTTAGAAAAAAATTTCTTGTTCAGAATTTTAAAGGTAATGCTCTACCATCTAGGTCCCACTGTTGCTATTGAGTCCAAAGTTTCTCTGATGTGACATGACACCCTGCACCCCCTAGAACTTTCCCAGATTTCCAAGCAGTGCATCTTGGTATCAACAGGCCTATTATATACTCAGAACTTCTGATTTGCCCACCTAAAATCTGAGCAGACACCAGGCGCAGTAGCACACATCTGTAATCCCAGGGGCTCAGGAGGCTGAAACAGGAGGATCTTCAGCAAAAGCAAGGTGCTAAACAACTCAACGAGACCCTGTCTCTAAATAAAATACAAAACAGGGCTGGGGCTGGGGCTCAGTGATCGAGTGCCCCTGAGTTCAATCCTACTTGGGAGGTTGAGGCAGGAGGATTGCAAATTAGAGGCCAGTCTGGGGTTCATTTTTCCACTGGTGTAAATAAATAAAGAAAGAAGTAGAGACTATATGGAGAAGGAAATTTTGAAAAAAAATAAAACCTGTGCTGTTCAGAAAAAAAAAATCACATCCTTAAGACAAGATCTATTCATTTAAAAAGTATTCAATACACATGAGTATGTCCCTGCTCTCTCAGCTGAGGTGGCCTAGAAGCAATGACATCTGAGTAGCAGCAAGCATACCCAAAGTTTGGATTTTGGTTTCTAATGCCACTCTCCTATAAAAGCTACCATGGATTCCTGGATAAATAGCATGGGGCAGTGAATATGCAAGATAAGTCTTTGTAGGTGACATTCTTATTGTCTTCTTTTATTCCTGTGTTCTGAGATATTACAATGTGGTATCTTGGGTCTCTTCATTTGGTGTTGACTTCAGCCTGGTAACTTATGCCCATAGATTCTGGAAAATCTTCAGTTATTTTGGTTGCTGACTACTGTCTCTGTTTCTCTGTCTTTCTGGAATGCATATTATTCAGAGATTAAATTGATGGATTGGCCTCTGCATTTCTTACTTTTTCTATTTGTCCATCTTGTTGTCTTTTTGCTCTACTGATTGTGAAATTTCAGCTGTGGCACTGAGGAGTGGCCAGAGCTGAGAGTCAAGACAAGGGAAGGAGAGACTGAAAGGAAGCCAAAGGAAGCTAAGGATTTTGGAAGGAGAGAACAGGAGGTGACTTTCATCAGAGAAGGAACCTAGCCAAGGACCACAGAGCCGAAGGTAAGTACAGGGAAAAAGGGGTAGAGACAGTCAGGTAGCTGAGAAGCAGACTAGAAAGGGTTTTGCTCTAGGTAGGGAGGAAATTAATAAAAAATTAATTTGCAATGAGCTATCACTATATGCCCACTATGATGTCTATACTTAAGAATAGTGTCAAGTGTTGGTTATAAAACACGGAGCAATTGGAACTCTCATGTGCTTTTGGTGAGAAAGCAAAATGGTGTATCTACTTTGCAAAAACATTTTGGCCCAAGGCAAAGAGCTCCACTCCGAAAATCTCAAGTCAGGAACTAAAGTTTCCTCTGGCTTCTTGCCCCCATGTCCCACCTTTCACTAAGACTTGAGAATTTCAACTTTCATTCTTTTTCCTTTATGTCAAGCTCATTTAAGTGCAATTTACATTATTAAAAGTCACCCTTTTGTAGGTGCATAATTCTGAGTTTTGACAAATATAGTCATATGACCACTACAATTACAGTATAGAGTGTATCATATCCATCACCCCAAAATTTCAAGGTGGCCTGCTGTAGTCATTATATCAGGCAATAAAAGGGACTGATCTGCTGATAAATGTGCAACATGTGCAAGTATCAAAAACATGATGCTAAGTGAAAGAAGCCAAGCATAAGACTACATCCTTCATGATTCCATTTGTATGGCATTCTGGAAAATGCCAGATATCAAGTTAGGAAGAGAGGTGTATATATATATATATATATATATATATATATACACACACACACACGTGTGTGTGTGTGTGTGTGTGTGTGTGTGTTCCAACCCATTAGGAAAAAGCATATCAGTGAGCTGACACCAGCCCTTGTGCCACAAGGCAACAGTGCCAGGACATCTCAAAGGCTCTTATCTCCTCAGTCCCCTCTCATTTCTCTCCAGCAAATCCAATGACTTGTGGTCCGTTGAACACAGCATACAGTCCTCCTTGCCTAAGCCATTGGCCCAGCACTTTCCTACTGGTTTTCCAGTCTCAGCTGGGGCTTCCTCCTTCCCAGGAGTACTCCCTCAACTGCTTTTTCCTATCTGGCAGGCATGATCAGATGTCATTTGTGTACATGTATCCCATTTGGTTCACATCACACTTTTGGCAGGATATTCTCACTTATAGGCCTTGACCAGGATTTTTTGTGCTTTTCCAAGGCATTGTCAACTCCTCTCTCTGCCATGTCACTTCAGGCTCTGCATTCATCATATTTCATAAACAGAAAAAAAAAAAAAAAGCAGCATCTCTGAAATAAAACAATGCTTATAGAAAACCAGCATGACATATGTCTAGGTATGAATGTATATATAGTGATTTGGGGTTATTTACCTTGCATAGGGTGTTATAAAATCAGCTTTGTCTGAGAACTGATGGCCCCTTCCTAATCTGAGGGGAATAATTCATGATGCTCCTTAGTGAAACCAAAGGCTTTTTACTAGTTTCCCATAATGGTAATTGTTGGTAGTGTTTTCTCTTGTGCACCCAAGGTGGCAGGTAAGGCTGAAGTGAGAACAGGTATGGGCACCAGTCCACCATACACCTTTTTCAACACGGCCTACACTTAGGAGCTGTAATAATTTTAAGCAGGGATGAGCAATACTCAATTTTAGAAAACTCCCTCTGGTGGCCAAGGTGGAGTGGCTAAATGGGGAGATCATGGCAGAGTCCCTTCCTCTACCCCACTCCTCCTCTGAGGCCTTGGTGCTTCCACCAGTCTGGCTCAGGAACCTGGGTCAGGAGCTTGCAGCCCTCCCCAAATTCTGCCGCCACCTTTCATACCACAGCTCCTTGACCTCCCCATCTGCCCTGGTTACTTGGTGGCGTCCTGTGACCGCTACTCTACCTCCAGAATTACCTTTTCAAACACTGCCTCCTAGTCCTCCAGTCCCCAAAGCCCAACTCCCATAGTCTCTCCCCATCCATAATCTCTAAGCTTCCTTGCCTCACTTCTAACTTTACTATCCAAATTCAGATCTGTCAACACCTCAAACTTTGCGTGTTCCCCCAACCTTTTATACGAACCTGGGCCTGCTGGAACCCAATGTGAGGGCCAAGGGCTGCGGAAGCTGCCTCAGAAGCAGCTCACTGTCAAAGGACCCCAGTCCCTAGCAGTTCCTCAGCACTGCTCAAACCCCTTCTCTACCTACAGAGGCCTGACTCCTGTCACCAAGAGTTCTCTCCCTTCCCCGTCACCGACTCATCGGGATCATGGTCATCTCTCCTCACTCCTCCCTCCCTGCAGTAGCCAGACTTCTGGCCGCACCCCTACAAACCGATTCGGTGTGGCAAGCGCAGCGTCCCCAGCCGCAGCCAGCAAGAGTCCAGAGACCCTACGCTCCTCCTCCCTCCTCCCTCGCCGCCTTTGCCTCCACCTCCCGGGTCCATTACACCGCGGGTTCCTAGCAGCCGAGGCCCCAGCCTCCCTTCCCTTCGCTTTGGGCTGTTTCTGAAACTGGCGGGCCCGGGTCCTTTTCCAAGCCGCCTCGCCGCTAAGACCCTGCACCTGCAGCCCCGAGGCCCTACTTCCCCCTCGGACCCCACAGCTGTGAGGTGTCCACCCTCGCCGGTCCGGCCCTCGCAGGCTCTGGGTCCCCTAGGTCCACCCACTCCGCGTCCAGCCACCTCCCCCCTTTTCGAGGGCGGGCTAGGCAGGCGGGCCAAGCCGTGCAGAGGTCTCCATCCCGCTGCGCTCACAGCGCAGACCCGAGCGCAGTAGCCAGACGGCCCGCTGGGCTGAGCCACCTAGGGGGCGCCGCTCCCACCCGACCCAGGACCAGGCCTGCGGGGGGGGGGGGGGGGCTACACAGCTCCTGGTCCCTCCCTTATCTCCGACAGCGACCCGCCCCCTTGGCACGATTGGCCGCGCCTGTCCGACACTCTGCGTGCTGATTGGTGGGCCCGCGGGTCGTTCAGGCAGAGCGCCGCGGCCGCGGCGGCAGCAGCGGAGGAGAAGGGAGCCGGACCGGAAGGGTCGAAGCGCCCCGGCGCCCCTCACAGCCACTGCGGCGGCGACGGGGCGGAGCAGAGCGGGGCGGGGCGGCGGGCCGAGCCCCCGGGCAGCAGAGCCGGGAGCGGCTAGTGTGCTGCGCCGACAGTCTGCGGGCTTGCCCTCTCTCCCTGGCGGCGGCGGGGAGGCGAGGTGAGCCTGGCGGGCGGTCTAGGCCTGGCGGGGGCTGCATGGGCCGGGCCCCTCTGGGGAGGGGCGGCGGGAAAACCGCGCGGCCCAGGTCTGCGGGGTGGGCGCGGGACCGCCGGGCAGGGGTGGGCAGGGGTCTGCCGGGCGCTGTCGGCCACAGCCGCCGCCCCTGTCCTCCGGGATGCCGCAGTTGCCCCCTCCCGTCCGGCTGTCAGCAGTCCGGGGCTTTGGGTCCGCTTTCCGGCCTGACCCCAGCAGACCTGCCCGAGGGGTTTCTGTGGGCACCAGCCCTCCGGGTTGTGGGGCACACAGCTGCGCACCCATGCCGGATGTTAGGAGCTCCGAGTCTGGTGCCTGCGACCTTGGCTAAGGGACTAACACTCGCTGTCCTCGGTTTTGCCCTCAGGAGAGTGGGGGCAGTGTCTACTTTTGGGGGCACAGTTGTCGGTCTGTATGACTGTATGAAAGCGTCTGGGGCAGGAGTCGGTGCACATTTGTAGAAAACTGGGCGGAGTATTGCCCCTTGGGGTTGTGAGTGTGGTAGGAACCTTCTCCCAGTCAGCCCAGAGGCCTCCCCCAATCCCACTTCCTGCACACCTCCAATGCCTTGTCATTGCACAGTTCCCAGCAAAGCCAAAGTGAGCCCTGCCCACCTCCTCTACCACTTCCCCCCCACCACCCACAACACCAGAACTCTGGTCTTCTAGCTCACCCATCTCACCTGCCTTGAACATGCCAAATCCATTTACCTCAGGACCTTTGCACCTGCTCGTTCCCTTGTTTTATAGTTGTCCCTGGCATTTTTACACAGATGGCTCTTACTGCTCCTTCCTCTGGTCAGATGTCTCATTTTTGGTAAGGCCTGCCTTGACCATTCTCTTTCTTCCCTTAGTCATTCTATTCCATTACTTTATTTCATTTTGTTTCTGGCACTTAACTCTGGTTTGACACTTCTTTGTTTATTTGGCTGTTTATTTTCTGTAGCTTTATGAAAACAGGTAGTTGCCTGATTTATGCAGTGCTTAGGAAACACACAGTAAGTATTTAGTAGTATCAGTTCAATGAATGATGTAAGGAATGTCCCTGCCTGCCTGTTGTTTCTGCTTTATCTGTACATTTAGTGACTTCTATGTTGAAACTTGTAAGCAGATGGAAACTTGTTCTCATTTGTGAAATGTTTTAATATCCTTGACCCCTTTATTTGGTGGCTGTCAGAACAAGCTGTGATATAAATCTTACATTTTTGTAAGAGTTCAGCTCTGGTTTCTTTCTACACATTGGAGAGACATCTACTGAATTCTGCATTATCTAGGTCATGGTTTTTGCTAGGCCCTAGGGACACAAAGGAGATAGCAACAGGGTCCCTTCCCCCAGAGGGCCCAGGAACCCAGAGAGAAGACTGTTTCCAGGACAGGGTATTATGCCTGCTGTAGAGGAGTTTCTGTGCCATGGAAATGTGGAGGAGGTGACAGGTGTTGCTGGTGGGCCATTAATGGTGATCAGAATTTTTCTAGACAGGGAGAGGCACAGAAGTGTGAAAGGGCAAAAGGAAGGAAGGACTTTAGTCCTCTGTGGAGCTAAGAATCAGCCCTCAGGGACAAGTGTAAGATCTTGGAGTAGTGGGGATCCTGGAGAACTAGCAATTTTCTTGTAGCAATTTTTTACAAGTCAGAACTCCAAATTTGTTTATGTACTTTCCTGGGTTTTAAATGTTGGCAATATATAATTAAAAATTTTCATAAAAATTCTGTGAGCCAAGCTAAATGCAGACCTCATTCAACCTTAGTTGCAAGATTGTCAACCTCCAGGACAGATTGTGTGGGAGGGAGGAGCTGTGAAGATCTGGAAAAGTAGCCTAAGGCCAGGGGAACTAGGCCCTGTTTGCCCAGGTACCAGCTTAGGTACTCATTTGATTGTTACTGGAACCCTGTGAGTAGCGGCTGTGAAACTCATTTTTACAGATGAGGAAGTGGAGGCTCACAGCATTTTGCAGTCTGCTTCATAGCAAGTGGCTGGTAAGTGGAATTTGAACCCAGATTTTCCCCCAGTTCAACATTCTTTCCTGGGTCCTTAGCTCCTCTGAATATTTTTGTTTGGCTTTTAATTTGTTCTGGAAAAATAAAGTCCAGTCTATTTAAATGTTTTCCTCCTTTTAACCTTTTTTTCCTCTTCCAGAAGAATCCTGTGAGGTTAGAAATAATCCTTTTTTGGCATAGTCTCTGGAAAGCTTTGATTTTTCTCAGAGAATTTAAATCTGAGGTGGGCAGTACTTTATAATAATTTGTTAACAGATTAAAATGTGTTTATTTGCTCCCCTAAATAAAGGTTTGAAAATACACTTGAATTTGTCTATTTAAAATAAAATTTTCCAAGTAAAATGTTATACAGAGTGATTAATATTAAGCTAATTGTTTTCATGATGTACAAGATAAAACATTAATCTTGTTTCATTTCAAACCTTATTCACTTACATATTTATTCCACTCATTATTTTCAAGCAAATCCTAAATATTGCCTAACTTCATCCGTGAATTTTTTAGTATATGTCTCCAAAAGATAAGGACCTTTTAAACTTGAACATGCAGTAATTCATTCATATAATCAAATAACCAGTTAGTATTCAAATTTTTGATTGAATCATGAATTCTATAGTTTAATCATTTGAAGGCAGATCCAGGTTATGCTGTGATTGGTTGATATGTCCTTACTTTTTTTTAACATATAGATTTCCCCCTCTATTTTCTTTTTAGTTTCCCTTGGAGTTTACTTGTTGATGTACATGGGTTTTTCTGTATCATTTCCACAGTTGGGGTTTTACTGACTACATCTCTGCAATGTAACTTAATGCTTTTCTCTGTATTTCCTGAAAATTAGTAGTTGGTTCATTAAGATTCAGGGTGTACTTGTCAATGTCACCATCTTGGGTGGCCTGCACTTTCCCATCTAGAAGCACCCCGAGATTCGGTGTTCATCTCTGTTTTGCAGATGACTACTGTCATTTGCCCCAGGTCACCCAGCTAAGTGGCTGACCCACTGGGAGTCTGACTCCAGACTCCAGATCCTAACCACTGCTCCACACTACTCTACCATATTTATTCTCCCAATTGGTTTCACCTTAATAAACATTAACTGGGCACCCACTATGTAATTAGTAGGAGATTGAGAAGTAAGTCAGACATATTTTCTACCATTAAAAAGCTCAGAGTAGAGTTGGAGGTAGATTTACAAGGTAAAATATTTTTAAATAAAGACAAGTTGTGATGGCAAAAATGGGGGCAGGCCCAGCACAGTTTGAAAGGAAAGGCTGTAGAGGAAAGCTGAGGAAGAAGAAGAAGATGCTCTAACTAGATTTTGAAGGAGAAGAACAGAAGCAGGAGGGAAGTCATTTCAAGCAGATGAAGTTGTTGGGGCATAGGCCTGCAGGTGTGCAATAGGTGTGTATGCTTATCCTAGTTAGTTTGCCCAAAAGTGGATCAGAATGCTTTCTATCTCCTACTAAGGTTTTGAATCTTACTCTCAAAAGTTACTATTAAAGAAATTCAAACAGGAAATGCTGTGATTACTGCATATTTTCTAGAAATCAGCGCTCAGGGACAAGTGTAAGATCACTTGTCACTTTTATAAATTCCTTATTGTGCAATAATTGTATACCCATAAGAAGTTGCAAAGACCCGAGTACCTGTCACCCAGTCTTCTCCAGTGATTGTATATTTACATAACAATAGTACATTATCAAGGAACAAGGAAATTGGCATTAGTATGGTGTATATGTACAGTTCGCTATTATTTTATCACATATGGAGATTTGTAGAACTACTACCACTGCCACAATAAAGATATAGAACTATTTTATCATCGCAAAGATCTCTTTGTGCTACCCCTTATTACCTACCTTGCCCCCACCATCTAAAACCCTGACAGTCACTAATATTTTCTACATCTCTATAATTTTGTAATTTCAAGAATATATATGAAATTATATAGAATGTGACCTTTTGCAATTTTTTTTTAACTAAGTCCTTAGTACCCTTGGGGAATTGGTTCTAGTTCTCTCCTATGGATACCAAAATCCATGGATGCTCAAGACCCTTATAAAATGGTATAGTATTTGCATATAACCTATGCAAACTCTCTCATATACTTTAAGTCATCTCTAAATGATTTATATTACCTAATACAATGTCAATACTGTATGAATAGTTGTTGTGTAATTTAGGGAATAATGACAAGAAGAAAATGTCAGTACTTTACATGCTCAGTATAGATGCAGTTTTCCCCAGATGTCTTCTTTTTAAATTTAAAATTATTTGAACTGATATATTAAACATAAAATTGTGCATATTAGTAGGGGTACCATGTAATGTTTTGATACATTTATATATCATATAATATTTAAATCAGGTCAGACATTCTATCACTTCAAACATTTATCATTCTTTATAGTAAAAAATTTCAAAATCTTTTCAGCTTTTTGAAATGTGTAGCACATTATTGTTATCTATAGTCACCCTGCTATATATAACAATAGCACACCAGAACTTTTTCCCCCTTTTTAATTGTATCTTAGTACCCATGAATCATCTGAAATCCTTTCTAAATCCATGGTTGGTTTAATCCTCAGATGTAGAGGTTATGGAGGGCCAACTGTATAATGTCTTTGAGGTTCACCTGAATTATGTTAGTAGTTTGGTTCTTTTCCGTGCTGAGGAGTATTCCGTGATACAGATACACAATCATTTAACCATTCACCAGTTGAAGGACAATTGGATTATTTCACTTTGAATCTGTTACAAATAGTACATGAGTATTTATGTACAGGTTCTCAGGTGGACAGATCTCTCTAAAATGTCTTGTGTGCAGTGGTTTGAAAGTAGCCCAAATGGAGGCTTACATAGTGCTTCTGATATTTCTGGATTCAGAGAGTAATAAGAAGGCCTACCCCACAGCTGCGAGTGGAGGCTGAAGAGGAGGAGAATGGATGGGCCCAGGTGCCTGAAAGCAGGGATGGTAGAAGCCTCCTGTATTCTTAGGATCCAATAGTTTAGTGAAGTGATAACCAAATACTAGTTGTTATTCTACATTGTAGTATATATTGTCACTTAAGAACTGATGTTCAGAGGATGGCTCTGCAAAGCTATAAGGTTATTGATTATCAAAGTGAGTTTGGGCTGGGAGTGTAGTTCGGTGGTACAGTACTTGGTTAGCACATGTGAAGCCCTGAGTTTGATCCTTAGCACTAAGAAGAAAGAAGTTTATTTTACAAAGCTGTTTTTTTTCATAAGAATTAAAATAGGACACCAAAAAACAGTTTGATAATGAAAAATTCAGGAGGAAGTATTGAAACAAAGAGGATGATTATGAGAATCTGTTAACCGCAGCAGGTCGGTTCATTTATATGGTGCATGTCTTGAGTGTTCTGAAGCTGTAGTGTGATTAAAAGGTTTGAGTGTGGATCACTGAGTCATCTTTATCAGTAAAAGAAAAAATGTTTTGGTGTAGGGAAAGCAATATGATAACATGAGAAGGACTGTAATTTTTCTGGCCTAGTCCTGACTAGCCCTTGGACACATGACTACTTTGTAAATAAAATCAGAAATATTAGAGTAGTATGTTGGGAAGAAAATGAATATGTGGTCAAACACACACCAGTTCAAATCTGGATTGTACTGGGAATTACTCTCTTCCTGTCTCCAAACTCCAGTTTCCTCATTTATACAATAGGAGTAGTATTACCCTCATATGTTGTTAGAGCACTTATCAATGTGTCCCTTAGAGCCTGGCCCACTCTCCCTTTTCTAGCTTCATCTGCCTTAAACCCTTGGGTATCAGAAGGATCATTTTTTAGATTTTCATTTAAAATTTCTTCTTTAATCAGGTTTTTAAAATGTGAAATATGTGCATGATTCCAAAAATAAAAAAGACCAGAAAGGGAAATTTTCTCATTTCTTACAGTTTCTCTGTACTTGTTTACATCGTGTGTCTGTGTGTGTAGGTGTGTAGGTGTGTACGTGTACATAGATTGGCATTTGCTATGTATACTCTTCAATTCGCTTTATTTCTTTTCTATATCTTAGACATCTTTCCATATCAATACATATTAAGTCCTGCTTCTATTTAATGGCTTTAATAGCACTTTATGCTGTAATATTAATAATTCAATCCTCTGTGTACATTAAGGTATTCGTAGTTTTTTTGCCTATCACAAGAAATGCTACAAACATCGTGCACATATATCTTTGAATACTCTTACACATATATTTGTTAGATACATTATAGAATTGTAGTTATGATACTTGTTTTCCCTCAAAAAAAAAAGTATTTACCAATTTATAGCTCTCAATAGCATGTATTGAAAGTATCCACATTCTCATGTCCTGGTTGATACTTTGAACAGGTCAGGTCTTGCCTCCTCCATGAAGCCTTCTTTTACTTTTATCTCTATACCCTTGTTTACTCCTTTCCCTCCTGCTCTTTTTTTTTTTTTTTTTTTTTTTTTGATGGGGGTGGTACTGGGGATAGAATCCAGGGTCTTGTACTTGATAGGCAAGTACCTTACTGCTGTACTATACCACCAGCCCCTTCTTCCCTACCATTGAGGAGCTCACAGCCTAGGGGAAGAAGCAGATCTACAAAAGTTGTTATAATCCAGGCTGGTGGGTGCTACCAAATACAGAAGTAGTATGGATGCAGGACCTTGTTGGACTGATGATAGTGGCTATAGCAACACAGCATGGGAACCCAGGTGAAGAACCAGGACCCACTGGTGTGGGAAGTAGAGGTAGTGCATATAGATTTTAGTGTGATACTAATGTAGTTGCAGGAAGAATTCTTGTACTTCCCAACTTGTAAAACTTTTTCTGAGCCCCAGTTGATACTTCAGTTCATTGAAGTACAATCTCAACAGTATAGATTCATTAATAGCTAAATTGTGTGCCTTTCTCAGGTTGTCTTGAGTTTCTTTCTCTTGCTCTCATGAAGCCCAAAAGTGACAGAGAAAGGAGCTTTGACAATTTCTCTCTTACGTGACTTTTTTTTTTTTTTTTTTTTTGCTTAATAAGGGCACTTATTGAAAGTGAAGGGCACTTTAATTTTCGAATTATTTTAAATCTTGAGATGAAATCATATTAATAATTATAGATCCTAGTATGATTGGATATTCTCCCCAAATTCAAAGAAACTAACCTAGTACAATATAGGTACTAGTAAGAATATGAGTAGCAAGTAAATGTAGAAGAGAGTTCAAAAGTTGTTCAACAATGTTGAGATTGATTTGTCCCAGCCTCAACATAAACAGGTGGTCCAGAATGGAAGGTGGCTCTGTGTTCAAGGTCATTCAGGAATACAACTCTTCCATCTCGTGTGTAACTTCCACTTGTAGGTCTGTGACAGAAAAGATTGGAGAGTGAGCAGCTTTCTATAAAACAAAATAAAATAAAAGCCAAACAACAAAAAAACATGATCTGGAAGTTGCACACATCACTTCTGTTCACACCTCAAAGGCCAAAAGTTGTTCATCTGGCCATTCCTGGCTTCCAGGAAAGCTGCCAGCTGTTGTTTCTACTTGAGCAGCTCAGTAGGGACAGGATGGATTCTAGCGTATATCAGTGGCCTGTGCCACAGTTGTGCTGCTTGTGCCTTAGCATTTCACAGTTTCCCAAAATTGAACTCACCAGCTCTGCATGTCTTTTATGCTTTACCCTCATTTTTTCTCATCTCCAGGTCAGCAACGTAAACTTTTTCAAAATCATACATTTTCTCCTCATCCTATGTGCTGCTGTCCTGTCATTTTTATCTGGTTTTTATCTCTGGTCCTACCTACTCTAATCCATCCCCTTCTCATCTTCCCATATAACCTATCTGAAAAGCAAGGTTGATCATGTCTGGTGCTTTGACACACCCCTCAGGACCAAGCTTATATGACCTTTGTTGATTTGACCTCATTTTTTCTTTGTCATCATTTCCCCATTATACAGCAAACTAGATCTCAAATGACTTATCTCACTCTCTCTGTAGGTGCTATTTCTCCCCACACTCCAAAATCTTCCCTGTCATTCTGGGTTTAGGACCCTTCTTGTATTAGGTCTCTTTCTGAGTGTACTTACAGCACATGCTTTATAAGTTCACTGAGGACAGGCATTGTTATGGCATGGGATCTCATTTGCATGGGTAAATGTTTTGTGAATAACCAGTATCACTGGTGTATTTACAATATGACAAAGGAATGGCTGCCCCCAACAGAGCAGGCTGCAGTGGGTATCTGTCCTTTTGCTGAGTCTCTTTAATCCTTAGCACTTGTACCTTGCTAGCCAAGCTGAAAATTTTGCCATATTTAGACAATTTGAGTTCTGTGCCTCTACTGTCTACCCCTACCAAAACAGTCTAAGGTGGATTCTGCCTCCTCCATGAAACTTCCTTGTCTTCAGCAGCCCTGCCATTATGTAGGATCTCTTCTGCTTTTTGCCTTTGTTTACATCTTTCTTATGGCCATTACCTCATAGTAACTTGTGTTAGAATATAGATAACATATGGACTTGATCCTCATACTTCTCCCATCAATAATGAATTATATGCTACTTCAAGACTGGTTCAAAACTACTCATGGTGTATTTCTGTGATACTTACCACTTTATGTACAAAGACACCCCCTAAATATTGAGTTAAATTCTTTCAGCCTTTTGTTAATCTGTAGAAAAGGATATTCATTCAGATGTCAGTAATATGAAACAGAATTATAGGGAATCATTAAATGTTGTAATGTGGGTCAGATCAGTGAAGGTTTGTTGAACACTCAGTGTCCCATTGGCAGGCCCTCCCTGACCTGTCCTTGGAGTATGAGATGCCATGGTGAGCAGATAGACCTATGCCTACCCTCTTGGAGCATGAGGTACGGTGACCTTTTGGCCTGGGACTGTTCCTGAGTCCCTTCCACACAGAAGTGTGGCCTTGGCAGTTGTTCTAGATCATGAAGCTTTAGGTTGCTCCAGTATAAGTTGGAATGATGATCCTGCTAGAGGCAGGGGAGGGTCCATGTGAGCCATCATGTTTGTCTAACATCTAGTGCAAATGGCCCCGGAGGCCCATCTAGCCAGCTGTACTAATGACTCTTAGCAGGAATGGCTGGTCAGAGTAATTGGGGCTGGGGTTGTGGCTCAGTGGTAGAGTGCTCGCCCAGCACATGCAAGGCCCTGGGTTTGATTCTCATAAAAATAAATGAATAAAGATATTGTGTCCAACTAAAAAAAATAAGTATTAAAAAAAAGAATAATGAGGAAAAACATGGGGCAATGGTCAGTTGGAAAAACTATTGATTTCACTTCACATCTTTGTTGAGGTTGTTATTAATCAATTTATTTCTATGTTTCATGGCAATCCTAGATATCATTATATTGAAATACAAATCATTCCTCAAAAAACTGATTGAGTAGATGTTAAATGTTAAATGATAGAACAAAAGGCAGGGATTTGATGAAGCTGTAGAAAAAAAATCTGTTTTTAAGCAATATGGGATGGTTATCTATATGATTTTTTTAAAGAGAGAGAATTTTTTTAATATTTATTTTTTAGTTTTCAATGAACACAATATCTTTATTTTATTTTTATGTGGTGCTGAGGATCGAACCCAGCGCCCTACGCGTGCCAGGCAAGCACACTACCGCTTGAGCCACATCCCCAGCCCATCTATATGATTTTATTGCTGGCTTTTAAATTAAAAAGACAAATAACTTACTGACTTTTTAGTAAGTGTCATCAGACAAGAACTAGGAAACCAAGTAAATGTTTGCTTGTTTTCTGTATAAAATCAGCTAGATTCCTACAGAGTAGAAATCTCATCACTGCCTAAAGCACAAAAAATCTACTTTCTGCAGTTGCCAATTTATATTCATACATATGTGAATAAACTTTGTAGTGTTGATATTTTCTGCTGTAGGGTAAGGCATAGTTTGTAGGTACAGGGGTTGCAGGCCAGCATCATAAAACAGAGGCTCATCCATGATTACCCATGTTACTAGGCCTCCAACAACCCATCATTTAACATGAATCTTGCTTTCCGGTTTATCACTTTGTGTTGGATCTGTAGTGGAAGACTGGGCCATTTGCTTTTCTTTAGGAATTCTAGAAGCTATCATTTTGAAATAATGCCCTCATTTGTGGTTGAGACTGCTAAGCATAAACTTGTCTCACAAAAAGCAAACTGATGAGAAGCATTTAGTAGTGTAGTAGTTTTACCATTGCTGGTGATAATACATAAATCTTCTCAAAAGTGGTTATTTTTTAAAGCAGACCCTTAAGATTTTGTTCCATTGGGCCTCAAAATTCCTTTCATAATGATCTTGTTCCACTGAAATGTCTATGCATTTATATCTGCATTTTTGTGTCTTTCTTAGGTTTAAAACTTGGTCAACTCATTTTATCAACTTAACAGCCACATTGTCTTATATCCCAGTATATTTGAAATACTATTAAGTGAGCTGTGTAAGTATAATTCAGTAAGAATGCATATTCATTCTGTTTCTCTTTTAAGGAATTTGACAACAGTACCAGCTCTTCAGAATATTGTATGACACTACATCATGAGTGACAGTAAATGTGATAGTCAGTTTTACAGTGTGCAAGTGGCAGACTCAACTTTCACTGTCCTAAAACGTTATCAGCAGTTGAAACCAATTGGCTCTGGAGCCCAAGGAATTGTTTGGTAAGTCTGATCTGTTTTAATAGTGTCGATTGAGTTTTTGCTCTAATAAAAAGTAAAAATAAATCATCAGAATTTAGAAACACTAAATGATAAAAGAAATACTCTGTTATAGGTTTATGAGCTAAATTGACTCAACTTCTTGCAATAAGTTATTATGTAGTCAGGTTGTAGGAACAAACCCAAATTCTTAGAATGCTGCATTAATAGGTAGCAATTTTTCTTTTGCTTCGTTTGTTTATTTCTTTTTTTTTCTTTTGGTTTTGTTTTGTTTTTCATTTTCCTTGTCATTATGATATCAGAGTAATAGGTATGACAGTGTAACAGAAATTTGGAGTTTTATTCATTTCTTCATCATGGCCACCTTTTCCCCCCCCCTCCCCCTTTTATTCCCAATCACTCCTATTCATTTCTAGGCGCCATCATTGCAGTGCCTTGCCATTCATTGGCAGGATGAGGCCAGTCAGTGTCATTATCACACCATGGATTAACCAGGAAGGGATGCTGTGTGAGGGGTTGGGCTGGCCGTCTCTTCCTTGGTGTCTCTCTTCAACTATGTGTCCAGCCCAGGACGTCAGAACCGTTAGTCTGACCCTGAACCTTAGTCTCTTGCATGGTAAGACAGTCAGCTGCTGCGACATCACTGGCCAGCTAAAGGTAAAGTTTTTCACGTGTTTTCTAGACTATAGTTATCAGCACCTCCCAAACATTTTATCCCTTATTTTTCTGGGCAAAACTTTTTCCCCCCTCTTTCTGGTCAATAAAAACAAGATTATTTTTGTCTCTAAAAGAAACTGTAATGTTTATAGCTAGTAGGCAAAGGGTATTAAAGATAAAAGAATTTCTTTGGGTGGTAGAGGAGTTTATCTTTTCATGTAGAGAAGCAGAGCTTAGAGAAACTTCCTTACCAATTTTTAACTGATCCTCTGTTAGAGAGTATGTGATCAGGAAAATCAGTTGTTCTTTTATGCCTAGGTGGTTGAAGGCCCTTAGAGCTAAGAGAGTTGCAGTCCAGAATTTGAAAGAGAAACTAATGAGGGAGAGGGGTTTGGAGGGAATGCCCAGTTTATATATAAAATAGTGCTGATGTTGACTTCTTACTGACAACATGCTTTATTGGTATGGGATGGGTATCCTTTATCTGAAATTCTTGGGAGCAGAAGTATTTTGATTTCAGATTTTTCCCCCAGATTTTGGAATATTTGTATAGACTTAACCAATTTAGCATCCCTAATTAAAAAAAAAAAAATCTGAATCTGAAATACTCCAAAATCTAAAATTGTTTGAGCATCATTTGGAGCTTGTCACATTAGGGATGCTTAATCCATACCTAAATTCTTTGTGCCAGGAGAAGATTTAAAATCAGTGGGTTGTTCAAATTAGAAAAAAATTGATGTTAATAAAAAGTTATGAACAATAAAACATTCTTTTGATTTATAGTTATTTCTTATTGAGAATTAAATGGTAGTTTGACACAGATAATTTGGCAATAGAGAGAGGAGGGAGGGAAGGATATAGAAGCAGGACATATCAAAGATCTTCAGGGAGTTCACTTTGTGGCTTTTAGACAGACAGTTATTTTAAATATGGGCTTCATTTATCCCTATAGGCTTGTCATTTACTTAGTTTTGAAGGTTTAGTAGTAATGTGAATAGTATATTTTATCTAATCACTGTGAGTGCTGCCATAACCCTCACTAAACAAATGGTATAGGACTAGGAAGACTCATTGACTTCTTCCTGTCTAACAGGGTATTAGTGATAGGCCTGGGACCAAAACCCAGTTGTTGGTAATTTGGGACCTTGTTGCTTACAGCGAGATAAGAATTATTGTTAAATTTGAACCACTGATCTTAGCAATAATGAGTAAATACATATTTATTAAATACCTACATGAAAATTCTCAGATAATTATATTTATCTCTATAGGACAGCTATTACATTTAAAAACAGTTTTAATTTTATAGCTATAACCAATATTCAGTTTTATGGTATCTTCTCATCTTATGTTCTAATTTGGGAAAATAAAAACTTTAGAAGTGATTTTAGCTTTCTTTGTCCCCCTTTTCCCTTGTACCAATCTATAGATACCACATAAGAGAGGGGAAATAATCTGGTAATGGCATATTACTGTCTAAGCAAACAAACAACAAACTTGCTTTTGCTCAAATAAGCTAATAAAACAATAGGTTCCATCCCAGGAAATGAATTCTATCATATTGCTTATTAAAATATTGTCAGTTTACTGTTAATTGATGATCTAAAACTTTCTTTTGTCAGTAATGCCCTCCACCCAATGTTCACATCCTAATCCCTGGACCCTATCTATATATTACTTCATACAACAGAAGGAACTCTGAAGATTTGATTAAATTAATGATCTTGAAGTTGAAGAATTAGCCTCAGTTATTCTGGTAGACACAATATAATTAAAAGGGTCTTTACAAAAAGGAAACCAGAGGTCTTAGTCAAAGAAGGAGATGTGATAACAAAAGCAGAGTTTGTAATAGTGTAAAACCAGGAAGCAAAGAATATTGGAAGCCTCTAAAAGATAGAAAAAAAGTAAAGTTCTACTGACTCCTTTATTTTGGTCCCGTAAGATCCATTTTGGACTTCTGACCTCCAGAACTGTAAGACAATAAATGTCTATTGTTTTAAACCAATACTTGGTGGTAATTCATTATAATAGCATTAGGAAACTAATACAGAGGACTGTGCATTTGCAGTTTTGAAAAATAAAATGTAACAGGAGTGTATAGTTTATAAAACTTGTTAGTCTTTATTAAATTAGAGCATTGTAAAGACATAGGGACAGGTATACACATAAACCAAAGGACAGATTGTTGGCTTGCGTACAATTAAATGGGAGGATTGGAACAAGAATAAAATATTCTGATGCCTAAATTTGTTTTGTTTTGTTTTGTTTTACAGTGCTGGGGAAAGAACTCAGGGCCTTGTGCATGCTAGGCAAGCACTCTACCATTTATCTATTCCCCTAGTCCTCAACCCCTAGTTTTGAATTGTTTTTAAAGTTTTTGTTGATTTGTTTCTATGTTTTATTCATTAGATGGTGTTGGTAAAATTTATTAGGAAATAAATTTTTAAATGTTTATCATTTTAAAATACTTATTTCAACTAAGTTATATAGTAATATTAATTAATTGGAAGAGTGCAGAAAACAAACATACACCTTTTCTTTCTCCTTCTAAAATATTAAATTGTTCTACCAGAATAGGAAAAGTTTTTTATATTTTGAAAGTTCTATGAAATATTTAGCTTTTTTTAAGTGTTTATTATTAGGTCTGGCAGTACAAAGGTCATTAACAGTTATAACCATAGTGTGAAATAATTGGTATATCTTTTACTCCCTTCTTCCTCCAATTTTGTATAATAATGAACATTGGCCTGCTCTTAAATTGTTTTATTTTTCTCTATTAGTGTGTATGTGTATATATGTATAGTGTGTGTATTTATAAACAAATATTCACAACAAAATTTCCATGATAAAAGAGACATTTGGTATGAGGCACAAAATAGCTGTGACTTAGAAGGCATAGGTTCTAAATCCACTTCCTATCTTCACTGCTCTAGTGCTCTGTGACCTTGGGCAACCCACCTGTCTTCATGGGTCTTAATATGTTCACCTTTCAAATGACAGTTTGGAATTTCTTGTTTAAGATGGTAATGAAACACAAAAAAAAGAACCATGGCAATATCAGTGAATTAAGGTTTTAAAAAATTTCTGAAATATTTAAAGTTGTTGGAATCTTGATAAGATAAAACAGCAGAGGAAGTGAGAATAAATAAGTTAGTCATTTGTAATAAGAAAGACAATCTTTCTTTAATAGATCCCCAAGAGGCTGTGAATATAGAGATGACAAGTATAGAAAATGAAACAAGTGGCTAAAATTAGGGATATTAATAAAAAATATGTCTGTGAAATAGTTGTGCTCACAATATTTCCACCGCTTTCCCCATGCTCAGCATTTGTCCCTAGAGAGCTTATAAGTTAGTGAAGAATTATTAAATTGGGATCCAGAGAAAGACAGAAGCCCAGTGTGGGGAGCCCAACATTTGAGGTTGTCTTTCCCTTGGGGACATTTAAATTCTAAAAGGGGCAGATGAAATATTTGACTAGTGCTTTGGACTGTCTTATGGCTAAGAGATAGGGATTAGAGTTCAGGGCTTTCTAACAGAACCTAGCAAATTTCCTTTGCTTTGTATTGGGACCAAGAGTTACATCCTAGAAGTAAAGAAACCAGAGAGAGAGGTAAGTCCATGGAGGCACATCTCATTTGCTGAACTTCTACAGAAGTGAACCTAAATTGTTAGTGTCCCCATATGCTTATCAGAAGTAAATATAAATTCTTTCTGGAGGAAGTTAGCATTGTGCTAGGTATCAATATTTCTAGGTAACAGTTTTTACAAAGCAAGATCTAGCACACAATAAAAAATAACTAAACATACAAGGCAATAAGACAAGATCCAACAGAAACAGATTCACAAGAGGTATTGGTATTATTATAGTCACATTTTAAAGTAATTATGATGATATGTATGTTCAAGGTAATAAAAGGCAAGATTAAAATTTTAGGTATAGAAATGAGGACTTTTTTTTAAATGAGGACTTTAAAAAGAGAACTAAATGGAAATTCTAGAACTTAGAACTATAATAACTGAATTAAGAATTTAATGAGTAAATTTAACAACATATTAGATATAACTGAAGGAAGAATTAGTTACCTAGAAGATATATCAGCAAAAATTTTCTAGAATAAAGCCTGGAGAGACAAAAAGAGTAGGAAAACTATAAAAGAGAGAATATATTAATTTTTTGTTACTGAATAATAAATTACCACAAGATTAATGACTTAAAACAGCCCATATTTATTATCTCATGGTTCTTTAGGTTAGAAATCTGAGCCAGCTTGCCTGTAGTCTTGGCTCAGCATCTCACTTGAAGGCTGAAACCAAGATGTTGCCTGGGCTGGGCTCTTACATAGAGACTCTAGGGAAAAGTCTTTTTCCAAGTTTATTTCAGTTGTTGAAAGACTCTAGTTCCTTACTACTCTAGGTCTGAGGTCCCCAATCCTGTTCTTTCAACCAGAGGTCATTCATTGCTCCTAGAGGCTGCGTATTTTCCTTCTCAATTGACCCCCGCTTTATCTTCAAGTCAGCAATGGCATGACTAGTACTTCCTATGAAGCATATCTCTTACTTCCCTGCTTTCCACCAGCCAGTGTAAACTCTGTTTTTAAAGGGCTCTTTTAAGAAGCCTGGGCAATCAATGTAATGAGATCCCATCTTAAAAAAACAAGACGAAAAACAGAAGGAAAAAAAAAAAGAAAATGAAAGTTCGAAAAGGATACCATTTAAAATAGGATAACATTTTTTCTTATTACATTTGTAGGTGAAAAATCATAAAAAAAAATGGGAAAGACCTCTACAAAAGCTAAAATATATTAGAAGAAATAAACAATGGTGGAATATATCATGTTTATGAATTATATAATGAATAAATTAAGGTATCAGTTTTCAAACTTGTCTGTAGACTGATTATAACCTACATCTAAATAGCCTTTTCTTAAAAAATGAAATTAATAAGATGATTCTAACAATTACATGTAAAATTAAAGTTTCAAGAATGATCAAAATACCCTTTAAGAAAAAGGGGGAAAGACTCTTACAGATACAAAGACTAACTAGGAAACTGTGGTGATTTGATGGTGTGATGTGGATACAAGGTGAGACAACAGAGCAGTGGAATACCATAAAGAACCTAGAAACAGAATAATACACAGATGGGCTTATGATTTATTATAGTAGTGGTCTTACCAAGCATTGGGGAAAGGATAGTCTTTTCAGTAAATGGGCATATTAATATTTACATGGAAAAAAGTGAAATTTGACCCCAACCTCACATTATATACAAAATTCAATCTCCGTTGAATTGCTCTGAATGTGAAAGAAAAAGTATTAAAGCTATTTAAATTTAATATAGGAGGATTTTTTTCATGATCTTTGGGGTAAAAGACATCTTTAAACAAGATATAAAAAGCATTCATCATAAAAGATTCATAAATTTATATTAAAATTAAAATTAAGAAACTAGAAAAACAAGCGTAAGCATAAGAAGATACAGTCTGAGCAGGCATGGTGGCTCATGCCTGTAATCCCAGCGGCTCAGGAGGCTTAGCAGGAGGATCACAAGTTCAAAGCCAGGCTCAGCAACGGGAAGGTTCTAAGCAACTCAGTGAGACCCTGTCTCAAAATAAAATACAAAATACGGCTGGGGATGTGGCTCAGTGGTCAAGTGCCTCTGAGTTCAATCCCTGGTACCTGCCCCTCCAAAAAAAGAAGATACAGTCTACCTTTCATATCCCTAGGTTCTGCAGATTGAAAATATTCTGAAAAAATATTCCATCTGTACTGAACACGTACAGACTTCTTACCCTGTTATTTTTCCCTAAACAAAACAGTATAACAACTATTTATACAGTATATACATTATATTAGGTATTATAATTAATATAGAGATAAAGTATATGGAAGGATGTACATAGGATATATGCAAATACCATACCATTTTATGTAAGGGACTTGAGTATCTGTGGAGGGTTCTAGGTCCAATCTTCCATGGATACTGAGGGATGAGTATAGACTGACCAAAGTCTCTTATTCCGAATATATAAAGAGCTCTAATCAATAAAATAATCAGAGACAATCAAATAAAAAATATGTTGTCATAAAAGAGGAAATTCAAATAACTGATAAACAGAAAAAATATGCTTAATGTCATTGTTCATCAGGGCAATGCAAATTAAAGTTGTATTCTCATTTATATAATGAATACCACTGTACAGTCAGCACAATGGTTAAAAATTAAAATGTAGATAATACCAAGTATTGGTGAGAATATAGAACAGCTCACATACAGCTCCCACAGGTAAACTTTTTGTTTAGTGCAGGTAGACCTAGAAATTAATAGAATAACTTTGGAAATGTATACCAAAATAGAATATATTCATTCCCACTCTTAGCTATTAACTTATCAGAAATATATGCGTAGGGAACCTGGACCTGAATAAAGAATGTTTGTGACAATATTTATTACAGTTACTTGAAGACTAAAAGCAACTAAAATATCTGTCAATGTTAGGTGATATAGTCATGAAATGAATATTATAACAATGACAGAATGAATTATAACTATACAGAATAATGGGTGAAACTCATAAATACAATGTTGAACAAAAGAAATCATATATAGATTTCAAAAACCAGACAAAAATAAACTATGGGGCCTTAAGGAAGTGTGTTTAGCAAGTGAAAGCAAAGAAGTGATTACCATAAAAGCCAGAAGTAGTTCTTGTCTTTGGTGGACAGGAAGGATAACAGTTGGAAGGGTTGTGTGAGGAGAACTTTGAGCAGCTGATTGAACATGGCTCTTTATGATAAATCATTGATCTGAAGAACAAAACACAAAATTCAGGAATAAATATCAGATAGACTGCCTCCTTGCCAACAGTACTCAAAGATGGAAATCAGTGAAGCAATGGCCTTCAAGTTCTGAGAGAAAATTGATTTTTAACTTAGAAGGAAAATTATCAATGCAAGATGAGGGCAAAGTAAGGCTCTTTCTCTTCTACGTACTTTTTCTGGGGAAATTCCTTGAGGATGGACTCTAATAAGAAAGACAATGTCATAACGTGTAACATGAGAAACAAAAGAGGCAGTGAACAGAAATCCCAGGTTAATAGCTATGTAGTAGGCTTTAAAAGAAGCTCCAAGATGCATGTATGGTGAGTGGCAGCAAAGGTCATGTGATATTTAGAAAATGAAATGTGATCCCAGCTCTATAACTAGTAATATTTACTTGTTCACATTCAGTGTATTGGTTTTCATTTAAACACATCCTAAGGAGGAAACACAGAATACTTAGCTTAAATATAAAATAAATATGTTAGTAAGCTTAACCATTTATGACTGAATTTTGGAAGAAAAAGGAGGATGGTAGAGAGTAAAAGAAAGGAGATAGGGGATGCAATAAAATTGTCTCATTTCACATACTTGGAAGTCCAGAAGTACCTTTGAAAACTGATGGAACAAGAAGTTTAGGCATATTATTTAAAGATATAAAGGCAACCAAAAAAAAAAAAAAACCCTAAAATTAACATAAGATCAAAACTGGGAGGTGTTAGGAATTTCAAGTACATGGCTAAATCCTTAGTTTTTATTAATAGGTAGCAAATAGTTACTTTCTAAAGTTGGTAAATGAATAAATAGTGATTAAAAATATTTTTTTTCTGAAGCTAAAAAGTGATCACAAGAACCCAAACCAGAAATACTTGGAAGTCATTGCTTCTGGAGTCAGAGCCAGGAATGAAGAAGCATGTGTCTACTCAGATGCTTAAAATAGGCCCATTTGGCTCATTTTGGACAAAATGTTTTTAACTGACAAAAAGTATATGTTTATCGTGTAGAGCATGTGGTTTTTAAATGTGCATACATAATGAATAGCTAAATTGAGCTAATTTACATATGTATTACTTCACAAACTTCAATTTTTGTAGTGAGAATGCTTTAAATCTATTCTCAGCAATTTTCAAGACTATACCATGTTATTAACTGTAGTCACCATGTTATACAGGAGAAGGCAGATTTAACTCATAACTCCTGTCTAACTGAAATTTTGGACAAAACTTTTAAAACCAAGATGTGTCTGTTTTCAAATTGTTGAATCTGATAAATATTTTGATATAAATGAACATAAATAGATTAATCTTTAATATTTTATGATTCATGTGATTGGCAAGTGGATATGTAGATTTATGTATGTGTATACACATACATGTACTATGAAATAAATTAAAGAAAAAGTAGTTAAGAATGACATTTCAAGTAATTCTTAACCAAATGCTATGGTGACAGCCTTCAACTTAAAAATAGATTGAATTAAATTAGAGTTGTTTGGCCAAAAAGCATCATTAAGAGAAAAGAATAAATAAATAAATAAAAACAATAAAATAAGTAAATAATTAGGAGCAATATTTTAAATGATGCTTAGGTTCTCTGATGTTCTTAAGCTATTTTTACCCCTAATGATTAATCAAAAGGTAATAACCCTAATAATGGTATTTAGTGCTAGGGTGAAACCTGAAAATATGCCATTAGGCTACTCAATTTTCATGTCTATTTCCTGGAGGAAAATGAACACCAAATTTAATCATGGAACTTGAAATGCTGGAAACAGAGACTCTGGATTTTATTCTTACTATAATAGGAGGAAGTATTTCTAGCAAAATTTATATATAGCAATTGATTACATTAGAGATTTTGTATCTTGGGGATTTACCACGAACTGAGATTTTGGCTTCTATTTCTTTTTAAGATTCTTTTGTCTGTGAAAAATATCATCAGAATTTAGATTGATTAAATTCTCTTCATGAGCTTAACCATTTCCTCTGCTTTGATGCTCCTTAATATATTTTACTTACTGATAATAGTGAATATTTTCAATTTCTTGACCTGAAGATTTCATTTCTTCACCAGTCTTAGATGCTCTGCATTAAATTACCTATAATAATCTCAACGAACATGATGAAAGTTTAATGTGCAAAGGATCCCTGTATCCCATCCTAATTGCAGCTGAAATTTCCATGACTCCATGCAAGAGTTAGTCCATCCTGCCATCTTGGCCAATTCACTTTTCTCTTCTGGTGTACAAGTCCCTTTACTGGAAACAAGTAGAAAGATTTTCCCACATTATTCATTTTAAAAGATAATTTATTGGATACATATATTTCCATTGTTATTTTTTCTAAAATCATCCTAATGGATTGTTTATTATATTTCCTAATTATAGTGCTGCTTTTGATACAGTTCTTGGGATAAATGTTGCAGTCAAGAAACTAAGTCGTCCTTTTCAAAATCAAACTCATGCAAAGAGAGCTTACCGTGAACTTGTCCTCCTAAAATGTGTCAATCATAAAAATGTAAGTTATGTATTTGTTTCCTCTGTGCGTATGCTTTGGTGTTGTCAGTGATATGATAATCTTTTGGAGATTCATTAAATTTAGACCTAGGATAAATGAGAAAAAAAGCCTATTAAAATGATTATATTTTATTGATAAAATTCTTAATCATCACTGGGAAGATTGAAGTTAGAAAAAGGATTCATCATCCATAGGAATTTAGGTCACTCAACTAAAGAATGCCAATTAATCCTGTGACACTTATTTCTCTATAAACACTACTCTGTCACTATAAAACAGTAACATATATTGACCTAACAAATTTAAAAACAACTAAATATTTTTTGGAAAAAAATTTTTTGAAAGATGTACTTTTTACTTTGTATACAGAGATCTCTGTTTTAAATACATGTTTTTAGATGATGTGACATTCAGGATAGCTGTACTTGTCATCTCCACAGAAATCAAAACACTAAGTTTTGAGAAGAAATACTATATCTCTAGAAAAATGAGGTTTGGTCAAGTGTACTCTATGTCCTACTATGATTTCTGAGCATTTTTGATTTTTGATAACCTGGCCATGTGGTGAAATAATAAAATGGGAAATCTTAGAGATTTTAGAAATCAATTCATGAGGACCACCCCACTGCCTTTTTGTTTTAAAGAGAGGGAAGAATAGTTAAGATTACACTAAACTTTATATGGTTCCGTTTGTTTTAACATTTATGCTAGATCTTTCTGGTGTAGGGACATTAAATACAAACCTAAGATGGATTCATTTTTTTGAATCAGTGGTTTAAGTTGGTCTTAATTTCTTAAATAGATGCTTTATTTTATTTAAAAAAATTTCTATGTTATATAATATATGGTTTTATTTATTTTTTAATTCAAACAATATATATATAAGAAAGCAAAAATTCCCGAGTTCCTCCATCAACAGATCACTAGCATTAACATTTTTTGATGAGCATTCTTTCACATATGTGTGCACATTTATATAAACAAGATTATATTATTCTTCATCCTGGTTTATAATGTCAGTAGATCCCATATACTTTAATGAACATAGATATAAGTCATTTTTTAAATTGGTTCCATAATACAGATGTACAATGATTTATTTAACAAATCACACATCATTGGATATTATTTCTAGTTTTTTGTGGTTATAAGCAATGCTACAATGAGCACTTATACATGAATCTTTGCACCTTTATCCAGGTGAATTTCTTGGCCAAGATTGCTGACCAAAGAATATTCATACTTCTGGTTTTAATATATGCTGACAAACTGACATCAGGGGAGGCTGTCAGTTTTGTACTTTCATTAAAATATCTAAGAATGTCTTCTGCTTCAGAATTCCCTAACATTACATATTGTTGGTTTTTTGTTTGTGGTTTTTCTTTTTTTGCCAGTTTGATAGATAACAAATGCTATTTTTTTTTTTTTTTTTTTTTTTGGTACCAGAGGTTGAACCCAGGGGTAGTTAACCATGAGCCACATCCCTAGCCCATTTGTGTATTTTATTTAGAGACAGGGTCTCACCAAGTTGCTAAGTGCCTCACTAATCTGCTGAGACTGGCTTTGAACTCTCAATCTGCCTGCCTCAGCCTCCTGAGTTGCTGAGATTACAGGCATATGCCACTGTACCCGGCTGACATATATTATCTTATTTGTGAAGTTGAATTTCTTTTTGTATGTTTATGAATCAGTTTTTATTTAATTGAAAACTTGCTTTTCAGGGTCTTTGTCCATTTTCATTTTCATCTCTTTCTTGTGCATTTTTAGGTTTTTGTATATTCAAACAATGAACTTCTTTTCACATTTATCATTATGCTTTTGCCATACTGATTTTTAAATCCATTTTTTTGTTTTGTTTTAATTTAATCAGATATACAAAGTTTGCTGCCATGCTTATAAAATATTTTTTTGTACCAGGATTAAATAAATGTTTATTCATATTCTAATGTTTTATAATTTCTGGTTCTAGATTTAAAACTTTGTTCCATTTTGAGTTGATTTTGATATAAGGATATATGGATACAATTTTATTTTTTCTGTAATTAACTAGTCATCCAATCCTAGACAGTGAAAAATTTATTTTTCCCTTGGTCATTTGAAATGACTGAGGAGGTATGTTTGGTGTGCAGAGCAATGAGACATCGTTTACAACTATGCAGGCCAAGGAAGAGGTCTGCAGTGCAGTCAACTCTTTAATCCTCTTTAAGTAAACACGTACTGCTATGAGGCATTTCATCTTTATCACACCAAAAACTATAAGCTAAGCCTTCATATTTCAAAACTTTTTAATTTTGTACGTAGTATTTAAGTTTTCAGAGTTAATATATTACTTTAATTAGTGTTTTCCTACCCATAATTTTACCTCTTTTACTTTCAGAGCCAAAATGACATTCATTGTTTAAATTCTGTAATAGTAGTTTAGGTTACTAGAGATATATAAAAGTGATTTGATTAAAAGTTTGTCTTCATTTGATGTTTAACTTTTTTAAAATGCCATGTAATAGAATATTTTGGTAAAAACCTTAATAATAATAATAATAATAAAATATTGAGTTCTCTGATTTTTTTTCTAATTCTAATACATTTTAATGTACAACTTTTATAATCAAGTAGAGTCATCTGAGATACTGATATATAATTTTTCTTTTCAGATAATTAGTTTGTTAAATGTGTTTACACCACAAAAAACTTTAGAAGAATTTCAAGATGTGTAAGTATCATTTTTATTTGGTAACATACAATAAAAATCACTGAACATTTTAAAGTAACTGCTTTTTATGTTTAGAAAATGTAGGTGACCTTGTAGTTTTGTTGATATCATAGATACTTTTGTCTGAGGTTGACAAATACTAAGAAAAATAGATCATAATATTCAGATATTTGTTCCCAGAATGTTGTCATCTCTATAGCAGGCAAAGGATAATGGAAAGAATTTCTGTGAGCACAAAGTGTGCATTAATACTGCTACCCTTATAGTTGTACTGAACTATAAAATGTTTTCTTCAGGCCCCGATATCCAGAATTGCAGGGTTTGGGTATTTAGAACTGTTATTTGAAATGATATGTCATTAAATATCATGTGTTTCCAGACCTCTAAACAGAGCCATCTTACTAACAGTGAAATAGAATACTAATTTATATTTTGAGACATAATGCCCAACTTCATCCTAAATTTATTGATGTATTTGGTCAATTCAATTTGATTGCCCACCATATGTTATACATTTTCTTGGATTTGCTATACATTTATGATCAATACAAGCAAAAATTCCTTTTATTACTTATGAATTATATATGATAAACTCCCTCCTAGAGCCTTGCTGGGAAAGCTAGGAAAGACAGACAATAAATATAATATATAAGGAAAATGTGTAGTTCATCAGAATGCGTTCAGTGCTTTGGACAAAAAGTCAGGCTGGGTCAGGGAATCAGAAATACTGGGGACTGGGAATCAGGCTGCAATTTTAAATAGGGTGGTATATTGGTCAGGGTTCTTTGGAGAGACAGAACCAATAGGAGATGTATGTAGATATGTGAGAGGGAATTTATTAGGAAAAAATGGCTCACATGATTATGGTGGCCAAGAAGCCTCATGACAGGCCATTTGCAAGCTGGAGATTCTGGATGCTGCTAGCATGGCTCAGTCCCAGTCAAAAGACTGCAGATCAGGAAGCCAATGGTGTAACTTTTAGAATGAGGCCAAAGGCCTGAGTACTAAGGAGGCTGCTAATGTACAAGTCCCAGAATTAAAAAAAAAAAAACAGGGAGCCTAGAGTTCTGATATCCAAGGCAGTAGAAAAGTCTCTCAGCTCTTGGAGAAAAGTCCAACTCACTTTCTGTGTTTGATCTCTTTGGGCCCTGAGCCAGTTAGATGGTGCTTGCCCACACTGATGACAGATCTTCCCTACTTAGTACACTCAGTCTCAACATGCTATTCTCCTTCAGAAACATGTTCCTAAACACACCCTGAATAATGCTTTACCAGATTTCCTTAGTGTAGCCAAATTGACACCTAAAATGAACTATCACAGGGTGATTAGGGAAATACCTCAGTGAGTTGGTGACATTTGAAGAAAGCCTTGAAGGAAGTGAGAGATTTGGTCCTATAGATATTTGGAGTAAGTGCAATTGAGATAGAATAAACAGTGTAAAGGAATAGCAGTGAGAACTCTCCCCATGGTTGTGAAGTCCTCCTAAAGGCCAGTGTAGCTAGAGTTGGGGCAGGGAGGAAAGTGGTTTCAGAAAAGTGGTATGCTTAGATACTGCAGTAAGAAGGTCCCTTCACTCTGAACCTATAATATTTCGAGTAGAGCAGTGAGCTCCCCTGGCTTTTGTTTTCAAAGAATAATTGTTCAGGGATAGAGAACCCTCTGTAAGGGGTAGGATCCCAGTTAGTAAGAGAAGTTATTACAGCTACTCATGTAATAGATTATGGTGGGTAATAGGGTGAAGAGAGGAGACTGGAACCCAAAACTGTTTTGAAGGTAAAGTTGCAGTATTTGCTGATAGGTAGGATGTGTGGTATGAGAGAGAGGATTCGAAAACCACACCTGGATGTTTGAGCACCTTCATGAGGAAGGAGCTCTGAACTGAGATGAGGAAAGTTATGAGAAGAGCAGATTAAGGGTGGGGAGCAGGAGGAACCAGGTGTTCAGTTTTTGACATGGACATTCACTTATTGGACATCCAAGTGGAACTTTGAAGTATACAGGTAGATAAGTGAGCCTGGGATTCAGGAGAGAAGTATGTGTCAAAGTTTGGAATTTGGGAAACTGTAAATGGTACTTAAAGCTGTGAGTCTGGAATTCACCAGGACAGTGTATGTAGTTAGAGAAAAGGGCCAAAACTGATTTCTGGACACTCCAATAGGAAGCTGTGGTCAGGGTATGAAAGGTCAGGATAATCAGCCAGGACCAGGCCACTGGATTTAGCAACATGAAGGTCTTGAGGACAGTTTCAGCAGAATGATAGAGGCACAAGTCTGATCAGAATGTCATTAAGAAAAAAAATGGATGAAGAATTATAGTTAGCAAGTATAACTACCTCTTTGGGGAGTTAAGCCTGAAGAGGGAGCCAAAAGGTGGAGAAGTAGGTGGTGGGGAAAGTGGAATTTAAAGTTTCATTTTTGTTGTTGTGTGATCGCTTTTTTAAAATATGCTTTTTTTAAAAAAGTAAATTTAGAGTCATAGTGAAATTGAGCAGAAGGTGCAGAGTCTCCATATATCCTCTCCCCCTTTACAGAGCCTCTCTATTATTAGCATCCCCCACCAGGAGAGTTCATTTGTTAAAGATTGATGAACCTATAACAGCATGGTCTATATCTTGGTAAGAATAATCAAATAGAAAAAAGTAGAAGAATTTGTATGAGATTCTATTTGCTGTGATATAAAAATTGTTTTGTTTTTAACTTGAAATCAAGACATTGAGTAAGTTAGTTTTTTTATGTCCTTTGGAAACTTTTTACAAAGTTCTATTATACATTTGATTCTTTTTAAGATACCTTATATATATTTAGACAAAATAAGTTATCTTTTTACATTAGACAATGAGATGATTAGATAAGTTATTGCTATTTCATAAAAATTCTGGTTTAATAAACAAAGAAATGTTATATAATTTTCATGTATATAGCTGATGTTTTTTGTTTTGTTTTGTTTTTAAAGAGAGAGAGAGAATTTTTGGTATTAATTTTTCAGCGGACACAGCGTCTTTGTTTGTATGTGGTACTGAGGACCGAACCCGGGCCGCACGCATGCCAGGCAAGCATGCTACCGCTTGAACCACATCCCCAGCCCCATAGCTGACGTTTTTTGTTTGTTTGTTTTTATCCCAGGTATTTGGTTATGGAACTAATGGATGCTAACTTATGTCAGGTTATTCATATGGAGTTGGATCATGAAAGAATGTCCTACCTTCTTTACCAGATGCTTTGTGGTATTAAACATCTACATTCAGCTGGTATAATTCACAGAGTAAGTAGTGATAACATAATAATTTTATTTTTAAAATAACCATCATTTGGTTGTCACAATCCTCTAAATTAAAAAAAAAAAACTTAATTTTTTAAAGAAATTCAACAGTGTTAAAAATTCAGATATACTATAGTATATTTTGTTATATTTCAAAACATTGTTCAGATCAGAAAACATTTTTGGTACTCTGGCACAGGGATGAGGGAGCTATAGGGATATAGCTCCTGCAGCTCAGTCTGGTACTTCAGAGGAATCCTTTTTTGTTGTTTTTTTTTTTGTTTTTTGTTTATTTTAACTTAGAGAAAAATTGCAAGAATATGACAAGAGAATTCCCAAATAACATATTCCAAATTTCTCCAAGTGTTAACATTTTTGCCATATTTGAAATATCCTTTTTTTGAGCAAGGAATTTAGGTTTGGGAAGAGGGAAAATTAGAGCCCAAATAGTATGATGGAGTTACCTGTACTGTCAGGAAATAATACTTAAAAACCAGAGAGATAAATGTAATTCTCCAAGTTGGTTGTATACATTTTTATCATTTTGACTTGTACTGCTATATAAGTAGAACATCATGATAGAATTTTTTTAAGTACCTAAAATGTTGAGTGAAACTAGCAGCAGAGATAATACATTTTTATTGGAATTAGATAGTCTTAGCATCCCCTAAATCATTTTTTAAATTTTTTATTTGTTCTTTTTAGTTATACATGATAGTAGAATGTATTTTGACATATCATACATACATGGGATATAACTACCCATTCTTGTGCTTGTACATGATGTGGAGTTACACTGGTCATGTGTTCATACATGAACACAGGAAAGTTACATCTGATTCATTCTACTGTCTTTCCCATTTCCATCTTCCCCTTTCCCCCATTCACCCTGTTCAGTCCAGTGAACCTCCACTCCCTGCCTCTGTTGCCTGTTCTGTAATCAGCATCTGCATATCAGAGAGAACATTTGGCCTTTGGTTTTGGGGGATTATCTTATTTCACTTAGTGTGATAGTCTCCAGTTCCATCAATTTACTTGCAAATGCCATAATTTTATTCTTCATTAAGGCTGAGTGATATTCCTTTGTGTGTATATACCACATTTTCTTTATCCATTCATCTGTTGAAGGGCACCTAGGTTGGTTCCATAGCTTAACTATTATGAATTGAGTTGCTATAAACATTAATGTGTCTGCATCACTGCAGAAGGCTGATTTTAAGTCCTTTGGATATATGCTAAAGGGTGGGTCAAATGGTAGTTCCATTCCAAATTTTCTGAGGAATCTCCACACTGCTTTCCAGAGTAGTTACACCAATTTGCAGTCCCACCAGGAATGTGAGTGTACCTTTTAGATGTCATGCCACTGAACAGAAGCTTCCCACAGTGGCACCCACCCAGAGAGGGCAGAGACCTGGCACATCATTCTCCTAGAGGCCAGCACTCTGATAAGCATCTGGTTTGCCCACCAGAGTGCTGTTGTTTAAAGTGTAGTCTTTGCTGCCACCAAGTGGTCAATTAAAATAATATAAGTGGTTATGGCAAATTTACTTTAAAAACTGAAACACTAGACTCCTGGATTAAAAAATAAAGATTCCTAATGAACCATTCTATTTATACTCCTAAAATTTTCACAGGCCTTTAAATAATATAAGTAACTCTTAATATCTCATAAATGCATTTATTTTCTGTTAAATTCATGCTTTAGAATAATTTCTTAGATTCTTAGGCCCTAGTAATTTTGGAAGGGGAAACAATTTGCCTTACTTGCTCCTCCCCTCTTTGGCCCAGTGGTAAGTGGGAAAAGAATATCACCCAGTGAGAATTACAGCACATACTTGCCTTTATGAAATATCCTGTCTTACAGCCCAGGGTCCATTCTTACCAACCAGCAGGCAGGTCAGAAAGGACCCAAAGTGTATATGGATTGCCTTCCAGAGTGTTTAGAAACCTATGAAGACCTGAGAGAACGATTTCATGACCCACCTCTGCACCATCTTCGCCCTTTAATAACTGGGTTCCTGTGTTCCTCCCCTTGGAAATGGATTTTCAGTTATATTTATTTTCCTGTCAATATTTTGAACATGGACTTCACAGCACTGATCTTTTATTTGCTTGAGGTGTTTGTTTGTTTTAAGGGGGAGTAGTATGTTCTTATTGCAGAACCCTGTTTTTTTCCCGGCCATCTAAGTCTGTCAGTACCTCAGATGTTTCAGTACCTCAGGTCTTTCATCAGTTTCACCTTGTCAACAAGCCTCTCTTGGAACCTCAGTTCCACCCCTATTTGTTTTGGCTGCCATCATATCTGATACAGAAGACTACCCTGAATTTCCCCCAACATTTTCCTGGGGAGTTCTTTCACCTCCCTCCCAGTGTGGATTTGCTGCTTCCTGACCCTCCTTATCACTCTCTCTGATTACTCTCTAATTGTGGATGGGATATATCTTCCAATAGCTTCCTAAAAAATGGTACATGGATGGAAAGCCTGTGAGGAGAAAAAGTGGAAGTGAGTCAGAAGAGCTTGGAAAGCAGTCAGAGGGCAGTACAGCAGTCAGAGGTCTCAAATGTCTGGAATTCTCTACTCTATCCTTTACATCCTTAATAGTTTGGTTGGATGTAGAATTCTTGGTTATAAATCAGCTGCCTTCAGATTGGTGAATGCAGTATTCTTTTTTTCAGAATTCCTTTCATAGAATTCCAAGATGTTTGTATTATTTCTTTCAAAACGCCTTCTTCAGAGCTGGGAATATAGCTCAGTTGGTAGAGTGCTTGCCTCTCCTGCACAAGGCCCTGGGTTCAATCCCAAGCACCAGGGAAAAATAATAATAAAAGTTATTTTTCATTTATTTTTTAAATCAAAAAGTCAGGTTTATGAGAAATTAAAAAAAAAAAAAAAAAACTCTTCACTCTGTTCTTTATTCTCTCTTCCTCCAAAGCATAATTTAGTTAGAATTTTAAAGTTCCTTTTTTCTAGCATTTTGTTCTTGTTGCAAGGAGTACTACCACATCTCTGAGGGTAAATTTTTTTATATATTTTGTATTACTCTGTGCATTGTTTATCTCTTCCCTTTCTTTTTCATTGTGGTTGGTCCCTACCTGTAATGTGGAAGGTTTTCATCTAATAGCCACTCTTTGTGGTCTAATCACATTTAAGACTAAAACATTAGAAGGCTGACTGGAAGTGCTAAATATATGAGCAGTTTTATTGGCTGACAGGTTTCTTTAGAGCAATAGGTATCATTGTCTATAGACTTTTCTCTGGGGGCCATTTAGTTTCTCTAGAAAAGCCTCCTCCAGTCTCTTATGGAGGCATATAAGTTTTGCTGCTGGCATTTTAGGACTGTGTGGGGTGGAGCTAGGATTCTTATGTGGCAGAAGAGGCTTCCTCTGAAGAGCACAGTCCCCAGGCTGGATCCTTTTCCCACACACTTCCCTGTACTTAATACCAGTGTATTTACTAGTATAATGCCTTCAGCCCTTGAGTCAGGCTTCAGTTTCATGGCCTTCATGTAATAGGCCAGCAGTAGTGTGGAAGAAATAAATGCTTAACTTTTAGGATGGAGATGAGGATATGGGAGATCTACCTGCTCCTTACCTGGAATTGAAAATATAAATCCCTCAGTGTTCTACTCTTTGCCTTCCCCTGCCTTCCATAGTACCAGTGGTTCACTTCCTGGGTCTTTCCTGAATCTAATAGTCCAAATTATCTTACTTTGGATCTCATCTCAGTGGTTAGAATCTCCTTAACCCAGGAATCTATTGCTTTTCTCCCGCTTCCCATCCTCACAGATCATGTTTCCATTGAAAGCATCAGCAGTCCACAGTGGGATTAGACATGCAGGAGATTTACTAGAAGAAGGCCTATGAGGGGGGAGAGTGGGAGCAAGTCAGAAGAGCTGGGAAAGTAATCAGAGGATAGTACAGACTTGACCCCTAGAAAAATGAAACAAGGTTAGTGAGACAATTGCAGGTGACAGTATGACTCTAAAAAGCTTTGGCTTGGACAGAGAACTCTTCAAATCAACCATCAGTGGACTCTGGTGTCCACAGGAATGGGCCCACCTCCATTCTCCTGCCTACTAGTCACTTGCTGAGAGCCATCTTGCGGGGCAAGGCCATGGAGTGAATAGAGTAGTAGGTTCAGGAAGCAGTAGCTGAAGCCATCATCACTTGTACTTCTGCAATAGGAGACCGTCTAGTACATTCCCATGGCCCCCATCCTCCAGCCTTCTCATCTCTACTTCTCTATATGGATTGGGGAGCATCTTCCCTCTGGTTTCCATGATTGCTTCTTCCCCAGGGAAAGTTTGGAAGATGGAGGTTAGTGGGACAAGATCCTCTCAGTGCAAATGATCTCTGAACTACGTGAGAGTTCATTCTCTTCCTTCTCCATTATTCATTCTCAGAGCTATCACTTTGGCAGGTGTCTGTGGTGTACCTAGTACACAACCCAAACCTTCACTTCCAAGGGGTCTGAGTCCTGTGGCTCACAGTAGGCCACTAGGTCCTTGAACCCACCCATTGGACATCCCCCCAGTCCCTAATTGTGTGGCTGTAACTGATATAATTTGCAGTATGAGTAACTCCTACATTAGTTCCTTGGCCTGTGAGGTAAGAGTTATGAGGACAGGGAAGGCCAAATGGACACCTGAAACTGCCTTCCTCAAGATAATAAAATCATTCTTGTACCCTGCAAGATAGAGATTAGCTTAACCATTAAAACTTCAAGGATGCAAGGATGATGGTCCCTCTTACATCTCAGTTTAATTCATTTGTCCAGCCCTTGAAGACACTAGATGGATCCTGAAGAACAGCCATAGATTATCATAGCCTTAACTATCTAGTAATCCCATTTGCAACTTCCGTGTCTGGAAAGTGTAGTTGATAGAACAGATTACTAAGGCTTTAGGTTCAGCATATTGATTGGGTAAATGCATTCTTCTATACTGATTACAAAAGAAGGTCACTAGCAGCTCAGGAGGTGAAGGCAGGAGGATTGCAAGTTCAAAGCCAGCCTCAACAACAGTGAAGTACTAAAGCAACTCACTGAGACCTGCCTCTAAATAAAATACTAAATAGGGCTGGGGATGTGGCTCAGTGGTAGCGTGCCCCTGAGTTCAATCCCTGGTACCCCCCACCCCCCAAAAAAAGAAGGTCAGAACCCATTCACACCCATGTGGAATGGGCAGCCATATTCTCTTACACTTTTTCCCCAGGTCTGTGTTAGCTCTCCCAGATTCCATTTACTGCCTGGCCTCCACCCAATTCTCCATCAAGTGCATTATGCTTGGGGTTTTCAGGTTTCAGCATCTATCCAGTTAGAACTATGTTCAAACATCCTCAAAATGTCTGGTTGTTCTCCTCGCTCATTGTTTAGCCACCTGAATAAATGACCATAGGTACCTTTGGGAAAGACCCAGAGAAATTCAAACAGTAGACATTTGTCATTTCCAAGGATACCTCTTCAGTCAGTGAGTCTGGACCTGGGAATTGAGCAAGCAGTGGTGCCACTCAATCATGGTGACCCTGCTTGGACCCCTGCCCCTCTGTTTTTGCCTTTTTTTTCCTGTGTTTTTTTTTTTTGTTGTTGTTGTTGTTGTTTGTTTGTTTGTTTTGTAGATTATTTGCAACTATTGGCTGCCCCTATGGATGTCATGCTCTAGTAGACATCTTTACTACCCTGTGTGGGTCAAACCTGACCTACTAGGCAAGTTTCATTTGTATCTTCATTTGTGTTTCTTGTTTTCCTTGTTTCTGATGGTTCTTAAGATTTGAAAAGGCAGAACTCTCTTGACTCTGCTGTCTTGAAATTGAAAATTCAGTTAAGTTTTGGAGAGCTGACTGTACTACCCAGCAGTCTCTGAAATTAAGGCTAGATGAACAGACTCAAGAACAAGATGGTTAGAGGAGCACTGGTTCTCAAGATTTGTAGAGAGTCTGTGGGTAGGTAAGAACTCTCAGGAACCTATACAACCTCTTTAACCACTTCCTCATGAGCAGACATCGGCCACTTCTCAATGCCCATGATGCCTCACCAAGAGCACCACATGTGAAGATAGCCATTCACATTACAGATGCTCCAGAACTGGATTTTATTATCCTAGTTTTCCAGCAGATGGCAGTAAAGTATGTTGTTTCCACAAAATCAAGTATGTACTGACAGTTGTTTGGTAAATGGCAGGGTCTTGAGGTAGGCATTTTCAGATTCACTCAGGGATTCATCAAACTGGCAGATAAAGATAGTTTCCACTGTCGAAATGGTTTCCACCATTGCCATATGTCCTTGTTAGAACCAGTGCTCCTCTAACCATCTTGTTCTTGAGTCTGTTCATCTAGCCTTGATTTCAGAGACTGCTGGGTAGTACAGTCAACTCTCCATATCCTTGGGTTCCATAGCCACAGATTCAACTGGGTACAGACCAAAAATGCTTGAAAAAAAATTGCATCTGTACTGAACATGACCAAACTTTTTTGCTTGTCCTTATTTCTTAAATAATATAATAACTATTTCTATAGTATTTCCATTGTATTAAGTATTATAAATTATCTAGATATTATTTTAAAATATGCTGGAGGAATATATACAAATACCAGCCATTTAAAATAAGGGATTTGAGCATCCACAGATTTTAGTCACCGTGGGTGGAGGGGTCTTGGAACCAGTCCCCCTCTGATACTAAGGGATGATTATGTTTGTACAATCTGAAGTGGACTAGAGGAGCATGGGGACTTCTATGTAGGGATGATTGAGATTTTAATTGCATTTTTAAACATGTATTTACCATTTAAATTTCACAGAATAGTTTAATATAGGTTCATATAATCCCAAATTAAACTGTCACTTTTATAAATTTTTAAATGGTTTTCTGCTTATCCTGATAATTTCATAGTATGACTATCTCAAGGTACCCCTACAACCCATTTGTGGCCAATCAGCTAGGAAGTTTGTAGGTGTGTGTGTGTGTGTGTGTGTGTGTGTGTGTGTGTGTTGTTTTGTGTTTTTGGTACCAGAGATTGAATTCAGGGGTGCTTAATTACTGAGCACATGAGCACATCCCCGACCTTTTTTGGTTTATTTTATTTAAGACAGGGTCTTGCTAACTTATTAGGGCCTCACTAAGTTGCTGAGGCTGGCCTCCAACTTGCAATCCTTCTGCCTTAGCATCCTGAGCAACTGGGATTACAGGCAGGCACCCAATGCCTGGCTTGGTTGGGAAGTTTTGAAGTCAGGTGCTGAGTTTGATGGGACCTGAAATTCATACTCGATGTACCCCCATGTTTACTGTGTGATAGCTACTTGATGATTTGACATTACAGCTACACAATTAAATTCTCCTGTATAAGAAAATTTGTCAATTATTTAGAAGTCACAGTTTCTAGGGTGAGTTTGTAGATCGACCTCCCCAGGCATAAGTCAAATTCCTGTAGTCTGAGGAAGGGTCTGGGATGTGGGGTATCAGCATGAAGAAAGGCCCTTATATTATGAAGGAAAAAAAAGTCGTTGTGTTAAGACCTTGAAAGTGTGGGGGAGGATGATATATGCATTCACTCAACAAACATTTTCTCAGTGTCTCCTTATACCAGGCAAGCCTTTGAATCCTGAGAGCATAGGGCCCTGCTCTCCCAGATTCAATGGTGGGGATAGGAAGAGAGACGGGAACCAGAAACTAAGCAAGTGATTTCATTTGTACTATATCCAGGCCATGGATTGATAACCCAGGTGGTATGGTAGGGAGTGGTGAGTCCTTGTGGGGGAGGAAAGAGTTGAGATTAGCAATCATGAAATCCCTCTTCCAAGAAGAGAGAGCACCATGTTAAGATTCCCAGATCAGACTGGGTGCCATGGTTCATGCCTGTAATCCTAGCAACTCTTTAAGGCTGATGCCGAAGGATTGCAAGTTCAAATCCAGCCTCAACAACTTAGCAAGGCCCTAAGTAACTTAGAGAGACCCTGTCTCAAAATATATATGTATGTATGTATGTGTATATAAATATATATATAAATGGACTGGCAATGTGGCTCAGTGGTTAAGCACCCCTGAGTTTAATCCCTGGTAACTCCCTCCCCACCAAAAAGAAGAGATTCCCAGATCAGAAAATTCTGGACCTCTGATATCCAGGGTAGTAGCCACTAGCCACAGGAAGCCAATGATTACTCAGGATGTGGCCATTATAGAAAGAATGTCAAATATTGCATTAATAATTTTTATGTTGGTGATATTCTAAAATGGTAATACTATAAACAGATTAGATAAAATATATTAGTAAAATTAATTTCACCTGTTTCTGTTTACACTTCTTTAGCATGCCTACTAGAAAATGTAAATTACATACATGGTTTCCATTATATTTCTTTTGAACAATATGGCTCTAGACTGATGAGTGTGAGGACCTTTGGGCTATGGGGTTGGGGTTGGACTGTTAGAGGAACTGAAGGAAGAACATGTATGGAGGGAGAAGTGGGTAGTGGGAATGAGGAAGGAAGGTGGGCAAGGCAGCCTGCAGGGTCTGGGAGGTTACAGCTAGGGGTGTGTGGGCTCTCTGGTTTTAAGCAAAGGAGCAAATGAGGGTGATGGAGACAGTTTGACTCTTTAGGCTGATTTATATTAATATCAGTTCGGCGGATTTTCCAAAATTGTTCCCAAATCCCATAGTTCAGTTTTACCTGTCCTTCCTACACATACACTTACCAGTGTGAAATTGTGTCTTGAGCATGCTTTGGTTCATTTTATTAATTTGAACCATTTCTTTCCTAGGATTTGAAGCCTAGCAACATTGTAGTAAAATCAGATTGCACCCTTAAGATCCTTGACTTTGGCTTGGCCCGTACAGCATGCACCAACTTTATGATGACCCCCTACGTGGTAACTCGGTATTATCGGGCCCCTGAAGTTATCCTGGGCATGGGCTACAAAGAGAATGGTGAGTACAGACAGAACTGGAAGAGCCTGTGATATTTTAAAATAGCACTAGTGGTCATCACTAGCTCTGTTTCCTTTAATGTGTGAAATATAATGTAGAGAGACTGTGTTACAAATAGACTTTCATAATCCAAAGATAAGAAATTATTAATTTTTTATTTCCATTGGTTAAAATAATTGACTTTTAAAAATTCACCCTTGAAATTAGTATTTTTGAATTATTTTTATCAACATGTAACACACTTATAGAAAAGTATACACATCCTGAGTGTGCAACTTACTATGAGCACACCCACATAATAGCAGTACTTAGGGCCTTTCAGTGTTCCCTCTCTGGGTTTCAATCCATAGCATGGTCATTATCCTGATTACAAGCACCATAGATTATTTTTATTTTTTTTAAACTTGATATAAATGTAATAATGCAACATGTACATCTCTTTTGCATAAATTGATATTTTTTGACATTAAAACTTTACTTATTCTAGTGATATTAAAGTTATTTGAAACAGCTTTTAACAAATTTATTGAAAAGAACTAAATCACATTTACTTGTAAAAAAGAAAAAAGAGTAACATTTGCTCATCTGAAATGAGTTTGTGAGTTTATTTCAATGCTTTGATGTTTTCAATGCTTTTATTTCCTGCTGTGAACACAGTTCCATGTGCTTCCTGGGGAATGGAGAGAAAATCAGATTCCCTTTTCACTTCTCCCCATGTGCACCCACCAGCAGGGACATTTAGATAGTTTGCCTGTAGTGTCTAAGGCATGGGATTCAGCTAGGTCCCACATGAGGATGAATGCCATAGAAGTTGGGGCACTTGGCAGGCCCTGTCTAGAGCTTAGTCCAGCAAGCCCAACCCTGTGCAGTCCATTCCCCACAGAATACTACTGCCTTTCTGATATGTCAGTTTAGTTTCAGAAGGTATGGTTTCAGTATTTTACCAAAGGTTCCACTGATGAGCTGGTAAAGTTTACTGGGTCTTTTCTTGTTTGGGAGGGGGTTTAGAGAAAAGAGATATGGGGCTCTCTAGCTGGTTTTTAATCACCTGGTGTTTGGTAGTGGACATCTGGTCTGTCGGGTGCATCATGGCAGAAATGGTCCTCCATAAAGTCCTGTTCCCAGGAAGAGACTGTATCCTTCTCAAGGAGAGACCCAGCATTTGGCCATGGAGGCTAGAGGTGGGGTGGGCATGTGACCCTGAAAAACCTTTGTGTTCATAGGCACTTCTTGTTTCTGGTTTTTTCTTTGTTTTTGTTTTTGTTTTTTAAACTGTAAAGTACTGGAATCTTTGGCACTAAAATCCCAGATTGCTGCAAACTGAAGGCTAAAATAGAGGTCAGCAATCATTCATATTGTGTAAAAAGTTCACCCTGAGCTAGCAATTTATTTTTCCATATTTGTGTGTTTAGTACACTGCTAGAATTCCTTTTCTTCACCTTTGTTTTGTTCATGGCACTTCATAATTTTATCATTTCATTTTATTTTCAGTTGATATCTGGTCAGTGGGTTGCATCATGGGAGAGCTGGTGAAAGGTTGTGTGATATTCCAAGGCACTGACCGTATCCTTCCCCAGGACCTTGACCCTGGCCATGCTTTCCATATCAAGGGCAGCATGATTGCACCTATTATATGAACGCTCAGAAGGAAAATGCTGTAATTTCACATTGTGTTCTAAGGGGGTCTTTGTTATGTTTGTTAAATTAGTGTTACACCAAGTGGTTCACAGTAACATTTTCTTTTTTACTTAACTACCTGTGATGATTTTGTTGAGACTTAGAGTTAAATTAAACCAATTAAATTAGCTCTTAATTTTATCAAAAATAGCTAGACATGTAAATTATTTACTATTTGATAAGTGTATTTTGATAATTAAATGCAAATATTTTATAATTTAGTTTATTCCATTAATTTAAGTAGGAAAGGTGCCATCTAAATTTAATAGGCTAATATGCTTGTGTGATTTAATTAATATACTATTTTGTTAGTTATTGGTATACATTAAAATATTTCCCCCCAAAGTTAGAATGGAAGCATATTATGTGAGGCCTAAGTGGAAAACTTTAAAATGAAAATTTTATAAAGAACAATATTATTAAATTTCCTTGTTTATTACTCTGATGATATTTTATAGAAGTTTTTAAAAAATCTATCTAGAGGGCTATTTTGTGTACTGGGGAAGGTAAATATAAAGTGCAAAAGATTAACCTATACTATGGTCAACAATTCATATTAATGATATAGTATAAAGGAGACTAGATAATAGTTATAATAGCTTTCTTTCTTCATACATTCCTCATCTTTAATATTTTTGCCCTAACATAGTTGTTCACATGTACCCTCTTTCATTTGTGTTCTAACCTTTCAATATTTTCATTAGTCTTTGATTTTTGTCTTTTGTTATGAAAGCTTAAAGTTGTCTCTTTCCAGTAGCAGATGAATGGTTGCTTTTAAAGGAAATCAAGCTCTCTAGTCAGGGTTTTGTATGTATTTCACAAAAATAATTTTAGTTTTTTATAATTTAATGGAATCAGTTTTCTTATAAAATACAACACAACTTAAAATGAAAAAAACTTTATTCCTATGATTTCTTTCCTTTATATTTTCCCCATCATAGATTACATAATATGTGAAGTTAAATATAGCATTGTATTTTGTTCTAATACATTTTCTTGCAGTTTTCCATTACCTCAGATTCATTTGTTTCAAACTACAAATAAGGAAGCCTCTTTATTTTTGCAAATAAACATAATTAAAAAGAGAAAAGTTGAGGCATACTAAAGATAAATAATTTGGAAGTATCTATTTAACATTCAGCGTGTCCCAATTTTTATTCATTTTGTGTCTTTTCACATTTTATTAAGAAATATTTTCTCCAAAAGATTCAAAAGTGAAAAATATTGTTACCTTTTAGTTCATCTTAATAATTTAAAATTTCTACTTTATACATTAACATGTCGCAACATCAGTAATTAATGGCTTTATTATTATGGAGACTGTCTAATGTTATTTAAACTCACACAGAGACTAACATCATTTTCTAAAGTTTCACCAGTATTTTCAAATATTAGATTGAAAATTTGTGAGATAGAAGAAGGTTCCAATAGCCAGACTGAGGTTTTTCGTAGATTTCCTTTAGATTTGTGACCTGAAGTTGAAAAGGAGCTTCTGTCCTCACTGTAGCCTGTAAGAAAGAAAAAGCTTTACCCAGGCCATAAGGTTCAAGTTGAGACTCCTCCACATGGTATCTGTGCATCTTTGAGAAATTCGGGGCCCCTCTGAACCTTGGTTTCCCCTCATGTTAAATGAGAGACTGTGTTCTGCCCCTCAGGATCACAGGAGTTCAATGACAAAGAGTCTGCACATGCCCAAAAGGTCCTCTAGGTTTGTCAGGGTTCTTTCCCCTTTCTGCCTTCCTAGTATACAGAGTCTATAAAAACTACTCTGTATCATTGACCCAGCAGATATTTATTGAGTGCCCACCCATTTCTAGATCCTAATCTAACTTTGGTTTTAAAATGCTCACTCCAGCAGCTGAGTTGGGGGTAGAATGCTGCAGAGGCAGTTAGTTTTCCAGTGGGAGATGGCAGATGCTCATGCCAGGCTGGTAGAAATGCAGGCAGGGAGAAAGTCTACTCCCCTTGTGGGGAATTGGAGGTATTTAGTAGTAGAAATACAGAGTGTGGAATTCAGGGGGATAGATCTGGTAAGAGAAATAAATGAGAGTTTTCATTGTATCAGTAGCATTGAAGTCTTGAGACAGGTAGTGAGTGCTTGAAGAAAGAGAAGAGAAAAGGACAAAGGACTAAGATAAGGACTGAGAGTTGACCCTTTGATTTAGTGATGGCCACTGGCAACCTTGATGGGCACAATTTTCACAGATATGTGGGAGAAACCCTGAAGAGAATATGTTCAAGAGATAATGAAAGTCTGAGAATTAGACATACAAGTATAGTATATAACTCTTTAAAGGAGTTTTGCTACAAATAGAAGTAAATAAATGCAGTAATAGCTAGAAAATGGTTATTGTGATAACATTGGAGAAAAAAGCCTCATGTTTGTTGATGGAATTCTCCATTTGAGAACAAAATGTTGATATAGGAGTAAGAAGTAAGAATTGATAGGTGCTCGTACTCAATAGACAACAGAGTATAGCCAGCTGAAGTGGGTTAGGGTGGCTTTAGCCAGGAGCTCAGACAGTTCCCAGTGGTGAATGGTATGCAGATACTAGGATAGGGAGATCACAGGAAGGGCCATCTTATGATTGGTTCCATTTTCACAGCAAGAAGTGAGCATGGGGAAGAGCTGTTGAAAGTATAAGGGAGAGGTGTTTTCACAGTGTAGATTAATAAAATGTACCATAATTCTGATTTGGCAAAAAAGAGAAGTGAAGGAAAAGGTACTAGTGGTTTGAATCTCCAAAACCTATTTCCCAAGCAGTCTTCTGAAGCATAAAATTTTGGAAGGGCTGAGTTCATGTGTCTGGGACCTAGGTGATTTCTAAGACATGCTTCAGTGAGTCACTTTTTTGAGCTGCTATTTGCATGGCTTTTTTTTTTTTTTTTTCTGGCTTGCATTGTCTTGTGTGACTGTTTACTATTTCAGTATCACTTTCCACACACATTATCACAATTATCCCAAGCCTAACAAGCACCCTGTGTACTAGGCAAAGCTGGTATTGCCTGCATTATGCATGTAAGGAAGTTGCTGCAAGGAATATGGACTTCCTGACACTTTATGAGTGGTTAACGCACAGCTGAGTCTGAAATCTAGGTTATGCACTCTGAAAGGAAATAAAATTCATTTCCAGATATTGCAGGGATGGTTGGAATGAGTCAATGCTAAGTAAAACAGGATGATATCTGAAAGTAGTCATTGCTCAGTCTAAGGTCAGTTTCAGGAAGGAATTTGGTCCCATAGGAAAGGACCAGGCCAAAGGTGCACAAAGGCCATAGCCCTGGTTTCTGCCCCTCCCTCACCGTGCCACCCCAGGCCAGGCTGTCCCACAGGGCTTTGGTTGCCCAGCTATAAACTAAGGAGGTTAGATAGATCTATGAAGCCTTCCTTTTGAAGGCTGTAAATCTAAGGTAGGTTTAGTATGAAAATTGATTTCAATTTCCTTATGTATCTAATTTCATGTTAATCATTTCTATCAGAATTTTATTTTGAACTATAATGGGGATGCATGTAAATTTTATTGTGTTGATTTAATAAACTGATTATAGTTTATAAGAATACAAAGTATAAAGTTTAAAAAAATAGTCTAATTTGGAAAACCAAACCTTATTTGAATGTTATTTCAAAATGTTTCCACTGACCCAGTGGGGTAGCCTAATTACTTACCTGTCCAAAGGTGTAAATATAGTTTTCTTTCAAATGATGCTACTACATTGCAATATAAATATAAGGCATTTCAGTTGTATTTTCCTCAAGAGATCCTTAGATATTGATCAATGGAATAAAGTTATTGAGCAGCTAGGAACACCATCAGCAGAGTTCATGAAGAAACTTCAGCCAACTGTGAGGAATTATGTAGAAAACAGACCAAAGTATCCTGGAATCAAATTTGAGGAACTTTTTCCAGATTGGATATTCCCATCAGAATCTGAACGAGACAAAATTAAAAGTAAGATATCCTTTTATTCTTATACTTGTTTTCATAATCCAGGTGGCACTTTCACTTTTTCATGTTTGTATTCTAAAACCTGAGAACATGAGGAGATAAAATAGTTGAAGCCCTGAAATAAAGATACTTAACAGGCTGGAAGTCTAATGTATAAAGGCATTGCAGAGAAAAATTTTAAAAGTTTTGTCCTCAATAAAACCACTTAACTGAAACCTTCGGCCAAAATTAAAGTATTCAAACCAGTCTAAAAGACTCTTATAATTTTAGTAATTATAATTCAAGAAGTTTTCAGTTATAAAAAAACACTTGAGGGGCTGGGGTTGTGGCTCAGCAGTAGAGCGCTCACCTAGCATGTACGAGGTGCTGGGTTCGATCCTCAGCACCACATAAAAATAAATAAATAAAATTAAGGTATTGTGTCCAACTACAACTTTAAAAATTTTTTTTAATTAAAAAAAACTCTTGAATAAAAATTCTGAATCAGGAACCATATGATAGTAGTTCAATAAAAGAGATTCTCTTCACCCTTCTTCTGAGCCCTTTATTAAAATGTGATTGATGGAAAAAATTCATTTTCTTCCATAGCAAGATAAGCTGTGACTTAACTGAAAAGCCCCAGTCTTTCCTTTGCCTAGGCAAGTCTTATATTTAACTAAGTTGTTGAACCTGTTGTTTTTTTCCCTAACTACTAATCTCTAAATTAAAAAAAAAAAATGTGGCTGGGCACGGTGGCACACATCTATAATTCCAGCAGCTCAGGAGGCTGAGATAGGAGGATTGTGAGTGCAAAGCCAGCGTCAGCAAAATCAGGGCACTAAGTGACTCAGTGGGATCCTGTCTCTAAATAAAATACAAAATAGGACTGGGGATGTAATTCAGTGGTCAAATGCCCCTGACTTCAATCCCCGGTACCCCCCCCAAAAAAAAAATTATGTTGCCAACATTGTATACAGCTAGGTAGAGGCACCTGTGACGTGTGTCATCCTGTGGGAACGTGAGATTATTGTGTGGTTTTAAAAGTTTGTTCTGATTTCATTTTAATGTGACTTGAAGAAAAAATACTCCCCTCATTTCATGCCCCCACTCTTGGTAGTGCCACCCAGAGCTCGGCCCTTGCCACCTCCCTATCTGTAGTTTCTCAGATTGAGGTCCTGTGTGGACATTGGATTAAGTGCTAGAGCCTTTACCCCACACACCAGTGCCCATGTTTTTCTTCCTCCTCTCTCAGATCCAGAGACAAAAAAAAATTTTGAAAACCTTTGCTTGAAAGTTTGATCTTTTCTAAAAGTTTTGGGCTCTATTGATCTTGAACCTATCAAACATTTCTCCAAGTTAATATATCTTTGTTCTAATTGTGCTATCACATTTCGTTCTTTATCATGTGGTTTTCTGTTTCACATTAACAACATCAGGGTGTTAATCTAGTGTTTGTTTTCATCCTAGCGAGTCAAGCCAGAGATCTGTTATCAAAAATGTTAGTGATCGATCCTGACAAGCGGATCTCTGTAGATGAAGCCCTACGTCACCCATATATTACCGTTTGGTATGATCCCACTGAAGCAGAAGCAGTAAGTATCTATTTGAAAAAGGATACATATGTAAAGGCAGGGCTTGCTTTCCATGTCTCTTCTGTTAGTCCAGAAGGCTACACAAGGATAGCAAGTTCCAGATTTTAGGAATCCTAATTACAAAGAAGACCAAGGTGCTGGGTTTACAACGCACTGGGGGCACTTGCTTTTGGGGTAGTACTTCAGGAATGAACATGCTTGTGTTGTGATGATACAGTTGTCATCATTTATGTAACTGCTGATGTGTAATAATCATTTATTAAGCATCTGTTATGTTACTGACACTGTGCTTTGGCTAATCTTTTAATTTAGGCCTCTCAGAGAGGCCAAGCAACTTGCTGGAAGTCATACATTTGTTTATCCTTCTTCAAAGACATGAGGCCTCTCCTATTCCCCTACTAAGGGAGTTCCCCTCTGAATGTGGTGCCCTTGTGCATTTTCCCATAGCAATTCTGGTATGAGTGATCTTTAGCTGTGAGTGAAATAACGACACAGTGACATGTTTACTTTATAACATCGGTGGAACACATTTTTATGTCTTGGCTATGGATTTAACTACCATTTTAAGCATTGTTTTATAACAAAAGAAATTAGATTTATAAGCAGCCTTTTGGAACTGTCCATTTATGTGTTGAGAATTAGACTGTGGAGTCCTTACATGAAGAAATCTAAATGTGAAGTATATTCTAAGAAAGAACTGCACCTTGCACAGCTCTCAGCTCAGCACTTGTCCATGGAGGAGTCTCAAGGAAGTAGCCTGTGACTACTAATTTTGTAATTACATTTGGACAGATGTTTTTATAGTATCTTGAGGTCATGAATAAGAAGATTATTATTAATAGCTCTCTTTTTGGTTAATTTTTCCTTAATTATTTTGATTGTGAAAATTACATAATATCACACTTACAGCAAAAATTTTTAATAAAATATGTTAATGAACTAAATCCACATGATAAGACTAGAAATAGTCTAAGTAGTGTTACCTTTTTTTCATTCTCATTATTCTTTGAACTCTGTTGACTTTACATGTTTTTTTAATTTTCAGCCACCACCTCAAATTTATGATGCACAGTTGGAAGAAAGAGAACATGCAATTGAAGAGTGGAAAGGTAAAGGCAGCTTATTTTGATTGTTATTTAGACATTTCTTATAATGTTATTATTTATAACAAAGTAGGGGCTTTTTACATTTTGTAATAGTCTTTCAGAAAGGGGCAAGAGAACCTGCAGCTCCCTTATCCTTTTTCCCCTAACTTTCTGTAGAAAAGAAACTTGAAGATAACAGCATTAGAGAGAAACATGTATGAATCCATACTGTTTGCTTCCAGAATAAAATATGTGGGCTTTTCCACATGATTTTACATTATGAAATATTGATTTGAAAACTGAATTAGTAATTGTATCACATTTATCTTGGGAACATATTGCAAATTGTCATGTAACCCCTATTCACAGGCCACATACTACCTACAATGTTCCTTCGCTAAGCAGACATGGGGCAAGCCAGGGCTGAGAGTTATTTGAACTTCTGCATTTTTCTTTTTGAGTACCAGGGATTGAACTCAGGGGCACTTGACCCCTGAGCCAAATCCCCAACCCTATTTTGTATTTTATTTAGAGACAGGGTTCACTGAATCACTTTAGCGCCTCACTGTTGCTGAGGCTGGCTTTGAACTCACAATCCTCCTGCTTCAGCCCCCTGAGCCTCTGGGATTACAGGCATGTTCCAATGTGCCTGGCTCTGCATATATTTTTTTTAATATTTATTTTTCAGTTTTTGGTGGACACAACATCTTTATTTTATTTTTATTTGGTGCTGAGGATCAAACCCAGCTCCCCACGCATGCCAGGCGAGCACGTTACCGCTTGAGCCACATCCCCAGCCCCTCTGCATATATTTTTAAGCCATGTAGTTGTATATGTTTTAAAATCTAGTTTGGGTAAAATTGCTAATCAAAAATAAGCAAGTTGGGTATTTTTACAACCATAAGATTAACCAAATGACCCACAAAAAACTAAACCTGTGGGGCTGTGGTTGAGGCTCAGTGGTAGAGCACTTGCCTAGCATGTGTATGGTTCCATCTTCAGCATGGGTTCCATCTTCAGCATCACATAAAAATAAACAAATTAATTATTACAAATTAATTGTATCCATCTACAAACAAAAAAAAATCAGGAAAAAAACTCATAATGAAAAGGCTGAATTAGCAATACTTCATTCTAAAGCAAGATCAGTGGTAACTGAGGGCCAAGGTCAGTACAAGTCAATACTGGTGATGTGTTGGGTGGAACCATCATGGGATGTGGTGTGTCAGTTACTAGCATGTATGGCAGTGCACACAGCCATAATCCTCAGTGTGTGCCTGCAGTGTATTAATGTTAGTTGATGAATACTAAAATTTTAGAAATATAATAATAATTTGCTTGGTAGCCAATTAGTTGTTCTTAACAATAAAAGTTGAAGACAAGACAGGGCTTAGGTGTATGAATTAATTTTTGGAGCCCACACATGGATACTCTTTACATTTGGAGAACCACAAGTAACAGTGGATAGAAATACATTCAAATGGTTTTGAGATCATCCATGTCTTTAAAATGTCTCTTTGAGCTATTCTTCATGCCTGCTCACTCACTCTCACCCTCTCACTCTTTCTGTAAAACTCCCAAGTAGATTCAGAATAACCCTGTTTTTGGCTGCCTTAATAGTTTCATTGAAAAGATAAGATAGAACAGGAGTTAGAGCAACAGCTCAGTAGTAGAGTGATTGCCTAGCATGTGCAATTGGATCTTATCCTGGATCTTATCCCTGAATCTTATCCTCAGCACTACAAAAAATTTCAGAAGGAAAAAGATGTTATATCAAAACAAAAATGTTTGGATCCAGGTAGGCAATATTAATGAATTGACTATATATCACAATTTAAAATACCATAATACAGTGCTCTTAGAGTGATTCCAATTGATTTGGAAGCAATGTTTAGAGATGCAAAGAAACTGATGAAGCATTTTAACTTGCATTTCTGTTTGAAGAGCTAATTTACAAAGAAGTAATGGATTGGGAAGAAAGAAGCAAGAATGGTGTTGTAAAAGATCAGCCTTCAGGTTAGTGATCGCTTCAATCATGTGATCATATAATATTTCCATTGCCTATTCAACTTTTGCCAGTGGCAGCAGTGTGTTAAGTGACTGCTTGTCTACCATTAGATTTGAAAACCCCTTGTATAAAATGGTCCCGTCTCCCATTTTGGCTTGTCATGGCAGTAGTGATGGTGACTGCAGCTATTTACTGATAAGCCAGGCACTAAGTTAAGTACATTTTAAACATTTTTATTTAATCCTTGCAACAACTGCTGTCAGCTTCATTTTATCAATGAGGAAATTGAATGTAAAGCCTTTTCACTCTGTATGACCTTCTTTGTACTGGTCTCATTTAGTTTAAAATACAACAACAACAAATTAATGCAATTTAGGTACAATTAAATTTGGTTTTAAGAAAATTGTTCATAGTATTCTCCCATTTTTATATACTTGACCTACCTAGTACTAGTGACCTAATGACTAGATAATTATGTGACTATGAGAGGCTCTGATATTAGTGTTATTAACTATGTCTTTAGGTTTCTACCTGCTTACTAATGAAATTCTTAAGCTATATTTTTTCTCCTCCCACTTGAAATCACACACACGTACATACAGAGTGCAAATGCACAGCTTACTTCTTTTTCTTGAATTTTATATTCAATATGATGGATGTGTTAGCACATAGAGATTATATAACTTTAGCAAGAATTTAGGTGCTTTTGTTGTTAACCAAGTACAAATTTAAGACTGTAAACACTGATCTCTGAATAATCCAGATGTTTTATTTTTGCTCAAACCATACTAAAATGTGGATAGTGAGATATATGATAGCTTCCTTGCCTTCATAGATTAAAATGTCAGTTTTCTGGATCCACAAGTATATTCTAAGAGGTCACTAAATAATTTCCTCTTTTTATGTACTATTTCAGAAGGTATTTTTATAGAAAAATATTTCTTTGAATGTTAATGCTTTTCCCCAGTAGACTTAGATGTATATTATGATTGAAATGTCTGATGACTTGAATCCTATTCAAGCTTAAGGTTCTTGTGATACTTTTATGATAAACTAAGCAATTTCTTTTTAAGGTTTATTTGAAATCATCAAGTATTTTTTTAAGTAGTTAATGTGATTATACATGACCACATACATGTTTAGCCAGAGGAAGAAAAGGAGAATGTCACAGGAACAGACACAGGAATATTTGGGATCCTGGGCCAAAAGAAAAACTCAAAGAAAAATTTAACATGTACAGTTGATTAACTTCTTGTTTATACTGATAGTTAGGATTGGAAAACTGCAAAAGAACAGAAGAAATGACATAGTCTCATTGCCTAAATATGCAGCAATGTCGTGCCTCAGATTTTATTCTATTTGGTTTTCTTAGCACAGATGCAGCAGTAAGTAGCAACGCCACTCCTTCTCAGTCATCATCTATCAATGACATTTCATCCATGTCCACTGAGCAGACACTGGCCTCAGACACAGACAGCAGTCTGGATGCCTCAACGGGACCCCTTGAAGGCTGTCGATGATAAGTTGGAAACAGCAAACTTGTCATTGGCAAAGGAACTCTTGCTTCCATGGTCCTGAAGTGCGTGGGAGTTGATGGAACCAAATAGAAAAACTCCATGTTCTGCATGTAAGAAACACGATGCCTTGCCCCTACTCAGTTCTAATAGGATTGCCTGCTTAGATTATAAAATGAAGCAGATTATGTCTGAAGAAAAAAAAAGTACAAGCCACATTTTAGAGATTTTGTTCAAGATCATTTCAGGTGAGCAATTAGAATAGATGAATTTTTACAAGTTGTATGGTAATAGTGGTGACAATTCCTCATCATGTAACTGTTGGGACTTTATGCATGTGACCACAAATGCTTGCTTGGACTTGCCCATCTGGCACTTTGGAAATCAATATTTAAATGCCAAATAATCTTCCAGGTAGTGCTGCTTCTTAGAATTATCCATTAATTCTCCTAAGTAATTTGGTGTTTGTCCAGAAAAAATAGATTTATGTGTGTTAATTGGCCACCATCACATCTTACCCTCTTTTATGGTATGATTTATTCTATCTTTTGTATTTCAGAAGGAATATAATTAAATCTATTTAATAAATAAACATATAGCTTTTCTTAAATTTGTGATGTTTTGGGCTGAGAATTATCATTGCTAAAACAAGACACTTATATGGACACTGTGTTTTCTCTAAATTGTCTGGTGTGGGTTGATTGTCCATTCAGCTCTACTGCATGATAAAACTTTTTAAGTTTTGCTTTGTGCTGCTTAAGACATGTATACCTTTGAAATCCTGTGTACCTTACTGCTTTTTCCTTGGTCTGCTGGACTTCTTATTAATTTAAAATGTTACCTAGAACTTCACTTTCTTCATCAAACACATCACACTTCATTTCCATAACATGCTGGCAAATAGATTCCTGAACACGTTGTCTAACATCGGAGTAGAGCTTTTACAAATGGTCTCTCGGATCATTGCAGTAAATACCAAGTGCTTCCTTTGCCAGAGCCTAACCTGGGTCCTTTACTCAACTGTCATGCAAGGTGAAATACAAGATGAAATACAAAGTCAGCATTTCCTTTGCCAACACCTCATTCTAACTCAGGTTTCTTTCTTCACTGAAAGAAACCAGGTAAATCCCTGTTGGTCTGTTTTAGAAGGTCCAGCTGACTCAGATGCCTGTTTGTTGCTGTTTTCCATTTTGAAGAGGCATTTCCTTTTCATAAGGGAAATCCATGATTGTTCTGGGAAAACTCTTCAGAGGGATATGGAGGAAATACCCTAGAAAGTAGTGATTCACTATTGAGTATTTTCTGATTTAAAACTGCTCACCTGAAATTGATACTTTCAGACTTCCTGATATGTAATAATTCAAAATTTATTAAGATACTGAGTACTTACGTGTCACTGCAGAAATGGAGTTATAATGATCACATTTTGGCTACTTGTGCTCAGAATGTTTTGTCCCTTGAGCTTACTTTGTTACTGATTCATATCTTGTGTTCAGTTACTTTGGAAACTATTTGGTCAACATTCTATAGAATGTGTTCTGAGGAAGAACTTTGATAAGAAAGTTTATCATAAATATTATCTGAAAGATGTGATTCTGTCTGCACCAGTTGTATCTTAATGGTCAGTCTTATCACTGGAAACTAGATCCCTTGATGAACAAAATTAATCTTGAAATATATAGTTTTATATTGTGTCATTTAGACACTTTCAAGTAAAAAATGGAAAGGCTAACTTGGATTGAGGCAGAAATATCTATTCTAAGGCTTGGGATTATTTAGCCCTGGAGGCCTGATGGTCCAAGTAAGAAAGTTTTCACTGTTCACATATAAACATCTTACAATGGCCTTCTCTCTGATACATACTCTTTTAAAAAACTTCAATAAATCTATCTTTTAACAAACAAAGAAAAGGGAGTTTTAGAACTGCATTATCTGCCCTATACTGTGTAAAGGCAGCACACCAATGACAATGGCTCATCCAGGTCCCACTTACAAGGAGATATATATATATGTAAGTGGAGTGAGGTACCCCACAGAGTGGCTTTCTGTTTACCCACCCATTCCTCTACCCGTCCTGTGAGCCTGTTGTCACAGATGGAACATGCTGATATGGACAGGGTCTCCTACCAAGATCCTTTTCCATCAGGCACAGAACAGGTAACAGAGCTCCATAGTAATACCTCACTCCAGTTTCAGGGTCCTCCCTCCTGAGCCTAGATTTGCCAGGGTCCTGGTGCAATGCAAATTGTTTCAAACTGATCTCTGGATAAATGCTAATGTTGGATAAAGAACTGAAAATTGTGCTCAACTTTTTCATCTTTTCTATTTTATTTTTGTAATTTATATTGTACACAACCCTGGAAGTAACTATTTTGGACATGTATTTTTATAACCAGGTAATTTATGATTATCCTGGAATGTATGGACTAGGTTTGTTTCTTTTGTTGGCTTAGTTTTCAGTCAAAACAGAAGTGACTGCCTCCCCTATGTCTGGGTCTCAATTTCAAGCGCAGGTTCGGGAAGGCAGGCAGAGTCCTGTCAGGGTAGAAGAGAGGTCTGGAAACACTGGCTGCACAGCATCCAACAGCTTTGGCCCTACAGATGGAACCAGGCTCTGCTCTTATCTTTGGGATGTGAAACTCAAAATCCCAGTGCTGAAAGAAGAAAGCCCACTGCAGGGTCTCTTGATGACATCCAGGGTCCATATTTGAAACTCTGAATGTGACACTGGTTTAATCCAGACTGAGTGCTGTGTAAGTCATGATAACAGTATACGAATTTGTCTGGTTGATTTCTGATGTAACTCCTCTGGTATTTCATACTGGTAGTAAATACAGGTGTGACCTTTCAGATTGCATATCTCAAAAGTAACATTGCCTAATGTTTTATAATAAAATATATTATGTGTGTTATGATTGGTGAAAAATAATACAGACTACGTTTTAAAAGAGAAATTTATAGCATGTTTAATTCTTGTGTGTTTTTAAGTGACAGTTATTTTTCTATATCACCATCTCTTATTACAGACTTAACATGAACATGGGTAGTGGTTAGAATGTCATGATTTTAGTCAATATTCACAAATGTTTTCAAATTGAAAGGCAAAAACATTTCTCTGTTATCTTACCAAGCTAGTCTCATCTGGATTCCAAAATTAGATAAAGACAGATCAAGAAGATTATAGGTCCTTTCATAGATGCAAATTGACACAGCAGAATGCAGGAGTGACTCAATAGTTCCGATAGACTATTTTTATTTTTAAAAAACTATCAAAACTCTACACAGGAAAGAGTTTTCTTTAGGGAGTTGCAGGACTTGCTAAAGAAAGGAGCAAGAGAAGGCAGCAAATGTCAGACATTCCCCCTGGGTAGTAAAGTGAGTAAGAACACTCTCCATCCCTTCTTTGTCTAACATGACAGGCCATCCTGAAAAAGGGCAAAACTTAATAGTAAGGAGATAAGACTTCATGATTTCTCTGCATATACACATACACATGTGTATGTGCATGCATGTGTATGTATAAACTAATGAGACTTAACTATGAAAAAGAAAAAAGAGGGCAAAGGATTTGACCAGGTCACTTACCTAAAGGAAAGGCCCTTCAGCCTACCAATCCCCCAAGTCTAGAAATAGCCAACAGCCCAGCTGGAGGCAGAGAGCACTGATTCCCTAGGGAAACCTCTGCCTTCTTTACCCAAATCAAAATGGACTCTTGCAGGACCATGTCCATAACACCTCAACAGAACAGAGATGTTTTCCTGAGCTCCCAACTTCTAAGGCCCCTGCCCACCCCTTCACCCCATTGTATACCATTATTTCTTCATTTTCAGTAAACATCCAGTGAGCATTTCCTCTTCTAGATCATGGGCTGAAGACAAGAGCTGTACAAAAGATACACAAGTCTCTGCCTTTGGGGACCTTATTACTCCATGGCTACAATTAAATAATAAATCCATCTGCAGTTTCATCGGAGGATGTGTGCTAAATAGGATGGCACAGAGAATCTTTATAACATGAGGGTCACACCTAGTTGGCAAGGTGAGAGAAGCTTCCCTGAGGAAGCAGTGTCTAAACTCACAATGAAGGACAAGGAGAAGTTCCATGGTGAATCCTGTTGACTTCATCTCTAAAAGATAGCTCAGCCAGGCTCCTCCTATCTCCATCATCACTATTGTCCAGTCCTCATACACAGGGACAGTTACTGTTCCAGTCTAAAGAGGCTCCTGGTTTCCATTCTAGTCCGGCTGCCCCCCATCTTTTACCCCATTCTGGAACAAGACTCCTCATTGTTGTCCCACTGACCATGTTGTCCTACTTAAAGTCACTATGGATTCCAGTTGCCCACATGGGTGTTTCTCAAATTTAGACTCCTCCGCCCCCGTCATATTGCCACACATACCTTTACTTCTGCACTACTGAGGTTGCCAACTGTCATAGGACATGGAAATGTCCTAAAACCATCTTCTACACTTTTTCTACTAGTGGATTCTAAAAAATAGAAGGCCAATAAACCCTGTTGACCTAATAAATGTACCACTCTCAAGGCAAGTGGAGTCCTGGGATTCTACTTCCCATCTTGTACATACCTTTTTGGTTTTCTTAAGAGTTTCTCTTAACAGACTTTCATTTTTTTTACTTTCATTTTCATAAGTTTATTTGCAGTTTTATGTTCATGAGTAGAACCAAGCCATTGTACACATGGTGAGATTGATCACCAATCTCTTTCATGGACAAAGATCCCTTTCCAAGTCAAAAGAAACATTTAGGGGACTGGGGGCATAATTCAAAAGTAGATAGCTTGCCTAGCATGTACAAGGCCATGGATATGATCACCAGAATCTCAAAAAGAAAAAAATATTTAGAGATGCACTTGGTAAGAATTACACACTAGTTTCAACTGATTACAAACTACATGTGTCAAATGCCTGCTATGAATGGAGGGAAGCTATTTTAAACTTTTCTCTGAAGTAATATGCATATAAAAAAACTAGATTGACTTCAAATAGATGGTTCAGTGAATTTTTACAAACCATTCAGTTCCAAAAATTAAGCATTACATTCACCCCCAAACCTCTTTATGCCCTTTCCAGTAACAAATCCCCAAGGATAACCATTCTCTGAGCTCCAGTTACATTGATCAATTTCACCTGTTTTATGCTTCAGTTATTGGGATGAAGAAGTATATATTCTTATGTCTGCAAATCCTTGCAGTTATTAAACAGAGTTGTTAATTCATTTCCTCTCATTGCTGTATAGGATACCATAGTTTACTTATCCTTTCTACTACTGATAGGTATTTGTGTAGTTTCCAGTAAAATTGTGCTACTATAAGCATTTTCATGCATGTCTGGGTACTTTTCTGGTGGGAGTAGAATTGCTGAACCAAGGGATATATTCAGCTTTAGTAGTGTATTACTTTTCTGTGGCTACTCTAACAAATTACAACAAATGTAGTGGCTAAAACAACAGGGATTTATCATCTCACAGTTCTATGGCCCAAAAGTCCAGGTTGGCTCAAATAGTTTCTGTGCTCCATTTCTCATGAGACAAAGGTTCAACTACCTGGGATCTTATGGGGAGGCTCAAAAGTCCAGGTTGACTCAAATAGTTTCTGTGTTCCAGTTCTCATGAGACAAAGGTTCGACTAGCTGGGATTTTATGGAGAGGCTCTGGGAAAAAATCTGCTTTCTTCTAAGTTCTTCCTGGTTGGTCAAATTCAGTCCCTTGCTATTGTAGGATGGGGGTCTTTATGTCTTTTCTGGCTGTTAGTTAAGGCAGGCCACCCTTACTCTTTCCAGTCTTTACATGTAGTCCCTATATCTCAGAACTAGCAACAGTATTAATTCCTTCTCATGCTTAGAGTCTCTCTGACTTCTCTTCTGCTGCCTCATTTCTTCAACCAGAGAAAGTTCTCATGTGATTAGGCTGGGCCCATGAAGACAATCCAGACTAATCTCCCAATTTTAGGGCCTATAACCTTACATCTTTGTAGTCCTCTTGGCCAAGTAATAAAACATATTCACAGGTTCTAGGTATTGGTATGTGGACATCTTAAAAATGTCCTTATTCAACTTGCCAGAAGTAGATATTGCCCAATAATTTCCAAAATCATTATTTCCATTTTTATTCCCAATAGTGGTAGATGACAGTTTAGGTTGTATATATCCTCTATGACCTTTGATGTCTTCTTTCTCACTGTAGGATAACTAATAAAATAACCTATCTTATTTTTTATTCACACATTTTGGTGGGTGCATAGTGGTCTTGATATAATATAATGACTGGATCGGCAATGTCTCCCTAAGTCTCATGTGTTAAGGGCTTGGTTACCAGCCCATGGCACTATTGGGAGATATAGTACCTTTAGTAGATGGAGTCTGGTGGAAGGAAGTTAGGTCCCTGGGGCATGCCCTTGGAACGGATATTGGGACCCCAGCTCCTTCCTGTCTCTTTCTGCTTTCTGCTCCATGAGGTGAGCAGTGTTTCCAGCACCATGTGTTCCCCACTATGATGTGCCAAGAAACCATGGACTAAAACCATGAGCCAAAATAAATTTTTCCTCATTATAAGATGGTTATCTCAGGTATTTTTTCACAGTGATGCAAACCTTACAACATAATGACTATCCAAGTTAAGCACTTTTTCATGTTTTATTGACATACAAATATCTTCTTTTGTGAAGTTCTTGCCCAAGTCTTTTACTCATTCTTTTTCACAGACTCCAATTCTGTTGAACTTCCCTAACCTTTTACCAATTTTGTCTCTTTTCCTCTATTTTCTTTTTTTATTATTATTTTTTAGTTTTAAGTGAGCACAATCTTTATTTTATTTTTATGTGGTGCTGAGGATTGAACCCAGTGCCTCATGCATTGTGCCACTGAGCCATAATCCCAGCCCTCCTCTATTTTCTTGAACAATAGTTTTATTTTCATGGTTATTTTGAAGGCCTTTTTGATCATTCCATACCTGGATCACTTGTGGTCTATGTTTATTGTTACATGACCTTTTATCTTTATATATTTTTAACCACAATTATTGATATATTGTGCCAAATATATCAATATTTTTTATCATTGGTTCTAATTAGTTATACATGACAGCAGAATGCATTTTGACTCATTGTACACAAATGGAGCACAATTTTTCATTTCTCTGGTTGTACAGGATGCAGAGTCACACCATTCATGCAGTCATACACGTACATAGGGTAATAATGTTCATCTCATTCTACCATCTTTTCCACTCCCATATCCTCTCCCCTCCCCTCATTCCCTCTGCCCAATCCAAAGTTCCTCCATTCTCCCCTTGCCCTACCTCCAGTATGGATCAGCATCCACATATCAGAGAAAACATTTGGCCTTTGATTCCTCAGTCTATACCCAAAGGACTTTTGTATATTTTTATAGTATGTTGAACATTGTGATTTTTTTAAGAAAATGGAGGCTTCAAGAGGCTCTCACCAGAAGGGTCCCTCTTTCTTCTCTTTGACATATTCAGGGAGCTTACTACCTCAAACCAATGGGCACTGAGCTGGGTTCAGACTGGGTGCCAAACTGGAAAAGTCTGAGCCTCCCCTTTCCAGAAACTTCTGGATTCCTGGGACTGAAGGAAATAAAGCTTCGCCCCTCAGAGCTGTTCACCTTTCACCCACACACCTTCAAAATTTGGTAAAATGTCTCTTAGGGGTGACAGGTCTTATGTGGACATCTGCCTACCTGTAGCCTTCATCTTTGTCACTCTGGCCCCAAGAAAACACCAAAGTCTCTGATGATCTCCCGTCTGTGTGGTATTGGCTTCCTGAGGACATGACATTGATGCTCTGACTTTTGTTCAGGTGAAAACACTTGGCCCCTCGGGATCAATTCACTGCCTTTCTATGATTTCACCTGTTGCCTATTTTGTTTTCAGATCCCCTTCTCCAGTGTGTTTTGTCTCAGCACTGTGAAATTAGAGGATTTAACTCTGGTCTCAGAATATCCAAGAAGTTCAGCCCTATCAAGCCCCACCCACAGCTTCAAAATTCAGGAAATGCTCCAGAGAGAAATAAGTTAGTCTCTTATTTCCAATCTTGTGTAATTACTAACAGCTTTGCTCACTCATTTTCTCTCAGCAGTAGCCCTCTACCTTTTCTAAACCCTGTATCCCCAGGACATACCCAGAAATAGCCAGTGTGCAAGCAAAATAAAACTGTCCTTCAGTGGGCTAAGTTCAGAAGAGTTCTCTCCCGTCTGAAATTGTGCTTTCACAACTTTCTGGTGCCCTTGAAAATATGATTTTTTTAAAAGTATATCTAACTTCTTCTGGTTGTCAGAAGAAAAATATTGCTCTGCCACAACCTACTAACCAGAAGCAAAAGCCCCTTTTGTTTTTTTATCATGCCAATGTTCCCTCATACAAAAGAAAGTAATAAACATTCTGTACCCTGATTTCCTTGATTTAACTGTGTGTGTGTGTGTGTGTGTGTGTGTGTGTACCCTTCCTGCTATGAGACACTGAATTATACCTTCTCAAAATTCATAAGTTGAAATCCTAACCCCCAGTGCGTCAGTATTTGGAGACAAGGCTTTTAGGAGGTAAGATTAAATGAGGTCATAAGGTTAGTGTCCCTAACCAATAGGGTGGGTAACTTTCTAAGAAATGGAAGAGAAAGAGATAGGTCTCTCCATATGCATACACAGTAAGAAAGCAACCCCCCTGCAAGCCAGGGAGAGGGCCCAGCCAGTACCCCCATCTCATGTTTCCAGCCTCCAGAACTGGAGGAAAATTAATTTCTGTTGTTTAAACCATCAAACCTGTTATTTTGGTATGGTAGCTTGGATTGACATAATTAATTTATGAATTAAGTAATGTATTGACATCATAAAACTTCACCCCTAAATTTTCCAGTATGCATTTTCTTAAAACTAAAGTTAACTCCATATTTAAATTTCCTAACCTATAGAACCCTTATGTGGACATCTGCCTACCTGTAAAGAAAGTTGCACTGAATCCCAGTGTTGCCTTCAACTACTTGTATTATACTCTTATCTAGATTTGTTTGGACATAAAATCAAATATAGCCAGTATGCTAAAAAGCAGGGCTTATGTGACATAATTAGTATGCAGCTTTATTTTTGTCCTCTGGCCCATCATAGTTTATGTAGGGAGCACAGATTGAAAACATTGACAAATTTCATAACTTCTCTGGTCACTAATAAGGAAAAAAAAACACTCAGTTCATTTAAAAAAATAGCCAGTGCCAGGTCATTCAAACTTGCCAAATTCAGTTAAACTTTACCATACCTTCCTGGGGTATTCAGGAGATTGGAAGGCAGAGAAGGGAGCATAAGATATTCCTCTCCTTCCTGATATTTTGCATCTATCCCTCCTTTTCTTTTGGTATGGTAGCTTGGATTGACATAATTAATTTATGTCAATAAATTAGCTCAAGTTTGTTTGTTTGTCATTGGTGGTGGCTGTAAGTAGGCTTTGTTTGTTTGGGTTTTTTTTAATCCCACCAGGGTCAAAGTGGGGAGTCAGGGGATAAGGGTGGACAGGGAAGTTCTACATTTGACTAATCCATCATGAGATGGATTTGAGCTCTCACTTCTTTAAGGATCTGTTTCCAGGGAACACACTCTGGTACCAGGTTGAACTTCATCCACCTGAATCCACAGCAGGTGCCTGATTCACCCATTGGATTGGGCATCCCAGTCTTTTCACAATAGAATGTGGGTGATATTACTCCTATAAAGTCCTCACTACATTTTGGTTATCTCTAGGCTCTCTGGAAGGAGGGATATGTGTGGCTGTAATGAATAGGAAAGAAATGGCTGAGGCACTGGATCCCAAACTTGACTGTCTCAGAACTACTCAAAATATGTGCCAAAAGATTTGATTTCCTGGGCTCCAAACCCTCTGATTCAAAGGTCTCTCAGGGGTCTTGGGTATCTGTTTTGTAAACAAACTCCCAGAAAAAGTCAGGATTACTTCATCCATTCTGCCCAGCCAATGAGAAACACGGAGGGTTTGGGCATTAGTGGGGCAGACTGTGGGCTCTATCTCTGCTGGGTCATGTACCCAAGTCAAGTGTCCTCTTTGAGTCCCTCTTGTGAAATGCATGCTAGTTCCCTTTTGCTGCTGTGCATGTTACCACAGACATGGTGTCTCAAAACAACACAATTGTATCAACCTATAGCTCTGTAGGTCAAAAGTCCAACATGGGTTTCACTGGGCTTAAAACAAGGTGTCAGACAGGGTGGCTCTTTCTGAAGGCTGTAGGGGAGATCAGATTTTTTTGCCTTTTCCCATTTCTAGAGGCCACCCACACTTCTCAGTACATGGCCTCTTCCTCCATTTTCAAAGCTAGAAGCTCAGCATTTCTCTAACCCGGCTTCCATTGTTATATCTTTCTCTGGTTCTCTTCTTCTGCCTCCCCCTTCTGATTTTTTTCTTCCTGGTCCTGGAAGGGCCTCCTGCACACTACTGAGTTACATGTGCAGCCCTTTTTTATATTTTATTTTGAGACAGGGTCTCCCTAAGTTGCAGAGGTTGGCTTTGAACTTGTCATCCTCTTTCCTCAACCTCCATTTTTAAGGATCCATGTGATTACCCTGGATTTGCCTGGATAATCTAAAATAATCTTCTCATACATGCAAAGCCATGGAAGGTAACTTAGTCACAGGTTCTGGGAACTAGGATGTGGACAACTTTAGGGGTCATTATTCTGCCTACCACAGACAGAGATGTCAACTCGATATTGCTTTAAATCAGCATTTCTCAAAATTTGCTCCATCTTCCTGTGGCATCAGCATCACCTGAATCACCTGTTACAAATATACAGTGCAGGGCCATCCCGACCCCCCAACCTGGGTCTCAAGGGGGATCTTAGGGTGCTTTCTTTTCTTTACATGTTCCAGTTGATTCCTATGTGCACTGACATTTGACTCTCTTGGATAAATGACACCTTGAGTGTGGCAGATGCCTGGGAGGACTCAGGAGGGGAAAAGAGGTTTACATTTTCTGTTCCCCACCAGAACCTGATACCTGATCATGTGGCAACTTTCCCCCAAGCTTTGGAGACCAAAGACCCTGAGGAGGTGTTTCCCATGCCTACAGAATTAGACTGTGCTGCATGATGCCTCCCAGAACCGGGTAAAACTTCCTCTGAGCCTTAATCTAATGCTCCAGGACACTTGGGGCATTATTCTGCCTACCACAGACAGAGATGACAACTCAATATTGCTTTAATGCCAGGAAACCAATAATGAAAGGAGCCACTTTACTGGCAGGGGTGATCGACCCTGCCCACTGGGGTAGACAGGGCTGCTGCCATGTGATAGGGCAGGGGGATCATGTCTGAAACTCAGAGAGGGCATGGGCCCCTCTGTATTTCCATGTCCCATAAATAAGCTATAGATGGGCAAGTTCAATAGCCATAGCCTGATAAGGACATAGTACCTGGGTACTCCAACACTGCAGGTCAATCCCAGGTATGCCACAGGCTGGCAGAAGTGCTGCCTGGAGCTCTAGGGGCTCAAGGAGGGATCATGACCTTGGGAACTTAATCAAAGTCCTGAGTAAATATGAGTCTTTAAGTGGTGGATTTTAGCAGGCAAGTTTTTCACCCTGCCTTGTAGTCTCACATGCCTTCATGTTCAGCACAGCCAGGAGCATGGTTCTGTGCACACTCACCCCACACACATGCTCACCGCACACACCACACATCCACCACACACACACACACACACGCACACACGCACACACACACCACTATTTGTTCTCATATATCACACACATATGTACGTATGAACATGTACCATGCACATGCCTGGAATGCCATCACACGTGCCCACTCACACACACATGCACACTCTGCATACACATACCATGTGCACACATATGCGCATGCATACACAATACTCTCTCACTCCTCCCTGATACCCACACAGACTCTTTGGATAGGCAGGACCCTGGTCTATAAGCAATAGTAGAATGTGACACCCATACACCCCAGTAGCTGACTATATGATAACTTCCTCCTGGAGTTTTGCCCTTGTAGTAACTTTGGAGAGCTTTCACCAGACCCAAGAATGGACACTGGGTTACACTAATAAAATGCATTGGCCAGAGCCCAAAATTCTGTCCTCATTGTTCTCAGATTTTATTGGTAATCCTGCTCGGCAGTCTTGCTTGCTGTCAGACTCCTTCCTGAGTCACCTGCTGTGGCTGTGCCAAGAGTTGGGGGCAGACGTGATGTGGAAGCCATGCAGGCTCCAGGCACTGGGCGTCTGCAGCTATTGAAACCTCAAGGGTTTCTTCCTTCACTCCCAAGGTCTCACCCCCCTACTGCACCCACAAGTCCAGATACCTCCAGGTGTGTCCTAAATTCCTTGTGGCAGAAATCTCAGCAGTCCCTGTCTTCTGTGAAGGGGCTCCTCCCCCTCCTTGGGAAAAATGTCTCCATTCCCCCTGGTCTTACCCTAGCAGCTTTTGCCACTCCTCACACATTTTCCTTGTCTTCCCATTACCCAGCCCTGCAGCTTCTTCCCCAGAAATAGCCCTCACTTGGGTCTGACCCCATCTCTTGCTCCTGCCTGGTATAGATACTCAGCTGTTCCCTGCCGCCGCCACCTCCACAGGCTTCTGCCTGCTGCTTCTCCCTCACATCCACTCTTAGTGGATAAAGACTCAAGCCCCACCAACCCATTGTGCAGGTGGTGGAGCAAACCTGGGTGGCCCAGAGTCGCATGCATGTGGAGATGTCATCTGGGCAACCAAGGCAGGGGTTCCAGAGGGATGCTAGGAAAGCCTTCATGGAAACCAGGACTAGTATTGCTGGAGACAGTACCAGCACCTTCCTGGCAGAATTGGGGCTAAACCTGCCCTTATTGCCATACCCAAGGGACAGAATCCATCTCTTCCTCCTATCCTGGAGGAATTACCTGGTCCTGACCCCTTCCTCCTTAGTTCCCAGAACTTTTCAGCCTCCTTCATCACTCACTTGCCCTCATAGATGTTGACTGCTCATAGGGCCTTTACCCTTGATCTCCCCTCTGCCCAGAACACACCTCCCCAGGCTCCTCATCTTTCAAGTTTCAGTCTAATGCCACATCCCAGAAAGGCCTGTCTACAGTAGCCCCATCCACACTCTATCACCTCCCTATATTGGTTACTTTATGGTACTCAGCGCTCTGTAATTGTCTTTATTTTTTTGTTTGTATGGATGGCAGCCCTGTCTCCCCCAGTGGGCATAGCTGATCACCCCTGTGGGAAAAGTGAGTCCTTTCATTGTTGGCTCACTAGCATGAAAAGCCCCACCTGTCCTGGAGCATAGATTTAGGCTCAGAAGAATTTTTACTGGGTACTGGGGGGCAGCACGCAGCAGAGTCTAAATATCAGGCATGGGAAACCCCTCCTGAGGCTCCTTAATCTTCAATCTCCTCTCTCTAACTTGGAGCTCTGAGGGGGCAGAAACTCAGTCCTACTCACTCCCTGCTATATCCCCAGCCCTTCAGCACACATAGGCCCTAGGTAAATACCCACAGGAAGGATGCCTCAGGGTTGTGGGGGGTTAGGCTGAGCTCACAGATGTCTGGGTGGCTCACCCTCTGTTCCAATGCCCACCCCACACTCCAACGATGAGCCCTTGGGTATGGTCTGCAATGAGAAGGGAGGCTCGGACAAGGCAGTGGATGGACCATCCAAGGAGCCCTACCTGTTCATGTGCTCTTGGGTGGACATGGTGGGGGAACAAATGTCTCTCAATGATTGGCCATAGCACCTGCAGCTAGTGTCCTCCAAAACTGGAGATCACCAAGAACAGGACTCTATGTTGATCTTGAGGCTCAAAAAGCTGCCTTGCTACATCCTCAGTAGAGACCTGACCTGGCAGGGAGAGAGAGGTCTTAAGACACCTTAAGGGGCACTGGCTTCCTCCCTCTTGTCACACACCATGGCCCTACCTCTATCAGTCATGTGGGACATTGAGCTATGAACACAGGAAAGTCCGTTCTTATATTTCAGCTGCTCTTCCAGGCACTGCCCTGCTATAAGTATCCCCAACCCCCACTCTCAGCATGACAACCATGCATGGTGGCCCCAGTCATTGACCTGAAGAAAGATGTTTTGGGGATGTCCAAGCTTTTGCTCACAGAGAAGGGTAGCATAAGGAGAGACTGGCCCCTGCTCCCTTCATTTGCACTGGGTGAGGGGGACCCCACAGAACTACTCTGGCCCCATGATATCACAGCTGAATAGGTCAGCTCACTGAATTCTGTTGTAGACTTCTCTTTCCCTTTTTCTAGGGAAAGAGAAGTCTACAACAGAAACCCACATACTTCCAGGAGATGCACCAGGACTGATCTTAGGGCTAGGTTTCAGGGTAACTATTAGAGAAGATTCAGGGGCTCTGTGGAACACTAGCCTGAGGACTAGATCCAATGCTTATTCCCCAAGCTGTGTCTATCTGCTAAAAGCGACTCACACCAGACGCATGCAATGTGCCTGCCTCTGTTCCTTTCTCTCCTTCCCCCACGTGGCCTTTGACATTGGTCTCAGACATCTCCCTCACTGTGATCAGCCTCTGGCCTTGCCTCTGCCCCAGGGCCTTCCCGACCCACTCAACCTACATTGGTCCTGAAAGTGAGATAACACATCTTTGTTATCCTCCTTGCACCCCAGTGTCTTCAGAGCAGCACTCCCTCTTCCTGTGGGCTGATCCCCTGGGATCTTCCTCACCAAGAAGAGAGGTGGTTGTGTGTAGTACCTCCACCCTTCAATGCCCACCCAGTGCCCACAGGACTCAGGTACACAGACAACCCAGTTCGATGGTCATCAGAGAAGGAAAGCCCAGAAGAGTGGACAGTCTTGAAGAAAAAGGGTGAACTGGGTTTCAGAACGCGAGCTGTTGGCCCAGTGAAGAGGAGGCGGTGGGGAAGGGAGTTCAAGCGCTGAGTCCTCCAGGAACAACGCTCATCAGGGCAGTTCTGACTTGTGTGACCTGGCAACAGGGGTGGGAAACGAGCCGCAGCGGAGGGTCCTGAAAGCAGGATTGGACGTCTGGCCTTGACCCTGAGACCCGGGAGCAGAGGAGAGGCCTGGTGGACAGAGCCACCTAGGGTACCCACGAGGCCGCTTGCAAGGCAGCGGGAATACAGTAGCTCTGCGGGGACTCCCAGGGCTCCACCCCGCGCCCCTCCCGCTCGGCGCTCCCCCTTGTGGCCGCGAGGGGGCGCCGAGCAGCGCTCCTTCGGGGCAGACCGCCAGGCGCACGGGCGGGCTGCACCGGGATCTGAACGGGCTGCGGGCAACGGGCAGCGCCCCGGGTCTGCGGCGCCGCGGCTCTCAGCGGGCGCGGCGGGCGCTGCCCGTGGGCCGGGCCCGGGCTTCAGGCGTGCCGGGAGCCGGTGAGTGGTGGCGCGGCCAGGCGGGACACCTGGTGCTGCGGACAAGGGCGCGAGGTTCGCGGGCGCATGGGAGGGGCTGCAAGCGGCGGTGGGGCGCGGGGTGCGGGAGAGGTCGGGATGCTTAGGGGAGGGGCGGCGATCTGGGCGTGGATGGCTGGCATCCAAGCAGCTGGCGGGGACGCTCTGGTCTGACCCAGGGCACAGGTGCGCGCACGGGTGACAGTGCGCGTGGCCGGCGGGCTGGCGGGGCCCGGAACCGCGGCGCGCTGGAGTGTAAGGCCCGCGCGGCGAGGGGTGGACCGTGGAGGGGGCTGCGAGCTGCGTGGGTGTGTGCCCGGAGGGGCAGGAGTGCGCGTGGCGGGGTCAGCAGGGGCTGGGTCGCTGGGACTGGAGATACAAGGAGGAACAGCGGAGGGGACCAGCGAAGGGCACACCCCCTAGCCCGTTGAGAGAGACCGGTTTCTGCCGTGAGTCCCCCGCCGCTCCACTCTGCGTGAAGAACGAGCTTCCTTCAGCCACTCGGGTGGCAGGAAAAGCCAGTCTTCACCCCACACTGGACCTCAGTTTCCCCACCTATGAAATGGGGCGGCACAGCTTACTTGTAGGGTGCTTGTGAAGAAGGGAAAGGGGCCTGATCCTTGGAGGAAGAGGGTGTTGTCACAGAAGCTGGAATCGGATTGGAAAAATGTATCAGTAACTACCATCAAAGGGCCTGCAGGACGGTGGGAGCTGCTTGGGGGCTCTGGGTGTGCCCCCCTCGCTGTGAGAGCGTGCACGATCAAGTGACCACTTCGTGTCTTCTGTTTAGATTGGGATAAGAAGGGCTTCATGCTCAGCATGGAAAAGACCAACCTGGGGCGGAGGCGGTGAGGCTCCCCACCAGCTCCTACCTACTGCTTCCTGGGACTATGAGGCAGGTGTTCTGCTGAGAGACAGAGAGGGTTCTTGGAAAGGTCTACCTGTCAGATAGATGCTGTATTTCCATTTTATAGCTGACATACTGAGGCTTAGAGAGTTGACAAGATTTGTTCAGTCTCAGGGCCATGAAGTGGCAAAGGTGAGGGTCCAACCTATACATTTTGGCCACTGTGCCTACCGACCTGTGCCTAGAGTATTCATTGAGCACCTACTGTGTGATGCCTACTTTCTGCCCCAGTAAGTGCTCTCTCCAGCTGGTGTAGGAGGGAGGAGGCCATCCAATTACAGTTATCAAAGGAGAATCCCACCAGGTGTGATAGTACATACCTGTAATCCCTGCTACTTGGGAAGCTCAGATGGCAGGATTGCAAGTTAAAGGTCAGCCTCCACAATTTAGCGAGACCCTGTCTCAAACAATACAAAGGGTTGGGAACATACTACAGTGATACAGCCACATCAATGTTTATAGCAGCTCTATTCACAATAGCTAAGCTATGCAACCAACCTAGGTGTCCTTCAACAGATGAATGGATAAAGAAAATGTTATATATATATATATATATATATATATATATATATATATATATATATATATATATATATATATATAATATATTTTATATATAATATATATAATGGAATATTACTCAGCCATAAAGAAGAATGAAATTATGGCATTTGCTGATACATGGATGGAACTGGAGACTATCATGCTAAATGAAATAAGCTAATCTCCCCAAAACCAAAGGCTGAATGTTCTCTCAGATAGGTGGATACTAACACACAATGGAAGAATGAAAGCTCTTTGGATTAAACAAAGGGGAATGAAGGGTAGGGAGTGGGGATAGGAATGGGAAAGACAGAATGAATTCCTATGTTCATATATGAATACATGACCAGTGTAACTCCACACCATGTACCACCGCAAGAATCGGATCCTAATTAGATTAAGTTATACTCCATGTATGTATAATATGTCAAAACGTAATTACTGTCAAGTATACCTAAAAAGAACAAATTTCTAAAAGTTGCTGGGGATGTAGCTCAGTGGTAGATAGCCCTTAGGTTCAATTCCCAGAACCAAAAGAAAAAAAAAAATAAAAGGGAAATTCGAGGTCAATGTCAGAGAATAAGTGCTAGGAAGAAAAACAAAAAAATGAGGCAAATGGGGGCAGCTACTTAGCCTGTTCAGGGAAGATGTCCCTGAGCGGTGACTTCTGACCATGCTGTGAATGAAAGGATGGATCTCATGGAAAAAGTCTAAGGGAACAGCAGATTCAAGGTCCCTGAGGCAAGTACAGGTGGTGGACAGCAGGAGCTGAACCAAACAAAGCCAGTGAGAGGAGCTGGTGGAGTTTGGATTTTCATCTAGGTGCAGTGGGCAGACCTCAGAAGGTTTGGAGGTTGATTATTGAAAGGGTGTTCCTAATGGCTGTGGAGAGGTCTCCAGGAGGCAGGAGAGGGAGGAGCCTACTGGAGTCAACCTGGCAGAGATGGGACTGGGCCCTATGATCAGAGATAGATAGATACTTGTGAGGAGGATCCAATAGGCTCTGAGATGTGCCATCCACCCTCTTGGGCCACAGCAACAAGGAGGCCTGGGTCCGGGAAGGACCTGCAGCATGAGTTCAAGCACTGCCCCACTCCCTGCATTCACCAGGGTGCATCACTACCACCCTCCGATCTCCCTATGCCCAGTGGGGATGAAGCGCAGTTGATTTAATCACACTTTCCATTTATTAGATCCAGATTTTGAATCAGAGTTGGAAAAACATTTCCCAGTTCAACTTAAAGAAATTCATTCATGTCTTCTAATACTTGTTTGATGTTTCATTTAATGTACAGACCTAATCTAAACTTTTTCCAAATGTCTGTCCCTCTATTCCAACTCCCATTTATTAAAAAATACATCTTCTCTCTAGTGATTAAAAATGTACCTTTATCACATGCTAAACATCCAAAAGCACTGGGCGTGTTTCTAGTCTGTTTCACAGGTGTGTTTATTTGTGTGCTGATGAAAGCATTACAGTGTGTGTGTGTGTGTGTGTACACGTGTGTGTGCATGGGTGCACTCCAAAACACGTGTGTATTTAAAGACAAGAAAGGCTTTATTCAAGACTATTGCAATAGTCTGGTTGTATTTTGATACCTGATTGGGCTGGTTTCTTACATTTGTTTATTATTTCAAGAATTTCCTACCTGTTCCACTGTGTAGCTAGTATTTGCAAGGAATCACATTAAGTTTATGTTTCAGGAAAAGGAACATCTTCATGAGGTTATGTCACCTCATCCAGAAACAGGAAAATGTCTTTATACGTGTTCAAGGCTACTTTCCTCTCATAGGTCTTTCACATTCCTTGTTAAGTTTACTCATGAGTATTTTGTCTTGTTTGTTGTAACTGTTTCTTAAGCTATGTCTTCTAACTGGATATTGTTTCTATATGTGTAATTTTATGTCTTCCCACTTTACTAAATTTACTTGTTGCTAATTTTATCATTGATTCTTAGATAGTTCAGGTATTCTGTCACCTGCAAATTCAAATAGCTTTTCTTTACTGCTTTTCATACATTCATTGCTTTATTTTATCTAATTAGATTGGCCAATATTTTCAATCAATGTTAGAAATTGAATGGACCTTGTTCTTGGCCTTAGTGAAAAAGGCCACTGGCACTTTCCCCATTTAGAAAGATGATGACTATAGAATGGGAAGAAATGGATAGAGGGAGGGATGGATAGTTAAAATTAAGGGAGTGTCTTAGTCCATTTTCTGCTCCTTTAAGAGAATACTAAAGTCTTAATAATTTATAAACAATAGTTTATTTGGCTTATGCTTCTAGAGATGGTGAAGTCCAAGATCAAGGGTCATATCCTTTAATAACAACCCACTCTCAAGATACAACTAACCCAGGGCCACAATAATGACATTAATCTATTGTTAGGCCGTACCTCAACACTGTCACATTGGGGATGAAGTTTCCAATACATGACTTTGGGGGACACATTCAAGCCATATCACAGAGTATCCATTGATTCCCATTTTAGTGGAAATATTTAATATTTGTGGAAGCCGTATATAGAAATGATAATGTCATCTCTCCTTAGTGCTATTAACATAGTGAATAATATTAGTGGATTTCCTTGTATCAGGTCTGGGACTAAAGTGAGGAAAACAATAAGAAAAATATAGTAAAAATACTAAGCTATTCTTGCATTCTGGAAGCCAAACCCACTTGAGCATGATTTATTCTGTTTCAGTATGATTATATTAGTTATCAGTTGCTACAGAACAGGTTATCATCAACTCAGTGGCTTGAAGCAGCACAAGTTTATTATCTCACACTTTCTATGGCTCGGGAGTCTACACATGGCTCGGCAGGGTTTCTGCTGGTGTTAGTCAAGACTAAGTTCCCACCAACCAGGGAAGAATTTGCTTTTCTATTCACTGTTTTTGTTGGCAGCATTTAGTTCTTTGAGGGTGTAGGACTGAGAGCTTAAATTTTTGCTGGTGGTTGGCTGGATGTCACTTTCAACTTTTGGAGGAGTTCCTAGGGACCACCTCCAGTTCCTTGCCAGGTGGGCTTCCCCAGTGTGGCTGCTTACTTCATTCAACCAGCAAAGAGAAACTCTAGAGCAAATGTATTAGCAAATCAGTCACAATATAACACAACAAAACATAACTTATCATAAAATAACAATATCACATAATCATGCTATCCCATCACCTTTGCCATATTCCATTGGTTGGAGAAAAGTCAAAGATTCCACCCATACTCCACAGTATGAATAGCAAAAGTCAGGCATCATAGGTGGGTGCTGATGAGACCGTCCACCACTAGAGGGTTGGATTCTGATTGCTAATACTTATTTTTGTTAAAATTTCTCCAGTCATTCCTTGGCTTGACAAAGTTTAGCACTTGAAAGGTTCCTTAAGAGCTTATGAGTATAATATTTCTTGATTCCTTTCTTCCTCTACCCTTAATATTTTAAGGATAGATTAGCTGGTTATAAAATCCTTCCTTGGCTCACACTTTCTTTCCTTAAATTTGTTAAGATCTTGCTATGGGTTGTATGACCTACACATTGTTGTCAAGAAGTATGTTATAAGCACACTTTTCTTTCCTTTGCAATTGACTTGATCATTTTTCTGGATTTCCAAAGGACTTTATTGTTGTTGTTATTGTTTCTCTGTTTTCCTTGACTCTCAAAGTCTAATTTTTCCATTAGGCAGTGTCTTTAAAATTGATCTCATTGAAGATGGATTTTCTCAGGTACTTGGGAGAATATGCAGATTCAAAGCTTCTTTTATTTCCATAAAGTTTTCTTGGATCATAGTTTTAAATGTTACTTATGCCATATTATTTTGTTTTTCTTTTTCAGAGGTTCCAATAATATGTATTTTAGATCTTTCCCCACACGGCCCCCCACTTCTGTATCTAACACTTTCTTCTCTTTTAAAAAAAAATTATTTATTTATTCTAATTAGGTATATATAACAGCAGAATGCATTTTGATATATTGTACACAATTGCAGCACAACTTTTCATTTCTGTAGTTGTACACGATGTAGAGTCTCACCATATGTGCAGTCATACAAGTACCTAGGGTAACAATGTCCTTCTCATTCCACCATCTTTCCTGCCCCCATCTCCCCTCCATTATGGATCAGCATCCACTTATTGAGAGAACATTCAGCCTTTGGTTTTTGGGGATTGGCTTACTTCCCTTAGCACAATATTCTCCAACTCCATCCATTTACCTGCAAGTGCCATAATTTTATTCTCTTCTAATGCCAAGTAATATTCCATTGTCTAACACTTTCTTCTGTGAGTCTCTTCACTATATTGTTTATTTGTTTTATGGCTGATTTCATTCATTTCCTTAATGACCATTATTAAATTCTTAGTCAAATCTATTCTCCTTAAGAGATTTTCTAATTTAGTGTTAATTTCTGGCTGATTCTGACTTTTCCTTATTTTCTTTGCCCAGTCCAGACAACTCTAATTTCATGTTTACCTATTTTTTGTCCATTTTTATTGAGGTTATGAGTTTATAATTTGGGAGTTTCCATATGTATATATGTATGATTGTTTTCTTGGAGTGCCTTATTCAGGTTACCATAACAAAATACCATAATATCTAGGTGGTGTTTTAAAATGACAAATGTTTTTCTCACAGTTCTGGAGACTGGGGTGTACAATATCAAGGCACCAGAATATTAGCCATCCAGTAAGGGCCCACTTTTTGGTTGATAGATCACATTCTTACTGCCACTTCCCATGAGGGAAGAGATCTCTGGGGTCTTTTTTAAAATAAAGGTATGAATTTCATTAGTGAGGGCTTTCCTCTTAGACCTAATCACCTCTCAAAGGCCTCATCTCCAAAGATTATCACATTGGCCATTAGGTATCTGCCGCAGTCTGGCTGGGCACAATCAGGAGCCACTTGTCAAAAGAAACTAACTTTATTTTTAGAACCACACACGTCAAACAAAACAGCCTCTCAGGAAAAACCCTCAGAGCCTCAACTGCCACCACTGGCTTTCCACAAGCCTCTCTCTCCCACCCAAGCTTCTCCCCACCTCCCACAATCCTCCTACTCTTGAGGCCGATTGGCTGGGTCACATGGGCGGAGCCAAAAAAGTCCCCCAATGAGCAGCTCCGTGGTCTGAAAGGGCAGGGAAACAGCCCAATGAGCATCACCGCAGAGGAGCCAATCAGCTAGATGTTGCTGGGGCCGCTGTGAGCCAATCATCAGCTGGCAGCTGGAAGTTTGCTGGGGCCCCTTCGGCTGTGGCTCTCAACAGGTATCCACATATGAATTTTAGGGAACACAAACATTCAGTCTGTAGCACAAGGCAATTCAAGTCAGAGTTTAGGGTTACATTTTTCCCTTTGTAAATTGGTTTTGGGGATTATGTTGGCTTTGTATGGATATTGTCTGTCATTGTCTGTTAACTTAGAAACATCATTCTTGAACAGATGACTGAAGGCAGGAGTTGGGGATTTGGGGACCAAACTAGGCCTCCTAGTTTGAGACTTCCCTCTTGATTCGGTGAGGTCTTTACTTGGAGTCTTTTGGGAGGTGGGAGCCATTCCATGCCTCTGAGTTTACAAGTCACTTTTGCTTCCTCAAATTTCTGCTTGTATCTTCTGTGAATTTACTGCTAAGCCTCCAAAGACTCTGCTTCTAAGCCACAGGCCTGTCCCCTGTGCCAAGACAGCCACCTCAGGCTAAATATACTTTCTGTCCCTTTTGATTTCCTAAGTGCTCTGAACCACTGGTCTTTGCTCGTTCTCTATATTTCCCCATGTAGGACTTTCTTCAGGGGACATTTCATCTTAGCTCTTGAACCCAGCTCTCCTCTCCTGTTTTCAACATGGCGCCTACTCCCTCCTCCAATACCAGTGTGGTCTCTAGAGCCAGTTCTGAAGGTTGGAGTTTTCTTGCCTCACTCACACCAGTTGGAAGCGTGAAATGTCCTGTCTCCTCTTCATGCAGGGGTTGAGGGTATGGGTGGTTACATTACAGATCTCTTGGTCGATCTGTATTGGCTTTTATCATGAAGAGATTTAGACTTAGGTGGCTGCTATTACCCTGGGGAATTGGAAATGTCACTAACCTTATTACTTGCAAAAGCTTCATAAAGTACTGTGTACTCTGTCAAAATTCATCAGTTTTTTTTGCAATTGGAACATTTTCAATATCTTACTGCTCATATTTTGGTAAACCATAAAAAAGTAAGTTGCAGGGATCATAGCATCAGCAACATATTAAAATAACCCAGATATCATACTCAAGAAATTAAACATTAATTACAATTTTTTTCCTCCTATACAGTTCATATTCAGCTTTTTTCAGTTGCCCCTGAATGTCCTTTTGGGCCTTATTTTTAAAATGAAGAATCTAATCAGTGGTCAAACATTGTGTTGGTGTGTCATATCTTTTAAATTCTTTTAATCTGCAGTAATCCCTCCATTTTTTCCCCATCTTTCCTGATGAGCTGTTTCGAAAGCTCTGTATCAATTTTCTCACATGATCTGGATCTGTTAGACTCTATGAAAAACAATAAAAGTTGTTTCAGGTCAAACTCATTTTAAGATTACCAAATGTGATACTTGTTTAAAATTACAGAGTGTGATTACAGAGTGTGATACCAGTGCCTTCTCCTAGCTTGTGTCCCTCTGGGGTTTGTGATATCTATCAGCAAGTGTGGAAAGTGGGTAAGGAGAGGAGAAGTGTTATACCTTTGCCTGAGTAGCCACTGGGGAGGGCCTTGGGCCAAAGGCTGTACAAGAATGTTCTGTGATACCTTGGGATTCTGCCTCAGTTTCCCTTCCCACAACTTTGGTGGTGTCCTTCCCAGTCCTCTTCCTTATCACTGCATCCTCCCAGGTGACTGCCTCCTATTCCCCCACCTATGGACCTGCCCCTGTGGGTCCAGCTCTGCCTCACTGGGTTTCCCTTTCAGCAAAGGTACCTGCCGTGTTCATAACATGCAAGTCACCCTAAAGGATTCCACAAGCAATTAAATGTGGTAGAAAGCACCCAAGTCACTGCTCTGATCAGAATGTGTACCCCCAAATTCACAGCTGAAGCTCAATCACCAAGATGATGGCATTAAGAGGTAGAGCCTTTAGGAAATGATTAATTCATGAGATTAGAACCCTCGTGAATAAGGTTAGTGACTTTATAAAAGAGGTACAAGGAGTTGTTTGCACCTTCTTCCCTGTGAGGAAGCAGCAACAATACACCATCTATGGAACAGACGGTGAGGCCTCACCAGACATCAAATCTGCTGATCTTGATCTTAGACCTCCTGGCTCCAGAACTATGGGAAATAAACTTCTATTATATATAAATTATCCTGTCCAAGTATTTTGTGATAGCCATAAGGACGGACTAGCACACACCACCTCCTCACTGCTGAGTCTTATACTCCCAAGACACTAATGGGGCTAATAATGCCAAGGGTTGGAACAGAACAGGTATCCACTGTGCATTCATTTCCTTCTCTTCTTGGGGAAGCCAACATGTGTCCCTCACTTTCAGATATGATAACCTAGGGACCCGACATTCCTCGGCCCAGAAGAGTTCCCTGGGGCCAGAGCCTCCAGAAGGAAGCCCTTTCGTGTTCTGCAAAAAGATACTAGTGTCCTATTGACTTCCATGGTTTCCTTAGGGCATTAGTAGCCAATACTCAGCTGCCAAGGATGCCCCAAACTACTGAGCCCATAACTTGGCCAGGAAGAGCCCTGTCAACTTATCTGTGAGAGACCCATGAGTACGGGGTAGGGAGTGCTCAGTTTCACTATTTTTGAATAAAGTTAACACAGGCTCTAGTATTACCAGATAAAGGCCTTTGCATCCTGCACCAAGGACCATTCTAACTGGCAAATTCCTGCTTTCCATACAATGATATGCTAAAGGCCAAGAAGTAGTGCATCTTCTTGGAATTAGTAAAATAATGCCCCTGCTGAGTAAATATTTACTTGGTTTATTTGTCGTTAGCCACCTCTCTGGCACTGTGACAAAATACCTTAGAAAGGACCAAAGAGAGTTAGCAGGACATTGGATATAGGGCTGGCCACAGGGACTCCACCAGTGAGAGGGATCTGCCTTGCCAGTGAAGGTTTGAGAAGAGCCTCACCTGCCTCAGCCTTGGGACTACACACCTGGTTCTACTTTGGGGGTTGATGTTGGATCTTGGAAAGCCTCAAACTGTTTGGGTCTCATCATCCTGATGTTACTCAGAAATACTTGTGGTTAAATGTTGCTTTGTAATACATAATATTATTACTTATCTACCAAGCAGGGTGGGCCAAGTTCTTTATGAACATTATCTCCTGAGACTGGACATAAACAAAACAGAGAACAAACAATAGAGGAAAACCCCTTTGGAAAAGGTGAATAGTGTTGATGAACTGTTGCAAGACTGACTAATACAAAGAGAGAGAGCAAGAAACACAAGTGACCAATTTCACGAATGAAAAAGGAGACAACATTGCACATTCCACACACATGAAAAGGAGAGTAAGGGATTTTTTTCAAGTCCCAATACATTTGATACTTTAGATAAAATGAACAAATACTTTGAAAGATACAACTTACCAAATTAATATAAGAAAAAATAGAAAACCCGAACAATACTATTTCCATTAAATAAATAGAATTTATAATTACAAAACTTTCACAGACAGAAAGTCTCATGTCTGAGAGGCTTCTCCAGTAGATTCTATCAAATATTCCAGGAAGAAATACCAGGGAACACTCATTCAGTTAGTAGAAATTAATATGTCTGGCAATAACAAACATGAGAGAAGATGTGAGATAGAAACCCTTGTCATCTTTATGTGGGAGTATGAAATAGTACAACCAGTTTGCAAAACCACTTTTAGAATTATCTAGTAAAGTCAATACTTGCCACATATCCTGTAAAAGAGCAGCTCCCCATCAGCAATATATGAGTGTACCTTTTCCCCCGCATCCTCGCCAACAGTTTTTGTTGTTTGTCTTCATAATAGCTGCCATTCTGACTGGAGTGAGATGAAATCTTAGAGTAGTTTTGATTTGCATTTCTCTATTTGCTAGAGATGATGAACATTTTTTCATATATTTGTTGACTGATTGTATATCCCCTTCTGAGAAGTGTCTGTTCAGGTCCTTGGCCCATTTATTGATTGGGTTATTTGTTTTTTCGGTGCTTAGCTTTTTGAGTTCTTTATATACCTTAGAGATTAGTGCTCTATCTGATGTGTGAGGGGTAAAGATTTGCTCCCAAGATTTGGGCTCTCAATTCACCTCACAGATTGTTTCTTTTGCGGAGAAGAAACTTTTTAGTTTGAATCCATCCCATTTATTGATTCTTGGTTTTAATTCTTGTGCTATAGGAGTCTTACTAAGGAAGTTGGGGCCTAATCCACATGATGGAGATTAGGGCCTACTTTTTCTTCTATTAGACACAGAGTCTCTAGTTTAATTCCTAGGTCTTTGATCCACTTGGAGTTGAGTTTTGTGCATGGTAAGAGATAGGGGTTTAATTTCATTTTGTTGCATATGGATTTCCAGTTTCCCCAGCACCATTTGTTGAAGTAGAAAGCAGTATGGAGATTCCTTGGAAAACTGGGAATGGAACTACTATTTGACCCAGCTATCCCTCTTCTTGGTCTATACTCAAAGGTCTTAAAAACAGCATACTACAGGGACACAGCCATAATTCACAATAGCTAAACTGTGGAACCAACCTAGATGCCTTTCAGTAGATGAATGGATTAAAAAAGTGGCATATATCACAATGGAATTTTATTCAGCAAAAACAGAGAATAAAATCATGGCATTTGCAGGTAAATGGATGGCATTGGAGAAGATAATGCTAAGTGAAGTTAGCCAATCACAAAAAAACAAATGCCGAATGTTTTCTCTGATATAAGGAGGCTGACTCATAGTGGGGTACGGAGGGGGAGCATGGGAGGAATAGACAAACTCTAGATAGGGCAGAGGGGAGGGAGGGAAAGGGAGGGCGCAGGGGTTAGCAATGATGGTGGAATGTGATGGACATCATTATCTAAAGTACATGTATGAAGACACAAATTGGTGTTATCATACTTTATATACAACCAGGGATTATGAAAAATTGTGCCGTATATGTGTAATAAGAATTGTAATACATTCTGCTGTCATTTATTTTTTAAAAAAATCAATTAAAATTTTTTAAAAATAAAAGAGTAGTTCCACCCTGGGGTGTTCCTAAGAGAATTTTATGTACATGAGCTCTGGGACTCTGCTCTTGGTAGGAGAAACTGGAACCAACCTAAATTCCATTGGAGGAAAATGGAAAAGGAAATGTGACACACTCACATCATGGACCATCACACCACAGAATCTCAGGGACATCATGAAAGTAAAAGAAAAATGTACACAGGATGATGTCATTTTCATAAAACATAAAAACAAGCAAGCTATATAACATGTTGTTTAGGGATACCTATTTCTGAAATAAAAATGTTTTGCAAATGAGTGTTTTTAAAGTTCCACAAAACAATGATTAAGTATGTGAAATGATGAATATTTTGATTAGTTTGATTTAGCCATTTCACAATATATACCTCTATTGAAACGTCTTGTTACTCACCATGAATATATACACTTTTTATTGGTCACTATTATATAAAAGGTATATAATTATACCTTTTAATTTATTAAAAATAAATTTTAAATTGATTCCAGACAATGTGGATTGGGCTGAGGGAGGGGGGAGGAGGGAGGAGGAGGATACAGATAATTAATGGTATTCTAGTGCTTAATTGGCTGTACGGGCTCCAGGTATCTAATTTGTTATCATGCTTCATGACATATATGCTGCCGGTCTTTTTATGTAGCGAATATTGCATAACAATCCTTTTCAACAAGTACAGCCTTTGTCCAAAATGCTTGAGGCAGGAAGTGTTTCTGATTTCTGATTTCTTCAGATTTTGGAATATTTGCACATCGTACATAATAAAATATCTTGGGCATGGCACCCAAGTCTAAACATGAAATTCACTTACGTTTTATATACAATTTACACACATAGGGATTTGGGGATTTCAGAATACAGGTTCTCAATCTGTAATAAAAGACTGAGAGGACATTCCCCTCACCACCATCATCTCTCTATCCTCCTCTTGTTGGTCTGTTTTCCCTTAGGAGACCACTAATTAATCAAGCCACATAGTTATCAGGGCGCACAGTGACCCTGAGTTCATGTGTGTGAGGGCTGCAGTTGAGGTCAACTCAAAGGGAGCTTTCAGAATGATGGGTTGCCCAACTGTTCTTGAAGGTCAAACAGGAGTCAGGCAAAATGTATGTGGCTGGAGAAGGAGAGGAGGGATGAGCAAGTGTCAAGGCCCCCAGCATGAGAGACTCTGGTGGCTCAGTCATGGACTGAAGCCAGTCATGGACTACTCCATTGTCACCTTACTGCACAGGGAAGGAAGACGGCACCAGGTTTGCAGGAGGGATCTGGACCTTCTTTCTTTTCCTTTTCATTTAAAAGTTTTATTTTTAATTGACATACAAGAGGCTAAGGCAAGAGGACTGCAAGTTCAAAGCCAGCCTCAACAACTTAGCGAGGCCCTAAACAACTCAGTGAGACCCTGTCTCTAAGAAAGAAAAAAAAAAAAAAATATATATATATATATATATATATGTATATGTATATATGTATGTGTGTGTGTGTGTATATATATATATAATGAGCTGGGGATGTGGCTCCATGCTTAAGCAACCCTGGTTCAATCCCCAGTACCCCCCCACACGCAAAAAAGTACTTATTTATAGGGAATGGTGTTATAATTTCATACTTGTATATAATGTGTAATGATCAAATCAGGGTAATTTGCATTTCCATCTCCTCAAATATTATCATTTCTGATATGTTGGGAGCCATCAAACTTTAGTTATTTGAAAAGTGTAAGTAATTGTTGTAGACTATAGTTACTACAGTGTCATAGAACTACTTCCTTATCACCTTGCTGTATTTCGGCACCCGATGTCCACCCTCTCTTTTAACCAGCAACTTCCTGGTTTTCCTGTCAATCTACAGCAAACCTCATGCACCAGAAAGAAAGGTAGAGGAGCGAAGAGATGAGGCCAGAACAAAACAGGAACAGGCTGGGGGCATCCTTCGGAGGGGCGGGTCACCCTGCACACTCAGCTACTGGACCCTGAACAGTTAGTGTGTGGATTGGGGACAGTGGGTTGACTGAATCCCCAGAAATTAATCACATGCCAGGGCCCCTGTAGGCAGTTGCAATCTACTTATGACAAATTTCCACCAAAATGGTTTAACTTCCCAGTACTTTAATGTTTGACCATACGTAGCACCCATTCGTCACCTGGGAAGTGGCCATATCCCCACCAGGGCTTTCCCCCAGCTTAGAACTTCTGACAAAGAGGCTGTTTTGACAAGCCCCTTAAGAATAAAAAATTGCACATTCAGTGTTTTTTTGTGAACGTGTGCAAGGCAGATTGTGGAAAAGGCTTAAAGAGGCTAAGATGACAGAGCATGTGACAGCTGCTCCTGGGATGTGAATTGCAGGCCCCCAGTGGCCTGCGGTTTGAAAACAGATGTTTCTGCATGAACGCAGCCAAATTGTATTAGCACTTTGGATGATGAAAAGGGCTTTAAGTGCCTGCGTGTTGCAGTTCTGAAATGTTTGCTGGGGAAAATGTACTTCTATTTTGCAAACAGCGAGTATAAGAAGGAGGAACAAATTAGGTTATGGTGCCGTAACCAATTTCGTGAGTGGAGTCGTTGACAGATGCACATTTCATATAATAAACGTGATCAGTGATGCTGCCACTTACCTTAATGAGGAGAGAGAGAGAGAGAGACACGCAGAGCCCAGCATCCCTTCCTGCTGCTGTCTTCATCCCCAGCTCAGACAGGGAGGAGGGCCCAGCGGGACTGCCTACCCAAAGCCCAAGGTCACCAGCAGGCCAGTAGAACTTTCAGGGAGAAAGTTACAAGCCTTTCTCTTTTTTTTCCCAACAAAAATTTTCTTATAGAAATTTTCAAAAACACGAAGAATGTAATGAACATGAACCATCCAATACTCATCTTCCAGCTCCCATGGCTGTTAATTCTCAGTTCATCTTCCATGATCTATACTCCCACCCTGTTAAGTTCTTAAAGCAAATCTAAGACATGAAATCAGTTTCTCTCATGACTTTGATTTGCGTCTTGGATCTGACAGGGATTTTATTTGCATAACCATCATGCCATTGACACACCTCATTAAATTAATAATAATTCTTAATATTGTTGCCTTAGTCTGTTTTCTGTTTCTGTAACAAAATATCTAAGACCATGTAATTTATAAAGAATAGAAGTTTATTTAACTCACACTTCTAGAGACTGGGAATCCAAGAGCATGGCACTGGCCTCTGCCCAGCATCTGGTGAGGGCCTACTTGCTACATTATAACATGGTGGAGGGAATCACATGATGAGACAGAGCAAGCATGCTAGCTTGGGTCTCTTTTCCTCTTCTTCCACAAATGCCATCACGAGAACCCCACCCTCATGATCTCATCTAATCTTAATTATCTCCGCAAAAGCCCCATTTACAAATATCACTAACATATGAATTTGAGAATTAAGTTTCCAACACATGAACTTCTGACAAACACATTCAAACCATAGCCATCATCAAATAATATTCAGTCCATAATCATATGCCCTCATTACTTAAAATCTATCTTTTTGCAGTTGTTTTCTACAAATCAGGAAAGATCCAAATTCTACATGTTGCATTTACTTTTATTTTTTAGTTGTCAATAGACCTTTATTTTTATTTATTTAATATGCAGTACTGAGAATCAAACCCAGTGCCTCACACATGCTAGGCAAACACTCTACACTGAGCCATAACCCCAACCTTTGTATTTATTTTTTATACCTCTTGAACTTCTTTTATTCTGTAATAGTCCTTCATCTCTCCTTTTTAAAATTTTCTTCCATTTGGTCTTCATTCCATTAATTTGCTAGATAAGTGGGGACATTTGTCCTGCAGAGTATCCCTGTGTTCTGAATTTTGCTTTTTATATCCTTAGGATGTCATTTAACTTGTTTGTCTATCTCTTACTCTTCTCCAAAGTAGTAGTTAGATCTATAGTAACACTGACAAAAGGTAAAATTAACAATTACAAAAGGTAAAAATTAGCATTTTATTTAACTGACTATATCCAAAATATTATCATTCCAATGTAGTGTAACCAATACAAAAGTTACTGAGGATTTATGCTACATTCTTCAAAACCAGATGTGTTTTTTGTGTTTACAGCACATCTAAGTTCCAGTGTTGTTTTCATCAGAAATGATTGATCTGAATTTAGATTTCATGGAAATTGCAATTCAAAAAAATGCACTTAAAACTTTTTCAATAACTGTAGCAGACATTGGGTTTTATAAACCTCTTTTTTTAAGTTATGTAGTCAACATATAATAAACACTCAAAACATATAGATATATGTAAACTCTTATAAAACATCACTATAATCAAAATAATGCACATACTCCATCCAGTTGCTTTCACTCAGCACAATTATTTTAGAATATACAGTCATCCCCCATTATCCACAGAGAATATGTTCCAAGACCTGCAGTGGATGCCTGAAACTGAGGGCAATATCGACAGTGTGAATATACTAGACAAAAGGATAATTCATGTCCTTGGCAAGACAGAGTGGGACAGCACAAGATTTCATCAAGCTACTCAGAATGGCCTACAAAGTAAAGTTTATGAATTACTTATTTCTGGAATTTTCTAGTTCATATTTTCATACCATATTGCCTATGGGTAACTAAATAGGAAAAAACAAAATTACACATAAGGAGAGACTACTATGTCCATGTTGCTATATGTATCAAGAGTTTCTTCCTTTTCCTTGCTGAGCAGTATTTCCATTGTATGGATATACCACAGTTTGTTTATAGTGACAAGCATTATTTAAGATGGCCCCAAGATTCCTGCCTCATGTCTCACATATTATTCCTGTAAGTGTTTCAGGTACCTCTGAATGTGATGAGATATTTGAGTGTCAGGTATGTTACATAGCAGAAGGGATTTTTACAAATGTAGTTAAGGTCACAAGGCAGTTGATTTTGAGTTAACAAGAAGGATGATTATTTCACATGGTCTTGACTAAATCAGGCAAACCATTAAATAAGAACAGCGTCATTCCTAAAGTAAGACATACTTAGGCCTCAGAGAAATTCTCTTCTTGGTCTTAAAGAAGCAAACTGCCATGTGTGGAGAAGGCTAGTGACCTCAGAACTGAGGGCCTTGGACTTACAACCATAAGGAAATAAATTCTGTCAACCAGTGAGCTTAGAGGGGACCCCAGAGCTCAGACAAGACAGAAACTCCTACTGATACCATGTGTCTTTGTCCATTTTCTGTTGCTACAACAGAATAACTAAGACTGAGCAATTTATAAATAGCGGAGGTTTATTTGGATTCAGAGTTCTAGAAGCTGGGAAATTCAGGATGGGACTCCATCATCTATTCAGCTTGCGGTAGGGCTGTATGCTACATCAACTCAAGGAAGATAGTGGAAGGGTCAATGTAGAAGACAAAATCTAGGGCAGGAACTTACTTTATAAGAACCCGCTGTTGTGGTAACTAACCCAGTTCCATAAAAGGTGGAACTCACTCCCTGAAGAAAGGCATTAGTCTACTTAATGATCTAATAATTTCTCAAAGACCCCACCATCTCTCAGTGCTTTAGGCTGGGAACCAAGTTTCAACATGCACTTTGGAGGGAACAAACTACACCTAAAAAAAAAAACAAAAAACCATAGCATCATTATCATAGCATCATTATCAGTTTTTGAATGCCTGAGCAAAGAATTCAACTAGAATGTTCCAGAATCCTGGCCCAAAGGAAGAGAGAAATAATAAATTTTTATTTTTTAAATCACGAAGTGTGTGGTAATTTGTTACACAGTGATAAGAAATGAGGGTTTGTATCCATTGCATCTGTTGATGAACATTTGGATCGTTTATGCTTTGTAACTATTATAAATAAAGTTGCTATCGAAATGTATATGCTAGTGGATATATGATTTTATTTTTCTTGGATAAATACCTATAAGTGAAATGGCTAGGTAATATGGTAAATCCATGTTTAACTTTTCAAAAAACTGCCAAATTATTTTCCACAGTGGTTGATCATTATACATTCCCTCTAACAGCCTGTGAAAATTTCAATTGCTCTACGTCCTTGAGACATTTGATATTGTCAGTCTTTTATATTTTAGCCATTCTATTAGGTACATAGTGGCTTCAATTCTCATTTCCCTAATGGCTAATAATATTAAGAATCTTTTCTTTTGCTACCACATGTAAATCTTCTTTGATAACTGCCAGTTCAAATGCTTTGCATACTTTTTATTATTATTATTATTATTATTATTATTATTATTATTGTTGTTGTTGTTGTTTTGAGAGTTCTTTACATAGTCTGGGTAAAAGTTTTGTCACATAATGATTTATAAGTCCTTCTGCCCCACTATGTGGCTATCATTTTATTCTCTTCATAGGATGTGTGTGTGTGTGTGTGTGTGTGTGTGTGTGTACTAGGGATTGAACCCAGGGGCACTTAACCACTGAGCCACATCCCAAGTACTTTTTTTTTTTAGTTTTTTTATTAAGAGACAGGATCTCACTGAGTTGCTTAGGGCCTCGCTAAGTTGCTGAGGCTGGCTTTGAATTCACAATCCTCCTGCCTCAGCCTCCTGAGCTGCTGGGATCACAAGTGTGCACCAACACGCCCAGCTTCATAGTGTCTTTTGAAGAGCACAAGTTCTTAATTTTGATGAAGTTGGGCATAGTGACCCATGCCTGTGATAATAGCTGTACTCTGGAAACTAAGGCAAGAGAGTCATAAATTCAAGATGAGGCTAGGCAATTTAACCAGACCCTGTCTCAAAGTAAAATAAAAAGACTGGGAATATAGCCTAGTGATAGAGCACTTGCCTAGTCCATGAGCAAGACCCTGGGTTCAGTCCTAGTACCCTTACTCCTTGCCAAAAGCATTGACCTTAATTTTGATAAAGTCTACTTTATCAATTTTTTTTTACCTCACCTGTGTTACAAAGATTATATCCTGTATTTTTTCTCTGGAAACTTTATTGCTTTCAGTTTTGCTGTTATGCCTATGATACATTTCTAGTTAATTTTTGTTTTGGGTAAGAAAAGTGGATCAGTATCAATTTTTTTTTGCAATTTTTTTCCCAATGAATTGTTCCAACATCATTTGTTGAAATGTCCATCTTTCTACACCAAATTACATTTGTATCTTCTTAAAATGTCTACTGACTATATATTTGTGGCTCTATTTCTAGACTCTCTATTCAATTCATCTCTTTATATATCTTGATATGCTAACACTCTACTCTTTTGATGACTATAGGTTTAAAACAAGTCTTGAAGTTAGGTGGTGCTTTACAAATGCTCCAACTTTGTTCTGTATTAAATGTGGGCTTGGCTATTCCATTTCCTTTGTATTCTGAAATACAATTTACAATCAGTTTTTCAGTTAATAGTATATACAGATCAGTTTGGGAGATTTGACATCTTAATAATACTGAATTTCTGATCCATGAACAGATATTTGTTTGGGTATTTAATTTCTCTCAATAAAGAGAAATTAAACTTTCTTTTCTATTCTCATTCATTTTAAATTTAAACCAGGGTTCTATGGTTCTTGCTTTTGTAGCCAATCCAAATATCTCTGCCTCTTAGTTGAGTTGTTTAGACTGTTTATATTTAATGAGATTATTGATATTGTTGAATTTAAATCAAGAATCTTAATATTTATATTTTATTTATTCCACGTTATTTTATTCTTTTATCTTATTTTTTATTTCTTTTGGATTAATTAGGTATTTTAATGATTCTATTTTATCTCCTTTGTTGACTTGTTAGCTATATGCTTTTTGCTATGTTGTTTTACACTTTTTGTTTCTACCTAGAACATTAATACAGTCTTGGCAAAATAAAAGGCATATTTATTATTTAAAACTTTTCAAGTGTCCTGAACAGCTTATCTGGATTCTCCCCTCGAGGTCTCACAAATCGAGGTCTGGAGTCTCATCTGAGGCTAGGGTCTCCATCCAAGCTCATGACTGGTAGCAAATTTCATTTCCTTGCAGCTATAGAAATCATAGTGGCTTCTTTCCTCAAGATGTGAGTCCTTGGGCTCTAGATCTTCTTTTAAAGAGCTTACCTGTTAAGATCAGGCTCATCTAGGACAATCTCCTTCTGGATTAACTCAAGTCAAGTAATTAAGAGTATTAATTAAGTTTTCAAAATCCTTTCATTTTTGCCAGAGAACCTAATCATATTATGTTAATCATATTCACATATTCTGAAATCAACAGAGGAAGCTATCCCTGCCTCTTCCTAGCTTCCAGTGGTTGCCAGAAATCCTTTGCTTTTGTTGACTTGAAGCTGCACAACTTCAGTCTCTGCCTCCGAATGTCATATAGTGTTCTCCTAGTGGGCTTGTATCTTAAAAGGGACCTTTTCTCATAAGGCGCCAGTTATGTTGGACTAGGGTCCATGCTGCTCTCCTCCAACATGGCCTCATCTTAATAAATTGTATCTGCGATTACTTTATTTCCAAATAAGATCATGTTTTGCGGTACTTGGGGTCAGGACTTTAGCATATCTTTTTTGGAAGGGGCATAAGCCAACTAGTAACAATGCTATTATTGTCATATATTTTATTCCACATATCTATAAGCCCCCCCACGCTACATTATTATTTTTGCTTAAAATAGTCAATTGTATTTTAAAGATACAGGTTGAGTATCCCTTACCAACCTTTGCTAGGACAAAGAACTATTTCAGATTTTTTTTTTGGGGGGGGATGTTGGAATGTTTGCATTTCTGTAATGAGACATCTTGGGGATGGGACCCAAACATGAAATTCACTGTTTCATATAAAACTTATACACATAGCCTGAAGATAATTTTATATTTTAAATAATTTTGTGTATGAAACAAAGTTTTATGGAGTAGCATTTTCCTTTTGTGGCTTCCTGTTGATGCTCAAAAAGTTTCAGATTTTAGAATATTACAGATTTTTGGATTAAGAATGCTCAATCTGTATTTTGATAGTCTTTATATTTCCCCATTTTCAGTGTTCTTGATTCCTTTGTGCAGACCAGGGGTGGATGCAGCCTAGCAGGCTGGTCACATCAGAGCAGAAGAACAGAGCAGGCACCCCAGCTCAGTGTCCAACCCCCAGGGGCATGCCAGGCCCGGCTGGCAGGACTTGCTTTCCTCTGCTCTCTCATGCACTCGAGTGCACTCGCCCACCTGGGCACAACATGTTGAAACTTGAAATTTTGTCTGAACAATAATAGTTTGAGGTGTTTTCTGGTGATTGAAATTAAGGGGTTAGTGAGTGGAAAAGGAAACCAGGTGATTTCTGGGCAGCTGGAAGTGTTCTGTTTCTCAGTCTGGGTGCTGGTGGCCTGAGTGTGTTTCCTTTGGAAGAACTCACTTTGCTGCATCCTTCAACCATATGTCTTTTCAGGATGTAGGTTATACTTCAATAAGAAGTTAAGTACAAAACAACAACAAAGGCTAAAAGGGGAGCTAAGGGCACCAGGGACATGGGTTTTGCTGTCCCTTGGGCAGGAGCCCAAGTGGTCATATTGCCCAGTGGCCAATCTGGGCAGGGGCTTAGCTCCCTGAATTTGGAGGCAGGGACCTGGGACTGGTGAATGAACTCTGCACACTATAGCTTGGTGCACATGCCAGTCCGACTCTGCAAACTGTACAGTGCAATGCACCTGTCTGTTTGTCTTCTGATTACTTTTTGGGTCTTGGAGTACATATCAAAAAGCAGCTGTGGTGGGGTGCTGGCTTTAGAAAAGAGGTAGCCTTGTGACTCTCATGTATCTGCAGCAGCAGTCAAGCCATTCTTTATGCCAACCCCTGCTTTGACAAATGACTTGCAATCAATCACCTCTACTCTCTGTCAAACTCAAATGTGCCCTAAATGCTTTGATGTGTTATTACCTCCGCAGACTAAAAAGTGGCTGGAGGGAGAGGAGTCTGTCTGCTGCCTTTTAGTGTAATTGCTGGCTGGCTTTTCCCAGAGCTGCAGACCAGTCACAGAAGAAGCAGGCTGCCTCCTTCTGGTGGCAGCCAGGGGAACCTGGCCTCACCAGGGGCATAGTTGTTCCACCTCCATCTTCTTTCTTTCCTTTCCCTTCTTTCTTTTTTTCTTTTTCTTTTCTTTTTTTCTTTTTTTTTTACCAATCTGAAAAACCCTTTCTGCTTTTCTGTTTATAAAAGTGATAGAAGCTCATTGCAGGGAGGCGGAGAGTCAGAAATACAGAAAGGGATAAAGGAGAAAACTAAACCCCTTCGCTTCCCCTCTTCCGGATGACAACTCCTCTTGTCATGTAGTGTACCTGGACCTTTTCTCTGGGTGTGTGACATGTAAATTTTTCTTTTGCAAAGATCTCTTCCCACTGAGCATAGCTTTTATTGTTTGGCTTTTCTCACTGAACAATTCATGGACATTCTTCCCCCAAATCTCTTGATTCCTTCAAGAGCTGCTTGATGTTCCTTGACTAGAAGGACCAGCTTGCTTCCTGTGTCTTGTTGCTGTATACGTCTCACTCTGGGCTACTCAGCAGCAGTGACACCCCCTTGCCAGGTGTTGTATTCATCTTCGTGTCCTTCCTGGATTAGGTCCGCAGGGTTAATTGCTGCTCACAGGTGTTGGCTCAGTCTGGCTTCTGCTTCAGGCCATCCTCCAGAGTTGCTCTGCAGAGGGTCCCCAAAGCCACACCTGGGCTCACCCTTGTGCCCTCCTCTGTACTCTCAACCCACTGACCAGCCCGTCCATTGTGAACCCTTCAGCCTTTTCTCCATGCTTCTGAAAGCCACCCCCTCCCCAGAACTCACCCCTTGAACCTCTTCTCCCTATAGTCTCCTTATGTCAGTCGTCTTGGTGGGTCAAGCACAGACCCGAAGAGCCCAGTACGCCCTTGTCATCAGGGATCCCCACCTCCATCCACACATGGCCTGTGAGTGTCCCCTTCCCAATGTGTCCAGAATGCAGCCCCTTCTCCCACCCCCTTAATTCCAGTTTATTCCCTACCCACAACTCTCCCTCTGTTCAGCCTATTCTTCACTCCAGAGCAATTGTACAGCCTTGACCAAACCCACCGTGTCCCCATCTGTGCCCCACAGCCTGTCCCTTGCCTTGCTCCAGCCATGCTGACCTTGCTCTTCTCAGCTTACTCTCTCTTCTGGGCCTTGGCACCTCTGACCCCCACCACATACACACACACACACACACACACACACACACACACTTGTACACACACACATACATACTCGCACACACATACACTCCTACAGACACACACACACACACACTTATACACACACACACTCCTACACACACATATACACACTCCCCCACATACACATACTCCTGTACACACACACACACACACACACACACACACACACACACCCTGCCTTGCTCCTGGGATGTTCTTCCCATGGCTGGTCCTTCCTGCTCCTGAATTTCAGACCAGATAGCATCTCCATACGTCATTCTGTGAGGTAGGTCATTAGGCCCATTTGACAGACGAGAATGTAAGGAAAGTGACCTCTCTAGGATCTCAGAGCCAACAAGGACTGAGCTCACATCTGCTCTCTCATCAGCCTGTCTGAAGACAGTGTGGTTCTGCTATGGTTTAAATATGGCCCTCCAAAATTTATGTTGAAATTTGATTCCCAGTGTCATGGTGTCACAGGATGGTAGGACCTTGAAGGGTGTCTGGGTTGTGAGGGCTCCACTCCCATGGGAGGATTAATGATGCTCTAATGGGACTGAGTGAACTCTCTCAGGACTGAATCAGTTAGCACAGGAGCAGGTGTTATTATAAAGGTCCTCGTGTTTTCTCTCTTTACATGGGCCTGCTTGCCCTTCTGCTTTTCCATCACAAGATGAAGCAGAACCAGGCTCTTGCCAGATGGTGGCACCATGCTCTCTGACTTCCCAGACTTTAAACCCATTAGCCAAAATAACCTTTTTCTTTATACACTATCTAATCTAGGGGATTCTGTTATAGTAACAGAAAACAGATCAAGATAACTTCCCGCAGTCTACAGCTGATTCAGTACAACCCTGATGGCTGGTAATGGTACTTTCCAGAAACATGTCATTTTCTGAAGCCTGGACTGTTAGGATTCTGTTCATTGCAAGTGCAGAGACCCAACTCAAAACACACCTCAGAACAAAGGGAAAAATCTACTTACTTCTGCAAATAAAAAGCGTAAGGGTGGACTTTGGGCATGACTAGATCTAGGACATGGTCTCAGTCTCTCTAACTCTTGACTCTGCTCTCTCTATGTGGGCTTCTTTCAGAAGAGGTCCCCAAGCAGCTTCATTCTTACTGCCTATCCTTCATTTGACCTGAGCAGAAAAAGACACTCTGCTCCAATAATTCAAAATAAACACCCCAAGAACTGAGTCTGGTGGCCCACGCAGATGACATACCTGCCCATGAATCTGTCCCAGAGGCTGGGAGGATGGAAGGCTCTGAGTAGCTGGGCCTGGATCATGTTCCCATCGCAACCATCCTGACCAAGAAATGAGTGGCACTGGGGCTGTGTGTCCTCCTACCACAGGCAAAAGAGGAAGGACAAGTTGGTTCTGTTGTCAGAAAGAAAAACAGATGTGGGGCAGACAGAAGCCACAGAGGCTGTGACCTTGGGCCGCTGTGATAGGGGCAAGCCTTGGCATGGGACCAGAGGTAAACCTGGGTCTCCCTCTGACAGGACGGAACCTGCCTCACCCCAGGCCCACTCTGCCTGTGTCCTGCTGCAGCCTGGCCAGAGGGATCTCGCAGACACACTCCTTTGAAAACCTCTGCTGGGACTGCTGCAGCTTAGAGGAAGTTAAAAGTGGAGCCAATTAACAGTCTTTTTCCTTGGGGAAGCTGCTAGAAGAGCAAAACATAAGCACTCAGTGAATTCAGCTTGAATAATAAGTGACTAAGGCCAGAAGGAGGAAGGAGGAAGGATCAGGCAGGGCTCCTGGGCCCAGGGTCTGGTGTGCAGATGGCTCTGCATGCTTCCTATTCTGGGAAGGAGGTTTCTAGAAATAGCTCCAGCCAGTCTGCCCCTCACTGCCAGTCAGCCCCTCACTGCCAGTCAGGGAGCCCCTCCCTCTCCCTCAGAGGATCTCACTTCCCACCCTGGTCCCCTCACATACTGGCAAAGTTGTCATCTCTCGGAAGCCCTCTTCCCTGCAGCCTCCTCCTCCGGGAGACCAGGTTAATCAAGGTGGGGCAGGAGTCAGAGGCCAAGCTTTGGACCACACAAAAGCCAGAAGGGAACACAGATAGCACTGGCACCCGTTCAGCACCAGCAGCTGGCATCACCAGAGCACTGATGTGACTGTATTCTCCACCATGCCAGAATGTTACCCTCAGAAAGCCAGGGCCCTCTGTCACCTGTGCAGCACAGCTGACGGGCAGCACCAGAAGCATGTCCTCCCCGCCTTCCTGTGCTAGCAGGGACATGGGGTTGTGATAGATGGTGCCTGAGCTGCCTGGAGGCCCTTGCCGAGCCCAGAGTGGCCGGAAGTCATTATTCTGATGACAGGATTGATGGGCCTGGGTGAGGCAGAGTCTTTGCAAGATTAAAGTGGGCACTTAGCGTGGATAGATCAAGTGCCCTCCTGGGGCCACTCTGTCTGCTAGAAGCCTGCAGGGAGGAGGAAGGTGGCTGCCCCCTCAGCCTTGGCCTCTGTCTCCAGAACCTGCCTGCTGCCTGGGAGGGGGTGGCCTCCGAGGCCCAGGGAAGTCCTAAAATCTACCCCACCCAACAACCATGTGTTTTTCCACCCCTTCTAGGCCAGCAACGCTGCCTCTTGGGTTGGGCTGTTATACAACATTATAACAAATGTTGTACAACATTTGTCACAATCTTTAGTCATTATTGTGAGTTTATTTTAATGCTTTTTTTTAAAGCCTATAGTTGGCACATTAAACCCATGAGCTCACAGATATCATGGAAAGGATAGATGCTAATTTTAATATGTGAATTGACACGAGGCAGATAAGTGCTCAGGCCTGGGAAATAGTCTCTGTGGGGTGTTTGCAATGATTCTTTCAATAAGCCCTGACATGAGGGGTTCGTGGCCTGGAGGACCTAAGACAAAGGCCAAGCTCTTGGCAAGACTCAGGGGGCCTGTACTTTTCCAGGTGTACCCAAGGGCACTCCACAGGGTTGATGTGCTGGGGTCCCAAACTTAAGACACTTTCTAGTTAAAGGATCTGTCCAGGTCGAGCCTCAGAACCATCAGGGCTGCACGGAACTGGGGTGAGGCCCAGGCACCTGCATTTTCTGGGAGCTACTTCAGCATCTGGCCAGACTGCTGAGAGTGAAGACAGGTGTACAGTGCCTGCATCTGATCAGGAAGGGCCTTCCCCCAAAGGTGGAAGGCTCCAGACTCAGGCAAGTCCTCCTTGGCTTGGCCATAGCCAAGCAGCCTTTTAGAGAGAACATGTTTCAGGCCGTCTGCTCCTAATCCGATTGCTCTTGGACATCTTTCAGGGGTTGTATGGGAGATGCCACTTTGCTGAGTCCCCAGGGTCGAGTCCCATACAGCAGGGGCTGGCTTCTCAGGCCTGTGGTATGAGTATCTTGCTCTCACTCTGGACCTCTCCCTGTCTGAAGTCTCTCTTTGGAGAACCCCCAAGGCAGAAAAAGAGACCTGTCTCCAGGTATCCTCAAGCCTATCTTCAAACAATAATTAATGCCCAATGTCAGTTTAAGTCCACAGGAAGGGGTGAGCAGTCTCATCAACCCATGTTCCAGATGGATGATGGAGTACAGGTCAGTCTCTCTACCCAAGCTTAAGTTTCCCCTTACGTCAAACACACATAAAAACAAAGCTACTTGCAAGAGATTTTGAATATTCTCATCATCAAGAAATTATAATGGCCAAGCACAGGGGCACACCCCTGTAATCCTAGCAGCTCCGGAGACTGAGACAGGAAGATCATGAGTTCAAAGCCAGCCTCAGCACAAGTGAGGCACTAAGCAACTCAATGAGAACCTGTCTCTAAACACAATACAAAACAGGACTAGGAATATGGCTCAATGGTCAAGTGCCCCTGAGTTCAATTCCCAGTACCCCCAACCCCCCCAAAAAAAGAAATGTAAATGTTTAAGGTGATGGATATGCCAACTACCTTCATTTGATCATTATACAATATACTCATGTATCAAAACATTACACCACACCCCTAAATAGGTACAACTATTTTGTATGAATCAAAGTAATAATAAACCTGGATGTGATGATACAAATCTGTAGTTTCAACACTTAGGAAGCTGATCACTTGAACCCAGGGTTTCAAGACCAGCATGGGCGACATAGTGAGATCTGATCTCAAAACAAATAATAACAATAATAAAATACACAGAGATAACAAAATGTAAAACTTATACTGTAAAAACTAGAATTCATTGTTGAAAGAAATCCAAGAAGATTTAAAGAAATGAAAAGACATCCTAAGCTCATGGACTATCAGACAAGTTGTTAAGAAAGCAATATTCCTCAAAATCATTTATAATTTTAACACAGCCCTTGTTTTAAAGTCTTGGATGATTTCTTTGCAAATTTTGACAAGGTGATCTGTTCTGTATGAAAATTCAAGGGTTCCAGAATAACTAACATAATCTTAAATGAGAACAAATTGGAATCAAAATTTGAAGACTTATTACGAAGCTACAGTAATCAAGACATGGTGGTTTTGCCATAGGATAGACATAGACTCTAAAGGAATGCAACTGAGAATTCAGAAATAAATCTGTGAGTATACTAAAAATCATGGAGCTGTACATTTCAAATGGGGGGATTACAATATTAGTTACATCTTAATAAGTCCATATTTTTAAAAAATACTTTGCAGCAAGTTGAAAGGAACCAGATTTGTGATCGTGTGTTTGTGTGCACACTGTCCGGGTTTTGGCTCTAAATAAAGGCCCCACTGTCCCAGAGGCTGTAGCCCAGGAAAGGGACTGAGCCCAGAATTCCGTATAAAGCCTCTGGGCTGGGGGTTCACACACGCACACATCTTCCTAGTTTTTTTGACAAGGGCCTTTTCTCTGTCTGCTCAACATTTCTGAGAGAAGTCAGAGAAAACAGTATGTTTCTTTGTTATATCATAACGCTGATGACTTCATCGTCCTTGTTCTTCCCAGAAAAGACGATGACGAATTTGTTAAAGTTCAACTGTGAGAGCCTCCTCTTATAGCAAGAATGAGAACTATCCAAAGCAGCTTCTTGCTTTTCAGAGTTATTTTCAGATATTTTCAGGTCCTGCTTGGTGTCACTCAGTGTTTGTCAAGCTCACCATATGCTGGCACTTGATTTTTCTCTAATTCCCAGTCTCTGGGACACCTGCCCTGGGTCACTCACAGGGAGGGACTTTCCAGACTCCTCCACAGCAGACACAAGAATACTATGTATCCCCTACTTTCTGAGACCACTCATGTGTCTAGGTTCCCCACACGGATCACCTTCAATGAGAAAGTGCACAGGTTTTGACTCATTTCCCCAAATTTCAAAATTCAGGGGAGAAATGAAAAAAAAAAAAAATTCTTATTTCTCTGTTATTTAAGGTCTTCTAGACCCTTAACAGGCATCTTTGTATGAAAGAAAATGACCCCAGGAAGTCATGTCCAGGTGGCCACTTCTAACTAAACAGCTGTGGTCAGTGTGAGAGTCTAGTCTCCGGTGTGTCCTGAGGCACTAAGACCCCAGCCTCAGTGCCTTCCTTGTTCCCCAAGCCCCAGGCAACCATGGAGAATTTAATAAGGAGGCAGGTACAGCAGGATTGCACGTGATGGAGACCATGAACTAGTGACATCTCCAAGGGGTGCACCTCTCAGCTCCAGTCAATGGACAGGACCAGGAACCAAATGCAGGCCAATATGGCCATTTCTCCTGAACTTTCCAGGGAAGACAGACATACTGATTGTCATGAAAGCTGCCAGTGGGTAAATAATGTAAGAAAATTCACTTTTTAAAAGGGCATTGTGCAAACCAACCAGGACACCTAGGCCACTGCATGTCAACCTCACCTGGAGAGACCATCACCACGGACTTGGCAGGTGTCTACCAAGAACTGATGCAGGAAACCAAAGGGTAAACTGACTCACCCCTGCCCATGAGCAAGCCAGCAGGCAAGAGAGTCAGCCAGGGAGCACAGGACCCGCCAGGGCATGAGCATGCCTAGAGGGCTGTGCAAAGGGTACAGGAGCCCAGAAAAGGAACTCTGACAGCCAGGGGGAGGGAGGGGACAGGCTTCCCAAAGAAAAGGACATGAGCTGAATCTAGTAAACCTCTGCCAGGCAGACTGGCAGGAAAGGGCCACCCAGGAAAAGGGTAAAGCACATGCAAGGCATGGAGGCAGGAAGAGTACAGAGGCCAAAAGAGAACATGGGCAGGTGGGACAGCTAAAAGCAGAGGCCCACACCAGGGAACTGGGCATGGGGAGGAAGGACTGGGTGGACCCCAGCTCAGGGGTGTTATCTTAGGCAGGGATTTTATCTAGGCCACTGCATGTCAACCTCACCTGGAGAGACCATCACCATGGACTTGGCAGGAAAAGAAGGGTGTGGACCTGGCTCTGTGCTGACTGAGAGGCCCTGGCAGACAGCACCCCTGTGGTATGGCTTCAGGGGAGGGTGAGCAGAGTCGGTAAGCAGACAGCATCTGGGAGGTACATATGTGGCAGACTCAGTGTCTGAACTGCTGGGGAGGCCTGCACCTCTGCTCTCCAAGCCTTTCCTTAGCTACCTCATCATCCCCAGGCCACGTCACACTCAGCCAGGTCCTCAAGTCAGCTCAGCAGAGAAACCAGGTAGCAGAAGCAGTAATGCAGGGACAGGAAACCCAGGCCAGGGAGGCTTCCCAGACATGCCATGTTAAGAGACAGGAAAGCTGAGTGGGGTGACCATCCAGCCATATGGGTGTAGGGAGGGCTTCAGTACCTGATGCAAGAACTCAGAACATCAGTGGTCACTTTTCCCCACTGTGTCACTCATCACAGAGATGGTGGCCCTGCTACTGCTCCTCAGTCCACCTTCAGGTGGAGTGGACAGGGCAGGGCCACACCAATGGATCACTGACCCTACTCTTGACCCCAGTAGACCCAACTAGGTGGGTCTGATAGGCTCCAAAAGGTGAGGGATCCATTTGCTAGCCAATCAGTGGGGAAGACACCTCCCTGCCCAGCAGGCCCACATTCTGTCCCTGGTCACAAAGCAGGCCCCTGGGCCTCCCAGGCTTACCTCCGAAGACTACTCTTAGAAATGACTCCCACAGTCTGCTGAGGAAAAGCCAAGTATTTATTTTTGCCAAATGTTCCCTGTTTTTGAAAGCGCCTGAGAGGTGTTTGTCAGGAGGTGTGGGTGACTCATGCAGACACTTGAAGACAGAGCTGGCTATTTTTGCCCCAGACTCTGAGGAGGTGGGGATGGGGGGCAGGGTGCCCATCACAGGGATGTAGGTGCTCAGGATGACTCAAGGTGACCTACAGCAGGACAGGCCCAAGGCCCAGGCAGTGAGTACTGATGCAATGAAGCCCTTGTGAAACAGACATTCCAAAAGTTGTAAATAAATCCATAGGCAGATAAATCCATAGGCCCCAGAGGCAGGGTCTCAGGCTGCTGGGGTTCTCATCAACTGCACAGTCTCTGATCCTCTCACAGATTATATTATAGTACCAGGGCTATGGGGAGAGAGTACTTCGGTCAATGTGGACATACCCTTCCCATCAGACTTCAGGGCCTGACCATGAGACCACTGCTTCAGCACCCTATCCCCTGCCCCTAGTAATGGCATTTACTTTTTCTGGGATTCCCCCAAATCTCTTTCAGCACTCACCAATGGAAGCTGAGTGTCCCAGGCTGTTGGTGCTCAGAAGTCTCAAAGCCTGAGAATAGTTTCCCCTGCCCTCATACTCCACTGGGTCCTCTTCTCCGGGGTCCCATTCCTGGCTTGGGGAAAGGCCACAGAGTTCCTAGAATGAGGGAGCCATAGCCTGTCTCTCTTACAGTATAGTACCATACCCTGGAACTTTTGCCCTGGGCTGACCCCTGCACTCTAGGATTTAAAGGCACAACTATGGAGTGGCTCTGCAGTGTCCCTTCTTTCTAGGCTCTCACTAGGCAGGAGCCCCAGAGGGGACCTCACACATACCACAACCTGTGCAGAGGCAGAGGCTTCCAGGCAAGGCAGCAGGCCAAAACCAGGGAGCTCAGCCTGGGGGACAGATCCACAATGGCCCCCATGTTCTAACCTTGGCCCTAAGGACTGGGGGAACAGGAGAAGGATGTGGCCTCAAATGCCAGAGAAGCCACTTTGGCTGCAGCACAGAGAGGGTGTAAGGTAGCGGGAGGCAGGTGGTCAGGTTAGCCAGGCATGTTGAGGTCTAAGAAGTTCTGGGGAGCCCCAGGGCAGGACAAAGGGTGAGGGAAAAAAACAACTGGAGAGCTGGCTATGGATAGAGGCTCCAACTGCATTCTTGGGAGCCATGGGAATCTTTGGAATTTATGATGGAGAGGGACCTGGGGTAGTCTGAGTTAGGAAGGTCATGGCAGGGTGGTGAGCTTGGGCATGAGCCGTGGCCCAGCAGACACCAGGAGGCTGTACCTGAGCAGGGCAGGCAGGATGGGAAGAATTGCACCTTTTAGTTGGGGGTGGAGGAGCTCAAAGAGAATCTCCACTGAGGACAGTTAGAACTTTCATCCCTGGGCACTTGTCACTTCACAGGTCTCAGTGGCAAATGTAATTTGTGCACAGTCTGATATTCATTCTCCGTGATAAATAAGGCGCTTGTTTTTGCCTCACCAAACAGGCCTGCTCCCCTCTCCCACAGCTGCTGCCCAGCTGGCCAATGATGTGTAAGCAGCCAGGACATTGCTGTCACACTTGGCTGCTAGCCAGGCACCCACTGAGCTTTCTCCTTGCTCCCCAGCTTCCTCCATCTGCTGCTGCCTCCAGTTCCCTCTCTCTGCCATTCTTTTACTCATTCATTCTTTGACCCAGCAAGCATTTGCTGAGCACTGTTCTAGGTGTCAGGGTGCAGCAATCAGCAGGAGTAGGCAAGCAGTCCCCAGAAGAACTCACAGACCCATGAGGAGTACATATAATTCAGACCTGGATAAATGCCACCAGAAAAATGAAACAAGGTCCATTGTAAAGGGGGACTAGACAGTAAGTGTGTGTTGACCAGAAGTCAGGAAGGCCTCCGAGGGAAGGTGAGGGGGCAGCCAGGGGAGGAACTGGGGAAAGGTGTTTCCGGGGGAAGAACAACAAGCCTGGAGCCCTGAGAAAGGAATGAGCACCTTACCCTAAGCAAATGTGTCATATGTAATTCCTAATCCTAAAGATTGCAAGACATTGTCCTACATGCATGCAAGAAGGCAGCAAAGGGAGAATTGGGGGACCACGTCAGAAAAGTGGGCTTGGAGCTCAGTCATGTAGGACCTTCTGGGACAGCAGAAGGGCCAGGGCAGGTCATGAGATGCAGCCAAAGATGGTGCTGAGCAAATCCCAGGCCTGTGCTGGGCACATTTGCTCACAGCCTGTCCATACTTACACAGGGTTATTATTGTCCTTGTTTTGCATGGGGGAAACTGAGGCTCAGAGAGGAACCAGCCCAGAATTCAAATGCTTCTCATGTCTACCTATCTCCAAATCTCCCTTTCCCAGCTGGCCAACCCTTGCCAGTTCTTACCTTATTGCCCCCAATGCTTACAAAACCCTTTGTTCACTTTCTTCCTGGAATAGTCACATCCAAAATGCATAAATGACGGGCACCCTGTTATGGCATTTTCAAAAGCTTCTCCTAGGAAGAGACACTGAAACTGACCTTCAAGGGGAATAAGGAAGAAGGGTGTTCTAAGAGAGGAAGCAGGGTAAAGCCTGTGTCTTCATCTGTTTTCTGTTTCTGTAATAAAATACTTGAGACCAAGTAATTTATAAGCATAGAGGCTTATCATTGTCCTAGAGCATGGTGCCAGCATCTGTAAGGGCCTCCTTACTGCATCCCAACATGGTGAGGGCATCACATGGTGAGACAGAGCAAGCTTGCTAGCTCAAGTCTCTTCCTCTTCTTTTAAAGCCACTAATGCCTTCATGGGGGCCCCACCCTCATGACCTCTGTAATTACCAGGTTCCTGGATACAGAGTATCCATTCTGGAGGCCACAGAAGCCAACTGCATGTGGAAGGTGCTATAATTTGAATCTGGCTTATCCTCTCTGAAATGCATGTTGAAATTTAATCCCTATTATGTTAAGAGGTGGGACCAGATGGGACCTTCAAGAGATGATTAGGGTTTTGCCCTCATGAATGGATTAACCCATTGATGCAGTAGTGGGTGAATGGATTAATGGGTTATCTTGAGAGTATGTCTGCTATGTAAGTCAGTTTGGGTAGTGGTCTCTTGTACACTATCTAATTACTTCCCCAAAGTCCCACCTCCAGATATAGCTTTGGAGAATAAGTCTCAAATGCATGAACTTTGGGGAGACACATTCAAACCATAGCATCCTGATACAAAAGTGATGCATATCCTATTTGGGATGCAGCAAGCAGGTAGTTAGGCTGATGTCATCTTGTCCAGCATTTCTCATAAAATCAACATACTTATTAAAATTAATACATTTTAAATGAAATTTTACATTCCTACCTAAATCACCAGAATGACTTCCCATAAATAGAAAACAACCCATAAAAGTTAATGTAATAAACACAAATGTTCCTCATTTAAAAAGATAAAAATTATAACATAAATACGAACACCAGCATTCTGGTCTAGGCTGGTGTAAGTACATTTCACTCTCTCTCACTGAATACAGCTAGAAATCTGACACTGAATACAGCTAGAAATCTGACAGAATGCATGAACAACTATGTGAGGAATTAAAAATGAAATATTAAGCAGATTGGGAAATAAAAGCAGAATTTGAAGTACCACCAACCTGGAAGTGACTCTATAATTTTTCCTAACTTAATTGGCCCAGACTGAACTCAGGAAGCCTGAAACATGGAAGGGACATCAGGACTCACAGAGGCTTCCAAGAGAAACCCTCTGGTTGTGGCTCAAGGAAGGAGAAAGGGGTCCTCTTATTATTCAGAGAGAGTAGGAAAAAATCCATTAAAAAAATTGTTTCTGTGTTCCCTCACTCCCTAGCCACAAGCAGTCCCATGGGAGCTTTGCACGGACCCTGTAAGAGCCTCAAACTCAGAGTGAAGCAAAACCTTCCCTTCTGAGTAGAGAACCTACTGTCCCAAAGAGGGTAGGGTGAACCCACTGTTTCTATTTCCCCCTATCCTCCTAGACTCAGGGAAGTGCACACCAGAACAGGGTAAGTAAAGCCCTAGTTCTCTTGCCAAAAGACCAAAAGGAGAAGCCTCGGGAAACTGGAAAATACCATAGAGACTGCAGAGAGGGAGGAACTTGGAAAAGCAACTCCATGAAGTTGTTTATAACTCCTAGCTTATCCTCAAGCTGCGTGAACATGAATCTGACCCTAAATAGCACACCATAGGCTTTGATACCTGAAGTACGAAATAACCACTATCCTGGTCTCACACTGGTCATTAGGTATCACACATATTTCAATACCAATTTTCAACGGCATTGAAAATAACATTAAAACCATAAATAACCCCACAGAAGCCTGGTCAGAACTTTGAGCCTGAAATTAACTAGATCAATTGCCTGCTAAATATTCTCCACAAGATTCAAATAAATACCCAAATTCCATAATTTAGTATTCAAAATGTACAGAACATCATTCAAAACTGACATGTAAAAAAATCAGGAAAATCTTTGCTTATACAGGAAAATATAATGAACAGATACCAAACCAAGATGAAGCAAGTGAATTATTTGGGCTGGGGTTGTGGCTCAGTGGTACAGCTCTTGTCTAGCATGTGTGAGGCACTGGGTTCAATCCTCAGCACCATGTAAATAAATAAAATAAAGGTATTGTGTCCATCTATAACTAAAAAACATATTTTTAAAAACGTTGGAATTATTTGACAGAGATTTTTAAGTAGCTATTATAAAAATCCTCCATCAAGTAAGGGGAAATGCTCTTGAAACAAATGGAAAGTTAGATAGTCTCAGCAAAGAAATAAGATATAAGGAAGAAACAAATGAACATTTTAGAACTGAAAGACACACTAACCAAAAATTTAAAACTCACCCAGCACAGTGGCCCACGCTTGTAATCCCAGCAACTAGGAGACAGAGGCAAGAGAATCACAGGTTCAAAGCCAGCCTTAGTAACTTAGTGAGGCCCTAAGCAACTCAGAGAAACCCTGTCTCAAAATAAAATATTAAAATGTTTCAGGATGTGGCTCAGTGGTTAAGCACCCCTGGATTCAATCCTGGGTACCAAAACAAAATTAAAACTCACTGGTTAGGCTCCAGAGCACAATGAAAATGACTGGGAAAAGGACCAGGGATATTGATAATAGTTCAATAGAAGTGATCCACTCTGAACAACAGAGAGACAATGAAAGAAAAGTTAATGGAATATCAGGCACCTGTGGGACAATAGCAAAAGAAGGAATGTTTGTGTCACCAAAGTCCAAGAAGGGCAGGAGAAAGAGTGCCATAAAGAAAAAGGATTTGAAGAAATGATAGCTGAAAACTTCCCAAAGACATGAACCCACATATTCAAGAACCCCAAAACAAGATGAATCCCAACCAGAATACAACACAAATTCATGACCAGGCACACCATAATCAAGCTGAAAACCAAAGGGGTAAAAAATGTAAAGCAGGCAGTAAAAATTGATGTTTTACTTAAAAGGGAAACATGATTCAAATAACTGTGGACTTCTCTTTATAAACCTTAGCAACCAGAAGTGGAACAACATTTTTAACTTCTAACTAGCAACCTATAATTCTATAAAAATTACCTCCTAAAATATCCTTCAGGATACATGCTCAGATGAAGCAAAACTAAGAGAATTTGTTGCCAACAGAACTGCTCTGAAAGCATTGCTGAAGAAGTTCTGACAGAAAGGAAATGAAACTCTAAGTCCACTTGCACACCAGGAATGAAGGAAGAGCAACAGAAATGGATAAATACCTGTGTAAATGGCAGAGTAGTCATCCCTGAATCCTTAAAATATGTTTAACAGTTGGAAACAAGATGACATTGTCAGGTGATGTTTTCAATAGATGTGGTTGTAACATAAAAGAGACCTACATATAAATAAGGGATGGTAAAACTTCCTACAGAGTGTTAAGTTTTCTATATTTCACTTGAAGTTGTGAAATATTTATTCTAGAATGTTTTTGTTTGTTTGTTTGGTACTGGAGATTTAATCTAGGAACCCTTTACCACTGAGCTACATTTCCAAACCCCACCCCTTTTTTTAAATTTTGAGACAGGGTCTCGCTGAGTTGCTTAGGGCTTCACTAAGTTGCCAGGGCTGGCGTTGAGCCTGCAATCCTTAGCCTCCCAAGTTGCTGGAATTACAGGTGTGTGCCACAACACCTGGCAAAATATTTATTCTAAATAGACTGCAAAGCATTAAAGTATGTACATTGTAATGCCTAGTGCTACCATGAAAAAAAAAAAAACCAAAGAGATGTAATTTTAAAACTGAATATAAAATGGAATAAAAAAATTCAAATAATTCAAAAAAAAAAGGCAGAAGGAAGGAAACAAAGAATGAAAATAAGGGGAGAGAAAAAATAAAGAGGCAGCAAAAAGAAAAAAAAAGAAATCATTACTCTGATTTGAAAACTGCTCTAAAGAATAAGTCAACTAATAAAGAAAACTAGTAGCCCGCATCCAAATACATCAACAGATATATTAATTGTAAATAGTATAAATATACTTATTAAAAGACAAAAGTGTCAGGAGAGGTTTATTTCTTGATTGATATTTTTATTTTTTATTAGAGATTTATAGTTGTACATAACAGTTGGGTTCATCCCAATAAATAGGATAGTTTTTTAAAAATGATTCAATTTTTTGTTGCCTAAAAAAAAATTTCAAATAAATTGCATAGGTAATTTAAAAGAAACAGAATGGAAGAAGATACTAAAACATTCAAAATCCTCATTATTGTGATCATCATCCTCATCCTAGGATGGCTATTTTAACAACAGGCAAAGTAGACTTCAAGGCAAAGAATATTTCCAAAGATAAATATGAACATTAATAGCAATCAAAGAGACATTTATGAAGAGGACATAACAATCCTAAATGTGCACATACCTAACAACGAGCTTCAAAATGGATGAAGCAAAACAGACAGAACTAAAATCAAAGTAGACAAATTCACAAATATAAAGACTTTTAACACACTTCTCTCATTCTTAGAATTAATAGAAATCAGCTCTAAAAAATAAATCTACTAATAAATAAAACTAATAACCCCCATACAAATACATCAACAGATATATTAATTGTAAATAGTATAAATATACTGATTAAAAGACAAAAAAGCATCAGGATGGGTTTATTGATTGATTGATATTTTTAGATAGAGAAGAACTGAACAGCAACAGCAACCAACTGGATCCAATTGACATTTACAGAACAGTCACCCCAAAAGAAAAGCAGAGCACACATTCTTTTTAAGTGCATGTGAAATATTCACCAAAATAAAATCATATCTGGGAACATAAAATTCACTTTAACAATTATAAAAGCATCAAATGCATACAAATATTTTCTGACAATAATGCACTTTGATTAAAAATCAAATATAGAACAATAACAGAAAAATCTGCACACATTTACTTGTAAACATTCCTAAGTTTATAGGTAAGAGAGAGAGAAATTTGAAAATATTTTTAAATGAAAATGCAGTATTTCAAAATTTGTAGGAAATACCTAAAACAGTACCTAAAAAGGCTAAATTCTTACATTAGAAAGGAAGAAAGTTCCCTAATCAGTAATTGAAATTGTTACTTTAAGAAACTAGAAAAAAAAAAACAAGACAGACCCAAAGCAAGCCAAATAAAAGAAACAATGAAGATCAGTATAGAAATTAATGACCCTTGGGCTGGGGTTGTAGCTCGGCGGTAGAGCGCTTGCCTCACACGTGCAAAACCCTGGGTTCGATCCTCAGCACTACACAAATAAATAAATAAATGAAATAAAGATAGTGTGTCCAACTACAATAAATAAAAAAGAAAGAAAGAAAAAGAAATTAATGACCCTGAAATCAGGTCCTCTGCCTTCAGAATTGCTGACCCATCTGGTCAGTATTTGCCTCCCAAAAGATACACTGGGCAAGGCAGAGGGAGAACCCTCTCCCACCTACTGCCAATCCCTATTTTTCAGGGCCTCCCTGCAACTTTCTCTCCCCCAAGCCTAGGAAGCATTTTTCTAATCTGGGGGCTATAAAGGAATTTTGTCTTTTTTCTTTTTAGTTGTACATATTTAAGGTATATAACATTAGTGTTGATAGACATAAATATAAGTGTATTGATTATTATAGCCAAACAAATTTATATATTCATCCTCTCACATAGTTCATTGTTGTTGTTTTAATGGTTAAGAACACCTAAAATCTCCTGTCTTAGTCAATTTCCAGTATACAAAAAATCCTGTTAACTTTACTGGAGGATCTTTGCCTTTATCCATAATGGTTTTCCCACACTTATAAAACTTGAAATCCCAAAAGAAGAGTTCTGTTTTTCTCTGTTCTTTGCAGCTACTTCCTCCCCAGTGCTCTTGGACAGGCTGGCTGTGTGAGAGGGGAAAAGGGAATGTTGGTGGGAAGTCGTCCGTATTTTCTTTATGCTATTAGTATTTTATTTTATTAGTTTTCACTATTTTAAGTGATGTTCCTCCTCCTCTTCTCCCTTCAATATCCACAATTTTCCAGGGTCACATCAAATGCTGGCATGTACCCCTTTCTCAATTTCCTGTCATCGCTCCTGTTGACACATTTCCTGAGTATTGCCACATTATGCTATGTTGTAAATACAGATGCTATAACCTGAATATCAGCATAGCAAAGAAAATGCCTTGATGCCCTTGTAGGAAACATTTATGAATCTACACTAGGGATTTGCCTGGCCTGTATAGGCAGGCTCTTAAGCTGTGTAAAGATTGTTGCCGGTGTAGGACTCTTAGCACTATAGATGTTCTTCTACTCACTTTTCCCCTCACTTCTCTATACAGAGGTTCATTTTGTATTTCTTAGCTTCCAAAACATTTTCAAATCTTTCTATCACTGCATCATTGGAGACAGGCATATCATATATGACTAACTGAAATGAAGAGCAGTTTTTTCTTCCAAGAGGCAAAGCCTGTGTGGGATGATGGGGATGCTGGAATTGGTATTGGGGTAGAAGTCTAGATACGAGCAGAGCAGAAGTCTCCTTACTTCAGGAAGTCGGGTATAGTGATCCCAGGTGGTGAAGCAATGGTCAAAATATGTCACCAACAAAGGAGATTTGTCATCAGTGGGGAGTCTCCCCTTGCCCACAGCCTGAGAAAAACCCTTTGACTAAGAGAGTAACAGCAATATAATATATTGATCACCCTGGTGCCCAGGAGCAGAGGGTGATCAATCTGAAGGCCCCAGAGAACAACTGCACATGGAATGTGCTATGATTTGTATATAACTGGTTTGTCTTGTCTGAAACTCATGTTGAAGTATAATCCCCATTATGAGATATTAAGAGGTGAGACCTTTAAAAAAGGAGTAAGTCTCTGACCTCATGAATGGATTAGTCCATTTATGCAATAATGAATGAATGGATTCATGGGCTAGTGGGTTATCTTGAGAGTGGGTTTTCTGTGAAAGCCAGTTGGGCTAGTACTCTCACACGCTCCCTTTCACCATGTGATGCCCTGCACCATCTTGGGAATCTGCCAGCAATAAGGGCATCGTTACCAGATACAACCCCTTGGTCTTGTTCCAGAATCATGAGCCAAAATCAACCTCTTTTCTTTTTAACTTGCCCAGTCTGTGATGTTGTATTATTAGCAACAGAAAACAAAGACAGAAGGCAGAGCTTGCTCTATTGGACCATGGAGGCTTTGCTGACCTCTATCTGTTGTTCTGCCCTAGTTGGAGCCAAATGGCTTCTTTCAGTAGGACCCTGGGTGAGAGTGAGAAGTGCTGACCTGAATCACCAAAAACAGAGATTTACAGGAAACACTCCAAGTTAGTAAGGAAATGGTATCCAGAGACACTTACACTGACATATCCCTGTCCACCCTCCATGGGTTACACATCTGTGTTCATAAGGGATTTTTAAAGCTCATTTTATTAGCCTGGGTAAGTCACAAAAGTCCAAGTTGTTATAATAATAATTTATTATTATTTAAATTACAAATGTGCTTATAGACTCTTTTGTGTTTGATTCATTTTTTTTAATTAATGAGGGGGAAATATTGAAAGGACATTTCTCCATGTTAGTCTCCAAACAAGGCCCGGGATTTACTTTAATCATATAACCTGCATCATCGGTTCAGGGGGAGGAGGGGATGCTGCACTCTTTGGTCAGGTTTACTTACACCCATCCTGCTTCTCTAGCTCCCCTACCCAGGGTCCCAGCCAATGAGGAGAAATGGTTCCTGGAAGTGAGGAAGCATCAGGAAATTGAAATAACATCCCTTCAATATGGTTTGAGGAAGCAATTAGGTGGTATATCTCAACTTCTATAAAAGAGATGGTATCTTTTGACCCAGTTCCTCTCCTTCTAGAAGTGTCTTGGGAAATCATTGAGAATGTGGTCCAGGGAAGAAGAGGACGTTTTCACTCTGTGGAAAGCTCTATTTTCAGTTGCCAATCTTCTGTGGGTCTTTGGTGCTGTTCACTTGTACTGGACAGGTCCCTTCAAGTCAGGCCCTGAGCTTTCAGAAACTGCTTCTGGAGGTGTGGAAACAGCAGGATCTGTCAGCTGGTAACCGAGGGCCATTTGGAGTCCAAAATAACTCAGCCCAGTGCTCCACTCCCCACCAAGTCTGTCAGGTGGCCTCCTAGAGGCAAAGCCAGGTGCATTCCCAATCTTGGCAAGCACGGTCGCGAGCTCAGGAGTACATCCCAGTACCCTCATAGCATCCCTTCAGACACCAAGGAACAGGGAGGAGACTTTCAGAGGACCCAAACTGCAATAAGATGTGCCTCAGCTTTAGGCTTTGCCAGAAGGGAAAGAGGAGGACCCCAGAGTTTGTTGGGCTCTGCACTGCTCAGAGCAGCTGTGTATGAACTGGCATGATCCAGGTCCAAGTGTGGGGAGTGGGGCTGGTCAAAGGTTCTGATGCAAAGTGTGAGGAGGGCTGAGCTGTGGGCTGGAGCTTCTCCTTCATGAGAATCCAACAGGGCATGCTTAGGGAGCTCCGCAACCCCTGGAGACTGGGCCACTTTGGGGTTTCCTAGTATTCAGGTGGCCCTCCCCAGCTCCCAGCCCCTTATCCCAGCTCCCCTGTTGAATCTCCAGGCCATATCTGTTCTCTACTTAACCTTGACCAATTCTTCTTCACAGAACCATGCCCAGGAGTTGGACCTAGAGTTGGGAGCCCAGGCATCCAGGGACGTCCACTAGTCACCAGCAGTGACCTTGTCCACCCACATTACCTCTCAGGGGCCAGGTATGTTCCTCTGTGAAGTGAGCAATCATTCCCATATAGTTGTTTTAAGTACTGAGTGATAGAAAACAGAAGACACATACGCATGATACAGAGTTTTTCTTCTTTGAATTAAAACTCCTGGAGGTCAGAACCTGAATGGGGGAAGTGAGGCAGGTGCTTCACCCAGGACCCTTGGAAACAGGCCTTAGTTCAGTTCCCTACCTCCTAATACAAAGGAGATGGTCCTTGTTCCTGAAGGAGCAGCAGAAGCTGTCTCAAGCAAAGATGCTAATGTGACTCCCTCAATGATGCCCTGAGCCATCAGATACTACCCAGGGGGCACTACTGCCTTGGCCACTGTGATAAAGTAAGGAATGCAGGCCTCTTCTGAGAGCTTCTGGGGCCCCTGCAGAGAATGGAGTATAACTGAATGGAGACTGAAACAGGAGCTCTGAGGAGGCCAAGCTGCTCGGATCTTTCTCATGGCAGGGGAAGGAAGAGGCCATAAGTTCCTGGTGCTTCCAGACATTTGTAGAGCTATAAGGCCAGCATCGCACTCTACTACTGAGCTAAGCTTCCAGCCCTATTCCAAAAATTTTACAAAGATATAATGGGGAAAAGGAAAGCGAGTTATTGGGCAAGAATGTCTAAAATTCTACACATACTATGGCAAGAGCAGAATAGCTCTGATTTGGAGATGTGGGCTGTCCTATTTCTTTTTTGGTTGCTATACCAGAATACCTGAGAACGGATCATTTATTTAAAAAAAATAGAGTTTTATTTTGGCTCATGGTTCTGGAAGTTGGGTCGTCTAAAATCGTGATTCTTATGAGGACCTCATGCTGTTTTAATTCCTGGTAGCAAGCCAAGGAGCAAATGAGTTTGTGTGGAAGAGGAGAAATCACATTCTATAAGGATTCACTCTCCAGGTAACCAATCCAATCCCATGAGAAAGGCATTAATACCTTTTAACTATCTAATCAGCCTAAATGCCCCACCTATCAGCATAGCCACTATGGCAATCAAGTTGCAGAGAGGATCAACAATATTCAGTCCAGAGCATGAGACTACTATTACCTTCAAGGCCAGCTCAGCAGGGATAATTCCCAGTAGCTATTGATGCCTGGTTGCAGAAAGTCCAGCTAGCAGGCTGGATGAGAAAGATAGTGGGTTATCTGGGCCACAGCCAGCATGGAAATTCTGGTGGACCAGGGGAGCAGAGGCAGCAAGTCTTTTGGGCACAGAGCCTCAGATAGCAGGTGGAACAGTTACCACCTGTATTGTAGTTCCAGCCCCTGGCAGGCAGTGAGTTCCCAAGAGGAGAGCTGACCTTGGGGACCCAGTCTTCTCTATGGCAGGTGGTGTGATGTTTGCTTTGTTACTCGATCTCATTGGCATTTCTCCCTGTTCTGAGCAGGTGAGGACACTTGTCAGAACTCAGGGGAGTAACTTCCTGGCATGACAGTAGTCCTCACAGGGCCCTCCTCCTGCAGTATCCTTTGCTTCTGTCCCTTCCACCTGCTTAGCCCAGTGCCTGCTCAGGAAAGTTTGCCTGGAGAATATGCCCTCTCTAGTCCCCAGGAAGTAGTGAGAACAACATTGCCTTGACCAGCCACCTGCAGGATGGGGATTATAAATTGGCCACCTGGGAGCTAGAGATGTCATTTCTAAATGTACTTTTGAAATGCCTCACAGCATGGCCTCCAAGGTGGCTTTCTTAAAAAGCAGAATTATAGTGAGCCCTCTGTATCTGCAAATTCTGCATCCATGGATCCCACCAACTACAGACAGAAAATATTTAGAAAAATATTGTGTCTGTTCAAAATACAAACAAACGTTTTTCTTATTTTTCCCTAAATAATACAGTAAAATGATTGTTACATGACACTTACATTGCATTACATATTATTAGAGGTGGTTATAATATATATCATATATATTAGAGATGGTTTAAAGTATACAAGAGTATGAGTGTAAGTTATATGCAAATACTACATCTCTTCTTTTTTCCAATATTGAAAATGGAACCATGGATGTTCTACCACTGAACTATATCCCCAGCCCTTTTTATTTTTTGTTTTGAGATGAGGTCTTGCTAGGTTTCCAGGCTGGCCCCAACCTCACCAACCTTCAACCTCAGCCTCCTGAGTAACTTGGGTAATAGGTGTGCATCACTGCCCAGCCAATACTACATTTTTTTAAATAAAAGGGACTTGAGCATCTATGCATTCTAGTATCCACAGAGATCTTGGAACCACTTCCCATGGATATCAAGGGAAAACTATACCGACCACTCTGAAAGTCAGAATAGAAACATGAGAGTTGGGTCCTGGTGTCCCTTAAACCTGGAAAGTGTGGGCATGTGATCAGCCCCTTGGGAGTCCAGCAAAGCCTGTGTTTTTTCATCACCACATCCCAGGCTACTCTCTAAAAGCCTCACACTGAGGAGAAGTGACAGAGCCTTTAGCACTTTCTTTTTTTTTTTTTTTAATTATTTTTTATTGGTTGTTCAAAACATTACAAAGCTCTTGACATATCATATTTCATACATTAGATTCAAGTTGGTTATGAACTCCCAATTTTACCCCAAATACAGATTGCAGAATCACATCGGTTACACATCCACATTTTTACATAATGCCCTATTAGTAACTGTTGTATTCTGCTACCTTTCCTATCCTCTACTATCCCCCCTGCCCTCCCCTCCCATCTTCTCTCTCTACCCCATCTACTGTAATTCATTTCTCTCCTTGTTTATTTTCCCATTCCCCTCACAACCTCTTATATGTAATTTTGTATAACAATGAGGGTCTCCCTCCATTACCATGCAATTTCCCTTTTCTCTCCCTTTCCCTCCCACCTCATGACTCTGTTTAATGTTAATCTTTTCTTCCTGCTCTTCCTCCCTGCTCTGTTCTTAGTTGCTCTCATTATATCAATGAAGACATTTGGTATTTGTTTTTTAGGGATTGGCTAGCTTCACTAAGCATAATCTGCTCTAGTGCCATCCATTTCCCTGCAAATTCCATGATTTTGTCATTTTTCATGAAATTCATATGGAAAAATAAAAGACCCAGAATAGCAAAAGCAATTCTAAGCAGGAAGTGTGAATCAGGCGGTATAGCAATACCAGATTTCAAACTATATTACAGAGCAATAGTAACAAAAACAGCATGGTACTGGTACCAAAACAGGCGGGTGGACCAATGGTACAGAATAGAGGACACAGAGACTAATCCACAAAGCTACAACTACCTTATATTTGATAAAGGAGCTAAAAGCATGCAATGGAGGAAGGATAGCATCTTCAACAAATGGTGCTGGGAAAACTGGAAATTCATATGCAACAAAATGAAACTGAATCCCCTCCTCTTGCCATGCACAAAAGTTAACTCAAAGTGGATCAAGGACCTAGATATCAAATCAGAGACTCTGCGTCTGATAGAAGAAAAAGTTGGCTCCGATCTACATATTGTGGGGTCGGGCTCCAAATTCCTTAACAGGACACCCATAGCACAAGAGTTAATAACAAGAATCAACAAATGGGACTTACTTAAACTGAAAAGTTTTTTCTCAGCAAGAGAAACAATAAGAGATGTAAATAGGGAGCCTACATCATGGGAACAAATTTTTACTCCTCACACTTCAGATAGAGCCCTAATATCCAGAGTATACAAAGAACTCAAAAAATTAGACAATAAGATAACAAATAACTCAATCAACAAATGGGCCAAGGACCTGAACAGACACTTCTCAGAGGAGGACATACAATCAATCAACAAGTACATGAAAAAATGCTCACCATCTCTAGCAGTCAGAGAAATGCAAATCAAAACCACCCTAAGATACCATCTCACTCCAGTAAGATTGGCAGCCATTATGAAATCAAACAACAATTAGTGCTGGCGAGGATGTGGGGAAAAGGGTACACTTGTACATTGCTGGTGGGACTGCAAACTGGTGCGGCCAATTTGGAAAGCAGTATGGAGATTCCTGGGAAAGCTGGGAATGGAACCACCATTTGACCCAGCTATTGCCCTTCTCGGACTATTCCCTGAAGACCTTAAAAGAGCGTACTACAGGGATACTGCCACATCGATGTTCATATTAGCACAATTCACAATTGCTAGACTGTGGAACCAACCCAGATGCCCTTCAATAGAGGAATGGATAAAAAAAAATGTGGCATTTGCCTTTAGCACTTTCTTGCCCTGTGTTTTTGTATGGTTGGATGAAGATGAAAGGTACATTCCTAGTACCTTCATCTCTGTCAAAAGCAGGGAAATGAAAAACCCAGCTCTCCTCTAGGCTGTGACTTCTTAACAGTCCCCAGCCCCATCATACTCTTGTCCCTGTAGACATCTTCCAGTCTCCCAGACAGGAGTTAGGCTTAGGTCATCCTGTCCCAGAAACTTTGACAGTGCCAGAGTCCAAGAGCAGAATGGGTTCTGTGCCTGTCAGCATGACCTAGAGAAGGAAGCATCCCAGTTGGGCATTGGTGGAGGTCAGGATGCCCCCCATTTCAGGGCAAATTGTGGGGGTCCTCTCCCTTCTGTCCACCTTCTTTTCTGTAACCAAATCCCAGGCAACCCATGCTAGGTGTCCCCTTAACTGTTGCATGAGCCTGAGGACCTCTAGCTATGGACCTGATGCAGGATGAGGAGACCTACATGTACCTAGGCAATGGGAATAGATGTAGGCAGAGAAACTGAGGCAGAAGTGCATGCCTAGACCAAAGGCAGGAAGGGGAAATCTGACACAGAAGCCATTCCAGCCTCCTCCCACAGCTAGCCTGCCACAGGTTTGGCTCTTATGTCAGGTCTCCACCAGCTGGATCTTCCAGGAAGGCATCTTATTGGCCCAGACTTGGCTGGTGCCCACCTCTTGGCCAGGGGAGGATGGTGCCTCCACTGACTATCTCAGCAAGACAGTTGCTTTTTCATCAGAGAATGATATTATTTCCCAAAGCAAAAATCTAAAGGTCTAGCCAGAGAGAAAAAAAAAAAAACTGGATGCTAAGAAGGCAAATCAAACAGACAGAAGCTCTAGGAGGGGCAAATTTGGGTCCAAGCTCAGGTCTAGGATGGAAAGAGAACTAGACCCTCGGAGGGGCTGCAGGAGGCTCAAGATTGACATGTGGTACTTGGCTCTGCAGTACATATACTAAAGTTGAAACGATACAGAGATCAGCATGGCCCCTGCACAAGGATGACAGGCAGATTAATGAAGCATTCCATATTAAAAAATATATATATATATATATATATGTGGGATAACCTTGGCACAGGGCCCTGGGGAACCAAACACATTGCTTGGGGAACTGGCCTGTCCCAGGAGGGCTGTTGTAACCAAAAGGCCAGCTAATATGTCCTCCTCTGTTCATGTCCAGGGCACACTCAGGAGTTTGACTGTGTCCTTTTAGCTCTGTAGCTTGGGGACAGAAGCATCAATGCCTATGTGGGTGATTGGCAAGAACAAGGAGTGGACCTCAGAAACACCTGTCTATTCTCAAATTGCATCTCTGCCAGGTATACTTGGCATGTGAGCTGGCTGCCTGCCTTTCACTCTCTAAGCCTCAGTTTCCTTACAGGTGAGGTGGGAGAACTATAGGATGATTTGGAGGTCAGGCAGAGAGGAATGGCCCTGTGAACTCTCCCCGGCCAGCTCCTCAAGCATTAGCCCAGCTCCTCCCTCGCACTGGCCCCACTGCTTGAATGCCTGGTATGTTCGCCAGCTCTTCATCTCCATCTGCACTAATTTGTCTTCAACCACTCTTACCTGTATCACGGGAGTCACTTAAACACGACACGTCTTTACTAAGCACGCTATGTTCTGGGTACAGGGTCAGGCCTTTGGGGTGTAACAGTGAGCAAGCCAGTCTACTTTTAGAGAGCATAGCAAGATTAAAGCCAGTGTGGGGTCTTGGGGGATGGAGAGTTGGGATCCTGGGGAGTCACGAGGGGGCAGCCTGGACAAGACCATCGATGTGTGTTTGAGCTTGTCAAGGAATTCACCCTGGTCATAGGGGACCCTCGCCAGGGGTGGTCAAAAAGTAGACTTTGCAGCTCAAACCTTGGCTCAGCCACTTCAGTTTTGTGCCAGAGCAAGGCATTACCTCTCAGTAAATGTCCCCTTGGTATCCTTGTCACAGGGTGGGCATGTACCCCCAACCCTACTCACCATTCACACAGCCCCAAAATATGTCCAGGTGTTCCTGGGGTCTTTCATCCTGGAGGCTGCATCTGAGCACCCAGCTTTACATTCAGCTTGAATGAATGACACTAAAATAATAACAGGGCAAGCAGAGGGCATGTCAACGATGCATTTGTCAGTGCCCCAGTACAGTCTTTGCCCACATGAACATTATCATTTGTATCCTGTGCAATTTTCTCTCCTGATGTTTTAATCTCATTATGCTATAACCATTTTCTTTGTTATTACTGGATGTTCATAACCATAATTTCAACAGCGAAAGAAAATCCACCGATGGGTGTGTGATTGTCTCCTTGTCTGTTCTTGTTCATCATCTTACAGCATTCTAGACTGAGTTCGCTCTTTACAATTAAAGCAAATAATTTTTTCCAGAGCTTTTTTCCTCTAGGTTAATCTCATGGAGTAAATTGCCAAGAATTTGATGAGGGTGAAAAGACCTAAGAACATAAGGATCTTGGCACATCAATCTTGATACAATTTAAAGGGAGTGTGACACTGTACACCTCACCTCCAGTAATGTTTCAGGGGCTACTCCAACATGCCTGCCAGCATTGGTTATTTTATTGTCTTATTTATTTCATGGATACTGCTATAGTTTGGATCTTAAGTTTTCCCCAAAGGTCCACATGTTAAAGATTTTGTCCCCAGCATCGTGCTATTGGGAAGGAATAAAAATTTTTTAAATTATTATTATTATTATTTTTTCTTGCCAGGTGTGGTGGCTCACACTTGTAATCCCAGCATCTCAGGAGAATCATGAGTTCAAAACCAGCCTCTGCAAATTGGCAAGGCCCTAAACAACTTAGCAAGACTCTGTCTCAAAACAAAAAGGGCTGGGATGTGACTCAGTGGTTAAGCACTCTTGGGTTCAATCCGATGTACCCCCCCCCCAAAAAAAAAAAAGACTAAATACTAATCCATTTGTATGGATAGACTACATTTTATTTATCCATCAGTGGACACTTCAACTGCTTTATCATTGACTTCAGATTTTTTTAAGTGCTGTTGATCAAACCCAGAGCTTTGAGCATGCTAAGCGAGTACTCTACTACTGAGCCATATCCCCAGACTTCATCACTGGCTTTTAAAATTACTCTCAGATGCCTGGTGTAGTGGTGCACATCTGTAATTTCAGCTACTTGGGAGGATGAAGCAGGAGGATCACAAGTTCAAGGTTGGCCTGGGAAACTTAGCAAGACCCTGTCTGAAAATTTAAAAAAATAATAAAAATAAAAAGGGATGGGGTAGAGCATCCTAGACTCAGTCCCTAATATCACAAAAATTAAAAAATTACTCCAGGATAGTCAAACAATGGAATATTATGAGGCAGAAAAAAAGTCTCCTGTCCTGCTATGGAAAGATCTCCCAAATGCATTGTTAATGGAAAGAGACCAGCACAGGACAGTGTGGATTCGCTGCTAGTTTTTTGTATAATAAAGAGGGGGACTATATATATTTATATTTCCTTGTCCTTGTCCAAAACTAATGAAAGCAAGTACAAGAGGGGTTGGGCTGAGACTTCCATCTCCACAGGCCTCTTTGGCTGTGGTTTTGCACACAGGAACATGATGCACCCCATCATTCTGCATTCTCCCTGATCTCCAGTGGTGGCAGCTCTTATCTCATTTTCTCTTGAATAGTCTCCTGAGATCATCCAACCACAACCAGAGAGTTGCCACTCCTGAAAGAGCATGTTCCCCAGTGGGACAGTCTCTGTGTATAATTTTGCCTGTATATTGTCAGCTTTCCTTCACCAGCCCCATGAGGCTGTGCTTTGACCCTCAGTGCCTAGAATGGTGCCAGGAGTCCCTCCATGCATGTATGCAATACCCCTGACAAGCAGAAGAAACCCAGGCCTGGGACCAGCTGGAGACACAATGGGTATTTGGAGGTCAGAGGGCTCCCAGCAGCCCGTCCCCTCTTTATGCATCCCTATGGGTCATGATGGTTTTGCAACTCTCAGCCCCAGTCCCCAGGCTGATCTAGCTGCTCCAAAGCACTGCTGAGCCTGAGAACCATCCTTACTAACCCAACCCCATCCATTGTGCCCAGTGCCCTGCATAGAGCGCCTAGTTCCAGGCCACCCCCCCACCCAAGGTACTCTGAGAGCTTCCAGGGTCACTTCTTGAAGGACTCTTACTCAGAAGGGCCCCTCTCTGGCTCCTTCCACCATCTGCCCTGCCCTGCAGAGAAGTTCCCAGTTCACTTCTAGCCCCAGTACTGGCTGATCTATCTTTGAGAAAATTGGACTGGGATCTGGGGAAGGCTCGAAGCTGCACTGGAAAGAAGTGTCAGGCAACTGGTGGGATGGAACAGAACTTGACAGCTGATGAGTTATCTGTCCTGTGGAATTACTCAGGCACTGAGCTCTGAACATGAGGCAGAGCCAGAGCACCCTGCAGAGCTGGCCACCACTCCCCGCTGAGCATCTGCAGCTCCCTGTGTACCCACATATGCATCAGCCACCCCACTGGGAAAGACAGGAGGTGATTTTGTGAAATGTTAGTTTCATCAGCTGAAAATTGAATGCTTACAGCTTAGCTGGGGATGTGAAAATAAAGCTGTGATTGTCACCGGGGTCAGGACTGTGCAGAATGCCATCACACAGATGCCAATCCCTCCCCATGCTGTAGCCCAGTCCCAGTTCCTCTCATAACCACAGGCCCATGAGACAGTCCTCTGAGGGGTTCCCTTTGATCCCCTATATCATCTCTGACTTCCCATGTCCTTCTGTCTCTACTTTTAGGGCAGAGTCACTCAGGGGCTAAAAGAGACAGAAATTAATTAGGGTCTGCTTTGGGGGCAGAAGAGACAGGGCAAGCAGGGGACTCTGTGAGTCCTGTGGTGAGCTCACAGGACTCTGTGATTGAGAATGTAGGGGTGACCCCAACATCTAGGGTGGGGACTGGTTGAACAGTCACAGGCTTGCTCAAGACATGTCACCAACATGAAGGCCTCTTCCCTTTCAAGAAAGACTAGCCTACAGGAATGTGTGGAAGAGACTCAGAGAGAAAACACAGGCTTCCTGAACATGGAATATAGGGAAGCCAGGTCACAGAGGATACACTCTGGTGTTTGTCTAAAGGAGGTTTGGATGAAGATGACAGAATAACAGCCACAGCTGATCTATCTCCAGGTCAGATACAGAAAAGCAGTGCCTCAGACCTCTGACAAGGCTAACAAGGAGAGTCCACTGATGCCAATCAGAGGTCAGGAATCACGTTGGGACAGGGGGACACTGAGGGAAGCAGAGAAGACCCAACTAAGAAGGGGGCATTTCAACCATGTCTAGAGGGATGGAAGACTGAAGATGATAGGGAAGCCACCCTTCAGGGGGAACAATGTGTATGGTGGCTCAGAGTTGGAGAAAGCATTGTAGTAGAGTACGTGGCTGGTGCCAGCAGCATGCACTGGAAGGTGATAGGAGGTGATGCTGGACAGATCAGCTGGTCCAAATCACAAAAATGCTGGGATGCTGGGTACAGAGGGCAGTGGTTTTGAATATTCCTGAGAGCACTCCAACTTAAATAGGTATACATATGGAAAAGTCCACAGAGCAACTTCAGGCATAATAGAATCTCCAATGCTGTTTCCCACTTTCCTAGTCCTTAATAGTGATACCAGCTCAGGGGCCCCAGAGGAAAGAGAGCTTCCAAGTGCCAAAGAAGTTCTGGGGTTGTGCCTGAGCCCCCAAATTTTGATCAGGCATCTTTGCAGCCAGCGGCAGGAGAAAATATGCTGATTGTACAAGACTTGTCAAAATCAGCCGTCAGGGAGAGAAACTGGAAGTAGAAAAGAAGTGTTTGGCTCCTGGGGGAGAGTTGAAGGGTTTAACAAGGAGAACAGATGCTGTACTATGAGGTAGGAGGACCCTGGCAGCCTGCCCAGGAAGCGATCACTGGATTTAAGAGATCACACAGAGGTGAATATGGAAGGCAGAGTCCTTCCAGCTTGGAACCAGCGAACCAGTAGGCTCCCCGCTCAGCTGCACCCCCAATTGCTCCTTGCCATCGCAGGCAGGCATGCCCCGGACCCTGAGCACCTCCGACATGGTCACCCCAGGCAGACTCAGCCCACCCCCTACAGAGCCCACCGATGTCGAGCAGGCTGGGCAGCCCTTCCTGGATGGAGCACCATCCTCAGCCTCTCTGGACACCCTGATTCAGCATCTGGTACCCACAGCTGACTACTACCCAGAGGTGGGTGAGCCACCCAGTGGGGAGGAAGGGGAGAGGGGAAGGAAGAAGGGAGGCTCTCTCCTTCACTCAGGAATGGAGCATGCAGCAGGGCTGGGAGTGACCTTGGGCCTGGCGAGGTGGAACAGGCTGGAAATATGTCCTCCCTCCGTGCCCTCTTGTGCTTGTGCCATCTTTCTTGCAGAAAGCTTATATCTTCACCTTCCTACTGAGCTCTCGCCTCTTCATCGAGCCTCGGGAGCTCCTGGCCAGGGTCTGCCACCTCTGTATTGAACAGCAGCAGCTGGACAAACCAGTACTGGACAAGGTGAGGGCCTGGAAGACCAGGGAGCCTCTGAAATCAACCTCTCGGGGAGGCAGTGATTGTCCCTGTTCTCCTGACAAGAAGCCTATTGGGCTTTCTCACTTGTCTGCAGTCCAGGCCCTAAAAGGACAGAGCCAAGGCCTTTTCTGCTATGCAGTTTTCCGGGGCTTTGTGGAAACCCTTGAGCTCACATTGAACCCAGTCCTAGGTTTCCAAAACCCAGTGAATAGTATTCCTGCTCTCTGTGAACTGGGATGGTCCTATGGCCTCCACTAGACTTCCTTCACCCAGTACACTCGATTCCATGTCCCTGCTCTCTGGCGTCTGTTGATAGCCCAGCCTTCCCATGGTTCTTCACATCTTTCCTCTGTTACTGGCCTGATCCTGCCTACTGTCACTATTTATATGCATGTCAGTTAGGTTGTACTGTGATGATGATAAAAACTCGGCTTCAACTGGCCTAAGGCAAGCGGTTCATTTAACTGCCAAGTCTCTGGTACTGCTGCCTCCAGAGGATTAAATGACAGCATTAAAACCTTATCTTCCTCATTCTGACCCTCTGCTGTGGTTTTCTCTGGGTTTGCTGGCCTCATTCTAGCTCTTGCAGGTTCTCCTGCGTGGTGACACGCAGCCTCTATCAGCAGGGACACCTTCTAATCTCAAGAACTAGCCCCTTTCTCCACAGGCCAGTAAAAGTCCCAATCTCATTGACCTAGCTTAGGTCACATGCCCACCTGTGAGCCAATTATTACATAAGATGGTGTTTTCTGCTCTGATTGGCCAGCGCTGAACCCCAGGTTCCACCCCTGGGGCAAAGTCAGCTGTTCTAGAACACAGTGTGCCTGAATGAGCAGGGAAAATTGAGATGCTGTCACCATAGAAAGGGAGAAGGGATGCCAGGAAAGCAAAATAGTCTGGCCCCAAAATATGTGTCTGATCCCCTCTTGCTCCCCCATAGTGCAGCCTAGGCCTCTCCCCTCCCTTCCCAGTGCCCTATTCCTGTTGCCCCTCTGCTTGCCTTGCAGGCCCGTGTTCGGAAGTTTGGCCCCAAACTGCTCCAACTACTGGCTGAGTGGACAGAGACCTTCCCGCGGGACTTCCAGGAGGAGTCGGCCATCGGGCATCTGAAAGATGTGGTGGGCCGCATAGCCCCCTGTGATGAGGTGGGCAAGCCTGGATAGAAGTCACTTTGCCTTCTCTGCCCCCTCATATCCAGGCCTGAGCCTGTTTCTTGTGGCTTCCCTGGTCTCTATCCCATACCCCCAGGTCCCCTGATCTCCCAGCTTTGCACACTGCATGCTGTAAAACCAGCCCCTTTGTGACCCATCAAGGAAACAGGTACTGAGGGGCTATGAGCTAATCCAGGCCTCTGGTTCCAGGACTGGTTTCTTGACCTCTCTGTGCCCTGTTCTCATTGACGGCATCAGGTGGCCAAGAAGGGAAGACCTACTCATGGGTTCTTGTGGATGCATAGTCAGGCTGTTGGTCTGTGACCCACCAGGCCACCTGGAAGGGCCACATCTTGGGCCTGTGCCACAGAGGTCTCCCTCCTGCCTCTGTGCTTGATCCATCTCAGGATTATGGGACATGGTTTAGGATGTAGAATAGAAAAAGGTCAGGGAAGAGTTGATGATTGGATGGATGGGAAAAGGAGAGAGTGGAAGCAGGGAAGAGGGATGCTGGCTAACTTGGTGGACAGTTAGGTGCTTTTATGGATGGATATAGGGGAGGATAGGTGCTTGAGTAATTTGCATAGGCAGGTGGATTAATGGAGTGAATGAATGTGGAAAGATTGATGGAAGGAAGGGAGATGAAAGGGGGGAAGGTGAGTGGATAGATGGGTGAAAAGGTGAATGAAGGGTGGGTGAATGGGTAAACATAGAAAGGTAGGAGGAAGAATAGATTAGTAAATTGGTGGATCTGTGGGTAAGTAACTGTAAAGGGGGAGGTGGGTGATAGCACATGAGTTAGGAAGAGATGGGTACAGGACTATGATAAGTGATGGTAAGTGGTGGATAGGTGGGTGGGTGGATGGGTAGATGGATGAGTGAGTGAGTGGATGAAGTAGGAAGGATAGATGAGTAAACTGATGGACCTGTGGGTACAGTGGTAACTGTCTGAAAGGGAAGGTGGATGATAGCACATGGGTAGAGAAGAGATGGTACAGGGATGGTGGGGAGCTGGATGGAGCAGAGTAAGTGAGGTGGGAGCTCCATCTCCTGCTTCATCCCCACTCCCTCCAAGATTTCTTTGGCAGCAGTGAGATCTGAATCATATGATGAGACAGGGTTATTTGCCCTTATCTGACCTGCCTGACATTGTCTCAGGTGCTAGGGGACAAGCTGGTTTTCCTTGGGAAGCCATGACCTCTTCACTATTCTGAGAGTGTCAGGCCTATCACCAAGACTATGTGGTGTGGACCAGAATGGGAGTTCCCTGGTCTCTATCCCATACCCCCAGGCCTAAGCCAGGGATGCTTCCTACGTCTTCACTGTCCCCAAGTCACTCTTCCACAGAAGGTATCCAATCTAAAGAGGATGTCCTCTCTGCACTGGTTCTCTATGCTGGATATTTCCTGGTGGGTGGCAGGTTGTTCCCCTCCCAGCACCACACAGGCTAGTATGGGAAGAGCAATGAAGCAGACTGTGAGTCAGTCCCATAGGGCTCAGAGCCAGGGGATTTAGGTCATATTACTTGAGCCCAGATCCAGTCTCAGAAACCACAGCCGTGTGGCTTTGGGCAAGGTACTTTGTCTCTCTGAGCTTCAGTTTTCTCATCAGTAAACCAGAGACATTCACCACTGCCACTATGCAACTTGGCAGCAAGGAGGTCTGAAGTTATTTCAGCACTTAGTAATTATGAGCTACAATGAGAGGCAAATTGTTCCTCAAATTCAGGCATATGAGAATTATTCTTTAACTTCCATGAAACATTTCAAAAATACCCAAGCATAAAGAAGAGTAACCATGAACTCCTCTGTACCCATCACTTATTCTCAACAGTTATCAAAACTTTGACAAACTTGTTTCCTCTGTGCCCTCACACACTTCCACCTCTCTATAAATTAGTTGTAACCAAATCAAGACGATTATATCTTTTGCTCCAAAAACATTTGCTCATTATTGTTTTGTTTTGTTTTGTGTATATGTGCTGGAAATCCAACTCAGGGCCTCCAGGGATGCCAAACACACATCTACCACTGAGCTCCACCCTCAGCCCTAGCATTGTGTTTATAAAAGATTTCTCACACAGGGAAAGAATTAAATGAAATAAAGTGCTGTGCACAAGGTCATGAGATGAGCATGGGTATTTTCAGAGCTACATATCTTTGAGCAAATTACTTAACCTCTCTGAACCTTGTGTTTCTTTCTATAAAAGGAAGAGTGATAATTCCTCCCTTATGGGACTATGGGAACAAAGGGACCCAGGGTTGTAGAGGAGACAGAATGGTTGGAGATGTCATAGAGGGTGAAACCAGAAAGCAAAGAGACATGATGAATGGTGTAGCCACTCAGGAGACACTGGCTGTGCATTGGAAACTGGAAGGAAATGTCAGGGCTCACAAGTGACTGTGTCACCAGGGCTGGCCATGCTGCATCTAACTTAACCATCTTCCCAGCACTCAATGAGAACCTACAAGGCAGCATTTTATTACACTTTTGGTGCAGTGTTGCTGAGAGAGGCCATTCCTTCGGTGAGCAACAGACAGAAGAGTCGGACCTCAGTCTACCCACTGACTGGTTATTTCCCAAATAACCAGTGGACACCTTCTGCGTCTGACCCCTGTAGCTCTAGGAGTTTGGGTTAGGTTTAGGATTAGAGTTAAGATTAGGATTAACTGCCAGGGGTAGAGGGCAACAGTGAGGCTAGTCAGGTTAAGTGCGCTCTTATCCTGTCCCCTGTATCCTGAGGCTTTGCCATAACCACCCATGGCCACTTCACAGAGAAGTAGTTCCACGGACCAGAGAGGACAGCCTCACCATCACCACAGCACTGGGCACCAACAAACCTCAGACATCAGCAGCACTCATTAAACCCTAAGAGACTGCAAGGAACTGTTGAGGCCCAAAGCCACTCACAGCCCAGTAAGTCAGACACTGCATCTACAAAATGTCACTGGGTTTGTGCATTTCAAAATAGCATGAAGAAAAATTCACCTTTACTTTCTTAAATTACCTGACTATACCAACTATTCACTAGCCTATTGTTTTCTGAGACTTCTGGTCCCGGTTTGTCTAGTTGATGTTTCATCATTGCTGGGAGGCCATGAACTCGGCTCTCTCCTGCTAGCACCCAAATCCTTGGTTCATAGGGAATTGCATGTTTCTCTAGGGGTGACATTTCCTACAGGCTCATGAGCTCAGGGGCCTGTTCTATGGGTTATTGACCCAAACCCTTGGGGATATGGATATTTCTCTTCCAGCCAGGATATTGGTATATTTCTTTAGAAATAGAGGTCTCTGAAGGGAAAAAATGATCACTTTCTCTTGGGAATAGAAGGGTAGGTTCCCCTTGGCCTACCCTGGAAGAAGGGCCATGGCCTTTCATCCTTCCATCCAGCCCAGGGCATGGTCCAGAGCAGGAATCCATCTGTCTGAGCTGAATGATGAAGGGACTCTGTTGGTAGGTTATTGAGCACCCACTACATTCACAGAACTGGGACAGACTCTGATAACATAGAGAAGACAACACAGAATTCCCTGCCTCTCTGGAACTGTCATTCTGGGGTTGTGGGGGAAGTGGGTAATAAACAAACCTGATTATCCCTGATAGTGATCCTATAAAAGAAGTCACATAGAGAGTTACAGAAAACTGCTAGGGTAGAGGGCAGCAGTGAGGCTGGTCAGGAAGTTCTCTCTGAGCTGGGCTTAAGATTTAGAAGGGGTCACCCTTAAAGCCAAGACAAGGGACAGTTATCCAGGGCAGGATCTGTTCCATGTCTTCCTTCCTCTCTTCCTTCCTTCCTCCAGATCCCTGGCAGCACACCCCCCATTCTGCCCAGCTGCCCAGACAGCGTGCTTTGAGCCCCACTGGCCTCCCTGATATGTGCTCTTCTCAGTTCCCACCAGTAATCCTGGAGCTTTCTCCTCAACTGGCCTTCACTTGACCCCAGCTCCCACATGCCTGGGGTTGATCCTATTTTAGGTTGAGGGCAGGTCCCAGCACATTTGCTGGTATCTGGCCTTTTCTGTAGAGCCCTAATGGACCCTGTCCACCTCAAAGGTAAAAATGGGTATTCAGACCTGAGCACCCTTTCTTACCCTCCCCCCATGCCCCACCAGGCCTACCGGAAGAGGATGCATCAGCTCCTGCAGGCCCTACACCAGAAGCTTGCAGCTTTGGGCCAGGGATCTGAAGGCTTCATGGGTGCTGACAAGCCCATCTCCTACAGAACCAAGCCACCGGCCTCCATCCATAGGGAGCTCCTTGGCATCTGTAGTGATCCCTACACGCTGGCCCAGCAGCTGACCCACGTGGAGCTGGTAAGCAGGCAATGCTGCTCTTTACCCAGGGCAGGAAACAACTGGGAATCCTACCCAATTGATGGGCCACCACTCGTCCCTCTGCCCTCCCTACTTGGTCTCAGGATAACCCTGGATCAGGCCCTTCACAGCACGGGCAGTCAGCATCTGAGACTATCCTGGAGCAGTGAGTTTCCCAACACTCCTGGAGCCTGGAACAGGAGGGCTGGAGGTGTCAGCCTCTGGCCTGTCTGAGGATTTAGCTCTTGAATGAAAGAACTGGGTTCACATTTCAGCTCTGATACCACCTGTTGGTGATATCAGTACTAGTGACTTCCCCATCCAGGGCTCACATGGACTCATTGCTCCCTGTTCAGCTTTCCAGAGCAGCTCCACAGGCTTTTTACCTGCTCATAAAGGGAATTTCTTTGCCCAGCCAAAGAAAGAGGAACAAGAGGAGTGGGTTTCTTCCCTTCTACACCTCCACCATTATGGCACTCTGTACTCGCCATAGTGCTTACATGCACTTCCCATTGCACTGCAGGGTTGAGAAATGTTACATGATTTGCCAGAGTTCACAAGCAGAAGGCACAGAGCCAGGATTTAGTTCTGACCCAGATACTATGCCTGGCCACCAGGTCTCCCTCCCCCACCCAAAGAGCTGGTCATTTCAATAACCTGATTTTGAGCCTGGTACATTGCTTCGTTTACCCACTCCTCCATGACCTGGAAAAGGAGGGGATCTCTCCTTCAGGGATGGTGTTGAACTCTGTGAAAACAGGATCTCTAAGCCCCCGTGTGAAGGGTGACTGCAAACAGATCCTCATGGTGGGGGGGTGGGAAGAAGGTCAGGGAGTCAGGCAGGAGCACCCACCCTACCACACCCCCAGCAAGCCCTTCTTCCCCAAACCTTCCGTTTTTCTGACCCTTCTCCCTTCTGATGCAGGAACGACTGCGACACATCGGACCTGAGGAGTTTGTCCAGGCTTTTGTGAACAAGGACCCTCTGGCCAGTACAAAGGTAGAAAGAAAGCTCTTGGACAAGCTGTCCCAGCAATGACCCTCCTCGCCCCCATCGTGTGGCAGCCACGGTAGGGGCGAACCCAGAGCGGGATGGAGGGACTTTGGAGGAGTCCTACCCACTCACTCACGCACCTCCAGCTGAGACCTCGATAGTCCCGCGTCTTGGGGAAGCCTAGAAGGCTAGACGTGCCCTGGGTGGGGAGAAGGGAGGACCGCGGAGGGAACCCCCGGCGCGCTCCAGGACCGCGCGGACCCTCGCTGTGCGTTTCGATGGGCGCTGATGCCCTCCAGCGGCCAGTCGGGGAAGCGCGGGCTGGTAGGTGCTGCGGGAAAAGGAAGGGAAGAAGGCGCTCAGGACACCGTCCCCCACACACCTGGATTTTGAGCCAGTCCTTCCCTTCTAAGGAGCCCAACCAGAGGGTCCCTGGTGCTTAACAACTGGCTAAATCCGAACCAAAACTGAAAACATTCTGTCTTGTACTCTCACACCTAATAAAAGAAGTACAAACTAAATTCTGTAGTATGTGATTGCATTTTCACCCTTTAGATAAGCAAAGATCACATAGTAGGATAGACATATTGGGGATATGTAGGAAAGCGGCATTCTCCTACACCATTGGTAGCGGATGAAATTGTCGCAAGGCTTTAGAGAGCAAATAGGCAATCGTAGATCAACAATTTAAACGTCCTTCTTGCCGGGCACAGTGGCGCGCGCCTGTAATCCCAGCGGCTCAGGAGGCTAAGGCGGGAGGATCGCGCATTCAAAGCCACCCTCAGCAACTTAGTGAGGCCCTAAGCAACTCAGTGAGACTCTGTCTTTAAAGAATATAAAATTATAAGAGGGCTGGGATGTGGCTCAGTCGTTAAGTGCCCCTGGGTTCAATACCTGGTACCAAAAAAAAAAAAAAAAAAAAAAAATGTACTTCCTTTGGCGGGGATGTAGCTGAGTTGTAGAGCACTTGCCTAGCACACATGAAACCCTGGGTTAGATCCCCAGCACCAAATAAATAAATGTACATCTTTGGTCCAACTTTCCACAGCTAGTAATTTATCTACACATTCATGTAACACAAAGATGAACATATACAAAGGTATTTGGGGTACATAGTATTTGTCATGGTCAAAGACTGGAAGCAAATAATTACCTTATCACCCGTGGACACTGACTTAAAAAGTATAGTACATCCATCAGTAGAATGCTTTCAAGTATGAAAAAGAATAAGGCTGCCCACAAGTATGCAGTCATCAAGATCCATCTATCCAATCACCAAGAGAAAGGGGTAGAGTGACAAACAGGGCATGTGACCATTTGTGTAACAACAAAAAAAGAAGGCTTTGTGATACATCAAAGCTCACACGTGTGCAGAAATGACCTCTAAAATGGGGAGGACAACCATGGAACCATGGGACTGAGGGCAATAGGAACAGGAAGGAGACTTGGCTACTTTTTGAGCGTGTGTGTGTGTGTGTGTGTGTGTGTGTGTTGTTTGGCCATTTACAAGTATTTCCTTTTTATTGTGAAATTCATCTAGATTACACATGACATTTATTTATCCCACCCAATTGTAGATGAACAGTTATCTTATTTCCTTCTTTTTGCTATTATAAATTATACTGCTGTGAGCATTCTTACATGCGTTTCCCTGGATACACCAGTGAACATTTTCTGTGGGGTACCACTTCTCTAATGTTTTGGGGTCAGGATCCTTTTATATTCTTAAAAATTATTAAAGACCCTAAAGAACTCTTGGTTAATAATTGATTACTTCTATCACTATCATATTAGCAATAAAACTGATTACTTTTTCTTTCTTCTTCTTTTTTCTTTTTCTTTTTCTTTTTTTTTTTTTTTTATAGTGCTGGTGATCAAACCCAGGACCTTGTACATAATAGTCATGTGCTCTACTACTGAGCCAGACTCCCAATCCCAAAACTGATAACTTTTAAAAATATTTACTCACAAATACAATAACCCATTGCATGTGGACATAAGTAACATATTTCATTTAAAAAATTGCATTTTCTGCAATAGAAAATTCTTGAAAAGTGATGTTGTTTTATAAAATTTTTACAAATCTCTGTAATGTCTGACTTCATAGAAGACAGCTGATTTCTTTCATCTGCTTCTGTGTTCAGTCTCTTGACATATACTATTTTGGTTTAAGGAAATATAATCTCACATAGATATGTAGTTGGAAAATTGAGGAGTATTTTGACAGCCTTTTCAGATAATTGTGAATATTCTTGTTAGATACTGCACTAAAACTCAGCCAGTAATAGTTTTTAAAGATTAATTATAATGTGACATCTGAAAATATTATCAATGATCTTTCTGAATGCTATGACATCCATTACATCTTGCATCTTGAGGGTATGATTTTATAACATCATACATTGATCATTTAGAATATGAGGAAACGTTGAGTTAGGCAGATCTTCCAAATGTTGGCACATTTTATTGTATAGTACTTTAAAATCACATTCATTAATATCAAGAGAAAAGGGTAGAGTGATGAACAAGGTATGTATACACTCCTGATCTCATAATTTTAAAAAATGTCTGGAACTGCGGTATAGCTTAGTGGTAGAATGTATGCTGAGCATGCGCGAGGTCCTGGGCTTGATCCCCAGAACCACCAAAAAAAAAAAAATGTTGTTTAAAATGTGTTTTTTTTAAAAAAAAAAAAAAAAAAAAGAGTATGTAAATATTGAGAAGCTGTCAAGCCACATAAGCAGATACATGTTTTACAAGTTCCCAATTTTCTCTTGAAATCTTGAATTTTATCACTGGCAACAAATACTGGGATCTGTTTTCCTTGAAGTGACAGGTTCATTTTGTTCATTTTTAAGAAATATCAGCCAAATACTGAAATCTGGAGAATGAGAGTTTGTCTCATAGAGTTCATCTGTTAGTCTTTTTTTTAAGTAAAAACAGAATTCAGTGGAAACAATGGCCAGTTCAGTGCATGGGTGAGCCAAGTCCTGCCCTCAAGACAACCCCACACTTGAGTATACAGTGAAAGTGCTCGGTACTGATGCCCCATTTTGTCACACTTGAATAAGAAACATGTACTCACGGGCTGAGATTGAATAGAATAGTGTTGCCTCTTTAAGGACATCCATAAGTCACACTCCCCCCCCCCCATTTTGCTGGGCAATTTTTCCCACCATTGCTTTTGCACCATCAGGGCAGACCTCAACACAGTGGGGAAAAGAATATGATCAAATTATTATGAAAATACTTTTCCCCAGAAAGTATACCAGGAACCCCGAGAAGTCTGTGGACAACACATTGAGGACTATTGCTCTTCCACATACCTAGGGAGGAGAATTACTATGTCACAGGGTAGGCACGTGGGCAGCCTTTCCAGGTAATGCCAGGTGAGGTAACCTCTTACCTCCCAGTAGGGAGGTATTCTTGTTCCACATCTTCAGTCTTGAAATTGTCAGACTTTTAAGTTTGGAAAATGGAGTATCTTTTCACCTGTTCTGGCCATTTCCATTTCCTCCTTTTGTGATATGCCCCATCTCTGACTTTTAGCCTGTTTTCTACTGGTGAATTTTCTTAAAAACTTTAAGGAATTTTTTGGTTTTGTTTTTACTTGAAATATGTCCTAGATACTAAACCTTTTATTTTCCTAGTTGTTTTCTTCGCTTCTCATTCTCATTACCATGGCTTTTGATGAACAAGAATTCTTAAGCTCCACCTAAATTTACTAAACTTTTCCTTCAGGATCCTCTGATCTGTGTCAGTACACGTTGTCTTCTTTACTATAGCATGACGATGTGTCTTCAGGTCCAGTAAAACAAATTCCCCAGGTTCTTCTTGAGGAATGGCGTGGCTATTTTGGGCCTTTTGCCTTTCCATTTAAATTTTAGAATCATCTGTCAAATTATATGAAAAGTCCTACCAAGATTTTGTTAGACTATATTAAATATGGATCAATTTGAGAAGAATTGACAGATTTATGTTATTGACTCTTTCAATCCATAAAAATAGTATGTACTTCTATTTCCTTAGGTTTATTATATATCTTTCAAATGGCTTATAATTTTCTCCATAAAAGTATTACACAGGTTTTGTTAGACTTTTGCCCTAGGTGCCTTATGTATACTTTTACTACTGCAAATGAAAAAAACCTATTTTCACAGATTATTTTAAAATGTGATTTTATATTTCTGGATGTTCAAAAAGAGTGCATATTCTCAAATAAATAAGCACAGGCTTCCATAATTACTCATTATCTCAACTATGTAGTAATTGCATTTTCTTTTTTATTGATTTTATTATTTTTTTAAATACACGACAACAGTGGAATGCATTACAATCCTTTTACACATATAGAGCACAATTTTTCGTATCTCTATATATAAAGTATGTTCACATCAATTTATGCCATTATACATATACTTTTTTGCATTACAATTCGTAATACACATATATACCACAATTTTTCATATCTAGTAATTGTATTTTCTATCTGCTTGTTTTGGGTATAAGAAATTAATTTACTTTTTAAAATATGTTTTTTAGTTATTGAGAGACCTTTATTTTAATTATCTATATGCATTGCTGAGAATCAAACCCAGTGTCTTACACATGCCAGGCAAGTGTGCTACTGCTAAGCCACAGCTCCAGCCCTGAAATTAATTTACTTTTATGTATCAATTTTATATCTGACAATATTGTAAAATCTTGCTAATTATATTAATGTGTCGCCATTCTTTGGAGGATTTCTTGTAGGCAGGCACATCATCTGCAAATACTTACATTTTGTTTCCTCCTTTCCAAGGCTTATTCTTTTTATTTTCATTGTAGTCGTAGAATAGAACTGACTTGAGGGCTGGGGTTGTGGCTCAATGGTAGAGTGCTTGCCTAGCACGTGTGAGTCCCTGGGTTCCATCCTCAGCACCACATAAAAATAAGTAAAAATGAAGTATTGTGTTCAACTACAACTAAAAAATAAATATTAAAAAAAGAACTGACTTGAGATGGACAGGAAAGGTAGATAAACTTTACTGTATCATTTTAAGTCTCTGAAATATTGAGAGTGTTAGTTGTTGCAGAATAACTCTGCCTGATCCAATAGAATTTGCTTTTCCTATTTATTGTGCTAACCTGCACTTCTGGTACAAGGTCAAATAGAAGTGTTGATAGCTGACATCCTTCTTTTGTCCTGACTTTAATAGGAATGCTTTTAACCAGTCACAAAAGAGCATAATGTTTGTTATTGGATTTTTTTTTTTTAGATATGCGTTATCAGTTTAAGGAAGTACCCTGTTCCTTTCTAGTTTGCTTAGAGTTCTTATATGTATGGTTATTGAATTTCATCAAATTCTTTTTCTGAACCCTAATACTCTTATGTTCTCTTCTCCTTTAAAACTTTTAAGTGATTATTCATATTAGTTTTTTGAATTAATGTTGAATCAACCTTGCATTTCTAATATACAAAAAACTGGATAAATGAAGCCATTATTTTTTTTTTTCAAACATGGCTAGATTTTGGTGTGCTAATGTTTTGGTTAGGATTTCTGCAATTGTATTCATGAGTGAAATTAATCTGTTATTTCCCTTTCTGACACTATTCTTGACTACTCTGTTTCTCTTTCCTTATTCTCTATTTTATATGAAATATTGGGGTACCTGTTCTTGGAGCATTTATAGAATTTACCACTGAGCCTCATTTGTTATTTGAGGTTTTATATACTGATCCAAGGTTTTTCTTGTTTCTATGTTTATTCTAGTTGTTGTTTTAGTGGTTGTAGGACTGCTTATATTTTTATATCTTATAAGTCCATTTTATAATTTATATTCTTTTGAGAATTTGCCCATTTCCCCTAAGCTTTCACACTTATAGACATAAAGTTATACATAGATAATACTTCTTTAATTATCCCTTACATTTCTTCACATCCATATTGATTTATCTTTAATATCCTTTGCTATATATTTCTCTTTGTTTCTTCATCAGTATTTCCAAAATTCATCAATTTTATTAGTCTTCAAATAAAAAGCTTTTGACTGTTGTTTCTGAATATTGCAGCTTTCTTTACTATTGCATTTATTTCTTCTCCAATCTTTACCATTTTCTTCCATTGACTTTCTTTAGATTTATTCTGTTGTTCTTTTTATAATTTCTAATGTTGGATTTCAGCTTATTTTTATCCTTTCTTCTATTCTAGTGAAAGCATAAAAGACTATTCATTCACCTTTCTGATTACTTTGCCTCCATATTTTGACCCTATTTTACCCAGAGTTTAGACTTCTGACATATCCCTGATGAATTGAAACTTTATCGTTGTGGAGTTAGTCTTTTATCTCTTCTAATACTTTTGGTCGTAGATTCCTTTTTCCTTTTTGCTTTAAAATCTCTTTTGTCTGACATTAATGAAGATGCTGCTTGGCTTGAGATGGAGTTACATCCTGATAAACCTATTATAAAGTTGAGAAAATGTTAAGTCAAAACATCAAAAATTGGGAACCATCTAAATAGCTATGTGATATTTATCACATATATTTTTCTATTATTTGCCCTTGAATTTGGGGCATGTTCTTGAAATTGACAAGAAACTGGAATTTTAAAAAATTAAAAGATTGAGGGTGGGGATATGGCTCAAGCAGTAGCGCGCTCGCCTGGCATGTGTGCAGCCCGGGTTCGATCCTCAGCACCACATACAAACAAAGATGTTGTGTCTGCCGAAAACTAAAAAATAAATATTAAAAAATTCTCTCTCTCTCTCTTTAAAAAAAATTAAAAGATTGAGCTTATTAATCCATAAGGATTTACTCTTACTGCCTTCTGTTACACTATCTATTTGTCTCCTTTACATTTTCTATTTCTTTCTCCTTTCTTTACATCTTTTGGATTAATAGATTTTATAGATGTGCATTTAAGGAAGTACCCTTTCCTTCCTAGTTTGCTTAGAGTTCTTATATGAACTTTAATTCATTTAATCCTCCCCCCCTCTGTTTATTGAAAGTTATCCTGGCAGTTTTAGCATGCACATTTAAGTTTAATCTGTTAAGCTCGGGTATATGTATACATGAATGTTCTACACCAATTTTATTTTATTTTTCTACACAAATTTTAAAATTATGTCTTCAAAGGATATTTTTTGACCCACGAAAAGATTAATGTGGAAACATATATGTATAATTATAGATACATGCATATATTCCCATGAAGACTTGATTCTCCTTATTTGCAGTAGTTGTGTTCTATAATATCATCTCAGACATTGAATCAGCAAATACTGAACACTTACTTTTAGGGCAAATACAGGGTTACGTTCCTGCAAGATTCTTATCACATTTTGTCAACCTATCAATGTATATAACCCTGTTTTACATGTTTAAAGACACCTTATTTCATATATATGAATATATATCATTGATTAACATTGAACGCATGACCAATAGTACAATATGATTCATGAATATTATCAAATAATTTAATTCAAGCTTCCATATTTGTTCTTTACCTCAACTATATAAATATATTTTCTCTGTAGTAAGGCACTTCAGCACTATGCTTGGGAACTTTATTAAACATTTAAATAATTCCCCCCAAAAAGCACAAAAATTGGTGGGGGGGAGACTCTAAATAGTCTAAATAGGAAACAGGATACTTACAGTGTGAGGGCTGAAATAAGAAGGCAGAGTGTCCTTTAGTTCAGCCTCAACTGGAAACACTTATGAGTATTGAGTGACAAATATTTTGGCTCCTCTGCACATACGCATAAATGACCATGAAAACCACACAAGCTATTGGGATTGCAAATAAAATTCAGGAAGTAGGCAAATTTGCAAGTATAAAATCCATGAACAATGAAGATCAAGTGTGTCTGTGTATGTGTGTATGCACACACACATAATTTTGAAATACACCCTTAAATATATAGAAAAGAGATTGGAAAGCTACATACCAAATCATTGGTGTTTCCAGATGGTTTTGAGATTTTCACATTGTCCAGATTGTCTATAACCATGAACTGACTTCATGTTCTAATGAGTTACTGACAGAGACTCAGCATGGGGTCCTGTGTGTCTCTTCTAGCCCTGTTTCAATGACAAGACTAACAACCTGGAGGCTTATGTGAAATGGTTCAACAGGCTGTGCTACCTTGTGGCAACTGAGATCTGCATGGTGAGTAGAAAGCCAGGGTGGGCATGACCTGGTATAGGCAAAAGTGGCCTGGGATCTGGAGGCGCCTATCAGGGAGGGAACTAGAAGGTCACCTTAAGCCCCAATAGTCTCCTGGCAGTTAAATCTTGACTAAGTCCACCTGAGGATTGGCTAGGCACCAAGTGTCACCAAGCTTTCTTGCAGTGACATTTCCCTCAGGGTAGAACCCAGGATGGACCCACTGAGCTCTGTCAGCAAGGAAATCAGAATATTTGCTCAAGGAGTGAGGAGTAGTCACAACTATGCCCAAGGGGCTCTACTGCCTCCATCCATGCCTGTCTTTCCACCCCAGGCAGCCTGGCCTGCAGTGAGGTTTGATTTGGCTTTCTCAGGATTGAGAAGTTGTCCGATTCTTAAGAAATAGGAGAGTACATATAAAAAGTCCAGGTCATTGGCTTCCCCTGGAAAGCAAGGAATCTTGACAACATGGAGCTGGACATGCTTGTCACTGAGTTGAGGGTCCACCTGGCCATGCCTGCCCATCGTCTTTCTTATAGCAGAGGAATCATCCTCTGGACCCACACCGGCATCATAAGGTGAAGCCCTGAGGCCCCTGTCTCAAGAACAGATTGGACAGACTCAGTCTATAAGGCCAGCTGGGCTCACTGGAAGCAGGTGCTCAGAGAGCTTGGGGAACAGATGTGAATGAGTATAGGGGAATCAGGATGCACTGAGGAAGAAGCTGATCTGCAATGCCCACATAGACTGAGGTGGTTTTCTCCCACACCTGGTTTGAGATCAGTATTACCCAGAGGGTTGCCCTTTTGAAGGATAGGATCAATGATAGGTGGCTCTCCAAAGCCAAAGTCACATCTTGAAGGGGGCTTGTGGCATGTCCCCACAGGGGCCAGAGCAAACTTCTTGGTGGCAATAGATAATTGCTGCATGTTTCATAGGCAAGGAAAGTCTACTTGTGGAAAAAAAAATACAATATAGGGTACCACTGACCCAACCCTCTTCCTAGAATCATGCCATTGTTCTGACAGTTAAAAGGGGATTTTATCGTTGTGAAGCCTGGACTAAGCCCACATGGTCACCCAGGAGCCTACCCAGGACAGTGCAGGATGGATGGCTCAGGGGAAGGTCACAGTTTGTTTCTGAGCCATGCAGTGGAGGGGCTCAGGGGACAGGGCCTCAGGATCAGCATGTGACCCCTAGTGAGGGGAGAGCAAGCTCAGTACTGGGAGGAAAGGCAAGGGGCAATGTGTTCTGATTTGGGAAAAGAACAGGTGCTAGAGGTGGGCCTTGAGGAAGAGTGATCAAGCTGCTCCCAGAGGTGCCTCACAGCCCATCCTGTGCTGCAAGTCACTCCTGTACCCCCACAGGAGCTCTAGCAGGGCTCAGCTGAGTCTCCCTGGCAGTGGACTATGTCCTGCTTTGCCTGTGAAGTGCTCTGAAACCTTAAGGTTCAGACATTTCCCTGGGCCTCAGCTGTGAAATAGATTTGAAGAAGGTTAAGAGGGCAGGGCAGGTGAGCAGGGTGTCTGATCAGGGCAGAGTAGAAACATATCACTAAGGCTCTGGTGCCCTGTCCCCAGCCAGCCAAGAAGAAGCAGAGGGCCCAGGTGATCGAGTTCTTCATTGACGTGGCCCGAGAGTGCTTCAACATTGGCAACTTCAACTCCCTGATGGCCATTATATGTGAGTGGGTTGCTCCAGGAGCCCCCCCCCCATGGGAGGATCCTCAAAGAGGTTCAAGTGGGCACAGCCAGGCAGGTGGGGTCAAGCCCAGACCCTCTTCTGAGCAGCAGGTGGGTGTGGGCTTAGCAGTTTGCAGCCTAAGGCAGCCAGCAATCCCATGTCCCTGCCCCAAAGGCCTGGAGAAAGCACCTCTTTTGAGGCAAACTCAGCCTCCTTAGGGTGCTTGGTGAGGGCTTGGCAACATATCCCCAGATCCAAAAAGAATGAGAAGGAACTAGCTCCAGGATGGGGCCTGTATGGTGGGAACATGGTCAGAGTTTACACACACACAAGCTGGACCCACATTGTCCATTACTACATGCCCATTGTCTCCCAAGCTGAGGCCACTGCAGACCTTAGCCCTACTTAGGACTCAGCCTAAATGGCTGGGCAACTGCAGCTACACACTGACCTCCCTGCTCATGAGCGTGAGGGGGACTGTCCAGGCCAGAGAAGCCGTCCCCAGCCCAGCCCTCCCTCTTCCAGCTGGCATGAACATGAGCCCTGTCTCCAGACTGAAGAAGACTTGGGCCAAAGTGAAGACAGCCAAGTTTTTTATCCTGGAGGTAAACAAGGTTACTGGGCTAAGGGGTTCAGCCAGCCAGCCCATGAAAAGAGGTGCCCAAATGCCTCCCTGTCTTCTTCCAGCACCAGATGGACCCAACAGGGAATTTCTGCAACTACAGGACAGCCTTGCGAGGGGCAGCCCACCGCTCCCTGACTGCCCACAGCAGCCGGGAGAAGGTAGGTGAGAATCCTTGATGGTCAAAGTCCAGGTGTGCTGTATCAATGGGTTAGTCAGCTTTCTGTTACTATAACAAATAGCTAAGATAATCAACTTATAAAGAGAAAAGATTTATTTTGGCTCAGTTGTAGAGGTTTCCTTCTATGATAAGTTAGCCTATGATAAGTTTTGAGTCTATGGCAGTGGTGAAGGAAATCCACTCATCTCATGGCCAGGAGCCAAAGAGAGAGGACGAAGAGGGTAAAGCTTCACAGTCTCCTTCAAGGTCATGTCTCAGTGACCTAAAGACCCACAGCTCTACCACCTCCTCCCCCGGGGGTAAGCCTTTACCACATGGACATTTGGGGGACAGTTGTGATCCAAACTACAGCAATCAGGGAATCTGGAGGTTGACTCAAAGATCACCGGGTCCAACCCCTTCCCTTCAGCAGCATCTATGATAGATAGCCATGTCACCTTGCTTGCATGCCGTCAGTGTGGCCAACTTCGCCACCTCCAAAACAGGTCATGCCCCACCCCAAGAAGCTCTGATGCCTTGAACTTCCTTGATAAGTGCTTCCTTGTGGGGCCAGACTTGGCCACCTCAGATCACATTCTCTTAAAGGGAACTACTCCCTCTTCTAGCTACCAGTCCTTTCACAGCCTGCGTGTCCCCACCATTGTTTGCCTCAATGGACAGTCCCAAGCCTAACTTGAGATTCCAGTCCCCTCCCTGCTATGACCCTGAAGAGCTCCATCTGTCAGAGTCCCTTCTGTTTCAGATCAAATTGTAGCTCCAAGCACAGAGGGTTTTACATCTGCCTTATTCTAAATGTAGTACCTCTATGTATGTGGCCTTAAATCACATTTTTGGCTTTGGCAATGACTATCCTAGGTTCTTGTTCACCCAAACTGCCTTTTCACAAGAAATGTCGTATACATTTGCATTTGGGAGGGCCTTTGCTGATCCTGATCAATTTTATTTCTCCTCTAAATTCTCCGATTGGCCTCTGATAGAGGATACTATACTGAGGTCCTAGGATTGCAACAATCATCTGGCTTAAAACTTGTCATCAAGTTTTAAGGAAGGAAACACCAAGACTTGTACCTTTGAAATTTGGTCTCTTGCAGGAACGTTGGTGGAATCAGGTCCCTACTGTGGTTGGTGGAGGTCTTATCTCCATCCTGAGAGATAACTAAGGGGAAAAATGCTAGATGAAATTCTACATCACTCTGGAATTGTATTGGATGGATACCAGTGGTCAAGTTTATGAAGCAGGCTGAAAAATATGTGCTTGTGCCACCCACCAGGACTTCCTGACCATCCACCCAGTGGGTCTTACAGCAGGGGTCACATGAGCAGACCCTGATGGCCATATGCTACCCAGCTGGTCCTTCTAGTACAGGCTGTGAGTTCTTCTGTGAATGAGTCCCAGGAGGGCTGATGGAATGCGGTGGAGCATTGAGTGAGGCAAGACCTCCAACCCCAGAGCAAAGGAGCCTGTCTCCTAGAAGCCAGAAATCCAGGAAGTTGGGATAGCAAGGGCAAAAATTTAACTTCACTGAGCACCTACCATCTGCAGGCCACCTGATCTCTATCCCCTCCTCCATTCTATGGGATGGGCTTCAGCATTGCCATTTCCCAGATTGGAAGACTGAGTCTCAAGGAGACCTCACTGTCCTATCACATTGTGAGCTAAGCCAGGAATCAAACTCTAACCTCTCTGGCTCTGAATCTCATGGTCTTTGCATATCATTGTCTGTCTCCCTGTTCCCAGAACACAAGTGACCATATGTGACAGTCACAAGGTTCCTGGCTTACAGCCCAGGAGTTGGACCCTGAAGCAAAGGTATATACACATTGGATTTTGAGCTGTGGCTGCAGCCTCTAGTTTGCAGCACTGGCTGTCCCCACTATTTTTCTTCCAGCCATGCTGAGGCAGGGTAGCAATGGAGCAGGGCACACTTTATGTTCCTAAAATCTGGGGTGCTGGGATACTGTGCATTTAGGTCTTGTGCTATAGGTGGATGACTTTAAAATGTGCATTTAGTTTTAACTGCATTCTCCTCTATCTTCCAGAGAGACCATAGGCTAAGACCAGAGAAGAAACCTTTCTATGGGCTCTCCCTTCAGAAAACAGAGCAATAATGCTCTGCTCTTGGTCTCATCATAAGTGCATCAGGATGGATCTTTAGCATCAAGAAAGACAGGATGACAAATTACTAAGTACTTTTTAGAAAAGAAAACAGGTCACAAAATTTTAGAATATTTGACTTACATATGTTTCAGGAATGTTTAATAGTGTGCTTAGCATGGCCTCTGCTCCCAGTACACTTAAGAGAAAGGCCTGTAGCCCTCCAGATGGGGATGTTGTGAGGTTTCTACCAGCCCCTCCCGGCAGGTAATAGAAAAAAACATCCAAGGGTCACTGTGACTCTGCATCTTGCACCTAGCCCAACGCAGGGTAAATGGCACTGCATGCAGTGGGAGCTCCATCAGCACTGGTGCCTAATGGGCCTGGGAGGAAACGTAATCTGACCCAGAGTTATGGGGCCTGTATGTCCTTGATTAGTGGTTTTCATGTTGTCCCCATGATGCATATTAGTTAAAATTATCCTTTGTTATGATTTGGATCTTAAAAGTCTTCCAAAGGCTCTGTATGCTAAAGGCTTGGTCACTTGGTCACCAACCATGGTGCTACTGGGAGATGGTGGGACCTTTAGAAATTGGGACCTAGTAGGAGAAAGCAGATCATTGGGGGTGTGCCCTTGAAGGAAATATTGGACCCCCAGCCCATCCTTTCTTTTGCTCCACCATGTAGCCCCGCCATGGTGTTCTGCCTCACCACAAGCCCCAAAACAACAGAGCAAGCTGATATTGGTTGCAACCTCTGAAACCATAAGCCAAAATAAACCTTTTCTACTTTTAAGTCATTTATCTCAGGCATTTTATCACAGCAATGGAAAAGTAAGTAATAGTCTTATACAATTCATGAAGCCCCGAGGCTGGTTGGGCTTGCCCAGGAAGTCTCTCCTGTCATCGGCATTCAGGGGTGCATCTGAGGTCCCTGGGGCATGTGTCTACTGGCAAGGTTGCCTCCTGCCCTTGAGCCAACCCTATGGGGAGGCTGCCTGGGAGCTGACCCAAACCCTCTCCCTTCCAGATCGTCATTCCCTTCTTCAGCCTACTCATCAAAGACATCTATTTCCTGAATGAGGGATGTGCCAACCGCCTTCCCAATGGACATGTCAACTTTGAGGTAGGACCCAGGGACCTTGGAAGGGAATGCAACCAAGTGAGATCAGCCACTAAAAGTGCCCCCCAAAAAGCCTGCTGGACCCTCAATCATCAAACTAATGGGGGACCTTGAGGCAGACAGAGTGTAGTAGTTCTCAGGATCTCCCCACCCCCACATCCACCAGAGGGGGATTCTGAAGCCCATGCACATGTGGATAATGCACTCTGTGCCGGGGCTTATGCCCAGCATGGGTGAAGCCGAATCATTTTTGCCCCTTGAGGAGCACAAGGGCAATAAGAAAAATAGCCCCATAGGCCCATGGTGACAACTGCAAAGGGCTGTGACAGGGCTACACAAACACACAGTGCTTAGGAAACAGGAAAGGACCCAAAGGAGCAGCAGGGGTGAGCTGTTAGGCAGAGGCCAGAGTGGGCAAAAGAGAAGAAAGAATTCTGCTCCCTTGGTAGACACCACGGTCAGCTCAAGTGTCCCCTCCTCCAGGAAGCCCCTCACTGTGACCTCTTAAGGGCTCCTGCAGAGCAGCAGATGGCATCCCTCACTTTGTCCCAGCACCCAAGTCTCTGAGTACCTCAGAAGCAAGGCCAGGCTGATTGCTGTGTCCCAAGTAGGCCCATCTCACACACACGTGTGTCAGAGTGACTGGTGGGCGAGAGTACACTGGGCAGTAGCAGCAGGAGGTCACTGAGTCAGACTGACAGAGCATACCATGTGGTAGTGTTACCACCCACTCTGCAGGAAGAAAGGGACTCTTCTTCTCAAAAGCCAACTCTACCCTAGTGCTAGCCCCAGCAGGGACACAGATGGATGCAAAAGCCCTCAGCCTCCAACTCCCCAAGGGGAAGTAAGTCCTGGGCCAGTCACTTGCTCTTTATGAGCCTCAGTCTCTCCCTCTGTAAAATGGGGCATCAACTACAACTATGGCTACACAGAGAGGCTAGGAAGAGGAGATATGCAGCATGAGCCACCAAAGGCTCTGAGTGTCCCCTGCTGATGAGCACCAGAGCACATGCCTGGGCCCTTCGGCCTGGAGCTGCCCTCTGCACAGACACCCCTGCAGACCATCACATGCTGCCCATAGCCTGCTCACTCCTGAGAGCCAGCAGAGCTTGGGGAAAATCCAGTCCAATCTGGCAGATGGTCCAGTCCCAGCTGCTGCACCCCTGGGGATCAGCCCAGGCTGAAGGCCACATGGACGAGACTGCAGGGGCCCAGGCAGCCTAGAGTGAAATTTTACTCCACAGGTGACCCTGACACACAAACCAGTGTAGGATCCCCTGTTTTTTGCCCTTCTTGAATTGGTCCTCAAAACCAAGGCAAGGGGTTGGGGTAAAATTGCAACTCATGTGACCACCACAGATTCGGAAAGCAGGTACTAGGAACCAGACATGGCTGCCAGGGCTGATCAAGGGGTATCATAGAGCTGGGATCCCCACCCAAGAGTGTCTTTGTGCTGCTATTTATTTAACAACCTTCTTAAAGTTGGCATGGTTTTTAAAATTAAATGCACATTACAATGAGGCTTCCAGATCCACAGATTCTGCATCCACGATCTTACCACCTGTAATCCTAGGAACTTGGGAGGCTAAAGCAGCCTCCCAAGCAAAGGCAGGAGGGTTGCAAGTTAGAGGCTAGCCTCAGCCACTTAGCAGGGCCCTAAACTCCTCCTCAAATCCCTGAAATCACTAAAGGGTGAGAAGAGAGGGTTTCTCAGGGCTGGCCACTCACACTCACTGGGAACTTTAGGCACTGTGGGTACCTCCATTTTGTGTCTCTGTGTGACCCTGGCAGAAATTTCTGGAACTGGCCAAGCAGGTTGGAGAGTTCATCACATGGAAACAAGTGGAATGTCCTTTCGAGCAAGACCCCAGCATCACCCATTACCTGTACACTGCTCCCATCTTCAGCGAAGACGGTAAGGTGATCTTGCAGCCTTCCTAACCCCCTCAGGCCATGGGACTCTTGGGTGGCCTCTTAGTCACCATGTAGGAACCTCTACTCTGAACAGGAATGCACTATCCCCACCCTTACTGGCCCTCAAATGGAGCAGAGAAGACTGCATTACCCAGGATGGCCAACTGTCCCCTCGGGAACACAGGATAGATCCCAGGAGCCATGGGCTGGGGCCTCAAGGACCCCCAGGCCCAGGCTTCTCCCTGGATACAGTTTGAACACTGTTGGGTATTATATAAGTCTGAACCATCTGTCTATATTACCCCATTTTTCTCATTAGTTAAGTGGGAGTGAGGGTAAGAACTGGGGCTCACATGGGGATGGCTAAGCACTGACTGACTCTGGGTTTTTCCATGGCTGGTGCATGTGTATGTGTGTGTAAGTGTGTGCTGGTTTGGGTGTGTAATACACACTGACATGATATGAGTTGACTTTTCTGCAGAGTGCTATTAATGTCTGTCTATCCCTTCCAGTAAACACACATTCCCATCTAATCACTTGTCACAAATCAGTTTGTTTGCAAATTTGCTAAGTAGTAAACCCTGAGATCCCCCTTTCAGAAAGTGAAAGCTCTAAAGAAGGCAACTGTCAGGTTGTCATCTGCTGTGGGGGCAGTGTTGCCCAATGCTTAGCAGCTCTCACCCTGGGATCTGCCCTCCACTCCAGCACACAGGAAACCTGGCTCATCTTCACCAGCAAGCAGGTTACAAAGGAACCAACAAACATCTGTGTCTGCGGAACATTTACTGCCCCACCAAAGGGAAAAAAAAAAGAAAATTAGGGAGAAGTCCTTTTTTTAAATGATTTTGCCTTTGGATACTTCCAACTTTGCCATTTTACTTTTCATATTTGGGACCCAGAACTTGCTGAAGGGAGTTCTACCTATATCTGTAGCCTCCTAACACTTACTTCCATCAAGAAACAGAGCAAGCTGGGTATGGTGGTACACACCTGTAATCCTAGGAGCTTGGGAGGCTAAGGCAGGAGGGTTGCAAGTTAGAGGCTAGCTAGCCTCAGCAACTTAGCAGGGCCCTAAGCAAATTAGTGAGACCCTGTCTCAAAATTTAAATTTTTTTTAAAAGGCTGGGGATTTGACTCAGTGGTTAGGTACCAGGTGTTCAATCCCTTGTACTGCTCCCCCCATACCCCACCATGAAAAAAGGGAAGCTGAACAGTTGATGGATAAACCAGCCCAGGCTGGTTCACACAGGGGTCTGTATGAACTCAGGTATCACCTTCTCTAAGCCTCACCTATTTCCTCTATCAAGTGAGGTAATGAGAGAACCTTCTTCCTGGGGCAATGATGAGAATTACTTGAGTTGAAAGAGGTAAAACCCACAAGTCTGTACTCAATCAATGCTAGTCTACAGTACTTCCCTCTATTCACAGAGGATATGTTCTAAGATCTCCAGGGGATGCCTGAAACTGAATAAATCCAAATTCTATATGTACTATATTTTTCCCTACATATACATACACAAATAAAATACCTTTTTCTTCTTATCATGCACTGTGGCCATAATTTTTGCAGTTTAAAGTGTGATGGCAAAACTAGCACAAATTTCTTTTTCCTTGTTCACAATTTTACAGATGGAAGATTTGTTCCTACCACAGATCTTAGCAACCTCAGCATATGATTTTTTTTTCCTTTCCTTGTTTAGTGGAAATCATTCCCCTTTGCATTTAAAGGAAGCATTTTACAACCTTTGGCATATTCAAATTACCAGCACCCCTACTCTTGTGATTTAGGGCCATTATTAAGTAAAATAAAGATTGCTTGAACACAAGCACTGTGATTCCATGACAGTTGATCTGATAACCAAGAGAGCTACTTGTGTTAGTCAGCTTTTTTGTTGCTGTGACCAAATTGCCTAACAAGAACAACTTAGAGGAGGAAAACTTCCTTTTGACTTACAGTTTCAGAGATTCAGTTCATAGATGCCCGACTTCATTGCTTTAAGCCCAAGGTGAAGCAGAACATCATGGTGCAAGGGCATGGCAGAGGAAAACTGCTCACCTCATAGCATTCAGGAAGCAGACAGGGAATAGTGAGGATCCAGAGACAAAATATAAACCCCAAAGACATACCCTAGTGACCCACTTCCTCTGGCCATGCCCCCACCTGCCTAAAGTTACCACCCAGTTGGTCCATTCAAATGATAATCCATCAAATGGATCAGTATACTGATTAGGCTGTGGCTCTCATAGTTGAATCATTTCACCTTCTTCATTAACACAGGAGTTTTGAGGGATACCTCATATCCAAACCATAATGCTGCTAAGTGACTAACAGGTGGGTAACATATATAATGTGGATACACCGGAAAAAGGAATGAGTCATGTACCAGGAAAAATGAAGTGGGATGGCATGAGATTTTATATTACTCAGAATGGCATGTAATTTGAAACTTATAAAATGTTTACTTCTAGAATTTTCCATTTAATGCATTCAGACCATGGTTGACCATGAGTAACTGAAACTTCAAAAAAGAAAAACAAAGATAAGGAGGGACAATTGTATTAGGTTCCTATGGACACTAAAACAAATCACCACCAAGTTGGTGGCTCAAAACAACCACAAACTTATCCTTATGCAATTCTGGAGGTTGGATGTCTAAAATCAGTTTCACTGGGCTAAAAATCAAATTATCAGCAGGTCTAGTTTCTTCTGGAGGCTATGGGGCTAGGGTGGGAGGGATCCATTTCCTGGCCTTTTTCTAGTGGCTGCCTGTATTTCTTGGCTTGTGGCCCCTTCCTCTTTCTTCGGAGCACATCACTTCAATCTTTGCTTCCAACATTGCATCATCTTTTTTCACCTATAGTCAAATCTCCCTCTGTCTCCCTCTTATAGGGATTTGTGATTGCATTTAGGGCCCAATCAGATGATCCAAGATAATCTCCCCATCCCCCAAATATTAATTTAATCACATCTACAAAGTTCCTTTTTGCCATACAACATAACATTCTGGTCCTAGGGGTTAGGACCTGGGTTTCTCTGGGAGCAATTATTCATCCTCAACCAAATATACTAGTTATTATGATGATTATTGTCATTAGCCAATCACCTCATAGTGGAACTTGGGCAATGAAATGTGTCAAAGGTACATGAGAAGGGGTTGGCATTGTGGCTCAGGGGGTAGAGCACTCACCTAGCACATGTGAGGCACTAGGTTCAATCCTCAGCATCACATTTTTAAAAAAAAGGTACATGAGAAGAGGGGCAGAGGTAAACAGTATTTCTTGAGACCCTGCAATGTGCTTGGCAGTGAGTCAGTAGTGAATATATTAACAAAACCCCAGCACTATTAAAAAAGTACTGAAGTTCTCAAAATTAGAAAAGACAAACCTACAGATTCAAAAGGTTGAATGAAGCACAAAAAGGATCAACCCAAAAAAACCCATACCAAAGCACATCACAGTCAAACTTCTGAAAACTGAAGAAAAAAATAAGAGAGAGAGGGGTGGGGGTGGGGGGAGGAAGGGGGAGGGAGAGAGGAAGGGAGGGAAAGCAGGAGGGAAAAACAAATTTTGAAAAAAAGACAATGGGGGGAAAACAAGCTGAATGATATCAGATCTCTCATCAGAAACTATGTAGGCCAGAAGACAGCACCCTATATTTCAAATGCTGAAAGAAAGGAACTAACAGTCAACCTAGAATCCAGTATCCAGTGAAAATATCCTTCAGGAATTTACTATAGGCAAATCAAAATGAAATTCTAAAAGTTGTTGGTGTAACAAATAGGAAGAGAAGAAAAATAAAACAGAAAAGCGAAACACAAAAAAAGCAGAAAACAAATAAATAATAAAATGGCAGACTTAAGCCCTAACATACCAATAATTACATTAAAGGCAAATGGTCTCAATACACTGAGTGAAAGACAGAAGTTGGCTTAGTGGATTTAAAAAACTTCCAAGGAAAGAACTTTTAAAATACCAAACTATATGTTGTCTTTAAGAAGCTCACTTCAAATATAATGATGTAAGTATATTGAAAAACAAAAGAATGGGAAAATACTTACCATGCAAACATTAATCAAAGGAAAAACAGAAGTGCAAATATTAATATCAGATAAATTATATAATAATGAAAAATCAATCCCTCAAGAAAACATAACAATCTTAAGTATGTATCTGACAAACAGTAGGGCTACAAAATTTGTGAAGTAAAGCTACTTGAAAGGAGAAATAAATTGAAAAGTAATTGGGACTTCAAGACCAACAAGACAGAAAATTAGCAAAGACAAAGGACTCAATAGCACCATTATATAAGATCTAATCAACATTTTTAGAACACTCCATAGTACTAATTTTTTTCAACTGCCTACAGAATATAAACCAATATTTACTATATCCTGAGCCATAAAACAAAGCACAACCAATTTGAAGTAATTGAAATCATGAGTAGTAGGTTCTGCAACCACATTGGAATCAAATTAGAAATCAGAAACATAAGACCACAGGAAAGTCGCCAAACATTTAGAAACTAAACAAAACACTTCTGTGTGGTGGCATTCACCACAATCCCAGTGGCTCAGGAGGCTGAGGCAGGAGGATCACAAGTTTAAAGCCAGCCTCAGCAACTTAGCAAGGCTCTAAGTGACTTAGCAAGACCCTGTTTCAAAATAGAAAATTAAAAAAAAAAAAAAAAGACTAGGGATCTGGCTCAGTGGTTGAGTGCCTCTGGATTCACTCCCTGGTACCAAAATAAATAAATAAATAAATGTTTAAAAATAAAATCACACTTCTAAATAATTCATGAGTCAAAAAAGACTCAAAGGAAATAAAAAAGTAATTGAACTGAATAAAAATACAAACAGAATTTGTGGGGTACAGCTAAAGCAGGACCGAGAGGGAATTTCATAGCACTGAATATACACAGTAGAAAAAAGGAAAAGTTTCAAATCAATAATCTAAATCCTAATCCAAAATTTTAGAAAAAGAGGAGCAAAATAAGCCCCAAGATAGCAGAAAAGAAGGGAAAAAACAACACTATCTCTGGCAAGTAGAACAGAATGGAACTCTCCAATTTATTTTATTTAGCCAGTTGTCTTAGTTCAGGCTGATATAACAAAATACCTTAGGCTGGGTGCTTTAAAAATAATAGAGATTTATTTCATACAGTTCTGGAGGCCAGGAAATTCAAGCTTAAGGTGCCAGCAGATTCAGAGTCTGATGAGAGTTGGCTCTCTGCTTCCAAGATGGCATCTTCTTGCTGCATCCTCATGTAGAGAAGGATGGCAGAAAGTCAGTAAGGCTGAACTCACTCCCAAGCCCTTTTATAAGGTCAATAATCCCATTCATGAAGATGGACCCCTCATGGCCTACTCATGGGGTTCCCCATCTTCATGTTCTTACATTGGAGGATTAAATTTCAACATGAATTTTGGAGGAACACAAACAGTCAAACCATAATACTTCATATTGACCTTATATTAAAACCAAAGATAGTGTGAAAAGTAAAATGTAGACCAAAATCTCCCATGAACATAGATAGAAAAATCCTTAACAAAATATTAGCAAGTAAAATTCAGAAATATATGAAAATAATCATGTATCATGACCAAAGCTCTTCAATGTCTGAAAGTCAATTGATGTGATCTATTATATTAAATATCTAAAGAAGAAAAATTACATGATTATATCAATCAATACAGAAAAGTGTTTGACAAAGTTCTACCCCTATTCATGGTAAATAAAAAATTATCAGGTAATAATAACAGAGCAGAATTTATCAACTTGATAAATTACTTCTACAAATAACCTTATAACATCATATTTAATAGTGAAAGACTAAATGCTTTCCTACTAACTCTCACCAAACTTTGAATCTGCTGGCAGCTAAGATGAATAACAAGGCAGGGAATGTTCTGTTCCCTAGTTAGTCAACATAGTTAGTGTAATAAGGCAAGAAAAGAAAACAACGGATCATAAAGGGAAAAAAAATCACACTATCCATATTTGCAGATGATGATATTTTTTTTAAAAATTCAAGGAATCTACAAAAAGTCCTAGAGCTGCCAGGCATGGTGGCACACACCTGTAATCCCAGTAATTCAAAAGGCTGAGGAAAGATAATCTCAAGTTCAAAGCCAGGCCCTAAACAACTTAATGAGATCCTGTCTCAAAATGAAAAGTAAAAAGCATTTAGGCACCCCTGGTTTCAATCCCTGATACCAAAATAACAACAATAACAAGGCTGTCATTATATAGTACAGTAATCAAGACAGTGTCATACTGCGAGAGGAGACAGACATAAGGATCAATGCAGAAGAACAGAGAACCCAGAAACAGACCCACACAAATGTACCCAAGTGGTTTTTAACAGAAGTGCAGAAACAATTGAAAGGAGTCAAGATAGGCTTTCAAAAAACTGTGCTGAAGCATTTGGACATACAAAAACCAAAAAATGAACCTTAACTGAAGTCTAAGACCTTACACCAAAAATAAAAAATAACTCAAAATGGATCACAGACAGAAATACAAAATGTAAAACTCTAAAACTTTTGGGAGTAGGGGAAAGAGAAAATTTTCAAGATACAGACTGTCCCCAACTTAAATTGTTTGGCTTATGATTTTTCAACTTTACAGTGAGAAATCAGTGAGAACAATGTCACTCTATGGAAATTACTCTTCAAATTTTGAATTTGGATCCTTTCCTGGACTAGCAATATGCAGTTCAATACTCTCTTGAAATGCTGAGCAGGGCAGTGAACCCCAGTTCCCAGTCAGCTCTGTGATCCTGAAGGAAAATATCCAAGACTCTACAGTGTGCTGTGTTGCTTAGCTATGATGACCAGTAGATTAGGAATTCAATGCACTTTTTAAAAAAAATATTTTTTTTAGTTGTCAATGGACTTTATTTTATTTGTTCATTTATATGTGGTGCTGAGAATCAAACGCAGTGCCTCACACATGCTAGGCAAGAGCTCTACCACTGGGCTACAACCCCAGCCCTCAAAGCACTTTTTACTTAAAATTATTTCACTTTACAAAGGGCTTACTGGGATGTAATCCCATCAAAAGTCGAGGAGCGTCTGTATAGAGCTAGGTAGAACATTTTATAAAACTAAATATGTAAGTTATGTGACCCAGTAATTGCACTCTTGATCATTTTTTTATTCTAGACAGATGAATATTCAAGGTCAAATAAAATTATTAAAAATCTGTACACCAATGTTTATAGCAGCTTTATTTGTTATAGCCAAAAACTAGGAACAACCCAGATGTCCTTCAGTGGGTGACTGGTTAAACAAACTGTAATACATCCTTACCATTTCCTATGTAGCTACCAAAAAGAACGAACTGTCAATACATGCTATAGGATGGATAAATCTCCAGAGTTATGATAAGTGAAAAAAGACAATCCCAAAAGGTAACATACTCTATGGCTCAACTTATATAACATTCTTGAAATGATAAAAGATCAGTGTTTCCAGGGCTTAAGGAAAGGGTGGGGCTAAGAAGGAAATAGTTGTGGCTATAAAAGGTCAACATGAGGGATACTTTGGTGGCAATGGAAATGTTCTGTATCAGTATCAATTTTCCACTTGTGATATATACTGCACAGATGCTCCCCAACTTACAAAGGAGTTACATCTCAATAAATTCCAGCATGCATTAGAAATATTCTTAAGTCAAAAATGCACTGAATACATCTAACCTACTAAACATAATAGCTCAGCCTAGCTTACCTTAGATGTGCTCAGAACACTAATATTAGCCCACATTGAGCATAATCATTTAACACAAAGCTTGTTGTATAATAAAGTTTAGAATATCTTGTATAATTCATTGAATATGATGCACTATTGAGTATTGATTGTTCCCCCTGTGATCGCCCAGCTAACTGCCTGGTATCTCAAATGAAATCTTCCCACCTATCACTAGCCAGGGAAAAGATACAACTTGAAATTCAAAGTGCAGTTTCTATGAATGAGTATCACTTTCACAGCATCATCGAGGAATGGTATAAACTATACTATACTATACTATAGTTTTGCAAGTGGTTACTATTGGGGGAAAATTGGTAAAAGGTTCGCAGGATCTTGGCACATTATTTCTTACAACCACATGTGAATCTACAATTGTCTGCAAGCAAAAGTTCAATTTACAAATAAAAAGTAGACCCAGCTCTGAGTGTAGAACCAATTATCATCATCTACCGTAATTATATAATTTCACTTCCTTTTCTGCCTAGGTCTTTATTTGGCTTCTTATGAAAGTGAGAGCCCAGAGAACCAAACAGAAAAAGAAAGGTGGAAATCTCTAAGGTCAGTCTTTGTGCCAGGATGGGTATAGGGTGGGTGGAGGGAGGGGCTTGGGCTGCTTGGAAGAGGGCTAAGGGGCTTCTGAGATACCTGATCATCAGTCTCCTGGGGCCTTGGCCAGATCATAGACAGGGAGAAGAATAAGCCCAAGTTCATAGGGATTGGGACAGAACTCAAGGGCTAGGGTAAGTCCATGACCACTGGTAGCTGGTCTTTGGGCAATCAAGATATGTGTTCCAGGGCCAGAAACTCCCAGTCCATATCTGTACTCCAGAAAGCAAAACACACACATACCATATCCTGTTTATTCTGCATGTTAACACAGCTGAATGGAGATCAGAAATGAGTCACAGCAATGGGCTCGTGAGGACTGAGCCAAAAAGACTTGCCAAACATTCTCTGGCCACCTCCTCTCATATGCTGTGAAGGTATCCATGCTGGGGAGAAATCAGGGCTGGGACCCTCATCACTTTCTGGCATTTTTAAATCTACAGATCTTCTATTTTGGGGAAGACATGAGAAGCCCAGAGCTGAAGGAGGAGGAAGAGATGGAGCCAGCAGAGGCCATCCACAGCCCCGCCTCAAATGGCCCAGTTGGCGGAGGCAGAAGCAGGGCCTCACTACTTTGCAAATCAAGACCTTGTGGCCTGGTACCCACCACAATAGCTGCATGGGTACAGGAAACCTACTGTGGGACTGCATCCCTGGCAGACTAGACAGGGCCCCCAGACACATGGGTGGCATACGCCTTGGTGACTACCTGCCTTAAGGACGGTGGAGGCCACATTGCCAGTCAGTCTGTCCATCCTGGACAAGGACATGGTGCTACTCCCAGAGAATTGAGCAACTGCAATCGCATTATCTTACTAAGTGACATGCACCACAGAAGTCCACACAGTTTGTCACCAGTTGGTTGAGAGTCTCTGGAACTATAGCAGGCATCATGACATGATGTGAAATAAGTCTATACCAGCTCAGAGCCGACCAGCGGCCCCTGCCATTCTGCTGACAGACTGCTACCCTGTCCCTCCCAATGGGCTTGTCTCTGCAGCCCCATGCACCCTTCCCTTTCTGGATCCTGCTGATATCAGGATAACTTTCTGGTGACGGCTGTGAAACAGTTCAGCAGGACACACGTGGATCACAAAGTTGACAATGTGAACATTACAATCCTGTTGCATAGCTCCCTTGTAAACTTTAGAGTTGGTATAAACACATGTTCATAAATCCTGGATATCCACGTCCACTCTGAGTCACTGACTTCTGGATTTTAAGTAGCATTCAACCAAGATGCAGGGTTGTTTCTTAAATCAGCCCCAGGAATGTTGCAGCTGACATTCAAGAGTAGGAAGTGGTGGCCATTTCCTATCCATAGACCCCATGTCATGCTGACAGAGGCTGGTGCATATCAAGTGCTCAGTAAATCTGTGGTGAATGGATACCAACTGCCTGCATGTGTTCAAATGCCTCTTGTACAGAGAAGGTGGCAATAAAACCAATAGGGAACACCTTGAGGCTCCCCCACAGTCTTCACCCAGCCTGTATTTCTAGTCCTTCCTATACTGGACCAGGAAGCAAATGAGCAGTGGAGCAGCTGAGGCCTCACCTGGCCTGTGATGAGTTCACCTAGTCAGGAAGTCATGGAGTGCGATATGCACCCTCTTTGCAGGTCAAGGACTGCTGGGTGTGGGCACAGGTGTGGGAAGTAGATGGAGTGTTGAGATGCACTGGCCCACCCCACCTGGTTCCTGCCCATGTTAGGCCCTGCAGTGGCTGGGACCCACTCAGAACAAGACTGGGACGGTCTTGGGGGACAGACAGGGAAAAGATAACCAGCAGCTATGAATGCCTCACCCAACTCAGGAAACTGTACCTGTTGAACCAGGACTTCAGTAAGGCCCCAGAAGGACCCAGGAGCCAGAACCCTGGCAGAGTTGTGAGAGTGCTACATATTAGGGTTGCACACAACCAACCATCCCCCTTTTCCCCTGAGACCCCAGAAAGGGCAAGTAGAGTAGGCAGATAGTGGCAAAGCAGGAAACTAATCTTGAGATGATCCCAGGCTCTCTGCCCCTCCACACTCCATGTACTGCTCCCAGTGGGGGCCTGAAATGGTGCTGTTGGGGCCAAACTCAAGAAGACTTGAAATTCCAGGAGCTATCTAGAGTCACCTCCTCATTTCCCTATCCCTACCCAAAACTGTCTCTCAGTTCCTGGCATCCCTAAGGCAACATTAGAAAAGATCCTCTTCAGATGGCAGCAGGAACTGTCCCTGCTTCCTGGCTGTGAAGAGTATTGCCTGTCAATATCTGGGGTAAGCAGTCTATAGTTAGGCTGGGCTTAGCAGATACAAGATCAATGCTCAGAGCCTGGCTTCAACCAGAGGAGACCGTCTCCTGCTCCAGCTATAGAAATAGGAGGTAGGGGGTTCTCCCCTCACCCCAAGAGCCAAGGCCATGCTGATCTCCTGGTTTTACCTCCTTATTCCTAAGTTAATTGGTTCAGGGGCCTATGAAGAAACTCTGAGCTTGGGAGTCCTGGGGGAAACTGGCCAAGATGCCCTCTCCCTGCCTCATGCAATTCCTCACCCAGGCCTAGCATCCTAGCTCTCTCTCCCAAGTCCAGCCTCAAAATGCCTCCCACAGCCAGGCATCTCCACTCCTTTCCTAGAGGCCAAGGCCCCAACTCAGTTCTCCCTATCATCAGCCTCGAACCTGGCTGTGGAAAACCTGAAGAAAGGAGGTTGAGAAAACAGTCCAGTCCCACTGAGATTGAAATGTCATGGGTTAGCTGGAGAGGAAGGTCAAATCCTAATAGCATTTATGAAAGATAGCTCCTGGCTTTACCAACCCCATTGCAAAAGAAACACAGAACTTTCCCCCTCCTCTGGCCTTGTACACACTGTGCTTTTTGTACTACTGTTCCCCACTTTGTCAATCTAGTCAAAGCCACATCCTCAGGCGCAGGACTTGTCTTCTAGAAACAATTCCTGATAGTGTTACAAAAATCATGCTCAGCAAGAGACCAAGCATCACTGGGAGAGTTGGAGAAGTCAGGTTTATTTATGCTGGTGGACCCAGATAAGCCAGTGCTCTGAAGTACTGGGCCTGGAGCTGAAGTTACAACCAACAGCGCCACCTCTACAGGAGACTGCTACTAACACCTTTCTATCACCAGAGGGCATAAGTGTCCAATCAACAGCACCACCTCCATATGCTGGGAGGCTCCCAACCCCCGCAGTTGATAGTTGGGATCCTGAGACAGGATCTCAAATATTAACATGCCCTGTATTTGAGGCAGGAGGGCAGCGAATTCACCATGCTTTAAATTTCAAAACAGTGAAGCAGCTAAAAGAGGCTGTAACAACCTATGGTCCTCAAGCACCCTTCACTGTAAGCTTGGTCGAATCCATTAACAACTTGAACATGACACCAGCAGATTGGGCTAATATGTGTAAAGCTGTGCTAAATGGAGGACAATACCTGTTATGGAAGGTTGCCAATGAGGAATTTTGCAAGGAGATGGCTAGGCGAAATGCAGCAGCTGGTTATCCTCAGAGAAATCTAGATATGTTGTTAGGAAAGGGACCTTATGAGGATCAACAGCAACAAATTGCATATGATCCTGGCGTATACGCACAAATTGCTGCAGAGGCGGTTAGGGCATGGAAGACTTTACAAGGACATGGAGGTTTACAAGGTCAATTATCTAAGGTAATACAAGGAGCTAATGAATCTTACGCTGAATTTGTAGATAGGCTTATTCAAACAGCTACCAGAGTTTTTGGGAATACAGAACAAGCAATGCCATTAATAAAACAACTGGCTTATGACCAAGCGAATCGTTGGTGCAGAGAAATTATTAGACCATGGAAACATGAAGATTTAAACACATATATTAAATTATGTAGAGACATTAATGAACAAGAGCAAGTCATGGCAGCTGCAGTAAAACAGGCTTTAGATGCCAGAGACATTAATGAACAAGGGCAAATTGTGGCAGCTGCAGTAAAACAGGCTTTAGATGCCAGGCCAAGAACATGCTACAATTGTGAACAAACAGAACATTTTAAAAGGAATTGCCCCATAGGAGGAGGGTTTAACAAAACTAGGTATCAAAGGAGTAGAATACCGGGTATTTGCCCACGATGCCGTAGAGGGAGACATTGGGCTAATGAATGCCGTTCTCAAACCACCATAGAGGGTACTCCATTATCAAAAAATGATCAAGGACCAGGTGTTTATCCACGATATCGTGGAGAAAGGCATCGGGCTCCATTGCCAAAAAATGGACAGGGGGGCCCAATGCTCCGGGGCCCCAAACCACAAATATACGGAGCACTGGAGGAACCCAGCAACCCCATCAGGGTAGTGCCCAGGACACATTGTCCATCAGATCCCTCATTAGACAAACCAGAGGGAGCACAGGGTTGGACATCTGCGCCTCCGCCAGATCAGTACTAACTCCAGACATGGGAGTTCAAATCGTTCCCACAGGGGTAAAAGGACCTCTTCCCAAAGGAACAGTAGGCTTATTATTGGGACGCAGCTCTTCTACTCTAAAAGGACTTATGATAAGTCCTGGGGTAATTGATCCCGATTATGAAGGTGAAATAAAAATTATAGCCAGTTCTCCAAAGGGTATATCAGTAATTTCACCAGGAGATAGAATAGCACAGTTACTAATAATACCCAGCCTACATGATAAATTTTCCAGTCGTGCTGTAGAAAGAGGTTCCAAGGGATTAGGCTCCACAGGTGTAGATTGGGCTATGCTTTCTTTAAATTTAGATTCTCGCCCCATGCTAAAACTAAATATTCAAGGACATGAATTTAATGGGCTACTGGATACAGGTGCAGACTTTAGCATCATGTCTCATCAAGAATGGCCAAAACATTGGCCATTACAACAAGCCACTCAAATGCTTCGAGGCCTAGGAGTGGTGACTAATCCCCATAGAAGTGCAATGGTGTTAGATTGGAAGGATCCTGAAGGATGTGAAGGAACTATACAGCCATATGTATTGGATCATCTTCCCGTAAATTTATGGGGACGAGATGTCCTAGATCAATTAGGTTTGACATTAATAAATAACATCAATCAAAATGCACCCACTATTATGGCTAGACAAGGTTTTAGGAAAGGAAAAAGATTAGAAAAACAAGAACAAGGTATAGCAGCACCAATACAAATAGATCAAGGAACAGACAGACATGGGTTGGATTTTCAGTAAGGGCCACTGAGACAATAAAAATTACTTGGAAATCAGAAAGACCAGTATGGGTTCCTCAGTGGCCCCTGACTAAAGAAAAGATACAAGCAGCCCATGACCTGGTCAAACAACAATTAGCGGAAGGACATATACAACCTTCTGTATCTCCCCATAATACTCCCATTTTTGTCATTAAAAAGAAATCTGGTAAATGGAGATTATTGCAAGATTTAAGAGCCATTAATAATGAGATGGTTATTATGGGACCTGCTCAATTGGGGATTCCGCAATTGTCTGCTTTGCCAAAAACTTGGTATGTTTTAGTTATAGATATTAAAGATTGTTTTTTTTCCACGTTTTGCATTTACTATCCCTGCACTAAATCATGAAGGTCCTGATCAGAGATATGAATGGAAAGTACTCCCTCAAGGGATGGCTAACAGCCCAACTATGTGTCAAATTTATGTTAACAAAGTAATCCAGCCACTTAGAAATCAAAATCCTGAACTACAAATATTTCACTATATGGATGATGTATTATTAGCACACAAAGATAAAAACACATTGCTAGAATGTTATGCCACACTTACAAACTTATTAAAAAATTATAATCTAGAGATAGCAATAGATAAAGTACAATTAAATTTTCCAATTAATTATTTAGGAGTTCTATTATCCTCAACCATGGTCCATCCACCAAAAATTCAAATACGAGTAGATCAACTCAAATCACTTAATGACTTTCAAAAGTTATTAGGAGACATAAACTGGATAAGGCCTTATCTAGGTATACCAACAGGAGATTTGGGACCTTTATTTGATATCCTAAAAGGTCCATCAGATCCAAATTCACCCCAAATGTTAACGCCTGAAGCAAGAAAGGCATTAAAAATCATTGAAACATATATGGAAAATATGCATTTGGATAAAATTGATATAAGTTTACCTTTATTATTTATTGTACTACCAACAAAAAATATTCCTACAGGAGTATTTTGGCAATAAGGTCCATTATTATGGATACATTTATCTTATTCTCCTAACACTATTCTTACTAGGTATCCTGAGGCTGTAGGACAATTAATACTCAAAGGAATAAAAGCAGCAAAGGGAGTGTTTGGAATTTCTCCCAATAAAATTATTACTCCATATACTATGAATCAAATTGATGAGTTAGCTAATGAGTTAAATACTTGGGCAATAATCATGTGCAAATCTAATGTTTCATTTGATAACCACTTACCATCTAATCCTTTATTGTCTTTTTGGTCATTGCATCCTGTAATTTTTCCAAAAATGACAAGAAAAACACCCATTATGAATGCTCCAAATATATTCACTGATGGGTCAAATAATGGTACAGCAGCAATAGTTACACCTGATCAAACTTTTACATTTTTAGTACCCAAACAATCAGCTCAAAAGGTAGAGCTTAATGCAGTATTACAAGCTTTTGTGATGTTTAAAGATTCTGTATTTAATTTATTTTCCGATAGTCAGTATATAGTTAATGCTATAGTATCCCTTGAAGATGCTGGTAGGATTTCCCCTTCCTCTACTGTTTTCTCTTTGCTTTCCACTATACAAAGTCTAATCTGGGACAGAAAAGATCCGTTCTTTATAGGACATATCAGGGCACATACAGGATTGCCTGGAGCCCTTATTTTGGGCAATGATTTAGCAGATAAAACTACACATGACATACATATTTTCTCTACACTAGAAGAAGCTACAAATTTTCATAAAAAGTTCCATGTCAATGCTAATACTTTACAAAAGCATTTTAAAATAACTAAGGAACAAGCTAGACAAATAATAAAACAATGTCAAAATTGTGTGACCTTTTTACCACAAGTTAATCTTGGAGTCAATCCTAGAGGATTGATACCTAACCATATTTGGCAGATGGACGTCACACACTTGCCAGAATTTGGAAAATTAAAATATTTGCATGTTACAGTTGATACTTCTTCTGGATTTTTGATGGTCTCCCTTCATGCCGGAGAAAAAACTAAAGATGTTATAGCTCATTGCTTACAAAATTTTGCCACTGTGGGAGTTCCAAAACAGTTAAAAACAGATAATGCCCCTGGTTATACTTCTAACTCTTTTAAACAATTTTGCTCATCATTTGGCATTACTCATATAACAGGAATCCCATACAATCTACAGGGACAAGGCATAGTTGAAAGAGCTCATCAAACTATTAAAATGTACTTATTAAAGCAAAAAGAAGAAATTGGGAAGGGGTATATATCCCCCAAAGATAAACTTAAAATAACCCTTTTTACTCTAAACTTTTTAAATTTGGATTCATCAGGACTTAATGCTGCAGAAAGGCATATGTGTCCAAAAAATGTACATAAGCCCTAAGTACTTTGGAAGGATATTCTAACAGGACAATGGAAAGGTCCTGACCCAGTAATTGTCTGGAGTCGGGGGTCTGTTTGTGTGTTTCCACAGGGAGAACAGCAGCCGATTTGGATTCCAGAGAGATTAACTAAGGTCCTGACCCAGTGATTGCCTGGGGTCGGGGGTCTGTTTGTGTGTTTCCACAGGGAGAACAGCAGCCGATTTGGATTCCAGAGAGATTAACTAAGGTCCTGACCCAGTGATTGCCTGGGGTCGGGGGTCTGTTTGTGTGTTTCCACAGGGAGAACAGCAGCCGATTTGGATTCCAGAGAGATTAACTAAGGTCCTGACCCAGTGATTGCCTGGAGTCGGGGGTCTGTTTATGTGTTTCCACAGGGAGAACAGCAGCCGATTTGGATTCCAGAAAGATTAACTAAAGCGATTTCTACAGACCAAAAAGAAGATGATTTGGCTCAAATCCATAACAGCTGATATCCAGAACTCCAGTTTGGCTATCCTTACATCTGCGACAGAACCAGGATGCTTTTTTCAATATCTATTTTATTATTGCCCTTTCCCAAATCATGAAGTTCTATTTTGTTTTTTGAGCTCATACAGACCTAGGTTAATGTTTTGCTGATCAGTTCTATTTTTTGACTATAGAGTTTTTAAACATTGCAATGGAGGTTTCACCTGTAAAAAGTTATAAGGCCTTTACTATTATGTTATGTGTTGTATGTATTATATTATATGTGCACACTTGTGTTTTGTGTTATATGTTTGAATGTACGTATGTCCATATATCATATATGATGAGCGCTCATGAAAAAATGGATCCAAATAATTTTTTTTTATTCACGTGATTTAAATGGCTTAATTTAAATTGGGTAAACAGCTGTTGAGGATTGTTTTAAAATGTGAACAAAAAAGGAGTTTAACAGATCTGTTTGTTTACTTTCACCTTTCCTTTTCATTATATTTAATAATTCTCTTCAATTATAAGACAATGTAAATTGTTAAGAAAATTGTTTTCTTTTAGTGCCTTCTGGAATGTTACATAATTTTTTCTTTAGCCATTATTGCCAGAATTCCTATCTTCATCCCAGTGCTGGTGAAGACAAAAATAAAACCAATCTACAGCTTCTGCAATAGCCATCACTGAACTGCTTGCAAAACTTGCCTGGACTATGTATCACTTGTATGCATTGTGAACTCACTTGTATGCATTGTGAACTATCTGTTGGTGCAGTGACTTGTGGTACTGTTGGGGTATTTATGCTGATGGTGTCATCGGTGGTACAATTTTTCCAAAAGGAGCCATCACTGAACTGCTTGCAGAACTTGCCTGGACTATGAATCACTTGTATGCATTGTGAACTCACCTGTATGCATTGTGAACTATCTGTTGGTGCAGCGACTTGTGGTAGTGTTGGGGTATTTTTGCTGATGATGTCATCAGTGGTACAATTTTTCCAAAAGGAACCATCAATTGGCTTGATGTATCTTCCTCCCTTCTGCTTGTCATGGTCGTTCAGCTAAAATTTGGGGACCAACAGAGGTGAGGCAAAGAACCTCACCCCCCTCCCACTGATACAAAGACCTATCTACAGGTGTGGCTGTATACTGGACCGGTAGTCAGTGACAGGTAAGATCCAATTGCAATGGTACCAACCTAAGACAGGAGGCTGACGCCTTGAGGTCAGCTCATCCGATAACAGGTAAGGACCATATGTACTATTGGACAACCTAAGGCAGGCACGGTCCCTAAACCACATGCTTGTTGTTTAAACAGAGAGGGGGAGATGGTTCCCTGACCGGGAAACGATAACACCAAGGTCGTGGGTTCGTTTCCATACGGGCCACCAAATGCCGCAGTCTGGCTGGGCACAATTCAGGAGCCACTTGTCAAAAGAAACTAACTTTATTTTTAGAACCACACACGCCAAACAAAACAGCTCCTCAGGAAAAACCCTCAGAGCCCAACTGCCAACACCGGCTTCCCACAAGCCTCTCAACCTCCCCCACTCCTCCTGCTCTTGAGGCCGATTGGCTGGGTCGTGTGGGCGGAGCCAAAAAAGTCCCCCAATGAGCAGCTCCGTGGTCTGAAAGGGCAGGGAAACAGCCCAATGAGCATCACCGCAGAGGAGCCAATCAGCTAGAAGTTGCTGTTGCCGCTGTGAGCCAATCATCAGCTGGCAGTCTGAAAGTTTGCTGGGGCCCCTTCGGCTGTGGCTCTCAACAGGGATTTTATAGGAAAATTTGATATCATTTCTTAACCATTACAACATTGGTGGGTTTGAATTCTTGGCCTACAGGATCAGAAACCATGCACAGGAAATTTACTATAAGTAGTTCACAGGTGTAGAATAAACAGTAAAACACCTGTGAGTGATATTGTGAAGTGGCTTTCACCACAGACAGCAGTAACTCAAAATGACCTGAGTTTATCTCCCTATGAGAGATTTGTAAGAACTAAGTCAAGGAGGTTGTAGTTTAGGTACCAGTTAATTGGCCTAGCAATTAAGTGATGTAGCTACATTCCTAGAGAGTTCAGAAAGTTTCAAAGTTTAAGAAGAAATGACCCTTTCTAAAGGGACCTGTTGAATCTCTGGACTGCTATTTACAAACCAATAGATAGGGACTTGTGGTTAATTAGGTCCCCAAGAGGTTGACAGAGGGGAAGGACAAAATTAACCCTTTCCCCAGACATTGGTTCTTTATCATAACACTCTAATAATTTCATTTTGTAATCAGGCCTGGTATCATTGCCACAATAGAAGCCCTCTCACCAATACCTGTCAGCCCCACAGTGACATAGCACGGAATAGGAACCAGGGGAAGATGTAAAGGTGAGACCTAAACTCTCAGAGCTCACCTCCAATTGCAGGAGAGTCCAGAGCAGGAGAGGAGGCAGCCTATAGCCAGACCTGTAGAGACCACAGTGTTGAGGGGGCTCAGGCTGAGTATGTTTGTGCCTAAGGACCATCCAAGAGGACCTCAAAATTGCTCTCTACATCTCTGAGCAACTGCCAGGCCCTGGTAGAGCCAGGAAGAGTAAGGTCCCTCAGAGGACCCAACCAGAAGCCTCCCACCTATACCAGGTGGAGATCATTTTACCCCTTCTCCAGGTGCAGCCTTGGAGCCCAGAAAGGAGTGGGCCTTGCTCACAGCCACACGGTCTGTTTCTTAGCCACATCCAGAACTCATGGCCATTCCCTGCAAAGATGCTTCTGTCCTCCTGTCATTCTGGCTCCAGTCCTTATGGCTGGCCATAAGGGAAAGGCCACAGGGGCTCCATAAGGCAGAGCCTGTAATTATGAGACAAGTGTCAACAGCACAAATGGTGCCCAAGAATGTGGTGCCAGGTGATGCAAACTGACACACAGCTCAGATTTGGAGCTACCAAGCTCAGCCATGCAGCTGGCACCAGGGCAGGAGCATGGCTGTGTGTGGGAGGCCATCCTTGCACGTGATTTGAGTTACCTCCCTGGCTGGGCAAGTGGCGCTTAGGCACATCTTGTGTCCAGAGCTTTCCCCATCCTTCTCAGGTCCGAGAGATTGTCCTTGCGGAGGCGTGTCTGGCCACTACCCCGAAGACCCAATCATCGCCCCTGACCTTGGGATGCTGCCCCCCCTTAATCTTCATTAGATGGGATTTTCCCCAGAATTTTTTGTTCCCCAATAAAAGTCCACTCCCTGGCGTGTTCCACCCCCCCCCTCTCTCTCTCTCTCACAATAGGTGGCTGGAAGCTGGGGCTAGGAAGAGCCATCCTGGAGCTGGTTTAAAGGTAATTAGAGTCTCGTCTCTTTAATTCAAAACTCCCTAGCGGTTTCTCATGTCTCGAACCTTCATTCATGAAGCCGGGCACCGGTTGCAGGCTAAATTTGGCGCCCTGAAGTGAGGCACGTGAGTCAAGTTGAGTAGAAAGCACGCTATAGATATGCAGAATTTGTGACAATTTTTAGGGTCATGGAGGTACCAGGCAGTTTTTGGAGCTAAGGGACATTAAAAGAATTAATAATGGGAAATTCAACTTCTACCAATAAGGACATGTTTTGGGGTTTTTTTTTTAATTTTTATTTATTTTTTTTAGTCATACATGACAGCAGAATGAATTTTGACATATAATACATACATGGAATGTACATACATCAATCATATTGTCTATTCTATTCTGCTGCCCTTCCTATCCTCCCTACTCCTCCCCTCCTCTCCCATCCTTTCTCTCTATCCAATCTAATGTGACACACTTTTTTTTTCTTTTTCTCATTACAACATCATATATGTATTCTGTATAACAATGAGGTTCTCCTCCCATCTTCTGTGCAACTTCTCTTCTCCCTCTTTTTCCCTCCCACCTCTCTTCCCTATTTAGTGGTAGTCTTCTTCTCATGCTCTTCCTCCCTATCCCATTTTGAATCACCCCCCTTATATCAGAGAAAACATTCATCATTTGTTTTTTAGGGATTGGCTAACTTCACTTTACATAATCTGCTCTAATGACATCCATTTAGATTTTATTATTTTTTTAGTACTGAGTAATATTCCATTGTGTATAAATGCCACATTTTTTTAATCCATTCATCTATTGAAGGGCATCTAGGTTGGTTCCATATTCTAGCTGTTGTGAATTGTGCTGCTATAAACATTGATGTGGCTGTGTAAGGATATGTTTTGACCATTTTAGAAACACTAATTAATCAGAAGGGAAAGCAGGTCAAAAGGACCCAGCTGTTACAATTTTTAAAAATTGTTGGTGAATTCTGTGCTTGGTTTTGTGACCAAGATTCACCAAATTTACATACATGGGATAAATTAGGAAGAAAATTACATAAAGTTTGCCTTTCTAATGAATTACCTGGCAACATTGAAAATATTCAAAAGGTTTGGACTGCATTAGAGATTTGCCTTTTTTATTACATGGGTCAAAGTCCTTGCCCCACCCCCAAGATCTATTTAAAGGTATTCAGAGAGCCATTAAGTCTATTCAAATGGAAAAATTGCCTGAGGCAAAGGAAACCTCTTTTGCTTTAACCAGACTAAAAACAAAAACAAATTCTATTCAAGCAAAAAACCTAGGCGCAAAGCCCAAAGCAAAAAACTTAGCTTTGCCTGAACCAAACTGGAGTAGTCTAGGGGAGAACCATAGAGAGGAAGCTTCCAGAGGGATAGAGAATCACTCTCTGGGAGAGGAAAATTCAGAAGAAATTCATAGAGACAGAAAGTTGTTGTTGTCGTCCTCCTCCTCCTCCTCCTCGTCCTCCTTCTCGAGGCTTTGAAGATCAGAATCAAAATGTCGACAGAGAAGAGTTCACAGAGGAGTCTCAGTCTGAGGGAGAGGAGTCAGACAATGAAGTCCAGGAATTACCAGGGAATTTTAACAGATTATGCCTAAGGGGGCCTGCTCCGGCCATTCAAATTCGGCTGCTTCCTGTTAGAAGGACAAATTTTAACAGGTATTCTGAACTGGCGATGACCTTCCTTACTCCGCTACAGCGGGGAGTTAGAAAGGCTCAAGAAGCCGGGGAAGACATTAGTGGGTTTCAATTTTTCCCAGTTTTTGAACAAGTTAACGATCAAGACCAGTGTGTTCGAGTCCATGTGGTAATTCTGTTACCGCCGTTGACCGGTGACGAGTCCTTGCTTCCCCAATGTTGAAGAATAACACCAGAGAGCATGCCGAGGCAAGGTCAGAGTAGAAATTAGAAGTTTATTAAAGGACAGCAGAAAAGACTTCTCCCAGAGGAAGAAGGGGACCCAAGAGGTGGAATCCGTGGAAGTGCGGTTGTCTCCCCTTTTTATAGTTTTGGTGATGGAATGTAAGGGGGAAGGGTTGGGACACAGGTGGGCCACAAGTAATCTGGGCAGGAAGGACTTCATTATCACTTCTTTGGGATGGGCTATCTCCAGATCTGTTGGGGGCTGTTTCCTGGGTTCCATTAACATTTCTTTGGGGTGGACTTTGGCCTAGGGCCTTTCCAGGACTTCATTAACATTCCATGAGTTGTCCTGCATTTCCGGAATCATTATCAGCATGGCCTCCATTTTAGATTTCACTCGATATGATATTAGACCCAATTTACCTAACTACACTGACTACCTAATTTTAAATCTGGCTTCAATTCCATTTAAAACTATTAAGAAATTAAAAACTGCTTGTGATGTTTATGATCCTAATTCGTCATTGGTACAGAGCTTGCTCAAGACAATTTGTAGTCAACTGCTCCCGCCAACTGACTGGATTTCTATCGCTAGATCTTGGTTGAGTGGTGGGGATTTTTTACTTTGGCAGTCGTACTGGACTGATTTTTGCTTGGAACAGGCAAAAAGGAACCGAAGGCAGGACATTCAAACACCAGTGGACATATTTTTAGGAATGGGTGAATTTATCGATTTGGAAAGGCAGCTAAATTATGAATTTGCAGTGTACGATCAGATTACCACATGCGCTAAACACGCCTGGCGCCAAATTGCCTCCAGGGACCAATTTAGCTTAGTTCTGACTAAAGTTAAACAGGGTGCCAATGAACTCTATTCTGACTTTATTGCGCGGCTTTACCAAACTGCGAACCGATCAATTGGAGACCCAGGTGCTTGTGAATTTATTGTTAAACAACTAGCATTTGAAAATGCAAACAAATTCTGTCAAGATGTTCTCAGACCCCATAGAAAGAAGGGAATGGTTTCAGAGTTTATTTGTTTGTGTTCTGTTATTGACCCAGCTCATTTACAAACTTTTACTCTCACAGCAGCTTTAAAACAAACCCTCCAGCCCCAAGAATCGGTACCCATGGGGGATGTTTTAATTGTGGAAGATATGGCCACTTTGCGTGAAATTGTAATGTCTGCATTTATAAGCCCAGGGTTCCCCCTGCTGCAAGTAATCGATATTACTGAGTTAGAGACCACATGGCAGGGGAAGAAAACTACCAAGATGGCATCAGTCCACCTGCATTTTGGCCTCCACTTCCACCTAGTAGGGAGTCAAAAAACTTCCAGTCAGCCCATCCCCGGGCCAGAAAAACAGAGGAACCGGAAGAGAGGTCACACAGCTTAACATCATCACGGCCGAACATGGGGGAACTGCCATTACCAGCGGAAACCTCTCAGGCGATTCCTTTACAACCATCAATGGTAGTTGAATTGATTCCTGAGACAGGGCCACAGCAAATCCCTACTGGGGTTTTCAGGCCACTCCCTAGAAAAAATATAGGGTTAATTTTGGGACAATTAATTTAAATTTTAACAATTTAAAAGAGGCCATCGAGGTGATACCTGGAGTGGTGAATTCTTGTTTTGAGGGAGAATTAAATGTTACTGTAAAATCAAATTATGCCACCCAGCTTACTCCTAAGAATACCATAGCCAAATTAATCCTTTTACCCTGTAATTCTGATGGACACCCACAAGTAAATTTGGCTTCCAAACCACCAGAGTGTACTGGTCTCAATTAGTGCAGCAGGAGCGCCCCCTACTGGAACTTAAAATGAATCATAAAAAGTTCAAAGGTGTAGTGGACAAATAAGTCCTGTCCAGTCATTTCTGGCCTAAGAATTGGCCCTCGCATATAGCGCCAGCTAACTTAGAAGGAATAGGACAGATCTCACAGCCTGCTCAGAGTGCTCAGTATCTCTGCTGGGAAGATCAAGATGGGAATAGTGGAGTTTTTAAAACTTATGTGTTAGAATCTTTATTAGTAAATCTATATTAAGCAAAATAAGATTATTATTAATAACTCCAAGTTCTATGAAATCATTTGAGGAAATTAATCAAGGGTTTCTTCCTAGAGATAATGAAAGAAATTATCAGAAAGAGTATCTGCTTACAAACCAGTCTCCTCGACAGAGATTAGTAAATGCTCCAGACCAAAATTTTTACTAGGGGCCCTGAGTGTCTCCCCGATCCAAAAGGCAGCAAAAAATATCACCTGGCTCATAGAAGAGCCTATATGGATTTCTCAGTGGCCCATCTCAGGGGAAAAACTTAAGATAATAAATGTGTTAGTTGAGGAACAACTTCAGGCTGGTCATATAGAACCAACACTTAGTCCTTGGAACACCCCCATTTTTGTTATTAAGAAAAAGTCAGGTAATTAGAGATTACTATAAGATTTAAGGACAATAAACCATGCAATTCAGCCTATGGGATCATTGCATCCTGGACTTCCTTCTCCTACAACAGTTCCTTTAAATTATAGCTTAATGGTGATAGATCTAAAAGATTGTTTTTTCTCAATAAAGTTGCATCCTGAGGATTGTGAAAAATTTTCTTTCAGTGTCCCAGCAATTAATTTTAAAGAACCTGTTAAAAGATATTGCTGGAAGGTTTTGCCTCAAGGAATGCGTAATAGTCCAACTTTATGACAAAATTTTGTGAGTCAAGTGATAACTCCTGTAAGAAATAACTTTCCTGATTCGTATATTATTCATTTCATGGATGATATATTATTGGCTTATGCTAATCCAGAAGTACTTTCAGAAATTTTTACTCAGTTAGAGGCTTCACTTACAGTAATGGATTTGTGCATTGCTCCTCAAAAGATGCCTCCCTTTCAATATTTGGGTCTGATAATTCAAGGACTTACAATCTGTCCTCAAAATCTACAGATAAAAGTTAAGGAGTTATGTACCCCTAATGATTTTCAAAAACTATTAGGAGATATCAATTGGTTGAGGCCATCCTTAAAACTAACTACTTCTGATATAAGTCCTTTATTCCAGATATTACAAAGAGATCCTTCTCCAACTTTTCCTCGTCAACTGACAATAGAGGCTAGAGCAGCTTTAAAAAAGGTTGAAAGTGCAATTAAAAATGCACAGCTTACCAGAATTAATCCTAAAGCACTAGTATATTTATTAATATTTCCAACAGTGCATACCCTCACGGGAGCCATATGGCAAAGATTGGGAGTTATTGAGTGGATTCATTTAGCCCACTCTCCCCAAAAGACATTAATTCCTTTTCATGACTATTGTTCAATTAGTAATTAAAGTAGAACGAGAGTTTTACAATTAATTGTATCTGAACCTGATATTATAATTATTCCATTTTCTGTTCATCAAAATAATTGGCTTTTTCAAGCTTCTAGTTTATGGCAAATAGCTTTTGTTGATTTTCCTGGTCAGATAGAAAGTCATTACCCTCGTGATAAAATTATTCAATTTGCATCAATAACACCGCTTATTTTTCCAAAGATTGTATGTGCCCAGCCCATAGATGGAGCCCTATCGGTGTTCACTGATGGTTCAAGCTCAGGTAAAGCAGGTTTTTATAGCCATGTTCACACAGAGATAATACAAACCTCATATACTTCTGCCCAAAGAGCAGAGCTACAAGCTCTCATCTGTGCCTTAAATTACTTTACAAATGAGCCTATTAATATGTATCCTGACAGCTTATATGCAGTCAGAATTACCAAAGATATTGAAACTTCAGTTATTGGATATATCTCATCACAAAGCTATTTAAATTATTTCATAATCTACAAAAGGCAGTGCAAATGCAAAAATACCCATGTTTCATAGGACACATACAAGCTCACACTAATCTTCCAGGACCTTTAACTTCAGGTAATGACAAAATTGATAAATTGGTAGCTGTTTGTAAACAGTTGTCTCCATATGATTGTGCACAAGCTTCACATTCTTTACATCATCAAAATGCTTCTAGTTTACATAAAATAATTTAATATTACTAGAGAACAAGCTCATCAAATTGTAAGCCAATGCCCTAAGTGTGTTATTCACACTCCATCTCTGCCATCAGGGGTAAATCCCTGTAGATTAAAACCAAATCAAATATGGCAAATGGATGTAACTCATATTCCTCAATTTGGTAAGCAATGTTATGTACATGTAATAGAGCCAAGATTCAAACGACTGAAAATCAACCCAAAGAAGCCTTTCCTCAAAAGGAAAAGATATCAAAGAAGAATGAAGATGACCCAGCAAGACCCAGCTGAAAAGCTGATCTCATGGGAAGACGTGAAAAAGCTGACAACACATGCTTCACGAATGATTCGACTCCTAGGGAGAAATAAGACCCCATTGATGATGGTAGCTACAGTGATTGCTCTGCTGGGCTGTCAGGTAAAAGGGAGTTGAGCAGACACTTACTGGACATATTTCCCAGATCCACCTCTGGTACACCCAGCTGTGTGGACTGGAGAATCTATTCCAGTGTTTACTAATGACTCATTTATGATGGGAGGATTTACAGATACTCATATTACTCCCAATCATGTGACTAGATTTAATTATTCTGGCTACAGTGCCCAATTACCTTTGTGTTGGTCCCATGATAAACATGCTGGCTGTCTCAGAGTATCATTTTAGGAAAAGACAGCGATTGGAAGACTTAGACTGATTAATCATACTATTTATGGAGACTTAAAACCTTATACTAGATCAGTGATCAAAATGGGACTTTCCCATAACAAATCAGTCATTTCTGCAAAACCTCCACGAATACCTCATTGTCCTAATAGTTCTACAATTGAGATTGGCACCTTTCCTAGATGGATAGATTGTATAAATACCTTTCCAGTGCAACATAAGGTGTCTAAAGATAGTGGGTATACTTTAGACTGGTCTCCAAAAATTGATAAAAGATAATTATGAAAAAGTTCTGCTATGACACCTGCAGGATTTTTTAGCAATATTTTGACCTACAGTGAAGGTGGTATTCAAAAAGATGTTTGGTGCTTAATTGCTGCCTCAGAATTCTTACATTTTACAGACAAGCCTTTACTGAAATTTGTTGGCAAGAGCTGTAAGGAAGGTTCTTGCTATGGCTTACGAGCCTGTGTCCAATCGCCTTACGTTTTAATAATTGGAAATGTAAAAGTTAAATGGATAGATGACAGGTATGTTGTAACATGTAACAAATGTAACCTAACCAATTGTATTACTAGATATAATAGAGGAAAAGGAGTGCTGGTACTTCATCAGCCCTCTTTTGTTTTATTGCCTGCTAATATTTCAGAGCCACGGTACGCTGATGCTGGTTTTCAAGTCTTACAGCAAATCCATACCCAGCTAGCAAGACCTAGACGTGCCATTGAAATTATAATTGTGGGAGTTATAGCCTTGGTTTCTTTCATTGCATCCACAGTCACAGCTTCAATAACTTTATCTCAAAATATTCAACATGCAAAATTTCTTAATAATTTATCCCAAAATACTTCCAAGGCTCTGCACAATCAAGTAAATATTGATGAAAGGATTGAGACTAAGTTAAACGCCTTAGAGGCAACTGTTATAAATATAGGTAATGAGCTTTTGGCTTTAAAGTTTAAAGAAAGGCTTAAATGCCATGCAAGTTATAAATATGTGTGTGTTACAGCTGCCAAGTACAATGCTTCTCTCTGGGATTGGGAGAAGGTTAAAAACCATTTGTTGGGTATTTGGCAAAAATAATAATAAAAGCTTGGATCTTTTGGAACTCCATCATCATATCCAAGATATTCAAAATAATAGAGCTGATTTTTCAGATCCTTCTTCTTTAGCTAATCAAACATTAAAGGAATTAAATGGATTTAAACCTGGAAACATTCTTAAACACTCGGCCTGGTGCATTATTGCATTGTTCTCTTTGCTGTTAATTCTTTTTTGTGTTGTAATTATAGGATGGCGAGTCTTCAGAGCGAGAGTGCAGAGACTTGAGAGAGTAAATGATCACCTGCTTTTTAAAAGAAAAAATGGGGAATATGTGGGAGGCCATCCTCACACGTGATTTGAGTTACCTCCCTGGCTGGGTGAGAGGCACTTAGGCACATCTTGTGTCCAGAGCTTTCCCCACTCTTCTCAGGCCCAAGGGCTTGTCTGTGCGGAGGCATGTCTGGCCACTACCCCGAAGACCCAATCATCGCCCCTGACCTTGGGATGCTGCCCCCCTTAATCTTCACTGGATAGGATTTTCCCCAGAATTTTTTGTTCCTCAATAAAAGTCCACTCCCTGGCATGTTCTCTCTCTCTCGCTCGCTAGCCTCTTCAGTAAACCTCGCTACCACAATAGGTGGCTGGAAGCTGGAGCTAGGAAGAGCCATCCTGGAGCTGGTTTAAAGGTAATTAGAGTCTCGTCTCTTTAATTCAAAACTCCCTAGTGGTTTCTCATGTCTCAATCCTTCATTCATGAAGCCGGGGTGGGTCATGGGCTAAAGCTGTGGTCTTGCCTTTGTAACCTAGTGCTCTCTCTTAGTGCCTTCCAGAGTTGGAACTGGAATGGAGTTTTTCTCCAGAGCCCTGGGCATGGCTGGGGTCCAGAATCAACTCATTTTTACATGACCAATACATGGATCCTCTGAAGCCCACCCCCACATTGCTATTCAACAGGGATCCTCTACTCTATTAGTTCCTTAGGACAAGGTGCATCTTAGTCTGTTCTGGAAAAATATCTTAGACTGAGTATTTTTTAAACAACAGAAATTTATTGCTCACAATTCTGGAGGCTGGGAAGTTCAAGACCAAGGTACCATCAAGTTCAACTTCAGATGAAAGTTTGTTGCTCGTGAATGAAACCTTCTGTATTCTCATATGATAGAAGAGGCAAATGTACTCCCTTCCACTTCTTTAAGACACCCCTTTTTAATATTATCATATTTGGGATTAAGTTCAGTATATATATTTTGGAGACACAACAACATTCAGACCATACATAGCAGGGCATCTTCATTGTGGCAAACAACTTATCTCAGGAACCTAGCCACCTCTAGTTCTCCATGCATTGCAATTTGCCATGTAAATTGGTACACAGTTATGGACATGAATTTGGCAGTATATTAGCTTTTCATCAATACACATAATAACAGAGGCAGCTAACTTATATTAAGTGAAGAGGTTTAATTATCTTACAATTCTGGAGGTTCAAAGGCATAGTACTGCATCCACTCAGGTCTGGCAAGGACCCCCTTGGCTGTGTCACATCAGAGGGGTGTGGGTGTGTGTGTATGGGGTGGTGAGGGATCACATTTCAAACAATAAGCCAGAGAAAGGAATCTCCAGTGATAACTACCAAGGGGTCACATGAGAGAGGGCAGTGTCCAGAATTTCCCTGGGTGCCTCCCACTAGGCCCCACCTCTTAAAGGTTCTATGGTACCTCTCAATACTACCACCTTGGGGACCAAGTTTTCAACACATGAACCTTTGGAGGAATACACAGTAGCCAAACCATAGCAAGGAGTTTCCATCAAAATTATAAATATGTAATTGCTGTGATGTGGCTACTTCAGCTCTAGTACTTTATCTACTACCATTATACTTGTTCATCTTCAAATAATTTCCTCATAAGGCTATTCATTGCTGTACCGTTTGACAACAAAAGATTAAAAACAACTCACATATCCATAAATAGGGACCTAGTTAAATATCCTCTGCAGCTATAATGAGGATGCTTTATGTACTGATACAAAAAGGTACCCATGACCCCATGATGGTTGTACTGGCCTACACTCCCACCAGCATCGTTCAGGAGTCCCCCACAAATCTTTGCCAATACTTGGTATAAGGACTTTGTTCCTGAAGCAAGATAATGCCATCAAAATGAGAAATCAATCAAAGATGATGAGGATCAGCAATCATGGGATCCAACACAAGGAGAAGGAACAGGAAGTCCTATGGGAACAGCTACGTGGTAGCAGGAGAATACCCAGAGTGGACTAGAGCAAGTAGGATGATAGGGACTCCTGGAGGATAGGGACTCTAGGAGAAGCCTGAACCGAGAGTTTCCTGGCAGGTGTGACCATCCTGTAACTACAGATGGAGAATTTTTGAAGAGGAAGGATAAGAAGCAGTAGTAAAGCTGTTAGGATGAGCAATTAAGGAGAGAGGGGAAGGGAAGACAAAGGGTAGCAGCTTCTGTTATAAGCCTTTAACACTGTAAATTATTTCAAGTAATACTTTGATAAAATTTTAATCTTAAAAAGAATCTCTAAACCATATCCAAAAGTCAATTCAAGCATTTTTTCAACCCCCCAAAATTACAAAAATTTGGGACTGGGACTGTAGCTTAGTAGTAGGGCATTCACCTGACATGCACAAGATCCTGAGTTCAAACATCAACACCATACACACATACACACACACACACACACACACACACACACAATAATTCATGATGGAAGGTGAGACAAAGCTTCCAAGCCTGAGAAGGGTCTATGGCCTTGCAACAGAGTTATGTACCCAGAGTGAGGAGCAAGGAAATGGGAAAGAGGATAGGATAGGAAAGGCAGCAGAATACAACAGACACTAGTATGGCAATATGTAAATCAATGGATGTGTAACTGATGTGATTCTGCAATTTGTATACGGGGTAAAAATGGGAGTTCATAACCCACTTGAATCAAAGTGTGGAATATGATATATCAAGAACTATGTAATGTTTTGAACAACCAACAATAAAAAATTTAAAAAAAAAAGGAAATGGGAAAGGGAAAGTACAGAAACAGCAAAAGATAGATTCATCTCTTAAATATGGTCTTTCTCCAAAATAATATAATTCTAGTCACACAGTACCACCAGAGAAGAAAATGTCCTAGGGACAGGAGACTTGGAGGGGAGCGCCATATGAGGATCCTCAGGTCAGTGGGGATGAAGAGTATTTCCTAGGAATCAGAAACAGAAATCTCAGAGAGTTTGTAGGATCCCCTTCAGGAATAGTGGTGTAAAGAGTTCCATTGACCAACTCTCCAAAAAATCAAGGGTAAATGGTGAAAATTAGTTTTTAAAATTTCCCTGGAAATTCTCTTGAGATCATAGAGCAAATGAAGAAAAATTAAGAAAGCCTACTAAAACTCAAAAAACAGTGAGCATTATTACATTTGAACTATGACCACTTCCTTTATAATGACAGAAACTCCACTCCAGGTGGGAACAGCTGAGAACACATAGCTCCCAGCCACTGGCTAACATACCTCTACAGGACAGACGGGCTGCTGGCATTTATCACCCACCCCTCAGTTATGTGTTGCAAAGACTAAATCCTAAGTAAATACAACCAAGAAGTCAGGCGTTCCCATTCAGAGAGTGGAGGCTTTGCTACTGGGGTCCTGATCAATCGCTCCCCAACTCATTCAGGGAAAAGGAAGTAAAACAGAGTGATAAAGAAGAACTGGGAGGTGGACTGGGGTTGTAGCTCAGTGATAGAACACTTGCCTCGCACCTGAGACACTGGGTTTGATCCTCAGCATCACATAAAATAAATAAATAAAATAAAGATATTGTGTCCTTCTACAACTAAAAAATATATTTTAAGAAAAGGACTGGGAGGTGAGATATTAGAGAAATCTATTTGAGGTAAAGACACCTGAGTTATAAGAAGGGACCAAATAGAGGTTCAACAAGGGCAAAGAACATTGTAGGCAAAGGCACCAACCATGCCAAGTCCCTGAGGCAGAACAACTGCTATTGTTATTCATTCAGCCCACAAATAGTTGTTCAAAGTCCAGTCTGTCTCCTAAAGTGCAAGAAATAAAATCAAGAATCAATAAATGGGATGGATTAAAACTTAAAATTTCTTTCTCAGTAAAAGAAACAATCAATAATGCAAAGAGATAGCCCACAGAGCGGGAGAACATCTTTACTACATGTGCATCAGATAGAGTGTTAATTTCCAGGATATATAAAGAACTCAAAAAACTTAACACCAAAAAGACAAATAACCCAGTCAATAAATGGGCTAAGGAACTGAATAGATACTTCTCAGAAGAATATATACAATTGATCAACAAATATATGAAAAAAAAATGTTCAATATCTCTAGCAATTAGAGAAATGCAAATCAAAACTACTCTAAGATTTCATCTCATTCCAGTTAGAATGGCAATTATCAAGAATACAAACACAGTAAGTGTTGGCGAGGATGTGAGAGAAATGGTACATCCATACATTGCTGATGGCACTGTAAATTGGTGCAACCAATCTGGAAAGCTATATGGAGATTTCTTAGAACACTTAGAATAGAACCACCATTCAACCCAGTTATCCCACTCCTCGGTCTAAACCCAAAGGACTTAAAAACAGAATACTATAGGGACACAGGCACATCATCAATGTTTATAGCAGCTCAATTCACAATAGCTAAATTGTGGAATCAATCTAGATGCTCCTCAATAGATTAATGGGTAAAGAAACTATGGTATATATACACAATGGAATATTACTCATCTTTAAAAGAGAGTAAAATGATGGCATTTGCAGGTAAATGGATGGAGTTGGAGAATATCATGCTAAGCGAAGTGAGCCAATCCCCCAAAACCAAATGGCAAATGTTTTCTCTGATAAGTAGATGCTGATACATAATGGAGGGGAGGGGCCATGGAAAGAATGAAGGATCTTTGGTTTGGGTAACTGCACGGTGGAGAGGGAACATGGGGATAGGAAAGATGGTGGAATGAGACAGACATCATTACCCTAGGTACATGTATGATTGCACAAATGGTGGGACTCTGCATCGTGTACAACCAGACATATAAAAGTTGTACTCCATTTGTGTACAATGAAATGAAATGCATTCTGCTGTCATGTATAACTAAATTAGAAAAATATTTTTAAAAATTTAAAAATGTATTTAAAAAAGGTAACTACAAAAAAAAGTCTAGTCTGTGCTAGGGACTGTTACTAGGGATACAGCAGGGATAAAACCTCCTAGATAGAATGTTGGTATAAGGGGAAGGGAGAGGAGCGAGTTTGGAAAGGCTGCATTATACAAGGAGGTCAAAGAAGGCCTTACTAAGAAAGTGACATTTGAGCAAACAGGAAAGAGAAATGGTGGTGAAGGACAACGGAGATGTTGAAGGACCCAGACAGCAAGGGCCTAAGGCCATCTGTGGATGGGGACTGGACTGTGGGGTATACAGGGAGCTGCTAGAGGGTGGAAGAATATAAGTGACACAACTGGATCATTCTCAAAAGATCTAGATCACTCTGGCTGCTGTGGGTTCAATGCCTCCATCTTCCAAATTGGCAGCAAATATTATTTCTCAGAGTTTTTTTCTGAAAGAATTCTATGTCATATAAATCACAGATATGATACCTGTGACAAGGAAAAGACTTAGACATGTTTAATTTTACAGAGCTCAATTGGGCAAAGAATGATGGATAAATCAGGCAGCCTTCAGAACTAGAACAGGTTCAAAGAACTCCTAGAGGCAGCATAGTCAGAGGGCATTCCAGACAGAAAATGGAAGTGAGGTTTGGAGACAGCTTAATTTGGGACAGTTCACTGTTTGCCTTATTTGAATAAGTTGGCTGTCTGTGATTGACATCTCCCGTGATTTGCCTGAGAATCAGCCATTTATTTATTTTTTTAATTGATTGTAATTTGTTATATATGACAGTAGAATGCATTTCAATTCATATTACACATATATAGCATAATTTTCCATATCTCTGGTTGTACACAACATAGAGTCACACCATTCATGTATTTTAAGTAATGATGTCCATCTCATTTCATTCCCTTTCCTACCCCCATGCCCCCTCTTTTCCTCTCCCTCCCCTTTGGCCTATCTAGAGTTCATTGATTCCTTCTATGCCCCCCCACATCCTCATTATGAATCAACATACTTATATCAGACTAAACATTTGGCATTTGGGTTTTGGGGATTGGCTTATTTCACTTAGCATTATATTCTCCCACTCCATCCATGCAAATGCCATGATTTTATTCTCTTTTAATGCTGAGTAATATTCCATTGTGTATATATACCACATTTTCTTTATCCATTCATCTATTGAGGGGCATCTAGATTGGTTCCACAGTTTAGCTCTCTATCGTGAATTGTGCTGCTATAAACATTGCTGTGGCTGTGTCCCTGTAATATGCTGCTTTTAAGTCCTTTGGGTATAGACCGAGGAGTGGGATAGCTGGGTCAAATGGTGTTCTATCCCAGTTTTCCAAGGAACTGCCATACTGCTTTCCATTTTGGCTGCACCAATTTGCAATCCCACCAGCAATGTATGAGTGTGCCTTTTTCCCCACATATAGCTCAGTTGGTTGAGAGCTTGCCTCACATGGACAAAGTCCTGGGTTCAATCCCTAGCACCACAAAAAAAAATAAAAATAAAAATCAGCTATTTATTATAAGAGTGTATTCCTAGCTAGGTTTTCAGGTAGTTTACATATTAAGTTAGGCTGTGGTTCATTACAGAGGACTCAAATACAGAGGCATCCTCAGGTCAAATTTCATTTAACACACTATTAGGGCTTGACAGTTCTGGGATTCCTTGGGGCCCTACAGTGGACATAAACTGGCCAAGTTCTCAAATCCATCAGGTAAAGGAACCACCACTGTGACACTTTGGCAGAGGCAGTGTCCTGAGTCCCACCCCTATGACTAGGCTCAGGGATCTGGAATAGAACTGGGAGTCATTTTAGTGACCTGTGTCCCCAGGTGCTGCTCATATAGGTGGCCACAGTCTCCACATTGAGAAAACAGCAGGCTGGACTTTGCAGAACACAGTGTTAAAGCCACTTGCCATGGCAAAGTACAAACCAATGGACTCAGATCCCAGTTTAAAACCCCATTAGCCTGGCCACCATGGTAGTTGCATTTTAGTTAATTTGCTGACAAACACTTAGAATTGGGAGATTATAAGCAACAATTTGGATATTCTTGACAAGCTGCCCCATCTTCCAGCTCTGGCCACATCTCCTAACAGCAGTTATATACATCTCCTGTGGGCTTCTCATAGATTCATGTGACCCTCCTGGGTTGTGGTCTGTGGTATCTTAGTCTGTTCAGGCTTCTACAACAGGGTGGCTTAAAAACAACATAAACTTGTTTCTCACAGTTCTGGAGGCTGGAAAGTCCAAGATCAAGGTGCCAACAAACTCAGTTTGTATTGAAGGCGCATTTCCTGGTTCACTGTGTCCTCGTGTCACAGAATGAGGGACCTCTCTGAAGCCTCTTTTATGAGGGCACTAATCCCATTCATGAAAGCTCCACCTTCATGACCTAATCACTTCCCAGAGATCCTATTTCTGATCTGCCATGGATTTTCCGTAGAACAGAAGAATCCGAGATAGGTAGGAATGATATTAAAAAGGAAGGGAACAGAAACTATAAGTTTAAATCTGAGAAATTCCATGAATCTACCCATCTTTACTCCCAAGGTTGTTTTCCTCCAGCTCTAAATTCTTACAAAGCCCTTGATTCTTAGAGTATTGTGAGTCCAGATGATTAACCCGCCTATGTGCATTGCTAGCTTATACAACGTATTTTCTTTAGACTAAATAAAGCAAAGGGAAATATTGTTAGGGATTTATGGCATGGGTATTTCCAAACATCATAATTGGATGATTGGATGACATCAACCTAGAGATCCTGAGAGAACCAGACTACCATGACCTGCCCTGTGCTCCAGGACAGAACTGAGGGCTGGGGAATATGGCCTGGTGCTGGAGTGCCAGCCTAGCATGAGCAAAACTCAGGGTTCAACCCTCAGCATCAAACAAAACAAAACAAAACAAAAAAACCAAAGAGAACTGAGCTCACCAGACTGATGTTACCACCATATCCTTCTCATGTTCACTATTTACATTTCCCTTAAAAAAGAAGAGCCCAAGACCCCTAAAATTTCCCTCTCCCTTGAGTGAGTATCCTGTTGCATTGCTTGTTTTCCTAAATAAATCTCTTTGCTTTCTTAAATAAATCTCTGTGTCTCTTTTGATACATCCTGAAGTTCCTTTCTGAGGCAAAAATCAAAAAGGGATAAATTGAGGTCCCTTCTACCTTCTGGGGACTCCTAGGCCCCCTTTCTGGTGACATATTAAATGTGTCTTCCCAAAATCTGTTAAAAAGTCCTCATAGTATGTGGAGGTGATGCTTTAGGAGGTACTTAGGGTCAGACGAGGTCATGAGGTGGAGCTCCTCGATAGGATTTGTGGCTTTGCACACTTGCTTTCCTGCCATGTGATGCCTCCTGCCATGACACAGAAGGAAGCTCTTCACCAGATGCCAACACCTTGATATCAGACTTCCCCGCCTCCAGAGTATGAAAAATAAACTTATTTTCCTTATGTAAATAAAGTATGATACATTAGTTTACTATAGTAACACAAAATGGACTAAGACACTATCACATTATGGATCAGATTTCAATATACAAATTGAGGGACAGGGAAACACAAGCATTCAATCTATAGAAGTTGAGTTTGGGACACTGAGGGGATCCTAAGGATGATGTCCACATGTTTTCAAATGGCATTCATGAAACAACCCTGTGTGATTTGATCTGGGCTTAATTTTCCACCCACTTAAAAATTAAACTACTGGTTCTGGGGGTGTAGCTCAGTGATGGAGGACTTGTCTAACATGCACCAAGTCCTGGGTTCAATACCTAGTACTACAAGAAAAAAAAAATTAAGCTACTACTAAAAGCTCCCAGAGAAGTCACTAAATAATCATGTTAATAAAGTATTAGCATAGTAGTAATTTATTTCTTTCTAATAGCCCCCTTTCTAATTATTTCTTTCTAATAGCCCCCTTTCAAAAATTTCTTTCTAATAGCCCCCTTTCACAAAACACGTTAACATATATTATCACTAATCCTCTCAATAACTTTATAAAGAAGAAATGTTGAATACAATCATTCCATTTTATAGATGTTAAGACTAAGCCTTAGAGAATCAAGTAAATCAGTTTCCTAGGGCTGCCACAACTAATTACCACAAATTCAGTGGCTTAAAGCAACAGATAATTATTATTTTGGTGTTCTGGAAGCCAGAACCTGGGTTCAATTCCTAGCACTGTTAAAAATATTTTTTTCTTGGGTTGAGGCCGTGGCTCAGTGGCAAAGTGCTTACCTGGCATGTGTAAGGCACTGGGTTTGATCCTCAGCACCACATACAAAAATAAGCAAACAAAATAAAGTCATGCTGTCCATCTACAACCACAAAAAAAAAAAAATTTTAAGAAAAATTTTTTTTCTTTAAATCTACTTTTCCCTTTCTTTTTTTATATCCAGAATAAGTCATCAGGTATATCAGGCATATTAGGGTGGGTTATATTAGATGAGGTTCCTTATAGCTGACTTCTGAGCAATGGAGTTAGGACTTTTGCTGGTTAAGCTAGAAGGAGTAAGTCAGGTCAGGTCCCAGACAATGCAGACTTCCTTTCTGTCCCTAGAATTGAACTTGCCCTTTATACATTCCAGAGAAGACTCAGGGCTGAGAGAGCATCCAGAAGGAATATGGGCTTTAAGAGGCCAGAAAGGAGGACAAATACTTTTATCTATGCCTCCGGAGGACAAAAGGCCCAGGAGGAAGAGGGACTGACCTGAATTTTTGCCGATCAGTCCTGTTTGCGGGGAAGAGGGGAATTGGTCTCTTCCATTGAGATCAGCAGATAACTTGATTCTGCCCCATGCCAGGCATTTTGTCAGTGGTAAGACAAAGGCAGTGAGGAGTAGCCTCTTACCCCAGCCAGAGAAATGGGCCTGCATGACAGGATAAATTAACCTTTTACTCTGGCCACTGGGGCACTTACCTGGAGCTTGGAGAAGTCACACAACCTTGGGAATCCTTAGGAGAAGATGTTTTCAGTTACTCTCCGAAGAAAAGAAGAAAGCCAGAAGGAGGCAGATGCACTATAAGCATAATAATGCCACAGTGATGGTGGAGGCTGAATAGTGGCTTCCAAAGATGTTCCACATCCTCTTCCCAGGTATCCATAACTATTACCTAGAATGGCAAAAGGGACTTGAACAGGTATGATTAAGTTGAGAATCTGGAGATGGGAGGATGATCATGGATCAGCTGGGTAAACCCTAAATGTAACCACAGGTGTTTTTGTTTTAAATACTTTTTTTTAGTTGTGAATGGATACAATACCTTTATTTTATTGATTTATTTACTTACTTACTTACTTGTTAATTATGTGGTGCTGAGGATCAAACTCAGTGCCCCACACGTGTTAGGCAAGCTCTCTACCATTGAGCCACAACCCCAGCCCCACCACAGGTGTTTATAAAAGAGACACAGAGGGAGATATGACTATAGAAGAAGGAGATTCAATGATGGAAGCAGAGAAGCAGAGTGATCTGCTTTGAAGATGGAGGAAGGAACATAGGTGGTTATGGAAAAAGAAAAGAAAAGCAGATCTTCTCCTGGAGACTCCAAAAGGACTCAGCCCTGCTGACACCTTAATGTTAGCCCAGTAAGGCTGATTTGGGGCTCCTGACCTCCAGAATCATGAGAGAATACCTTTGTGTTGTTTCAGGCCACCGAGTTTGTGGTCATTTGTGACTGCAGCCATAGGAAAGAAATACAGGGAGTCACACAGCAGGAAGAATACACGTGCAGCAGCCTGAGTAGTCTTCAGAAGAAAACAAACTGTCGAGGGGCTGAGGATGTTTAACTCTAAGGGCTTTAAAAAGAAAAATCAACCGCAGATTTGCAGGTGCAAAACCCTGATGATTCCAGCAGCCCCTGCCCCCATGAGCAGGAAAGCAGAACCCATGTCAGCAGTGTCAGCTGTGGGAAAGAAGCAGATCCACTGGCTTCCCCACAGCTGCAGCCCAGGGTGGTGGCAGCACATGTCAGTCAAGACTGAGCCATCATGGGGGGAAGAGAAGAAACTGGGCAATGAGGGAGGAAAGGGGCTCACTGGAGAACACTGAGGAGGGCAGAAGCAGAGGGAGGCAGGAGGAATAAGGAGGTGGCTGGATACCCCTCACTGCAGTGCTCTCCACCCCAAGAAGCTTGGGCTCAGAAGGAAACCCTTCCTTCCCTCCTCTCTTTTTTACCTCCTATCTCCCTTCCTCCCTCCCTCTTCCTTCTTTTACTTCCAAGTCAAATAAGTTTCCCTATTCAAAATAATGCATTATTATACAGTGGTTCCTCTACTTACAATGGGGCCACATCCCAATAAACCCATCATAAATTGAAAATGTGTTTAATCCACCTAACTTAACCAAGAGAGAATCATATTGCATTATTGCTAGGCTGGGAAAAGATCCAAACTCAAAATTTAAAGTACAATTTCTGTGAAATGCATATCTCTTTTTTGCCATCATGAAATCAAAAAATCTAAAGTTGAACCATCATTAAGTCGGAAACCCTCTGTATTATCATTATTAATTTTAATCTAAGATACTTTAAAACATACTGGAAAAGTAACAAAGGAAATCCCTAAACACTGTCAACCTTTTAATAATTCTACTTCCAGAAATTATTAAAATTTGTCTTGAGATAGTTGCATCCACATAAATACTATGTCTGTATATTAACATAATCCTAATGATCTTTTCAGTGTGATTTTTTTTTCCCTTTTACATTTTTCACATGGCTTCTCCCTTTTCCTATCTCCTCTCCAACCACTCCCCTGAGGTAAGCAAATTGCATGTTTCTATAGTTTTGTCCAAACTTTGTGCAATCTTTATCATACACAAACACACAGTCCTTCACAAAAATTTCACTATATTCCCACACGATCTCTTTTTGTACATTCTTGATGTCTCTTTTTATAAGGGCACCAATTTCATCCGACCAAGGCCCCACTTTCATTATTTCATCTAACCCTGATTAAATCCAAAAAGGCCCATCTTCAAATGCCATCACATTGGGGTTAAGGACTTCCATATATGAATTTGGCAAGTAACACAAGAATTTGATCCATAGCATTGCCTCATAGTGCTCCATCTATCAAAATTCCATTGTATTTACTCTTGGACCCAGCCACCCCACTGCCTCCTGACAGAGCAGTTGTGAAGAGCTAAATTATATCCCCGACCCCAAAATTTATATGCTGAAGTCCTGCCAATATGTCAGAATGTGACTATATTTGGAGATGGGGCCTGTTGTGGTTTGGAGGTGAGGTGTCCCCCTAAAGCTCATGTGTGAGACATGCAAGGAGTTTAGCAGAGAAATGATTGGGTTATGAGAGTCTTAACCCAGTAGATTGATCTCCTGATGGTATTAACTGAGTGGTGACTAAAGGTGGGTAGGGTATGACTGGAGGAGTGGGTCCCTGGGGGAGTGCCTTTGGGGTATGTATCTTGTATCTGGTGAGTGGAATCTCCCCCCCACCCCTCTCTCTCTCTCTGCTTTCTGATCATCATGTTATCTGCTTCTCTCTGCCACACTCTTCTGCCGTGATATTCTGCCTTACCTCAAACCCCAAGGAATGGAGCCAGCTGCCTATGGACTGAGACCTCTGAAACCATGAGCCCCCAAATAAACTTTTCCTCCCCTACAATTGTTCTAATTGGGCCTTTTAGTCACAGCAGTGAAAAAGCTGACTAAAACAGAGCCTTTAAAGAAATAAACAAGGTAAAATGAGGCCATGAGAGTGGGCTCTAATCCAGCACAACTAGTGTCTTTCTAAGAAAAGGGAAACTGGGACACAGATACATCCTGAGAGAGAGAAGACCGCATGAGGACACAGGAAGAAGGTGGCCATCAGCAAGACAAAGAAAATGACTTCAGAGTGAAATTCACCTGCTAACTCCTTGATCTCAGACTTCTAGCCCCTAGAATTGTCAGAAAATAAATTTCTGTTGTTTAATCCACCTAGTTTGTGGTATTTATTACAGCAGCCCCAGAAATACAGTAGCATGCAGGCAAAATTCCACATGTATTAATTTACTCCTTGTAGCATAGTGTATGATAGAAAAAAAAATGGGTAACACCTCAAATGTTTCTCTAGAGTACTGATTAAATTAACTGTGCTCCATCTGTGTTCTAGAAAGCTGTGCTGCTGTTTGGAAGATGGAGAAAGCTGTGTCCTAAAAATGAAAGGTATTCAGAAAAAATGATATTAATTTTAAATAATAAACTAAAAAACAAATAAAATATAGCATACTATCTTTCCCCCCATGTTAAAAGAGGAAAAAGGAAATTTGAATGCATGGTCATTTATTTATATTTCAAAAAAAAAAAATCAGTGTAAATGCTAATGTATAGTGGGGCGGGGACTGATTTGATCTCTGAATCGTGTGGCTGTGTTGTGTGTGAATGTGTCCCACATGAATGTCACCTGTGTAGATGTACAGTCAGTTCCAACTTAGGATGATTCAACTTAAAATTTTTTTTATTTTAGGATAGTGCAAAAGCAATATGCATTCAATAAAATCATACTTCAAATTTTGTGTTTTGGTCATTTCCCAAGCTAGCAGTATATGCTATGTGGTAGGATACTCTTGTGATGCTGGGCAGCAGCAGCAATCCGCAGCTCCCAGGTGGACTACACGCTCACATGGGTAAACAACCGAAGTTCTCTGGTGTGCTGTATGGCTAGGGGGATTTGTTAGGTTAGGTTTATTCAATCCATCTTTGTCTTATAATATTTTCAACTTACAGTGAGTTTACCAGGACAGAAGCCTGTCATACATTGAGCAACATCTGTATCCTGTGTGGATGTTGCCCAGATGAGAGTCTTCCCTGTGAATATGTCCTGTATGGATGCATCAGTGTGGTGATACCCCATGTGAATATATTACTCTAGTCATCTTAGTACTGCTCACTGAAATTTCTGGTTTTCCCCCTCCTGGTCCCATGATTGGATCACACTTCTGCATCTCCTGAAAGTCAGATGCAGTCATGTGACTTGCTTAAGTCAATGAAATGTGAGCAGAAGTAACAGATGTAATGCTCTTCCTTCTGCCCCAGAGATCAGGAATGTTCAAACAACAAAGATACTGACACCCGGGGTACTTGTGGAAGAATAACATGGAGCAAAAATGCCAACAAAGGCTGTGAATGTAGCTCAGTAGTTAAAGCACTTTCCTGGCATATTCAATCCCCAGCACTAAAAACAAAAGCTTCATGGATGTGAAGCATGAACAAGATTTGAAAGCCAGTGAGACTTTGGCATTGTTTGTTACAAAAACTATCCCATCCAGACTGATATGATTATGTATTTTTAAAAATAAAAGCCAGGCTTGGTGATGCACACAGGTAATCCCAGTTGCTCTGGAAGCTGAGGCGGGAGCAGCCCAAGTTTGAGGCCAGCCTGGGCAACTTAATGAGACTCTCAAAAATAAAAAAAATAAAGGGCTGAGGATATAGTTCAGTGGCAGAGCACTTGCCTAGCATGTGTGCAATCCCCAGCACCACAATTAACTAATTAATTAATCACATGTATTAGTTCTGAATCCAGTCAGAAGAGAGAAGCCACAGAGTAATCTCAACAGGAAACACATAATAAAACAAATTACCAACTGAAATAAGGGGTTGCAACAGTGAATTGGCTAAGAAGTAAAGAGAATTCTAGAGGTTAAGAGGACATTATCAAGAACTTTATGGGGGAAAATAAGCCCAACGTGATAAAAATGACTGTTTCCTAGGATAAGAGAACTTATCAAAACTGATAAGAAGAAATAAAAATAAGCCCATAATTATTTTTTTTAAATCTGAATAAGCCAGCAGTTCTGCATTCTATTTTATGAAGAATTCTTTTGATTATGAATAATGGGAGGTCAAAGCAAACTCTCCCCAGCAAAATTTCAGAATCTTTGGTTCAAGAAACCAAAAATCTCAGGTTGGCTTGAAGCCCACTAAACTTGAGATGTTAGTAGGAGCTTGCTCTTTCCTCTTGGCCTGGTTGTCCTCTCAGGCAACCCTCCACCCCAGAAGTTCCAAGAAGCATCCTAGAACACCTTGACCTCATCTGCAGCCCCACCTTTAGGCTCTTTGCTGGCCTGTAGGCAGGGCTGCACTTTTGTGGGCCTGTGGCATTTTTCCCTTCATGGGACCCTTCGGCTCCAAAAGATATATTTTGTATTGTTTTATGTGATGGTCGTACAGCCACAAGGAAGACACAGAGAATCTGCAGAAAACAAAGTTTATTGTGCCTGCAGAGAAGGCCCTTGATGCCACACAAGGCCTCACAAGAAAGACAGCAGGTTGGTCAGAGGCAGAAGACAAGAGTAAGGGAAAGGTTTAAACCAGAACCTTCATTGAGGTTTCCTCATGAATGGAAAAGCAGGGTGAGGTAAATGGTTTAGGATTGGCGAGTTTGAAAATTCTGCATCAGGCTCTAGGCTATGTGGTGGTATTATGGCTTAAATGTGTCCCCAAAGCTCACGTGTTGAAAACTTGATGCCTAATGCAACAGTGTTGGGAGGTGGGGCCTAATAAGAGATGGTTAGGTTATGAGGGCTCCTCGCATGAAATGGATGACTATAGGTATCAATGGAGTGGGTTGTTATTGACGGACTAGTTTATTGTAAAAGCAAATTTGAACCTTTCTTAATCTTTCTCTCAGGTTCTTCCCCTTCTGCTTTCTGCATGGGGTGATTCAGCACAAAGGCTCCACCCCATTTTGGACTTCCTACCCTTCAGAACCATAAGCCAAATAAATTTATATTATTTATAAATTACCCGGTGTGTGGAATTCAGTTATAGTAGCACAAAATGGACTAAGACAGGTGGTCTTTAATTGCCTGGTCCCTGGTCCTGGGACATTTAGGCTGAGTCCTGTTACCTCCTGGGGTGGGAGGGCCAGATGGAGGAGGCATGGCCCTGGGCTGGTTACCTTGCATATCAAAGGCATGTTCCTGCCTAAGCCTTTGTTCTCTTAAGAATTGGCTGTCCCAGTGAAGGGCAATATTTCAGTGGGAAAGATTTCTTTAAGATGCCAAAACATCATAATACATGGAAAAATGTTAAGGATACATATGTATACATATGATACATATGATAAGGATTCAACATATCAAAATACCTGTTTTATTACTACATTGATATGAAGACAAATATTATCCTTGGCCCCAAAAGATTATTTTTTTCCTACCAATTTTAAGACAACCTAAAACATTTCCACGAATCTCTAACAATATTGTGGGCCCTAGTAGACAAGCCAGTACTGTGTATGGGGGAAACTTGCCTGTTGCTATGTGACCAGGCTACGGTCACATGCTCACCTTGAATTTAAGGAAGTAGGATTCATGCAAACCAGGTAACCCAAGAATGGGAGCAAGGAATTCAAAAAGAAAAATAAAGTCTTTTACCAAAGAAGATACAGCTGTGTGTGATTTAATGATTAAGACATTTTCCAAGAAATCTGTCTTTAGGTGACTTTGTTGTGTGTACATTATAGTGTGTACTTATACAAACCTAGGTGGTCTACGTTAATTAAGCTATGCAAATGGTATTATGACCTTTTTTTTTTTTTGCGGGGTGGGTGGGGCAGGTGTACCAGGGATTGAACTCAGGTGCACTCAACCACTGAGCCACATCCCCAGCCCTATTTTGTATTTTATTTAGAGACAGGGTCTCACTGAGTTGGTTAGAGCCTCACTGTTGCTGAGGCTGGCTGTGAACATAAAATCCTCCTGTGTCAGCCTCACGAGCCACTGGTCTTACAGGATGTATAGGGCTGCTTCTGGCATACTGTTTTATAGTAAACTTTTTTTTTTTTTTTTGTAGTATTGGGGATTGAGCATAGGAACATTCTACTTCTGAGCTACAACCCCAGCCCCACACCCCTTTTTCTTTTCTTTCTTTCTTTTTTTTTTTTTTTTTTTTTTTTTGGTGAAACAGGTCTTATAAATTTGCCTAGGCTAGCCTCTAATTTATGATCCTCCTGCTTCAGTCTCCCAAGTAGCTGGAATTACAAGCATGAGCCACCACACCTGGCTACAAACTTTTTTTTATAAGTAGGAGTACATTCTAAAACAATTAAAAGTATAATATAGTACACACCAGTAACATAGTTGTTTATTATCAACTATTATGTAAGGTATATAATTGTATATGCTAAGCACTTATATAACTGGCAGTGTGGTAAGTGTTTCCACCAGCATCACCGCAAACAAATAATGTTTCCCATTCTGTTACCTATTACACCACTAGATAATAGGAAATTTTCCATTACAATTTTATGGGAGGGAGTACCATCATCACTGAAACATCCTTACATGGCACAGGTCTGTAGTATGTAAAAAGGTCCCATACAGGAAAGTCACAGATGACCCCAGGCAAGGCACAGCTGAGGCTGAAGCCACCTGTAGCCTATACTCCTTCTAGATCCATGCTTTCTGCTCCAGGCTTGAATCTGAGCCAGGGTAGAAAAAGAAAACAGGAGCAGGGGGTGAAGATATGGGGGGGCCATGGAGGAGATCAAGCTCTGACTTTAAGATCCCACAGCAAGAACTTCTCTCCCTAGCTATCCATCAATTTGATGATAAAACCCAGAGGCCCTTTCTGACAGTGTTGACTGGACAAGGGACCTGGGGCTAAATTCATTGATTTTTCCAGTCAACTTTCTTAGAACTTTTGGTCCTAGCCAGGCATGGTGGCCCATGCCTATAATAAGTTTGGGGACAGCCTGTGTGATTTAGTGAGTGAGACTCTGTCATAAAATTTAAAAACTAAATAAATAAAAAAGGACTGGAAATGTAGCTCAAAGGTAGAGCGCCCCTGGGCTCAATCCCCAGTACCACCAAAAAACAGAACAAAAAACCTTTGGTCTTAATAGGTAGTACAAATAAGACCTGCAAACCACTCAATACTTTGACACAGAAGGCAAGGAGAGATATATTTAGTGCTTCCCTAAATTTTGGGGGTGGGGTGGGTACCAGAGATTAAACTCAGGGGAACTCAATCTCTGAGCCACATCCCTAGCCTTATTTTGTATTTTATTTAGAGACGGGTTCCCACTGAGTTGTTTAGCACCTCACTGTTGCTGAAGCTGTCTTTGAACTTGCTATCCTCCTGCCTCAGCCTCCTGAACCACTGGGATTACAGGAGAGTGCCACAGCACCCGGTTTGTTCCATAAACTTTTAATTATTTGTCTTATCACTATAGGTGTCCCTTTATCCTCTTCAGATAATACTGTGGTATGTATTGTACTTACATATATTGAGAACTCTGTCAAGCAATGTTATAATTTTATTTTTAAATGCTCATTCACAGTTTTAAAGAATTTAAGAGGGGGGAAAATCCAGTACATTTACCCAGACATTTAGCACTTTTTTGTTGCTCTTCTTTGACTCCTGAAGTCCCAAGTTTACCTCTGGTGTCTTTGCCCTTCAACCTGAAGAGGATCCTTTAGCAGGTCTGCTGGCACCAAATCTCTTTATTTCCCTTTCTCTAAGGATGTCTTTATTTTTGCTGTCATCCCTGAATACATTTTCAGCCAAGAGAGAATTCTGAGTGTTAAAGACTGAATGTTTGTGTCCCTCCATATTAACATATGGGGCCTTTGGGAGGGTACTGGGCTATGAGAACAAAGCTCCTGTGATTGGGATAGTATCTGCTAATAGTTTGAATTTGGATATGGTTTGACACTCAAAGATTCATGTGCTATAGTCTTGGTCACCAGTGTGAAGGTATTGAAGGAGTAGAAACTTCAAGGAGTTGAGCTTGGTAGGAAGTGGTTAGGTCATGGACACTCCACCCTGGTGAATGGATTAATGCTCTCTCAAGGTCAGGTCTTATGGGACTGAATCATTTCCCAGAAAAGCCTGTTGTTATTTTTTAAAAAAATGAGCTAGGCTACACCCTAGTCTCTTGCTTCCTCTTTCACCATATGACCTCTCTCTTCTTCTTGAATGTAATCCCACCACGATGCCATCTGCCATGTTGTAATATAGCCATGATTGCACCTCCCCAAGTGCAATCATGGACTTTCAACCCAAAAATGTGAGCTAAATAAACCTTTTTTTTCCATTTTTAAAGAAACTACCCTCAGGTATTTTGCAAAAAGGGCTAAAACAGCATCCTTAAAAAAAAAAAAAAAAAAAAAAAAAAGACCCTGTAACCTCTTCCACCATGTGAGGACACAGAAAGAAGATAGATGTCTAAGAGCTATAGAAGGGGGTCCTCACCAGACACTAAATCTTTTGGTACCTTGATTTTGAACTTCTCAGCCTCCAAAACTGGGAGGTTCAATACATTTCTATTGCTTATAAGCCACCCAATTTCTGTTATTGTTATAGCATCCCAAATGGACTAAGACACTATATTGACAACCATTTCCTTTCAGCACTTTAAAGATGGTGCTCCAAAATAGAAGACACCATCAAAAACCTACCAACCAAGAAAGCCCAACACCAAAGGGATTTACAGTTGAGTGCTACAAGACCTACAAAGAAGAATTAATACCAATACTCCTCAAATTATTCCATGAAATAGAAAAGGAAGGAAGCCTTCCAAACTCATTCTATGAAGCTAGGATCATCCTGATAACCAAAACCAGGCAGAGACACATCAAGGAAAGAAAATTTCACACCAACATCAATGATGAACATTGATGCAAAAATTCTCAGTAAAATTCTGGCAAATCACATATAAAAACATCTTTTAAAAAATAGTACACCAGGGTTAGGGTCACAGCTTAGTGATAGAGCACTTGCCTTACACATGTGAGGTGCTGGGCTCAATCTTCAGCACCACTTAAAAATAAAGATATTGTGTCCATCTTAAAAAAAAAAATAGTGCACCTTGATCAAGTGGGATTCATTCCAGGGATGTAAGGCTGGTTCAACATATGGAAATCAATAAATATAATCCATCACATCAATAGACTTAAAGATAAGAATCATATGATTATATCAATTGATGCAGAGAAAGCATTCAGTAAAATACAGCACCATTTCATGTTCAAACACAAGAAAAATTAGGGTTAGTAGGAACATTATAAAAGCTATCTATGCTAAACCCAAGGCAAACATAATTCTAAATGGCAAAAAATTGGAAGCATTCTCTCTAAAAACTGGAACAAGACAGGGATGCCCTCTTTCACCACTTCTATTCAACATACTCTTTGAAACTCTAGCCAGAGCAATTAGACAGATGAAAGAAATTAAAGGGATACAGATAGGAAAGGAAGAACTCAAACTATCATTATTTGCTGACAACATGATTCTATACTTAGAGGATCCAAAAAACTCCACCAGAAAACTTCTAGAATTAATTAATGAATTCAGCAAAGTAGCAGGATATAAAATCAATGCCCATAAATCAAATGCATTTCTATACATCAGCGATGAATTCTCTGAAAGAGAAATTAGGAAAACTACCCCATTAATAATAGGCTCAAAAAAAAAATACTTGGGAACCAATTTAACAAAAGAGGTGAAAGACCTCTACAATGAAAACTACAGAACACTAAAGAAATAAATTGAAGAAGACGTTAGAAGATGGAAAGATCTCCCATGCTCTTGGATAAACAAAATTAATATTGTCAAAATGGCCATACTACCCAAAGCACTATACAGAGTCAATGTGATTCCAATTAAAATCCCATCATCATTCCTTATAGAAATAAAAAAGGCAGTCATGAAATTCATTTGGAAATAAGAGATCCAGAATAGCCAAAGCAATCCTTAGCAAGAAGAGTGAAGCAGGAGGCATCACAATACCAGACCTTAAACTATACTACAAAGATATAGTAACAAAACCACATGGTATTGGCACCAAAATATACATGTAGACCAATGGAACAGAATAGAAGACACAGAGACAAAAACCACATGAATCCAGTTATCTCATACTAGCCAAAGGTGCCAAAAACATACATTGGAGAAAAGATAGCCTCTTTAACAAATGGTGCTGGGAGAACTGGAAATCCATATGCAGCAAAATGAAAATAAATTCCTATCTCTCACCATGCACATAACTCAACTCAAAGTGGATCAAGGACCTAGGAATTAGACCAGAGACCCTGTGCCTAAAAGAGGAAAAAGTAGGCCCAAATCTTCATCACGTCAGATTAGGCCCTGACTTCCTTAATAAGATTCCTAAAGTGCAAGATATAAAATCAAGAGTTAATAAATGGGATGGACTCAAACTAAAGAGCTTCTTCTCAGAAAAAGAAACAATCAATGAGGTGAAGAGAGAGAGCCTACATTTTGGGAGCAAATTTTTGCCACATGCGCATCAGATAAAGCACTAATTTTCAGGATATATAAAGAAGTCAAAAAACACCAAAAAAAAAAAAAAAAAAAAAAACAACCCAATTAATAAGTGAGCTAAGAAGCTGAGCAGACATTTCTCAGAAGAAGATATACAATCAATCAATAACACATGAAAAAATATCCAACATCTCTAGTAATTACAGAAATGCAAATCAAAACTACTCTAAGATTTCATCTCACGCCAGTCAGATGGCAGTTATCAAGAATACAGACAACATGGGGCTGGGGTTATGGCTCAATGGTAGAGTGCTCGCCTCACACGTGTAAGGCCCTGGGTTCGATCCTCAGCACCATAAATAAATAAAGTAAAGGTATTGTGTCCAACTACAACCACAAAAAAAAATATATATATATATATATATATATATAATTTTTTTAAAAAGAATACAGACAACAATAAGTGTTGGTGAGGATGTAGGGGAAAAGGCACACTCATACATTGCTGGTGGGACTGCAAATTGGTGCAACCACTCTGGAAAACAGTATGGAAATTCCTTGGAAAACTTGGAATGGAACCACCATTTGACCAAGCTATCCCACTCCTTGGTCTATACCCAAAGAACTTAAAGTCAGCATACTATAGTAACACAGCCACAACGGTGTTTATAGCAGCTCAATTCACAATAGCTGAACTATAGAAGCAACCTAGATGCCCTTCAATAGATGAATGAATAAAGAAACCGTAGTATATACACACAATGGAATATTACTCAGCATTAAAAGAAAATAAAATTATGGCATTTGCAGGTAAATGGTTGGAGTTGGAGAATATTATGCTAAGCGAAGTAAGCCAATCCCCCAAAATCAAAGGCTGAATGTTCTCTCTGATAAGTAGATGTTGATCCATAATGGGGAGGATGGGAAAAAAATTGAAGGAAATTTGATGGGGCAAAGGGGAAGGAGGGGTGAGGGAATGGGGCAGGAAAGATGGTGGAATGAGATGATCATCATTACCCTAGGTACATGTATGACTGCATGTATGGTGCAATGCTACATCGTGTACAACCAGAGAAATGAAAAGTTGTGCCGCAATTGTACACAATGAATCAAAATGCATTTTGCTGTCATACATACTTAATTAAAATAAATAAATTTTAAAAAATAAAAATGAAAAAAAGATTGGGTTCCAAGATCTTCTGACTTCCATGGAGTCTGATGAACAATTCACAATCATTTTAATTTTCTATATGCAGAATGTCACTTTTCTCTGATTACTTTCAGGTTTCTTCTTTCTTTTTTTTTTTTTTTTTTTTTTTTTTTTTTCTGGTACTGGGGATTGAACTCAGGAGCACTCAATCACTAAGCCACATCCCCAGCCCTATTTTGTATTTTATTTAGAGACAGGGTCTCAATGAGTTGCTTAGTGCCTCATTTTTGCTGAGGCGGCTTTGAATTTGTGATCCTCCTTCTCAGCCTCCCAAACCGCTGGGATTACAGGTGTGCACCACTGCACCCAGTTTAAGGTTTATTCTTTATCTTTGGTTTTCATCAACTCAATTATAATGTGTTTGTGGTTTTTCTTAGTATTTATCCTATTCAAAATTTGCTGAGTCTCTTGGTTCTTTTTTTTAATTTTTAAACTTTTATTTTTATTTTTTTTAAATTGTTGATAGGCCTTTTATATATATATATATATATATGTGGTGCTGAGAATCGAACCCAGTGCCTCACACATGCTAGGCAAGTGAGCTACCGCTAAGCCACAGATTCAGCCCTGAGTTTCTTGATTCTTAATGTTTGACTTTCGTTGAATTTGAGAAATTTTCAGGCATTACTTCTCCAATATTTCTTTCAGTTCCAATCAATCACTTTGTCCTCTCTTACTGGCACTCTAATAACATGAACCATAAAACTTTGGATATTGTCCCATGAACTTTTTAAATATCATTTTATAAGACTCTGGGTCCTTATTAAAATCCCCTGGAGAGAGACTTCATATTGTGGGAGTTTAGCAAGCAATCAATCCTGGTTAGGTTCATATCACAAGTTCTGTTTTACCTTGTGAGTGGTAGACCAATAGCGCCTTAGTTCTTTCCCAAAGGCTTTCTTTTGTAGTGGTGTAAAGTGGCACAGCTGTTCTGGAATAAGAGTTGAACAGTTGCTTATAAAACAAGACATACACTTACCATATGACATAGCAATTGTACTCTCAGGCAGGAGTCTGACTCAGAAAAATAAAAACTCATGTTTACCCAAAAACATGCACATAAATTTTCACAATAGCTTTGTTTATAGTGGCCCAAACTGGTAACTGCCTGTTTTAGTCAGCTTTTTCACTGTTGTGATTAAAGGACCCAACCAGAATAACTATAGGGGAGGAAAAGTTTATTTGGGGGCTCATGGTTTCAGAAGTCTCAATCCATAGACAGCAGACTCCATTCCTTGGAACTCATGGCAGAAGAGTGTGGCCTGGAGGGAAGCAGCTTATATGCTGATCGGAAAGCAGAGAGAGAGAGAGAGACTCCATTCTCCAGAAAAAAATATATACCCCATAGCCATGACCCCAAGGAACCACTTCCTCCAGCCACACCCCACCTGCCTCCCATTACCACTCAGTTAAGCCCATCAGGGATTAATCCACTGATTAGGTTAAGGCTATAACCCAATCATTTCTCCTCCAAATCTTCTTGTGTTGCCTGAGATTTCGGGGGACACCTCACAGCCAAGCTATAAAACAACCCAAATTTCCTTCAACAGGTAAATTATTAAATCACCTCTGATATATCCATACAATGGAAACTCAATAAGACTCAATAATAAAAAGGAACATGCTGATGATACATGCAACAGATTGAATAGATCTCATAGACTTTATGGTCTGTGAAAAAAGCCAATCTTAGAAGGTAACATACTGTAGGATGCTATTTATATAATATTCTCAAAATGACAAAACTAGAGAAATGAAAAACAGATTAGTGGTTTCCAGAATACAAGGAAGGGGATGGAAGTGGGTGCAACTGCAAAAAGATAGCAGAAAGGAGAATGTGGGTTTGGGGTGGTTCAGTATCTTTTTTTTTAATCTTTTGCTGTATTGGGGATCAAATACAGGGCTTCATGCATACTAGACAAATGTTCTACTATTGAGCTACATTCCTATCCCTTTATATCTTTATTTTTAAATTTTGAGATGAGGTCTCACTACATGGCCATGCTAGTCTTTAATTTGCAATCCTCCTGCCTCAGCCTCCTGAGTAGTTGGGATTACGGGTGTGGGTCAACACATCCGCCAGGTAATATATTTTGTGTGTATGTGGTGCTATCAATCCAACCCATGACCTTGAGCATGCTAAACATTTTGCTCTACCCCTGAGATACATCCCTAGCCTCAGTTCAACTTTTTTTTTCCCCAGTAACAGGGATGGAACTCAGGGACACTCAACCACTGAGCCACATCTCTAGTCCTATTTTGTATTTTATTTAGAGACAGGGTCTTACTGAGTTACTTAGTGCCTCGCTTTTGCTGAGGCTGGCTTTGAACTCGGGATCCTCCTGCCTCAGCTCCAGAGCTGCCAGGATTACAGGCATGTGCCACCAAGCCCGGCTTCAATTCAGCATCTTGATGGTGGTGGTGTTTACACAAATACACACACACACACACATATAAACACATGTGTGCACACACATGGATGTAAATAATGGTGAAATCTGAATAAGATCAGAAGTCTAGTTAATAGTATTGTACCAATGTCAAGTTCCTGGTTTTGATATTATGCTACAATATATCTTACATATGGGTGTTCCTTAGTTTACAATTGGTTTACAATAGGGCTATGTCCCAATAAACCCACAGTAATTTGAAAATATCATAGGTCAAAAACTGCATTGAGTACACCTAAGTAACATTGTAGCATATCAGTTGTTTCCCTTGGTGATTGTGGTTTGACTGGGAGCTGTGACTCACCACTGCTACCCAGCATTATAAGAGAGCATCATACCACATATGGCTACTAGGGAAAAGATCAAAATTCAAAATTTGAAGTACAGTTTCTAGTAAATCTGAATCACTTTGCAACATCAAAAGCCTAACTAATGTAACTCAAGTACTGCTTATCATTATGTAAGTTGTCCTCACTGAGAAAAACTGGAAGAAGGTACACAAAATTTTCAGCACTATTTTACAACTTCCTGTGAATATATAAAAAGCTTTTAAAAGACTTTGCTGTGATTTTTAACTCTGTTCTTAGAAGTAGGCCTGGGATTCGTGTTGCTGCATCCATAGAACTAGGGACTCCTTCTGCTTTCTCTCCTCTGGGATTCACTCTACATAAGGTTTCAGGTACTGATACTGCCAGCACCACAGTGCAACTTTGCAGCTGGGGCTGCCATCATCAGGGGAAGGAAAGAAATTACTAAAAGAAAATGAACCCAAAGATTTAATTCCCACATGTACTTCAATTTGCAAAGGCTCCCTTCCAGTCTTCTGGTGTGTTAGTCAGCTTTTGATCACTGTGACAAAATACCTGAGATAATCAACTTAAAAGGAAAAAAGGGGGAAAATGGAGGAAAGGTTTGTTTTGGTTCAGTTTCAGATGTTTCAGTCTGTAGTCACTAGACCCTGTTGCTTTGAGCTTGTGGGAATGCATGGCAGAGGAAACCTGATCATTTCAGGGTGACCAGCAAGCAAAGAGAGGGGAAGGGGTTGGGGTCCCAACATCTTCTTCAAAGGCATACCCCCAGTGACCTAACTTTCTCCCATGAGGCCCCGCCTCCCTAAAGTTCTACCACCTCCCAATAGCACCACAGACTGGCAACCATGCCTTCCACACATGGCCTTTGGGGGACATTCCAGATCCAAACTATATATAGAGTATGGCTAGAGAGATGGTTTTTCTTGGTGCATTTTTATGCAAATACTTACTGTACTGGAATTGACCTTGATTTGAGGGAGACAAGAATGGAAAAGAGACATGAGGAAATTTACCCTTGAAAGGGTCATTCTTCTTCATGTTTTGGCTCTTTTCTCCAATGCTTGTTGTTAACATTTCAATGTCCTCAGTTAGTTACTTGTTTATTTTGTACAGAGAGTTTACCTTATTGTTTTGTTTTTGTTCATTTGTTTTGCAACATCGGGGATTGAACTCAGGAGCACTCTACCACTGAGCTACATTGCCAACCCTTTTTTTGCTTTTCATTTTGAGACAAGAGTCTCACTAAGTTTCCCAGGTTGGCCTTGAACTTGCAATCTTCCTGCCTCAGCCTCCTGAGTAGTTAGGATCATAGGTGTGCACTACCACATCCAGCTTATCCAGAGATTTTCGCTTATGATCATTGGGATAGCTAGATTGTAGTAATCTTAATTTCATTTTGGCCAGCATCAAAAGGCATAAATACAATTTTTAACCTTCCCAATTACCTTGCAAAATCAGTATTACTTCTCCTATTTTAAATAGGTATAGTCACCTGCTGATGCCCATATAGCTAATGCTAAAGCTAGATAGATAGAAATGCTCCTCAATTTACAGTGGGGTTATATCCTAATAAACCTATCATGATTTTCATAAATTGTGAAAATATTGTAGATAAAAACGCACTTAATACAATTAACACTCCAAATATTAGCTTAGCAACACAGTGCACTATAGAGTATCTGTTGCTTGCCATGGTGATTACATAGTTTACTGGGACCTGTGGCTCACCTCCACTGCCCAGCACAGGGAGCAAAGATCATACTGCATATCACTATCTCAGGAAAATTTTTTTAAAAATTTAAGGACAGTTTCAACTGCATGCATATGCTTTTTCAACATCATAAAGTTTAAAAAATATATTAATCAAACCATTGTAAGCTGGTTAGACCTTTAGGAGGCAGTGCTTATGGGAGGTCCTTAGGTCACTGGGGACATTCCCTGGAGGGTATTATGAGACTGTAATGCCTCCCTCTGCCCCCTCTCTTTTTCACTCTCTGCTTCTTGGTTCAAGATTGGGCACTTACTCCGACATGTGCTCCTGCTATGATGTGCCACCCTGACAAGAGGCCAAATAAATGAAGCCACCTGGTCTTGGACTTGAGACTTGAACCTTCAGAACCATTGTCTATTTGTCTTTCTGTGTTTCTCAGTCCCTCTCTCTGTTTCTCTGTCTGTCTCTGTCCCCATCTGTCTCTCTGTGTGTAAAGTATGTAAGTGTGTGGTGTGTGTGTGTATTGTGTTATAAAGTTGTTTTTCCCAGAAAGCAGGAAAGGACAAATAGGAAACAGGAGATGAAAGGAAAAAAAGTGGTGGGGGGAAGAGGGTAAAATAGGGAGAGAAAAGAGAAGGAGAGAATAGAGAAAGTGAGGAAGCTTTTCAACATGGGTCAGGATAATACCAGGCAGTGACAGCTGTGCACTGAGCCCACCCCAATTACATGTATCTCATTCCTTCATGAAGTTAGTGTAAGCAAATTAGTCAGTCCAAGCAATGAAATAATTCTATCCCCCTTTGCAACTAGGGGCCCAGGCTTAAACTAACTAGCCTTGACTTTTTCTTATTGACCCATTTTATCTGCCTTGGTTGGGTGGATATAAAAATTGGCTGAAGATGATGTTTATTGTATAGTGGAGGAAATACTTTCTCTCTTCCTCTCCAGAAGGAATAAGGAAATATGTTGCTCCAATTGCTTCTGGTATTCATCTTTCAGTTGTGAGAGGAAAGAGCCCTGGGGACAAAGCCAGTGCATGAAATAGATGCTTGGTATCCTAAACGGAATCTTTTATTCCTCTGGATTTCCTTCTCCAGTAAGCTATTTAATTCAGGTTTTTTTTTTTTTACTTGCATCCTTAATTGTTCTCCCAGCCTTGGCTGCTCCTGGGGGATGTCCCAGGGGCCTCTCCCCAGGTGGGTGCTGGAGAACTTCCTGATTCTGTGCCCAGGATCAGAGCAAGCGACCTGTAGTCACAGGTGGGGTATCCAGGTGTGTTTGCTATTGTTCCTACTCAGATCTACATTCTGTATGCTTGTGAGTACATCCCAACTATCCTTAGGAAACCCCTCTGTTATTTTTTTTCCACAAAATAACCAATTCTCCAGGCAATAACCAATTCAACTGGGTGTCCTACAATTCAATTCATTTCTGACACTAACTATGCAAAGTTAGCATCAGATTCTAACAGGTTTAGGGGCTCAGTCCCATAAGACTACCCTCACTTCAGATACCAGCTGCAAGTATTAGATCCCCAAGTTACTCAGAATTCTGTTTTACTTGGCTACAAAGTCAGAAGTTCCCACACCCTCACTCCTTTCTATTATTTGCTAGAATAATTTCTATTTGTTGTTGTTGTTGTTACTGTTATAACAGAATACCACAGACTGGATAATTTGCAAAGAAAAGAAATTTGTCAGGAGTTCTGGAGGATGAAAAGTTCAAAGTCAAGGTGCCAGCATCTGGTGAGAGCCTTCTTGCTGCATCAAAATTTAGTAGAGGGCATCTCATAGAATCAGGGAAAGAGAGTAGGAGCAAGAGAAAATCAAGGAAGCTGAACTCACTTTATTTTTTTTAAGAATTTAACCTTTATTTTATTTGTTTTTATGTGGTGCTGAGGATTGAACCCAGTGTCTCTCACATGCTAGGCAAGCATGCTACTATTGAGCCACAACCCCAGCCCTGAACTCACTTTTATAAAACTCACCCTTGAAATAACTAGCCCATTCCAGAGATAATGGCTTTTATCCATTCATGAGGTCTCTGCCCTAATCACCTCCTAAAAATCTCACCTCCTAGTACCATCACGATGAGCAATAAACTTGAATCTGAATTTTGGAGGAGACATTTAAACCATAGCACTTATCATTACCAGTTTATTGTAAAGGTTACAATTCTGAAACAGCCAAATGGAAGAGATGCATAGGGCAAGGTATAAGAGATGCAAAGGGAAAGGAACATGGAACTTCCAAGCTCTTTCTGTGAATCCCCACTCCCTACCCCACTCAGCACCTCAAACAATGTGTTCACCAGCCTGGAAATTCTTTGAGCCTGTAATTTAGGGGTTTTGTGGGGGATTTGTTGCATTGGCATAATTTATAAAATCATTGACATTGGTGATTAATTCAATCTCCAGCCCCTCTCCCCTCTCTGGAGTTTGGCCATTAGGGCTGAGAGTTCCAACCCTCTAATCACATGGTTAGTTTCTTTGCCAACCAACCCCCATCCTAAAGCTATCTAGGGACCATCAGTCACCAGCCACCAGCCATCTAACTTGCAAAAAGAAGGTATTATTATCAGAAATCTCAAGAGTGTTAGGAACTATGTGCCAAAAACTGGGGACAAAGACCAAATATTTATTTTTAATTCTATCACACCATCCATTATCAGCCCATAGAGTTGGTTTAAGAGATTGCCACCTCTGCCTCTAGGAGTAAGCATATGGTGGGGTCTGGCCACTTTATCCGCTTGGTCATAGTAGTTGGCTCAACAGTGGACTGATGACATGTGTGCAATGCACCAATGAGACTCAGAATATGGTTCGGAAAGCCCATTAAAAAGAGAAGGAATTTCCCTCCTGCTGCTCCCTTCTGGGATTCTGATAGTACAGAATGTTCCTCCAGGATTTGCTGAGGGTCATCTTGCACCCATGTAGGGAGAGCCTATAAAAATAAAAAGACAATTATGATGAAAACAATATTGAAAAATCCTTTCAAAGCAGAGTTGGGAAGCCATCAAGAGAGAAGGACTTGTATGTGATTTCAGCTGCTGCCTAGGAATGTGCGCTATGGTCACCTGACTGTAGGCAGCTAGAATAGTCATCATGCCCAGAGACTCAAGATGCAAAACCAGAGATTATCAGAAATTTGTTTTATGGACACTTTTACTAAATATATACTTTTTTTCTTTTTAATCCTCTCTTGGTTGTAACAGAGACTTAGCCTACCTTTGCTAAAAAGTAGTGACTTTTTACCTAGACCTGCAAATGCACTATTGGTAATTGAGAGCAGGATAAAATTTGGCCTCTCTGCCTTCATCTTGTTCCTATCTCCTTTGTTACCTTACACTTTGGGTCAGGTCCCTACTTAGCTCTTCACATAGGCCTGTTAATCATTTAAGAAGTGTTTATCTGTGCTTGCTTTGGCAGTCCATATGCTAAATTTAGAATGATAGAGAAAATTAGCATGGCCGTGTGCAAGGAGGACACACAAATTCATGGGGAAAAAAAAGAATCCTCATATAAAAACTAGTAATAAATACAAGATTTATTAGTTCCAAATTTACCTGACCTATCTTGGACCCCGCTTTGGGACTGAGGCAATATTCAAAGTATTCTATTTCACCCCCTGGAAATGGTGCACAGGAGTTGTCAGTCATCACCCTCTTTCAGGATCACAGGTCTGATAGACAAACATCCTGAGTAGCCATGAAAATTGTCTCCTCAAGTAATAAGGACTTCTCTGGAACCACCTCCTTGCAGAATCAGAACTGAGAGAATAATCAATAAGACCGCAGTTTGATCAAGACTGCTTTATTTTGCATAACTCTTACACTTTACACCAATTCTTCCTCTATTTAAAACTGAAGCACTGGTCAGCAACCTGAAGACACAGCTGAGAGACTGGATCTCAATTTGCCTTCACCATATGGCTATACTGATCAAAAGTGTCTTTCACCACTATATTTTTTGCTTGTTTTGGTGGAGGACAAGTGACAGGACCTGGCTAATTGGAAACACCAAAGTTAGACTTCAAGTCTAGGAAGCCAATAACATGGTTGCACAGCCCCTGTCACACAGCACCTGTTTTTCCTCAGTATCAATAGAAATTCCCTACCAAGGAATTTTTATTGCTTTGTACTCTGCCCATTTAATCTCCCACTTTCTCTGCTTTCTTTGAAAGACTGATTCAGAGCTATCTGAACCTGTGTTTTCTTAACTGCAACTCAAACAAAGTCCTTTTTACTTTTGTAGTTTCTGAGCTTGGATTGATTGACAAGCCCAACTGAAAATATATAAAAGCAACTCAGAAGAGAGCAAGGCCAAGAGAGGGACAGAGAGAGCCCAACTCTGATTTTATCATATGACTTCCTAGATATAGTTTTTGAGGTTACACCAATCTCCGAACTTTTCATAAATGAAAAGTTCTCCTCCCAAATCAGTTGGGTTTCTGATACAGCTAGAATAGACCCAATGATTACAATACATGTCACCCTGAGCCTGTGGTGTCAACATCCTGCTTTGAGGCCCTCCCTGACTGCCCTCCTCCCTAGTAACCAAAAATCCCAATGCCTTCATTCACAGAGTTGGGTCTCCTCAGGTGGGAGGGACTCCCTTTTTTAGGATAAACTTAATTTGGGAGTCTTTTAAAATAAGCAGTATGGGGGAAATTTCAGAATGACAAGACACCAGAACTTAAGAGTATTTCTGTGTCCTCCTCTGCTTTTTCTTTTTCTTTTTTTAAAATTCTTTTTAATTATAGATGGACACAATATCTTTATTTATTTATTTATTTATTTTTATGTGGTGCTGAGGATAGAACCCAGGGTCTCACACCTGCGAGGCAAGTGCTCTACCACTGAGCTACAGCCCCAGCCCCTCTCCTCTGCTTTTAGTCGACTTACACCAGTGAGGACTACATTCTAGATGTAAGTGCAATATAGATGCAAATAACAGAAAATCTTTCACAGGAAGAAATCTTTCCTTGGGTTTCAATAGAGAAATAAAATGCAGGAAGAATGTAGATGGCTGCCTCAGCATCTAAGGAAAGTCTTATCGGCAAAGTCTCCTTTGCACTTGCTTCTCCACTACCCTGAGTGTATAGCTTCCATGTTCATGATCTCATGTGGGCAGGAGGAAGGGAAAGATGTGACAGCAGCAAATCTCTCTTCTAGAATCCTGGAAATCTTTGTTCATTAGCATATTCCAAGTACCCAGAATTGCTGCTTCCTATAAATGTGCTGAATGAATAAGTGGAAACTCAGACAAAAACAATTAAAAAAATTTATCTCTTATACCCTGAAAAGTAGAATTGGGCATGAGAGAAAGGCCTGGAATAAGCACTTAATGACCCCTCACAGCATCTGCCACCCTATTCGCCACACTAGCATGTGATCTCTTTCTCTGGGCCTTCATTTTCCACAGAAGGAATCTCTTGGGGAGATTTTTTTCTTCTTCATATAACTGAGCAGATCTAGGCCCCTCGCTCCACTAAACTTTCTTAGGATATTCTTACCCACCACAGGGCATATGTTTCACTGAGGAGATGTGTTCTCCACTTTCTGTAACTTCTCCTGGGGTAGAAATGATTAGGATTGACATCTTATCGGGATTGATATCTGATTGTGACTCCAGTAGGTATCATGAGCTGGCCGGCCCCCTTCTGCCTTTAGCAATGACATTAAACACCAAGCTGACACTTTTTTTTTAGTGCTGGGATCAAATGCAGGCCCTTGCACATGCTAGACAAGCACTCTACCATTGAGCTATACACCCTCAGGCCTGGCACAATTTTTGAACTAGTACTTCTAAAAGAACATTGCCAACATACATATCCCATATGCTACAATAATGGAAGATTTACCTTAATAAAGGTGCCTACAGTCAAACCAAATTTATGTCTTTTTAGGAGTAAAAATAGAATCACTCAATGTATGGAGAGTGTTAAGGAGGCTTCAGGCCAGTGTTATGGGCTGAGTTGTGTCATCTCCTCCCCGTATCCCAAATTCACATACTGAATCCCTAATCCTCATTTGGAAATGGAGCCTTTGGGAAGTGTGTCTGTCAGTTTTGTTGTTTTGACCAAAATCCTGGCAAAGACAACTTAGAGAAGGAAAAGTTTATTTTGGCTCATGGATTCTGAGGTTTAGTCCATGGTGGGCTGTCTACATTGCTCTGGGCCTAAGATAAGGCAAAACATTATGGTAGAAGGGCTGGTGGAGGAGCACTCCTCCATTCATGGTGGCCAGGAAGCAGTGGTGTGGATGGTAAGGGACCACAGGGAAGGTGCTCTTCCAAGGCACACCCCCATGGACCCACGTCCTTTAACGGTGCTTCACCTGCCTACCATTTCCACCCATCCAGTCCATTCAAACTAGGATGGACTGATTAGGTTATGGCTCTTGTAATCTAATAATTTCATCTCTGAATATTCCTGGACTAACACAGGAGCTTTTGGCAGACAGCTCATATCCAAATCATCACAGGAAATATTAGGATTACATGAGGTCGTGAGAATGGTTTTCATGATGGGATTAGGGGTTTGATAAAAAGAGGAAGGGAGACATTGTGCTCTCTTTGTTGTGTGAGGACACTACAGGATGCATCATGTGCAATTCAGGGAAAGTCTTTACCAGGACCCAAATCAGCCAGTACCTTCATCTTGGACTTCTAGAACTATGAGAAATAAGTATCTGTTGTTTAAGCCACCCAGTTTATAGTATTTTTTTAGAGTGGTCTATCAGACTAATACAGATCTATAAAGGAGAACTTAATTAAGGGTCACTAGGAGTTACCACCCCAACTCTCTGCACTCTGACCTTCTGGCAATACCTCACCCTTCCCACCTTGGGTTCCTCTTAACACAATCTCACTACTTCTAATAGGTTCCTCAGTGTCCCTTGATGAATCATCAAATGATAGCATTTTTATCATTGCAAAAAGAACATTTTGAACATAAACACAACATTAAGGAAAGTAAAACACTCACCCCCTCCCAAATAAACTCAACTATTTTTGTTTTGATAATTCCCATCCAGTCCTTGTTCATACATGTGATAACCAGAGGTTTATTTCATATTCTGTTTTTGCATTCAACAGAACATTAGAAGCATTCTTCATGTTGCTACAGCTTTCTTGATATATTAATAGCTATATAATCACCCTCAAATTTGTTGCACCACAATTTGCTTAACAAATAAGTGAGTTTATTTCCAACTTTTTGTTCCTGTAGCTAATGCTGCAATCATCATTATTACATACAGTTTGTTTTTTCTTGTGTTGAATATTGGTTTAAAAGACACAGGTATCAGTTTAAAGCTGGTGTCTCACATTGTCCTGCTCCTGCTGAATCTCCAGGCTACTGGTTCTGGAAAAGCTGCTGGGTCTCCAACTATCAGACTCTCAGTTGACCACAAATGATCTGGAAGCAACACAGTCCCTTACCTGGATGATGTCTTTGGTGGTCTTCTGTTGCTATCACGAAATACCAGAGATTGAGTAATTTGTATAGAATTTAGCCCACAGTTCTGGAGGCTGGGAAGTCTAAGAACATGATGTTGGCAACTGCTCAGCATCTAATGAAAGTTTTTTTGTTAGAGAGCATTCTGCAGAGTCCTGAGGCAGCATGAGACATTCATAGGACAAGACAGAGCAAGCATGCTAGCTAGCTTAGGTCTCTCTTGTAAAATTACTGATGCCATCATGGGGCCTGTCTACTTCATGACTTTGTCTAATCCTAATTATTCAAAAGCTCCAACTCCAAATACCATTAATGTGAATTATGAGATTAAGTTTCAAGATGAGTTTTTGCAAGGATAAACACTCAGACCATAGCAAATGACATGTCTAAAAAGAGACTCAGACCCCTAAGTTTATTTTAGAAGAAAGCAGCCAGATGCTCACCCAGAGGGTGGTTCTTCATTTTGTTATGGGTTGATGAGCCTTGAGCTGAAAAGCTCTTCATTTTCTTTGGCTCGAAAAAAATGTAAGGTTTGTGTTTTTTCAGTTTTTTTCTTTCTTCCTTCCTGTTTTTTTTTAAGGATGGACACTTTATCTCTGGATGGTATCTATGTTTGGAGCCCAGTGGATGGGATGGGGGCTTGATGTCTCTCTTCTCCATCCCACCTGCTATCTGTGAAGTGTGCTTCTATTTTTCCCTCCAGGCAGGTTCCTTCCTTAGAAGAAGTTTGGCTGTTGGACTTTCAGAAGAGCCCCTTAGAGTCAGGAGCCTGGCAGGAACAGGAAGGAGCATGTCCAGATGTTGACCTTTTCGGGAAAGAAGTACTTAGATAAGCTTATTTCCTCCTCTGGCCTAGGAACCAAGACTCTACAGAAAGAGGGTTGGTGCCTGCCTGGTGGGTCTTGGAGATGGGAGTCTCTCTGACTCCCCCCGGGGCCCTTTTCCTTTAGGAACAACAGCTGAAGACTGAGGCTCCCATTTTCAGATCTTTGACATATTCTAGAGAACACCTAGGAGGGGGGATCAAAAAAAAATTAAAGAACACAGAGGGCTGGAGAAGCTTACTTAAGCTTGTCTTTCCATGGGTTCACCTTGGGCTGGGAAGTGCTGTCTGCTTCCTGAGCATCTTGTCTTTAGCTTCCTGGCCACCCCACTGCAACCTCAGAACAGACAAATCATGAATGAACTAGAAGGTTGCAAGAATGTACATATAAGAAATGTAGATCTAGATGTAGAAAATATACATTTAGAGAGAGCCAGCAGCCTTGTGGAGGAGGTGGGTAATCCTGTCCTCTGTCAAAGGAAGAGCTTTGCATGTTGGGGAAGGCATTTAATAGTGAACTTTAACTTTGGGTGTTCACACCCTGCTGAGAGGTCTGCACACTATGCTGCAGATCCCCCCCACCCCCACCCCGCAACAGCCACAACTTCTGTAGTCCTCCAGCCTGAGGCAGGGTGACCACTGTGATAGCCTGTTGGAAAGGCCCCTTTGTGCTGGGCAGCTCTCCACATGGCCCTGGAGTTTTACTACCCATGACTCAAAGGGCGGAGGAACTCCTAATTTTCATGGCAAAGCTCCATACCAGCTCCTTTAACACCTGTTAATTAAGTGCAATACATTTTTATAGAAAATGGCAAAGATGACTTCCAGGTGGCGATTGCTATCTTGTGATGTTGGGGATGTCAGAACACCACTTGATCTTATTAAGTGCATGTGATGTGATAGAGTGTGGGGGGCTCTGCATCCTCCCTTGGGAGCTGGCATTCCAGCGGGCCTCTCTCTCCTTTACCTTTTTTGGGGGAAGGAGGCAAGGAGAAGATCTCTTCTTCCAAGCTGGAGAGGGCAGAACAGAGTGCAGTCCATTGGCCTTATATGCCTGTGTGCGTGTGAGTGTGTCACTGTTGGTGGGATGGAGGAGTGATGTGGTAGGGAGAGAAGCTGTGAATGTATCCTTTTCAAAACCAAATTAAATATTTTGAAGAAAAAAAAACGCAGCCAGAGTTCACCTGGAAGGAAATTGGGATCAGGCAATCTGCATGGGCTTCCCCCTCTGACTTCCAGAGGTTGCCTCTGGTTGCCCCATTTCTGTTTAGCTATGTTGGCCCAGATGGGGCTATCCTTCCTTCATCAGATTCTCCCTTGGCAAGTACTCGTTTGTTTCTTTTTTTCATTACTGGGGATTAGACTCAGGGGTGCTTTGCCACTGAGCTACATTTCCCATCCTTTTTTAATTTTGAGATAGGTTCTTGCTAAGATGCTGAGGCTGGCCTCAAACTTGCAATCTTCCTGCCTCAGCCTCCTGAGTTGCTGGGATCATAGGCATGTACCATTGTGCCTAGCTGGTACCCTGTTTATATGTCCAAGGTGTGGGAACCTGACTGCGGGTAGACCAATCAGATACTTTCTTTTTAGAGAAACAATTTGCTTAGTTGGATAGCAGCACTCTATCAGCTACCCCATGATTTCACATGACCAGATCCCCAGAGCTGCCTGGGTGCTCTTTTTTGAGCCCAGCCCTGCTACCTTCCCTTCAATCAGACAAGCAGCTCTGCAGCCTTCCCAAAGAATCTTTTCTGTACATGTTGAACTGAGTCTATCTCTCCTACTGTGAGCAAAAGGCCTTTCTGGATAACTCTGTACCCTAAGGATAACCACTCCAGATCAGCCTGAGCATCATCAGTCAGACATGAGAGCTGGCTGGCCCAGACCTGGTCCAGCCAGCTGTCATCTATTCTTTCTCAGCCCTTTGTGGCTCAATCATTCATCACTCTGACCAAACAAATCCTGACAAAGGACAAAATGATAACTTCGATTCTTCTAAAAGGCAGCCACCCTGGCAGCTCTTGCCTGCTCAGCATCCCAAGGGAAGGATCAGGCCCAGGACCCACTCAAGTTCCTGGAGAGCACTCAGCCTCAAGGCTCTCGCTTCTTGGACCTGGCCAAAAGCAAAGAAATCCAGGGGTCATCTTTACACTGAGCCTGGCACCAACCTGTGGCAGTAAAATGAGTGAGGGTCCTGAAGCCAGCCAGGATTAGGTTTGTGCCCCAGAGTCACCTCTCATTCCTCGTCAGCTTCAGTTTCCTTATTTGCAAAATGGGCCTGATAATTCCCATGTCTGAGGGTCTTCAAGGACATTAAATTATGGTCTGTAGTACATGACAGGTTCCAAATCTGAGGCATTTTGTCTGTTACCACCCATCTGTTTACAGGAGTTTTTGCAGCGTCACTGCACCTGACCCCAAACCCACTGTCTCCCATATGGCCCGGATTGTGGACAGTACCAGTACAGCAGGCCTTCCTCTCCCTGCCATTGCTTCCCTAATGAGACCCCACCAGGAGGGAGGGAGGGCAGCTTCCTTCCATTAGCGGAACTGCTCAGAGTGAGAGGAAGCTGGTCACTTCCATTTTTTTGAGGTTCCTTATATACTAAAAATGAGGAAGATTAAAGTGGTTGTGGTATAATTTCAGTGTTTACACAGAAAAAGTAGAATACAATATATTTGTTTTATTGACAAGATAATTGCAGAACTCAATACATTTCCTAGTAAATGTATTGTAGTGCTTCAAGTCTCAAGATTTTCATATATTTCTTTTAAGCCACTGGAGCTGGGGTTGGATCCTTAAAGTCAGAATTTCTAGAAAATAACACAACCAAAACCAATGTAGAACCTTTATTGGATTCCATTCAAAGAAAAAAATGTGTGTGTGGAAAGGGGACATTTTAAGCTGTCTGGGAACATTGAATAAGGCTGCGATATAGGATTATGTTAGGGAATTATTGTTAATTATCTTGGTCATGATAATATAGGAGAGTAGCCATTGCTATGGTTTAGATATTGAGTTAGCTTTCCTTTAATTAAGAAAAGGTTTATTTTGGCTCATCATTTTGGAGGTTTCAGTCCATGACTGGTTGGTCCCCTTGCTTTTGGCCTGTAGCAAGGCAGTACATCATGGCGGCAGGGTGTGGCAAAACTGTTCACCTCATTGTTGGGGTACAAAAAAGGACGAGGAAGGGGCTGGGATCCCATACCCTTCAAGGGCATGCCCCCATGGCCAGAAGACTTTCCATTAGGGCCCCCCTCCTAAAGTTCTACTGTCTCCCACTAGCTCCACAAAGGAAGACCATGCCTTTAACACACTGCCATGTTGGGGACTTATCCAAACCATATCATATATGGTTTGAGCACATCTCCCAAAGTTTCATGTGCTGTGTTGAGGAGGTAGAACCTTAGGAGGTGAGACTTAGTGAAAGGTAATTAAGTTGTTAGAGATTGCACCCAAATGAATGAATTAATGCTGGTGTCTTGGAGTGGATTGGGTCTCAAGAGATAGGGTTGTTTCCTAAGAGAATGGATTCTTACCAAAAGAGCAAGTCTTGCCCCTCCCTAGTTTCTTGTTTTCTTGCTCACACAGGCACCCCTTCTGCATGCAGCCAATTGCCTTTCTACTTCCCTGCCAGACCATGACACAGCCAAGGGGAACCTTGTCAGAATGTCAGCAAAATCTCTTAGGCTTTGAGAACCATGAGTTAAATAAACCTCTTTGCTTTATAAAGTTCTCAGCCCCAGGTATTTTTGTTATAGCAATACAAAATGGACTAAAATGGTTCAGGAAAAAATAAATTTTTGTGGCACTGGATATCAAACCCAAGGCCTTGCATATGCTAAGCAAGCACTGAACTATACCCTGAACCCTTTTTAAAAATTTCATTTTGAGACAGGGTCTAAGTTGTCCAGGCTAAACTTGAACTGCAATCCTCCTGCCTCACTCAGTCTCCTAAGTTGCTGGAATTATAGGTGTGTGCTTTCATGCCCAGCTGGAAAAAATATTTTTACAAATAGAAACAATATAAATATGTAGTATTTATGAATAAACGTTAATCTCTACTGAACCCAGGTGGAAGATATATACAGATATCTCGTGTCATATTGACATTTTTTCAATAAGAAAGTATAAATTTTTTGGATTGCAAAACAAACACATGGTAAATTTTCCTTTTATGTTGTGTCTTGGTGGTAGTCGATGAGAGCAGAGGCAGGTAAGCTGGCCTGAAGAGATGAGAGACACTACTGTGATACAGACAGAGAAACGGACTATTGTGGAGAGAGCTGGGTGCAGTGTAATCACAGGGGTTTGGGAGACTGAGGCAGTAGGATTGCAAGTTCAAAGCCAGCCTCAGCAATTAGTGAGACCCTAAGTAACTGATCAAGACCCTATCTCAAAATAAAAACCAAAAAAAGGTGGAGATGTTTCGCAGTGGCTCACACACCCCCCTTCAATCCCTGGTTCCCCAAAGCAAAAACAAACAAGAAAACCCAGACAGGTCCATGTGCACTCATTCATAGGCCAGAGAGGACCAGAGGACCAGAGTCAGACATCAGCATATGTCCTCCAGGAGATATGACACACCCAAATAACCCCCATGTTTTTATTTACCTTATATGCCTAATTAACTAGAGGAAACTTTGTGCACAGAAGATAAACAGTTGGCTGGTAAGCACATGGAAAGATCACTCACTAGTCATTAGAAAAATGAAATTAAAACCACAAAGAGATACCACCATTCTTACATCCATTGAGATGGCTACTATTCCCCACAAAAGCAAACCAGTGTTGGTGAGTATGTGGAAAAACTGAAACACTTGTGCACTGTTGGAAGGAATGTAAAATGGTACAGCTGTATGGCAGTTCCTGAAAAAAAAATTTAAACATAGAATTGTCATGTGATTTGGTAATTCTACTTCTGAGTATATATGCAGAAGAATTTATACACCCATGTTCACCGCAATATACTGGCAAAGGCTATAAGGTAGAGCGAACCCAAGTGCCCACCAATGGATAAATAGAAGCAAAACATGGTATAGATATGCAATGGGACATTATCCAGCCTTAAAAAAAAGAAGTCTGACATATGCTACAACATGAATGAATATTGAGGATATTATGCTAAGTGAAATAAACCACTCACAAAAAGATAAATACTGAAATATTTGAGTAACGAGAGTTACTTAGAACAGTCAAATCCACAGAGATAGAAAGTAGTTGTTTGCTAAGGGTTAAGGGTGAGGAGAATGCAGAGCTATTTAATGGGTCGGGAGTTTCAGTTTTGAAAGATGCAAAGAGGTCTGTAGATTAATAATGTTGATGGTTACACAACAATGAGACTATACTTAATGCCACTATTTGTACATTGAAAAATAGTTAAGATGCTAAATTTCATGTTATGTATGTTTTACCACAATTTTCAAATAAGATAGCTTTATATCACTATTATAAAAGAAAAACCACTTACCCTAGAGGAAAAATCTCCATAAAATTAAGGACAATTACACTCCCCCAAACAGGGTGGTGTTGACATTACTCTAGATGCTGGTACCTTCTAAGGCTGTGCACAGAGACCTTATTCCACTTCTATTTAAAGGGGTAATCAGCAAGTACAATGAAAATATTAAAAACTCTGTTCCCAACTTTCTCCTTGACAACTTCAGAGGGGTCAAAAGAGAGTTGGGTTTTTTTTAAAGAATTGCCTTCTCACCACTTGGTCTAACAGGGTGGTGTCTGTGGGCTTCTATAATAATTTCTCACGTCAGGAAGCATGGGCACCCCACACTTTGAAAGACCCTTGTAAGGACAAGAGAATAGAAACTATATGCATCTTGCATAAGACTAGGCCAGGGCACATCAAGTGAAAGGGGCAGAGGAAGGAGACCCCCCATTAAGGAAGAGTTTTAGGGAAGTGGCCTGGGGCTATTTGTGCAAGGAATTCCAGGGTCTCTGATGCCTAATCATCACCTTGGTCCTAAGGACTCCTTGCTTGTGAGGAGGGGTCTAACAGGAGGAGGAGAAGAGAAGTGCTAGCCTCTTTAAGTGCTGGCCCAGATGGGGACCCAGATGCTTTGGTCTAGGAACTGTACTTCTTCATAGTAAGTAAGTAAAAACCAGTGTCAATAGGGTCTGGTCTAGAGAGAGGATGACAGAGCAGGTAGAAGGGAAGAAATTGGAGGATGTGAAAATTGTAAAGGATGTGACCAAGAAAGTTCCAATGGACATCTGATATTTTAGCCTGCACTGCATCCATACCCTTTCCTGGATAGAGTGCACCTCCGTATTCCCTCAGGACACTCTCTTATCTCCAGGATTCTTAGTACATTTGGTTGGTCCAAGCTGCCTTCAACCCCTTCCCACTGTAGAAGACTAGAGACTCAGCTCTGTCTGGTCAGAAGATGCCATTTTTCCTCCCCACAATGATCTTACAGGTTTTTGATTTAGCTGCACCTGAAGCTAGGTTAATCCTGCCCCTTCATTTATATTTTACACTGAGCAACCTTTAAGGATGTGATGTGATGTGATGTGTGTGTGTGTGTGTGTGTATGTGTGTGTTGGAAATAGGCCTCACTTCAGGAGGTGCTTTATAATCATCATGGGTTCCCCATCTTCAGACTCAACCAATCACAGGTCCTCAGTATTCAGAAAACAATTGCCCCTGTATAGCATTTTCCCTTTGTCGTTATTCTCTAACTTACAACTATTTTCATAGCCCTTTCATTGTATTAGGTATTGCCAGAAATCTGGAGGTTTGTAAACAAGAGAATGTGCATAGATTCTATGCGAATATTATGCCATTTGATATAATGTACTTGAGCATCTGTAGATTTCGGTATCCCGGTGCGTGTGTAGGGGTGTCCAGGAACCAATCCTTTGCAGATGCTAGGGAGTACTATACAATCTTCTTATCTAGGGCTTGTGGAGGTTTTTGTCTAGTCCTTAGTGGCCACTGCTGACCACTCTTGCTCCCCTGCAGTTCCAAGGCTATTGGGCCTTCGACGCTTATTTACAGACACCTCTCTCTTCAAGATGTCAATTATAAGACTTGCCGTTGACCAGTTAAATGTTAAATCTCAAAGTCATTTAACTTAAAACCATACTTTCAAAGTTTTAGGTGGTTTTCGATTGTCTCAAACGCTTCCACAGGCCCTTAGAAAACTTCCTTGTGCCAAACCCCCTGGCTATCAAGGTTTGGGGTACAGACAGCCCCAAACCGGCTGTCAGGTGCCCCGACTTCCCCGGGCCCTCGTGCAAGCGGGCGGGAGCTGACAGGGACTCACACGCATGCGCGGGGGCGGGGCTGCGCCCCAGGCCTGCGCGTTGCCGCTCGGGCGGTGGCGGACGCGCGCTGAGGGCTACATCCTGGACTAGTGAGATTTAGTGCGCTTTTGACCCTCCTTGGACAGATTCGCCCGGGGCTGCCTTTCCCAGCCACGGCTGTGTCCGTACAAGGTGCTCCCACTCGGCAGGACCCAACCGGGGCAATGGAGGGGGACCGCCCCCTCAGCCCTCGAAGGTCCCTGAGAAGACGACCGCGCGCGGCCTGACCTGCCGTCCTCTCGTGGAGCCCATGGGCGCGTCCCCGCGGGCGGGCAGCAGACGTGAGAGTGGCGAGCGGCGGGGCCGCGGCTCCGAGAAGGGCCGTGCTCGTGCTCGGCTTCGCGCAGGACGTGCACGCGCGCCCCCGTCGCAACCCCGGCCGCGCCCGCCCCGCCTCTCAGCGCCGGCCCGGGAGCCCGGTCCGCGAGCGGCGGCGGCGGCCGGAGGGACGATGAGCGGCGCGGCGCGGGCGGGCCCGGCCCGGCTCGCCGCGCTCGCACTGCTGACCTGCAGCCTGTGGCCGGCGCGGGCGGACAACGCCAGCCAGGAGTACTACACGGCGCTCATCAACGTGACGGTGCAGGAGCCCGGCCGCGGCGCCCCACTCACGTTCCGCATAGACCGCGGGCGCTACGGGCTCGACTCGCCCAAGGCCGAGGTCCGCGGCCAGGTGCTGGCGCCGCTACCCATCCACGGAGGTGAGGACCGGGCCAGGGGGAGAGGATCCTGAGGTGTGGCGGCGGGCGGTGGTCGCCAAGAGCCGGGGCGCGCGGAGGTGGCGAGGCCGGGGTCCTCGGTAGCCGGCCCGGGCTCGCCCGCTCCGCGACGCTCGACCGACCGCTACGGTTTCCTCCTTGTGGAACTCGGCCTGCTCATGGTTGGGAATGAGGCTCCAGAAGCCTTTTTGTCCGTCCTCCCTCCCCACCCCCCTTTTTTAAGACTTGGAACGTTCTCTTTTCATTTAGGTAGCTTGTTTACTGGAGGGCATTGAACTGCGAGTTTTGCAGGGACAGCATAGACAAAGGAGGTGGTGCAAGTAGCACAAAACTAATTCATGGATAATGAGATCTTAAACCCGCAGGTTTGTTCCTGAAATCACAGATTTAACGCTGCATTGGATCTCGAAGGATGAGAGGCCCTTTTTCTAACGTCAAAACGTGCCGTTTTTCTTAAGTGGGAATTGGTGTGTGTGGGGGGGGGGGGGGTTGAAAGAGGAAAATGAGAATCTTCCCTGTTGCTTTTGGCTCTTCTTCTACCCCAGTAGTTTTACTGTAATTTGACTCCGGAAAATTTCACATTAAGAAGAATCAGACAAATTGGAACTAGTAGCCAAGTCTTCAGGTCAGGGGTGCCAAACAAGAGAGAAATAGGTAGAATTGACAAGAATTGTCTTTGAAGCCATCTGATTTATCTTCATGTTTTTCTGTAAACTCGGACAGTTGTTTAGTTAATGATTTGGTGCAAAACTTGTATTTGCCTAAGTTCCTAGTTGTGTTTTAAAAGGAAACGTTTTCCACATTGGGGAGTAGATGTTTTTGGATTTCAGCGCAGTGTGAACTTTTTGGAAAATGTCTGCTATCTTCTCCATCCCCACTCTCATCCTGAGACTATAACAGGAGGTTTTTGTTTGTTTGTTTTTAACTGCTCATCATGTTTAAATGATCTAAACTAGGAAACCTAAATAAGGTAATGGCGTTTGCTTTTATAGTCTAAAATGTTAGAACATTATGCCCTTCTGAGCTCTGTATTTGTATGGTTACATGCTAAATGGTTTTCTTCTTTGAGGCAGTCTGACTGGGGGAAAAAATCAGTCAGGCTTTCCTGTACAGTCTGTCCCCAACATAGATGGGGCTCTTAAAAATTCATTTTAAACCAGTAATCAGGGGCTTAAGGTGCATTTTTTCATTTCCACTTTGTTAAAAGTAGCGTTTAGGGTCCCTAGCTTGGCCCTAGAAACAACTTTTGTTTTTGGTTCATTCAGTAAATATTTGTGTGCCTGCTCTGTGCCAGTCACTGTGGTTGGGATACATAATGTTGCCAAACTATGGTACTAACAATGCTAGCCTATTTTCTAGTTGGGGGGGGGGGGGGAATCCAGAAGGGTCACGTGGAAGAGTAGGAAGAGGAAGAGAGAAGCAAGCTGTTTTCTAGAGTAAGAACTGGCCTTGTAGTGTTTTGAAATCTGTGGTTTGTCTTTGGGGCTTGATTTCTCCATGGACCCCAGATCTATAGTCTTCACTTTAGATTCTTGCCCCCAAAGTGTTCCATGTCATTATACTATTTTTTACTTGTCTGTCACCCCAAACAAAAGCCCTATCTTTAAGAAAGCTTGTTTTAAGTGTTCCAGTAGAAGGCTGTTGGGGATTAATATAGATGATGTGTGGATGAAGGTCAGTCCTGTTACTCTATCATTGGGAAAGTAGCATTGTAAAATTAAAGGTTTTGAGTCAGACTGTGCTGTACATGTATTGTGTGACACTGGCAAAGCAATTCTGCTGCTTAGCCTCAGTTTCTTTGTCTGTAAATTGGAATGATGAAGTATTTAACTCTTAAGGCATCTTAGAAGTTTAGATGCATCTTGAATTCTTTGAAGATACCTGTTAATCTGTGTGATTCAAACTGGTGGAGTTTTAGACACTGAAACAAAATGAACAAATTTGTGAAGTAGTGTGTGAAAATTGAATGTGAGGTCACTTTCTTGCAAGTTTTAATCTTTTCTTTCCTTGATTGTGGGGATGTAGGTGTCATTTTGTATCACAGGAGAAGAAATCCTCTGGGTTTTCTTATGGTGGTGGTAATGGTAGGATCCCACAAGTGGTTTGAGTCTGATTTTGTATCAAGGGTCTTCACACTTATGTTCTTTTAGTCTAGCAAATATGATTGGAATCCCACTGTGTGCCAAATACCATTCAAGGCACTGGTGATGAGAAAAGGGCAACAGCAGTGAATAAACTGATAAAATCTCTTTGAAGCTTATATTATAAGGGGATCTTTATAAAGTTAATCCACCTGTAAATTGTTTCTAAACCTGTGGGTTTATATGAAATCCAAGATGTTCTGCTTGTCCCGTAGGAACTCAAGTGTATTTTAAAAATAAGAATTTGGTAGAAGTCTGTTCAAATTATTCATGGTTAAGAAAATTATTTAAAGTAGGAATAATTTGGGGGAAATTTATAATCTTAATTTAATGAGTTTCAAAATTTTATGTATTTTTTAAAAGTTGTATTCCTTATAACTATGCTCTTAAAGTTTTGAATTGGAGAGAATTTTTTTACATGTTTATTGTGTGTTGACACGAAGCAAAATGATGTTCAAATTATTCTTATACTCACAAGTTGTGAGACAGAATTCCTGGCTCAAAAACAGCTGTGGTCAGTGGATATGAAATTCATGAAAATTCATTTTGGGGGTGAGTGACTGGTAGGAATGAATGTAAAGACAAAGGAATTTTTACAGTTTTTCTAGAGCTTACTACGGTGGCTCATTTTACATCTGTGGCTTGATTTGTGAAATCTTTCTTCTTGTTTTGCAGTGCTACTCTTAGGCTTGTATGCATTACAAAATTAGATCTGTATGAATTACTGAATAAGATTATTATTATTCCTCTAACCTTTAGAAAAAATTGGCATTTTTTTCCTTAGGTGTTTTTAAAAAGTACTTTTTTTATAAAATACTTCATAAACAAGTATGAAAATATATTTTTGTCTTTAAATAGAATGCATTGGTGAATGGAAATTCATTTGTTTAGCCCTAATGCATTTCACACTGTAACTGATAATTCATTTTTAGAAATGGAGTTTTAAAGGAATATGTCTTAGGTTTATGCACAGATCATAGTTGCATTTTTACTATTTACTAAACAAAATGCTTATAACTAAGATCAAAATGTTTAATACCTTTGCAGAGCAGACCAGCGAGTATGTACTGTGAAGTAGACATTGTAAATGTGCTTTATGTGTGTGCACACTAACTTTTTGTTTGAATCCAGAGTGGGGGTTGGGAGAGGAGAAAGCCCTGTGTCAGTGATGTAATTATGTATGCAGATGTGCTGGTGGGAAGAGTTTGGTATCAGCCAGTTTTGTTTTGTGTAGAAATTTTCTGGATTGAGCGTTAAAGCCTTAGAGAACAATTTTACCAAATAATAAACCTTTTTTGATGCCTTGTTGACTGTAGGGATGCAATAAGATTTTTAAAAAATGAATCTCGGGTTTATATGTTTAAAAAAAGGTGATCCTTTAATGAACCTGAAATTTATTTTAGAAATTCTCATAAACAGTGAAGGAGATTGATATGAAAATGGGAGTTTGGATGAAAGGAGTCATAATATTGGAATTCATAATGTCAGAGGCAGGGGCATAGAGATTTCAAAATATTTGGAGAGAAAGTATATATGATCTTGGGAGCAGTGTCTCTGAACATTCGTAAAGAGAATTCAAAAGGGGCTAGAAGTTCTAAAAGCCAAATGTCAACATAATTAGTCAAGAAGAAAAAGGAAAGATGTGTGTGAGTGTGTGCTTTGAACTTATAGCCTAGAAAATATCTTCATATACCATGTTTTTTCTTCATTTGTAAATGATTTCCTTTCATGTATAAAAATCAGAATATTTTATTTTACTTTATTTTGATACTGGGGATTGAACCCAGGGTGCTTAACCACTGAGCCACATCCTGAGCCCTTGTTTTTAAATATTTTTTTAGTTGTAGATGTACCCAATATCTTCACTTATTTATGTTTTATGTGGTGCTGAGGATTGAACCCAGTGCCTTACACATGCAAGGTAGGAGCTACAGCCACAAACCACACCCCCACCCCAGCCCTTTCTTGTATTTTGTTTAGAGACAGAGTCTTGCTGAGTTGCTAAGTGTCTCGCTAATATGCTGAGGCTGGCTTTGAACTCAAGATCCTCCTGTCTCAGCCTCCCGAGTTGCTAGGATTACAGGCATGTGCCATCATGCCCAGCTTAGAATTTTTTTTTTAGCTTTTTTTTTCAGCTTAGAATATTAAAAAAAAAAAATCATTTGACCTCCCCACCAAGTCTCTAACCTGCTACCACACTATTTCTCTGTTTCTGTTACATCAAGGTCTCTCATAAGTGTTTTCTGTACTTTCTGCCTCCAACTTTTAACTTTTTCCACTTGCTATTTTTTACATTTTGAAGGTCTTTTGCTGTGCCAGTGATTTTGATAAAAACATGATATATTGGCTAATAGTCTCAGGATTCCTAAGATCTCAGTGTGTAGAACGATGGGCTGAAGTTACAAGAAAAATAGTTAATAGAAATGCACATATGATCGTTGGGTTTAAAAAACAACCTTCATTGAAAGTTGTTGAGGGGAGATAAGGTTTAGTTGCATGTCACATGACAAAGCCTAGGAGCTCTCCCTCACTTAGGTCAGGCTAATCTTGCACTGCATCTGGATCTAGGGCAGCTCTAGTCCTACTTCATAAAGGCCAAACACATCTTTAGTTTGTGTTTAATTCTGAATATGAGTTTTAAGAAATGAACAAACTACAAAGCATTCTTTTGAATTTCATAAAAAGGAAATCATCCTTTGGAAAGAATAAACTGGGTAGCTTCCCTCTTACCTTGAACACGGTATGACTGTAATGTAAGAAGACAAATCTTTTAAAATCAACCTTCCAGAATATACCACTGAGGAGAGCGTTATCCTTTTCAAGCCAGTCACAGTGTATATGGATGTGTATATGCACATATATGCAGTAATGAAAACATTAATATAAATATTGTTAGTTTTATGAATTCATCTTTTTGATTGAACAGTGTAAAAATATCTACAATGTAGCCAATCCTTTTATTTTCTAGATAGATTTAAATTTTTTTTTAGTATTTATTTTTTAGTTTTAGTTGGACACAATACTTTTGTTTTATTTATTTATTTTTATGTGATGCTGAGGATTGAACTCAGGGCCTCGCCTGTGCTAGGCGAGCGCTCTGCTGCTGAGCCACAATCCCAGCCCCTAGATTTAGATTTTGACAACAGTTGAAAGTCATTGAGAATAAGGTGCCTATCTAAGCAAGATAATGAGAATTTGTTTAAAAGAGAGAACTATAAAGGAAGGAAACTTATTTTTTATATGCTAGTGCTCTCTTTACATAATTCTCACAAAAGAAATCTTATTATTTTGGGCCATGTTCACCTGCATCAGGGGGATGAACGGATAGGCTTTAGGACTGTTTTTTTTTTAAAAAAAAAAAAAACAGTCTTGACCTATTTAGATAAACTTACATCGGCATTTGTTTTATCATCCTTACATATTTTATGCTCTAGGCATTCATTCTTTTCCATAAACTTAATAGTGTAGCTTACTTTACTATTGGAGGCAGTTTTAATAAAACAGGGGGAATCCTTCAAACATCAAATGAAGTGCATCACAGAGCACTTAATAAACACCTACTCTGTACCTGTTATGTAAGCCCTGTAGTATGGCAAATGGCATGATATATAATACCTGCCTAAGAGACAGGTTATGTTGTTGACAAGATTAGCCCTATCTGGATAGCACAACTAGGACATATCACTATAAAAGACTATGCAGGCTGTCTTCAATTTACAGATGGATTTTCTTCTAAAGCAGGGATTTGCAAAGAGTTTTATTGGAATGCATCTGTATCCATTTGTTTACATGGCATCTATAGCTGCTTTTGTGATATATCAGCATGGTTGAGTGATTGTAACAAGACCCTACAGGACCTGTGAGCCTAAAATATTTACTCTCTGGTCCTTTGAGAACGATTTTTATATCTGTTCTAAGCGGGCATTTATACCTTAATTTTCCCATTAAAGACTATACTATGGACAAAATAGACTTCTAAGTTATCCCAATGAACTAGTGAACTTCTAGAAGCTAGAGATCATGTCTTGTTTTAGCCAAGTACCTAAAACTGTGTCTGGCACTAGCCAAAACTCAAATTCATGTGATTGTATTTTAGCCCTGTGGTGCTTGGTTTAATAGTGAAACTGATGGCAGGAATCTTAGGAAGGTTTTGTGGGGAGGGGAATGGGCAGTGAGGGACAGAATATACTGTACTTTGATTGTCCTAGATTATAAATGGCACAGAGATCAGAAAATGAAAACTTATTTGGATGTGCAGTCTAGAAAGGTTTTGTTGAAGAAGTGGAATTTGAACTCATACATGAGGACTCCTGCTTCCAGCCACAGTGGAGTAACAGGTACTGGTTTACCTTCCCATCTTAACTGACTAGAAAACAAAGTTCTGAAACATCAATGTTAGATATGGGTCAGTAAGCAGCACAAAATGGTGATCCCTGACTGTAGGGAAATAAATAAGAGAGCCTCATCATTGTCTCCCACCTTTAGTGCCTGGGGAGAGTTTCCAGGCTGCAGCACAGTGCTGGGCAACCCTAATAGTCAAGCAGTCTTCCGAGTTGTTAATGAGTTCAGAACTCCAGGAGGCTAAGGCAGCTCCAGTGTCTGCATGAGGAGAGGGTTGTTCAGAGAGCCAGCTCTGGATTGATGCAAATATGTCCCCTCAAGTCTTTGATTTAGCACTAATCTGCACATCTCATGAAGAAATTACTGGAAGCTGGAGGGGAGGAGGAGAACTGCCAGAAGTTAGTAGGTAAGACAGTTCTTGGAGTTCATACAAGGCTAGGAATAGTTCATATTCTCACTAATCAGAGTAGAAAGACCTAATGCACAGGGAATGCAGTGAAGTCAAGTTATTCTTAGAGCCAAGCCTATTTTGAACCCCACTAAGGAAGCTTAAAAGCAAACCTTAAAAGAATCAGACTGATTTCAAGTGGCTTGTCCCATAAGAAAGCCCAACAGTATTTAAAGGAATATATCAAAATCCAGTTCCAAAAAACATAAAATGTCAAATTTCTAATCCAAAATTATCAGGCCTGCAAAGAAGCAGGAAAGTATGATCCATAACCAAGATAAAAACAATTGTTAGAAAAAAGCCCCAAAATGACATGAATGAGAGAAGTGCAGATTAGGATGTTAAAATAGCTCTTACACTCAGTATGTTTAAGGAGAGAAAAGGAAACATATATAAAAAGACCCTAGATCAAATTCTTGCAATAAATTTAGCCTTGAAAATGTGTAGCGTTTATTGACAAAAAAAAAAAAAAGAAGGAGAATATAGGGCTGGGGTTGTGGCTCAGTGGTAGAGTGCTTGCCTAGCATGCATGAGGCACTGGGTTTGATCCCCAGTACCATATAAAAGAAGCAAATAAACAAAATAAAGGTATTGTATCCATCACAACTAAATTTTTTTTTCTTTTTCATTCTTTCTTAAAAAAAAAAAAAAAGAATATACTGTTTCTTGCTTTAGTGCTTTCACTTTAACCCAGTAAGTAATGGAATTTACACATAATTGGGTCCATAAGGTGTACCAAGAATTGTGCCAGATATTTTTACACAAATTATATTTAATCCTCATAACAGCTTTAGATAGTACTATTATCCTTATTTTGTGCATGGGGAATTCAGGGCACTCCAGTCTTTTATTTAGTGCCTTTTTTTCTTTATAGCACTTAACATGATTAGAAATTACATATCTGTTTTCTTTGTTTCTGAGGGCAGGGATCCTGTCTCTTGTGTCCACTCTTGTATATTTGGTGATTAATGTGGTATTTGGAACATAGTAGGGTGGTGCTGAGCAATTAGTGTTAAATGAATTAAAGACTGAGGTAACTTACTTTGTGGCCTTGGGGATTCAGCAGAGCTGGGACTTGATGTAGGCTTGATTGGTAGCAGCACGCATGCTTTAACCACTTCTTTGTACTACTTCCCAAGTGGGTTTAATAAATTATGATATATCCACTCGATGGAATGTTACATAGCCATAAAAGGTGATCATTGTAAAAGCTCTGTATGCGCTGCAAAATTAAATACAAGATGATTGAACTATATGTTAAATTTGTTTACAGCAAAGGTCAAAGTAATATACAGAAATAAAAAATGATTGTTATCAACTAGATTATCAGTGACATAGCTCTATTTTTAAAAAATTACCATAGGGCTAGGGACAAATGTAGCTCAGTGATAGAGCACATGTTTAGCATGTGCAAGGGCCTGGGTTTGATCCACAGCAACACAAACACTTATTTCTGGTTTCACTACAAAAGAGAAAGGAAAAGGGGAAAAAAACTCATTATCTGAAGGGGATAACTAGAATAAATAAGTATCTACAGGCTTATTATTTTATCTATTTATTTGGTGGTACTGGGCATCAAATGCAGAAACATGCACATATCAGGCAAGTGCTCTACCACTAAGCTATACCCCCAGCATACACACACACACACACACACACACACTTTTTGAAAAAATTAAATTATTTATTGGGGCTGGGGTTGTGGCTCAGCAGTAGAGTGCTCGCTTAGCAGGCATGAGGCACTGGGTTCTATCCTCAGCACCACATAAATGTAAAATAAAGATATTGTGTCCACCTAAAACTTAAAAAATAAATATTCTTTTTTAAAAATTAAATTATTGTAAAATAAAGATATTGTGACCACCTGAAACTTAAAAAATAAATATTCTTTTTTAAAATTAAATTATTTATTTATTCTAATTTGTTATACATGATGGCAGAATGCAATTCATTTTATATTATACATATAGAGCACAATTTTTCAAGTCATTGATTGTACATAAAGCATTTTCACACCATTTGTGTCTTCATACATGTACTTAAGGTAATGATGTCTAACTCATTCCACCATCATTCCTATTCCCCTTGCCCCCTCCCTCTTTCCCTTTGTCCTATCTAAAATTCCTCCATTCCTCCCAAGCTCCTCCCACCATCGCCATTATGAGTCAACATCCTCATATCTAAGAAAACATTCGGCCTTTGGATTTTGGGGGATTGGCTTACTTCACTTAGCATTATATTCTCACACTCCATCGATTTACCTGCAAATGCCATGATTTTATTCTCTTTTAATGCTGAGTAATGTTCCCTTGTGTATATACCAGAGTTTCCCCACCAGCAATGTATGAGTGTGCCTTTTTCCCCACGTCCTCACCAATACTTACTGTTGTCTGTATTCTTGATAGCTGCCATTCTTACTGGAGTGAGATGAAATCTTAGAGTAGTTTTGATTTGCATTTCTGTAATTGCTAGAGATGTTGGACATTTTTTCATGTGTTTGTTGATTGATTGTATATCCTCTTCTGAAGTGTCTGTTCAGTTCCTTGGCCCATTTACCGATTGGGTTATTTGGGGTTTTTTTTTGGGGGGGGGGGGTTGGTGTTTAGGTTTTTGAGTGCTTTATATATCTTACAGATTAGTGCTCTATCTGATGTGCTTATGGTAAAGATTTGCTCCCATTCTGTAGGCTCTCTATTCACCTCACTAATTGTTTCTTTTGCTGAGGAGAAGCTTTTTAGTTTGAATCCATCCCATTTATTGATTCTTGGTTTTAATTCTTGCTCTATAGGAGTCTTATTAAGGAATTTCGGGACACACACCTTTTTTTAAAGAAAAGTTTATTCCCTATCTTAAAGAAAAATAGAATTCCAAGCATTGGTTAGAAATGAGTAGGAAACTGAAAGGTACTAGGAATATGTTAAAAAAGGGCAAACTTTTTTCCTAGTCAGAGGAACACTAGGACCAAGGAACACTAGGACAAGCTTAAAAAGTGGCATGATTTTGAGCAGTGAATGAATCCTGGAGAAGGAAATGAAATCCTAGAATGGGACCCAATTTTTTATAATATTTATATTGTGATGATATTAATAAACTTGTATTAGTTTTATTGTTTTCCCCATTTAGAATTAATTTCTAGTTAAATGATAGGAGACTTAATTATAGTTTCAGAGCAGAAAGTTAATATTATCACAGCTACGGGTGACAAAGGTGAAGAAATGGAAGAGAAAAAAGAGATGTTATAGATAATTGAGGGAGCCAGTATATTTATCTCACAGGGTGAGGACTTCTTAGATAGTCTGTAGTTGAAGAAACTAGAATGGTTTAACGACAAAGGAAAATAATGAAGTCAAGAGAAAGAGAAGATGGAGAAGAGTGAGAAAAATCCTGATTAGTGACATCAGATGATACCCAGAGTTGATAAACCAAGAAATTACAGCTATTAGCCTTTTTGAAACTATGAAGGATGGCCATGTAACTAGAAATAGTTAAAAGTTGGTTGCTTCTGGGACCTGGGGGCAGGCTGAGAGAAGGGACAGCTATGATGCTTTGTAAGTCATTGGATGAATTTGTCTTTTTCATAAATGTGTACAATAAGATTCCACTCTTTCTACTTTGCTCACTGTTCCTTTTGTTTTTCTCCTTTGAAGAAGTTTCCTTTTTTCCAAACATCTGATCTGTTCTCCAACTCCATTGACATGCTGGGGAACTTAGAATTGCATAGAAATCAAGCAATATCTCAGGAGATCTACTTGAACTATGAAATCAGGAAATGTGTTTAATTAATGATTTTATTTCATAAACAAGTCTAGGTTTACTCACCTAAAATAATATAGGTGAATATTAGCCATTACATTGCTTGGCTCTTAGTGTTTCCCTTTTCTCTGGTAATTACATCCCTCCACAAATTCACTGTGTTAAGCCCTCACCATTAACTGAAATATAGTGTAATCCTGTGACCCTCTTTGAATGAAGTGTTACCTTTTAGCCCCTTCTTGGTTTCTCACTGATCCTCATTTGATATAATAGTATATTTTTTCATGTTAATCGCCTCTTTTTTTCCTCTGTCCTATATCACATTTGGCAACCCCTCCATCATGGATAAACCATGTACTTTAATCTTCTCCATGTTTCCTATAGCCAAGCAACTAAATGTTGCTGGGGAAAATCTTAGAATCCAGCTGACTGAGGTTGGAGATAATAAATTCTAAGCAAACCAAATGGACACTTAATAATGGCAGTAGTCCAAATATACTTTCTTATAAAGAAATAAGACACCTCTCTGAGACTTTTTTCCCCTCAGCATGCATCTTGTCACCTCTTCCCATATCTGCACTTTTAGCCCACACCAGTCTCCTGAGTTCTAGATTCATATATTGAACTGCCTACTTGGTAACTTATCTTAAATATCTCAAGGACATCTCTAAATTGACCATCCCCGAGGGAGCTTTGATTATTTTTTTCACCCCCAATCTACTACCACTGCTTTCCAGTTTTCTCTATCTCAGTAAATAACATCACTGTTTACTCTTGTTTTAAAACATTTAGAAGTTATTCTTGTTTCTTTTCCTCACTCTCTACATCTGATCTATTCAAAACTTACCTTCAGAATGTATCACATCTATCTTTTGCTTGCCATTTTCATAGCTGCCATCTTAGTCCAGGTAACTATTATCTCTTATTTTATTTTTCTTGGTTTTTCTGTTTCTTAACTTCCTTCAATTTCTTCTCCCTCCAGTAGTAAGAATACTCTTGAAGGTTCACTCAGTCATGTCATTCCTTGTTTAAACCCCTTCATTGGTTTCTCATCACCCTTAGAATGGAAATCTAGACTTCTGCTGTGGAATAGAGGTCTTACTCTTTGGTTTAACTCCAGCCTTCCCCTTCTGCCTCATGCCATTCATTCATCTAACCCTTGTTTGTCTGCTAAAACCATTCTGATATCCTTTCAGTTTCTAGGGCTTCTATGTTTTCTTTATAATGTATACCTTCTAACTGGCATTCTATTCACCTCTATCCCCTTGCCCTCAGTGTTTACTATATTAGTGAAAGTTCTTGGTTCTGTGTAAGTGCCATTTCACAGAACAGATGGAGACACAGAAGAGGAATTATAAGCTCTTAGAACTTAATGGCCATCAGTGATCAACAAATCTACCCTCCCATCTAAGGTTTCATCATTACTAACAGATAATTGTACAACTAAGTTTGAACAAATGCAGTGACAGAAATGTGCCACATTCATCTCTGGAAAATTTGAATGTTAGAAATCCAAAAAGAAAAATTGATTCACTTATTTGGAGACAATTGTTAATTTCTTTGTCTGACTTAAGTCTTTTTAACCTTTAGGCTTCATATCCCTATTTCTTTTGACCATTCTTAGGAATGTGCTATCTTAAAGCTTCAGAATGCATTTGTTTATTAATATTCTACTCAAAGGGTATTGTGAATTGCTGTGATCTGACTGTTGGTGTTCCCCCAAAGTTAGTATGTTGAAACTTAATCCCCAGTGTGATAACATCAAGAAGCAGGGCTAGGTGTGATAGTGCATATCTGTAATCCCAGATACTTGGGAGGCTGAGGCAGGAGGATCATAAGTTCAAGTCCAGCTGGGAAACTCAGCAAACTCTTTGTCTTTTAAAAAAATTTTTTTAAGATATAAGTCAGTGGTAGAACACTTGTCTAACATGTGCAAAGCCCCAGGTTCAATCCCCAGTACCACCACCACCAAAAAAAATAAAATAAGAATAAAAAAAGTGGGACCTTAGGAGGTGATTAGGTAATGAGGATAGAACCCTCATGAGTGGGATTAGTACCCTTATAAAGGAGATAAAATAGGCTGAAGAGAGTATTTGCCCTTTTCTACCATGTGAGAACATATAGGAAGCGTCATCATGGAAGCAGAGCCAGCCTGCACCATATACCAAGTCTGCTGATGCTTTGGTCTTGGGTAGCCCATCTTCTAGAACTGAGAGCAATAAATTTGTGCTGATTATAAAATTACTTCATCGAAGGCATATTAATATAGCAGCCAGAATGGACCAAGAAATAGGTTGAATTGTGTTTCACAAAAATGGATATCCACGTAGAACTTCAGAATGCGACCTTAATTGGAAATAGGTTGTTTGCAGATGTCACTAGTTAAGGATTAAGATGGTGACATACTAGTTTAGAATGAGCCCTAAATCCAGTGACTAGTGAGTATCCTCATAATAAGTGACTATAGAGAGACACACAAAAAAGATGACCATAGGAAGAAGGAGGTAGACATAGATTGATTTCTGCCACAAGGTCAGGCAGAGCTAAGGATTGTCAACAACCATCAGAAACCAGGAGAGAGAGACTTGACATGGTTTCTCCCTCAGAGAAGGAATCATTCTTACCAACACCTTGATCTAAAACTCCTGGCTTCTAGAACTGTGAGACAATAAATTTCTATTACTTTAACCTGTTATGTACCATCATCTTATGTATAAGATACCTATAAAAACTTAAAGTGAGGGTTTTTGTAGGTATCCTATAAAATTTTACAGTTTTAGCCAGGCACAGTGGCTGGCCACCAGTGACTCAGGAGGCTAAGGCAGTAGGATCACAAGTTTGAGGCCAGCCTGTGCAATTTAGCAAGAACCTGTCTCAAAATAAAATAAAAAGGATTGCAGACATAGCTCAATGATAAAGCACGCTTGGGTTTGATCCCCAGTACCTAAATAAAATAAATAATAAAAATGTATAATTTTTATAGGTATCCTGTAAGTAGGATGGTGGGGCATAATAGGTTAAACCAGCAAGCTGGTTATTATTTGTTACGACAGCCACAGGAATCAAATAAAATATAATAAAAAGGAAAGCTCAGAATTGAACAGCTTATTCAAGGTTTGGTTTTGCCAGTACAGAAGAGAACAGAACTCTTTGCATCTTCCTGGACAACTGCCTAAAGTCATACGAGTTATTTTGGTAATCCTGATCACTGACTCATACTGAGCTTACTTGAGAGCCTTTTTCCATAGAATCTGTTCCAAAGCCGTGCAATTTTATTTTTGCTGGATTCAGCCTGTTCATTCAGCCCGTTAAGAGATAGTTTGAAGCATGAATTATCACCTGGTCTTTACTCTTTCTAATAGTCTAGTATCACTAGTGAATGTCATGGATCCCCTTTAGGATTTCAATGAAATTGGTGGATTTTTCTCGAGGAAAAACATATGTTTATATAGATATACATAAAACTTGTCATAAGGTTTAGGAGTTTCAGTTCTCTCTTAAAGCTCCAAATGGTCCACAGACCCAAAGTTAAGAATCTCTGTTATAAGTTATTGATAAAAGCACTGAAGAGTGTGAGTGAAACAAACGCTTATAATGTGTTGCTGAAAACCTAGGATGGTTGGCATAAATCAGTACTCTTGGGTGGAGGGCATTTCGCAGAATTTCCTAATTTACTTTATTGAGTTGGCATTTAGCATGTTTTTTTTTTTTTTTTGTCTTACGAATCTTAAAAGGCATAATCAAATGCTTTGGTGGAAAAACCATAAAGGTATGTTATTCACTCTATTTCTAATTGACTAGACTATGGCAAGGAAGGAAAAGAAATGAATTATTCATGGCTTAGCCATAATGTATTAGTTTCCTATTGCCACTATAACATGAGCGCAAACTAGATGGCTTAAAAAGACAAAGATTTACTTAAAGTTCTGGAGGTCAGAAGTTTGAAATGGGTCTCAAGGTGAAATTGAGGTGGTGGCAAGATATGCATTACTTCTAGAGGTTTTCTAAGGGAGAATCTGTTTACTTGCCTTTTACAGCTTGTAGAGACTGCCATGCATTCCTTGTCACATGGACCCTTTCCTCATCTTTAAATCTCTGACCGACTCTCTTTCTCTTAAGCATTTAAAAGACCCACCCATATGTAAGACCAGGGTCTTCTCTACATCATAAGGTCAGCTATCAAACTTACTTTCATCTGCAACCTCAATTTAACCATTAATATTTACAGGTCCTGGGGCTAGGACGTGGACATCTTTGGAGAAGATGTGGCTCCTACATATGGCGAACCTTGCCTAGCACTCTGTGATTATAGCTTGTTCTTCGTAATGTCTACAAATCATTTCTTTAATAACCATTTCTGAAATTTTATTGAGGAACCAGTATCCTAACTGGTTCATGATTGGCATAATTCACCTTTATTGTTTTGTAAATATTGGAGTGGTATTTATACAGCTTAGTTTCTGTGGTTTCTCAAGAGTCACTGTCAGTGATTTGCATGTTGTCACCAGACTAATTCATCTAAATCAGAAATCATAAATTTACTCTGCTATGTGGATGCTAACCCATAACAAGAGAGGAGGAGGAGAAACTTAGAAGTTCATTGGATTAGACAAAGGGGAATGAAGGGAAGGGAGAGGGGATGAGAATAGGAAACACAGTAGAAGAATTGGACATAGCTTTTTTTTTTTTTAACCTTTATTTATTTGTTTATTGTATGTGGTGCCAGGAATCAAACCCAGTGCCTTACGCATGCCAGGCAAGTGCCCTACCACTGAGCCACAGCCCCGACCCAGGACATAACTTTTCTATGTTCATGTGTGAATACACGACCAGTGTAACTCCACATCATGTTGAACCACAAGTATGGGATCAAAATTCTTTTTTTTTTTTTGAGAGAGAGAGAATTTTTTTTATTTTATTTTTTATTGGTTGTTCAAAACATTACAAAGCTCTTGACATATCTTATTTCATATATTTGATTCAAGTGGGTTATGAACTCCCATTTTTACCCCATATACAGATTGCAGAATCACATCGGTTACACATCCATGTTTTTACATATTGCCATACTAGTGACTGTTGTATTCTGCTATCTTTCCTATCCTCTACTATCCCCCCTCCCCTCCCCTCCCATCTTCTCTCTCTACCCCATCTACTGTAATTCATTTCTCTCCCTTGATTTTTTTTCCCCTTTCCCCTCACATCCTCTTATATGTAATTTTGTATAACAGTGAGGGTCTCCTTCCATTTCCATGCAATTTCCCTTCTCTCTCCCTTTCCCTCCCACCTCTCGTCCCTGTTTAATGTTAATCTTTTTCTCATGCTCTTCCTCCCTGCTCTGTTTTTAGTTGCTCTCCTTATATCAAAGAAGACATTTGGCATTTGTTTTTTAGGGATTGGCTAGCTTCAGTTAGCATAATCTGCTCTAATGCCATCCATTTCCCTGCAAATTCCATGATTTTGTCATTTTTTAGTGCTGAGTAATACTCCATTGTGTATAAATGCCACATTTTTTTAATCCATTCATCTATTGAAGGGCATCTAAGTTGGTTCCACAGTCTAGCTATTGTGAATTGTCCTGCTATGAACATCGATGTAGCAGTATCTCTATAGTACACTCTTTTAAGGTCTTCAGGGAATAGTCCGAGAAGGGCAATAGCTGGGTCAAATGGTGGTTCCATTCCCAGCTTTCCCAGGAATCTCCATACTGCTTTCCAAATTGGCCGCACCAATTTGCAGTCCCACCAGCAATGTACAAGTGTACCCTTTTCCACACATCCTCGCCAGCACTTGTTGTTGTATGACTTCATAATGGCTGCCAATGAGAAAGAATTTTTTAATATTTATTTTTTAGTTTTCAGCGGACACAACATCTTTTGTTTGTATGTGGTGCTGAGGATCGAACCTGGGCCGCACACATGCCAGGCGAGCGCGCTACCACTTGAGCCACATCCCCAGCCCTAGGGGATCAAAATTCTAATGGGTTGCACCCCACATATGTAAGAATACATCCTACTGTCATTCATACACACACACATACACACACATAAATAAAAAAGAAATCCTAAATTCAAATGTGATAGTGTCTTCAAGTATTCATTTGTCAAATAATTACTAAGCTCTTACTATGCCTATGTGCTGTCTGGTGGGGGAAGTAAGATAATTCAGCACCCATGTAATGTGGGGTAAGCATAAAACATAATAACAAGAGTAGTTAACAATAGTCCTTGGCAAAAGAATTATGGTGCTGAGAAAGCACAATAATGGTGCTGATAAATGGGAGAACCAACCAGTGAACAGCACTGCTTCTATCCACTATGTTTGGCCAAGAATTTCTAAAGAATTGATGTTGAAGCTGAGGATAAAGCCTATGCAGATATTAATTAAATTAAGACGAGAAGAGAAAGGAAGAACACTTCAGACTGAGGAAACACATGAACACCAAAAGATACAAAAATACTTGATATGTGTGAGGAACTGAAAAGAGTTTAGAAATTAAGGGGGGAAAGGTAGAGTACAAGAGGAGAAAGATGTAGAATTGAAAAGGTCTAGACTGTGTTAGGATTTTGGACTTTTTACTAAGAGAAATGGAAGACTACCGAAGGTTTTTGCTTTAAAATATTTTAACTTGGGGGCTTGGGATATAATTCAGTGGTAGAATGGTATAAGGTCCCAGGTTCAATTCCCAACACCTCAAAATATCATTAATTGTGATAAAACACATGCATATTTTACCATTTTCAACTGTACAGTTCAGTAGTACTAAGTACATTCCCACTGTTATGTTACTGATTTCCAGAAGCTTTTTTATCTTGTAAACTGAAACTAGGTACCTGTTAAACAGCATGTCTACACTTCTTTCTCTCCCCAACCCTGTTAACTGTCTTCCTTCCTTCCTTTTCCTTCCCTCCCTCCCTTTATTCTTCCCTTCCTTCCTTTCTTCCTATCTTCCTTCCTTCTTCTGGTTCACGGGTAGATCAAACCCAGGGCCTTTCATGCTAGGCATGTGCTCCACTGCTAAGCTATAGCTCCAAACCTCTATTTTCTGTAAATTTGACTACTCTGGGATTGTACAATATTTGTCCTTTTTTGACTTGTTTATCTCACTTAGCATAATGTCCTCAGGTTCATTCATGTTGTAGTATGTGTCAGAATATTTGGTTCATTCATATTGTAGCAAGTGTCAGAGTATTAAAAGTTTTTTTTAATTAGTTAATATTTTTACTAGCTATAATATACAACAAGTCTAAACCTTGATGAATTACCAGAGTGAATATACTGATGTGATCATAAACCTAAACTAGAAATAGGGAATTGCCAGCTCCATAGTTCCCTGTCTTTCCTTCCAGTCTCTACTCCTTCATTCTTATCCCAAAGTAAAAATTGTGCTAACTTTGAATACCAGAGATTATGCCTGTTTTTCAACTTTATTTATAAAAGAAAATTATCTTTATTTACAGCACTTTTGACCCAAATGTGTGGGTTTTCACACCAAGCTGTTCTCCAGTTCTTCTCTAACACTAACTGGATGGCCCAATTTAATTGACTTTTGACTGCCTGGAGTCAACACAGATCCCATAGGTTAAGGGCTTAATCCCATAAAATCTTCCCACTTCAGATGTAAATTGCAAGTAGTAGGTCCTAAGATACTCTCATGATTATCTGTCTTGGCTACAATTTGGGAGTTTCCCACAGTGACCTCCTTATATTACATAATTTTCTCCAGTGGCTCATAAAACTCAGGAATGAACTTTACTCATTATTACTGTTTATTATAAAGGATAATAGGTACAAGTAGATAGCCAGATAAAAGATATATAGAGTGAGATCTGAAAGGATCCTTAGCTCAGAAGCTTGTGTTCCTGTGGAGTTGGATTGGGTTCACAATCTCCTGCCATGTTGATGTGTTAAACAACCTGAAGTTCTCTGAACCCTGTTGTTTAGGCTTTCAGTGGGGGCTCCATTAAAAAGGCATGTTTGATTAAATCTTTGGCCATTGGTCATTAACTCATCTGCCAGCACCTTTCCCTCCCCAGAAGTTGGTGGGTTAGTGGAGTCAACTGAAATTCCAACCCCCCCCCCTTTTTTTTTTAAACCAAGGATTTAACCTAGGGACAGTCAAACACTAAGCCACATCCCTGGCGCTTTTTTATATTTTATTTAGAGACAGGGTCTCACTGAGTTGCTTTAGGACCTTGCTAAATTGCTGAGGCTGGCTTTGATCCTCTGGTATTAAGCTGTGTGCCACCACACCCAACAGTTCCAACCTTTTGATCACATGGTTAGTTCTTCTGGTAACCAGCCCCGAACCTCTAAGAATCATCTGATTAGCACAAATTGTGGTATATGGTTGAAAGGGACTTTTTATGAAGAACAAGATGCTCATCTAATTTCTGTTACTTAGGAAATTACAGGGGTTTTAGGAGCTGTACTAGAACTATGGATGAAGATCAAATATATTTCCTATTATATTGCAATTTACATGGGAATCATGTTATACATTTTTATATTTATGACTAGTTTTATATTAGATAAATTCATGTTATTACATGTAGCAATAGGTTAGTGATCCACACTATGAATATATCATAGTTTCTCCATTCTATTGTTGATGGACATGTCTGTTGCCTGCTTTTGGTGGTTATAAATAATGCACTCAGGGGCTAGGGATGTAGGTCAGTGGTAGAGCATGTGTTTAGCATGCATGAATCCTTGTGTTCAATCCCCAGCAACCACCCCCCACCCACCGAAAAAGTACCATCTTAAATGTTGTACATGTCTTTTAGTACACATATACACATTTTATTGGATATATGCTATAGAAACAGAAAAGTATGATATCTTTCCTCATCCTTCATATGAGGTCAACATTTATGGCCAATACTCCTATAACAAAAGACTGGTTAACGAGAAAAACCCAACAAATTTAAATAATTGTTAGTCTTTTTTTTTTTTTGGCCACCATGACCAAAAGACATGACAAGAACAATTTTAGAGGAGGAAAAGTTTATTTGGCTCACAGTTTCAGAGGTCTGTTTGGAACAGCAAACTCCATTACTCTGGGCAGAAGGGCATGGCTGAGGAAAACTGGGGACATGACAGTCAGGAAGCACAGGGAGAGAGACTATGCTCTGCTCACCAGGGACAAAAAACATATTTCAAAGGCACACCCCCAACGACACAACTCTCTCAGCCACTCCCTGCCTGCCTAAAGTCATCACTCAGTTAATCCATTCAAGTGGATTAATGAACTGATTGGGTTAAGGCTTTCATAACCCAATCATTTTACCTTTAAACTTTCTTGTATGGTCTTCACATGAGCTTTTTGGGAACACCTTATATCTAAACCATAATATTAATAAAAGTTTTATATGATGTGGGAAGCTTCAGAAATTAAAGCTCAAAGACCAGGGAAAACATTTTGTTTTTACACTTAAGTTCAGGAACGCTGGACAGCTGTGTATAAATACTGAGGGGGGAAATCCAGCAAGCCCTGTCTATTCAGATGTTTTTGGACTCTCTGGTCAGAATTCCTTCCTCCCGGGTAGGAACCCTCTTCGAATGAGGTTCTTCAAGGGTGAAGGGAGAGAGTGAACTTTTTTTTATGGCTTGCCTTGGGGGAGAGAGGCTTAGTTCCTAGGACTGCCTTGGAGAAGAGAAAATGATGGACAGTAGACTGGAGGAGGAGAGGAGGTCAGAGACCTCCTTCACTTTAAAGTACTAAGCATGTCAGGATTATCATGTTTTGCAGTCTAGCAATGCTGAGAAGTGGAAAGTTTTCTCCTTTTCAGCCTTCTTTCAAGACAGTTAATCTTTCCTCCAAAAATTGTTCCTCCTCCAGTATTTGCTATTTCAATTAACAGCACCTCCTGTATCTGGTGTGTTTTGCTGGAAACTCAGGCATCTCCCTCTTTAGACCCTCATCCCATCTCTAATTAATAATCAGGACCTGTTGATTCAGACTCTGAAGTATCTCTAAAATGTGTCCAGTTCTCTCCACATCTATTGCAGTTATATTTGGTCTCTTAATTTAGACTACATGGTTCCTTCTAACCCATTCTTTATAGTAATAGGACACAACCTTTTTCTGCTATGCATGAACATATATCCCAATATATGCATCAATCTTACAAATGTTATATACACACACTGATTTTGTTTGTGTGTAAGTTAATGTCTTAAGGCCCCATATATAGGTTGATAATAACAGCTGAAAAAAAATCTATGTTTCTAATAGTCTTCATGTTAATTTCTAGCTTTTTGGCTTTCTTTTCCAAATTTGACTTATGGTAGATAAGGAGAACATACACAGGAATAGAAGTAGTGTCACTTCTGCCAGTTTCTTTTTGCTTTTATTTTTCAGGGATTTTTAAAAGGCATTTGTCAATTTAGTGAGGGGCATTTTAGTTAAAAATAGAGTATATGCCATTTTGCAGTATACTGAAACAAACATGAGTGAAGGAGTCACTGCCATCCCCTTTATGTTTGTGGGATTCCACTCTTCATTTATAAATGGACACCAACCATCTGAGAAGCACCTAGTGTTAATACATAATTAAATACCAGTAAAGTTAATTTCTTAATGCTCATAACCAGCATAGTGATTTTTTTAAAAAAATTAAGTAAAAGATCAGTACACCAAAACCAAAACATTGATTGTACATCCATAGGTCAAAATGAATTAGAAAATAAATTTTTTTAAAAACACCATTTTAAGTAGTATTGACACTATAAACTACAAAACATTTTTATATGAAATTAAAGATACATATGTGGAGCTGCACGCCTCTAATCCCAGTTACAAGTTCAAGGCCAGTCTGTGAAACTTAGTGAGACTGTGTCTCAAAAGTAAAAAGTTTAGAAAAGGGCAAATTTTTAAAAAGAGCTGGGGGTATAGCTCAGTGGTAGAGTGCCTCTGGGTTCAATATCCAGTATATACCACCCCCAAAAAAGAAAAAAATTAAGAATATTTAGATAAATGGAGAGACTTTCCATGTTCATAAATCCAAAGACTTTGTTAAGATAGCAGTACTCTCCAAATTGACCGACATATTCAAACAACTGTATGAAAATACCAATCATTAAAAAAGAAAATTAGATAATGCACATTCCTGATTTCAGAACTTCCTACAAGACATGTGATGATGTCATAGACATATCAAAGAGAGAATTGATACCTAAAAATAAATCCTTAGTTTTATAGTCAGTTGATTTTTGACAAAGGTGCCAAGGCATTTCATCCGGGAAAAGAAGTCTTTTCAACCAAGGGTTCTGGGATGAGTAGATAAGAAGACTGGGATAGTGAAGAAGCCCCCAGAAATGTGTATTTTCCCAAAAGTTACATGTTCATCTGTATTTAACATCTCTGAGAAGGATGGTATGCTGAGGATTGGAACAAATTCTTTGCATTTAATGATATAAAACAAAGTAACTAGGAGTTTTAAGAAAGCAACTATGTCATTCTAAGTTTGCAAATCTCAGGGCAAAGAAAGCTACATAATGTCAGTCATCTTAATAGGAAGGAAAATGAGAGATTACTTAAAGAAAACAGCATGAAGACAGAAGACATAAATCACAGTTTTACCAAGAAAGAGGTACATTATAGAAGCCTATGCCATTTCTGTTTTTTTACAGTCTCTCTACCCATTTTCATTGTCCTTTAGCCTTGATATAATCATTTCAGTTCTCAGGTTGTTCTCTTTGATAAAGAAAAACAAAGAAGTTTTGAGAAATGTTTTATCCGTTATTTAACTAGCCCTGAACAGTAAATTGTTTCTTTTTCATTCTTGCTCAGAATATATTGGAAAAGAAAGAAAGAACTTTTTGGAAGGAGGCGAGAAGCCTTTTTGCTTATTTCTGTCATTATAACAACCTTCAACTCTTCTGAGCTGTTTGATTAAAAAAAAAAACTATATAAATCTGTACTATTGAGTAGGATAGGAGGAAAAAAGATAAGTAGAAATGAGACAAAAAAGGTAAGGAAAAAGACTGTAACTGTAAATCTAAAAGACCTGTGATCAGTCTTACTTCCCAGACCTTGTTTCTTCTCCATGCCTGTTATCCCCAGATTTCTGAAAAGTCTACAAATCTTAGAGTTACATAAATTCTCTCTATGAAAATTTATCTCATTTTGATTAAAACTTAAATATACTATAGCCTATCCAATGTATTTTCAGATTAGATAAAGCAAAGGGAGATGCATTTTAAGAAACCTATAAGTACATTCTAAATGTCTTGATAGAAGAGAGTGTGTCAACCTGAAGATCTTGGAAGAAGAACAGACCACCATAAATGTCTTGTGATCCATGATCAAAGGATTGAGTTCAGGCTGATGTCATTCTGTTGCCCACCGCTCACAAAATTTCCTTTAAAAGAAGAGCCCCGTGGCCGGTCATGATGGTACATGCCTGTAATCCCAGAGGCTTGGGAGGCTTAGGCGGGAGGATCATGAGTTCAAAGCCAGCCTTAGCATTTAGGAAGACCCTTTCTCTAAATAAAATATTAAAAAGGGTTGGGGACATGGCTCAGTGATTAAGCACCCTTGGGTTCTGTCCCTGGTACCAAAAAAAAAAAAGAAGAGCCCAGATTCTTGGGATATAGCTCAGTGATAGAACACTTGCCTACTGTGTGTGAGGCCCTAAATTCAATCCCTAGAACCACCAAAAAAATAAATAAAAATAATAATAATAATTTTTTGTCTTCTCAAAAGAAGAGTAAAAAAGCACTATAATACTGGAGATAGCTCACTAATGTGTATCTTCACCTTTCACTTTCTAATAAAGCTCTTCCTCTTTGATAAAACCTGATGCATACTTACATTCTCTTTTGCAACCTGTCAAGAGCCTGGAAGATACAAGTAGTGGGCTCCTCTGCCTCCAGAGAGACCTCCTTGAACCCTCTTAGAGTGATACTATCAATGTAAATGCCTTTTTGGCTTTTGTGAGTACTTTTTTGCTTTCTCTGCCTAACCTCTTTGAAGTTTAATTTATGTTGTGATTTCTTTCTTGTTTCTTCATGCAGTATCTCATTTTCTTTCTCATCAAGATAATTTGTAATCACCCTGCTTTCTTTGTCCTGGATTTTATAGACTAAATAAAAAGTTGCTTTTTTTTCCAAGTCTCAAGACACTTTTCATTCTAGGTCTACATTATGTTCTGATTAGCAGTTCACCTGGGTATCCCTGACTGTTATCCTGTGGGAGATGAAATGAATGATAAAACAAATGAGGAACTTGTTATTTTTCCTGCATTTAGATGGATGAGATTTCTTCAGTCCTATAGATTTGGAATCCATCTTAGTATTTTCTCTTGTTTGTTAGTTTTGGGGACCTGTTAAGAACTTTCATATTATTACTCAGTTTGGCTAGTTGACCTTGATATATTGTCCCATCAAAGTCTTAGTTCCCTTATTTGTATATCATACATGTTCTTGAATGCATCTATTTACTTGGATTTCCTTGAAAGACATATTACTTTGACATAAAATATCTTCTCCTTTTTTCCTCTCTGAATAGTAGTTTCAGAGGTAAATTATCCTTTCCATCATTATTGACCAGTGTTAAAACCCGTCTCCATGAGTCTTTTGGCTATTTTTGTATATTTAAAGTAAACTTTTATGTTTTTTCTTAGTGCTTATATTTATTGGTATATGGATATCTCAAATTATGAAGACTAAATCAGTTTTCATTTTTCTCATGTGAATAATCTCTTCCAGCCCCCCATCTCATCCCACCCTTTTGTCCTTCATAGAGACTGATTTTCATTATTTTTTTTTTACCCTGAGTCCTCTTACCTACATCCTTTTTTAGCAGTTTTGCTCATTGGTCATTCAACCTCTAGACAAGTTATCTTCTTCCTTATTAGTGTGAACTACATTTTCCATCATTGTGCTTTAAATTATGGTCCAGGTAGCCTAATCTTTTTCAATACTGTAATTAGGTTAGTGTCATTAGTACTGGAAATGCTAGTACTACAAGAAATGCTTAAATTAATAATAATGCCTTCAGATATTGCTCTAGATTTTTTTTTTTTTTTAACATGAAATGGTATCTCTGTGTTGCCCAAAGCTGGCTTGGAACTTCTGGTCTCTACTGATCCTCTTCTCTCAGCATCCTAAGTTGCTTGAACTACAGATATGCCATCCTGTCTAGCTTGCTCTGGATTCTTGCTGGTATCCTTCCATCCCTATTTGTGTCAGTGTTGAGTTACATTTAGTAGCTTTGCTTTGCTTGGTGGCAACCAAAAAACTCGAATACTATACTGACTCAGCTGGGTCTTCTTCATCATAGGCCACTTCTTTGTTTTATAAAAGGGATTTCATCCTTGTGTGTTTAAGTAGATGATGATGTTGTTAGCCAGGAATTTAAAAAGGAAGAAGGTCCTATTTGAGAGGAAGATATTAAGTTTGAGGTACTCAGTATTTATGGAGAAATATCCAGCCAGAAGTTGAATATTAAATACTAAGGCTCAAGTGAGGGAGATTTAGCTTTAGATATTATCATATTATGCAGGTGATAATTGAAGTCATGAGAGTGGATATTTGCCCACTGAGAAAAGAAGGCCTCCACTGAACCTTGGTAAACACCTCTAGGTAAGGAACTAGCAGAGGAAAATGAGAAAGAATAATCAGAGAGTGGGAGGAAATCATGATGAATAGTATTAAAACAAAGAGAGCCTCAAAAAGTTGTACTGAATAGTGAAGTCCTTTTGTAGAATGGGGAGTGATATGTAGTAAATAATTAACTGTATTTTGTATTGTGTTACCAAATTTTATGAGCACTCATCTATAATTTTCACTTATTTCAATTTATAGCATCTTTCTTGCATGAAGTATTTGTTGTATCAGTTGGGATAGAAATTATTTCTGAATGTGATTTTTCATGTGAAGTGATTTGTATCAGCCGTCATTTAAAATTACTCTTATGGTGCTTTTTATTATGTCATGGAGAACATCCAACAGATATATTTGAGTTCTAAGGATGTGAAAAATAATCAAAATCCATTTGAGATTTACAGTAACTAAGTAAAGAAGACAAACGATAATGGATAGCTATTGACAATTAAACTTGCTGACAGTTCAGCTATGAATGACTTGTCTTGCAATGTTGATTGATGTATCCAGCACTCTAGGTGTATTGAATATATTGTTGCCTTCTTTTTAACCATTATGTACAAAAGGGTAATAATTTATATAAAATTTTGTATATTTATAATGTGACCAAAGAAGTAAGAATTGTCAGTTACCTTAGGAGAAAAATAAGAAACACATTTTATTTTTTGAAATACTATACTGAAGGGGTTGGGGTTGTAGCTCAGTGGTAAAGTGCTTGCCTAGCATCTGTGAGGCACTGGGTTTGAGTCTCAGCACCACATGTAAATAAATAAAATAAAAGTCCATCAACAAATTAAAAAAAAATTAAATACTATACTGAAAAATAAAAAGTGGATAGAGGGGCTGGAGTTGTAGTTCAGAGGTAGAGTGCTTGCCTAGCACGTATGAGGCACTGGGTTCAATTCTCAGCACCGAATATAAATAAGTAAATAAAATAAAGGTTAAAAAAAAGTGGATTGAGTAAAATTTGAGAGCCTACATAATCAAACTATCATTCTCGTTTTTGAATCTGGGGGATAGAGGAATAAAAGCCTTGAAATGCTGAAGGAAAATTAGTAATCTATACACTTTTACTTAACCTGTCATGTAAGAATGAGGATTAGCTAGGCGAGGTGGCACACGCCTGTAATCCCAGCAGTTCAGGAGGCTGACACAGGAGGATTGGAGTTCAAAGCCAGCCTCAGCAAAAGTGAGGTGCTAAGCAACTCAGTGAGACCCTCTCTCTAAATAAAATACTAAATGGGGCTGGGTGGTTCAATCCCCAGTACCCTCTTCCAAAAAATATAGAATGAGAACTAAAGAAAGGTGTTTTCAAATGTAAATTTACTCTAACAAACCCTCATTGAAAGGATTTCTAAAGGATATAGAATAAGAAGGAGGAGACTGAACACAGAAGGAAAAGGTGAGATATGAGGATGGTGATGGTTTATTTTGTGTGTCAACTTATCTGGGCCCTGGTGCCAACATATTTGGTCAAACATTATTCAGAACATTTCTTTGAGAGTATTTCTGGATGAGACTAACATTTGAATTGGTAGACTAAGTAAAGTACATTGTCCTCTGGAAAGTGAGGCTCCTGATTCTGTTGTAGGCATGAGTAGAACAGAAAGGTTGACCTTCCCCCATAGAAAGAGAATTCCTCTTGCCTGCCTTCCTTCAAACTTGGACATAAGACTTTTTCCTTTTTTAAGTCTGAAATACCAGCTCTTCCAGAATCTCCAGCTTGCTCACCCACCCTGCAGATCTTGGGACTTGTCCATCTTCATAATTGTGCAAACCACTTCCTTGTAATAAATCTATATTTATACACAAAGGGAGAGTTGGACCTGCTAACATTTTGATTTTGGACTTTTGTCCCTCAGAATTGAGAATAAATTTCTGTTTTTTAAACCATCAAGTTTTGTACTTTGTTAGGTCAACCTACAAAACTAGTAAAGATTTTCTTTGAAGTCATTTATTCAAGAGGAGAATAGTGATACTGGTTAAATGTAGATCTTTTATTAGGGATACTCATTAACATTTTAAAGGTAGCTTACTGAAAATAGAATTTTGAATATATAGATGAGGAAAAGAAGGAATAAAGAAATTTTGATCAATGCATTCAAAGGCAGGGAAGAGTATTCCAGGTTTAAAGATTTAGCACCGTCAGCAGTGTTGTCAGGGATGTGGTTCCTTTCACTCTCTATTTGCCATTGGTAGCTTCAGTTTCATCGTGAGGTTGTTGCCCTCTTTGTCATGGGATGATTACCCACCACAATTTGAATCTCATGTTTTCTTATTCATATCCAATGGGAAACAGAAAAGGTAAGTTTTTCATTTCTCTGTGCTCATCTTAGGTCATCTACCTCTCCTCCTCACCTGGATCTGGTACTCAAATAGATGTCAGGTAAAGCATATATAAAGCTTAAATAGATGTCACATAAGGCAGCATGCAAGTGATCTAGTGCTCTCTGAATTAAATAAGGTTTCTGGTTTGATTTTCTTTTTTAAAGTAAGCAGTTGCTGGTAGGCAGCTCAAAGTCTACTTCAAACTTCATTTTGATTCCACGACCCTACCTAGAAGTCAGGCAGAATAACCAAGACATGGATAATTTAGACATAGAATGATTTGCCACAATTCTGCCTACAGAGACTTCCTTCCATGCCTCCTTCCCTGGAATTCAGTGGAAATATTAGAGAATTCCTTTTTTTTTTTTAATTGATTTTATTTTTTTAATTTATCAGGGGCAAGATTAGAGTTTTTGTTTGGAAAAGAAGGGAATGGATCCCTTTTCTTGTGTACAATTTCCCATGTTTTATATTCTGAATACTGTAGATTCATATAAATAAAAGAATGAAAAATAATTTCTCAAAAAAGGGCTGCTTGACATAAGGTATTAGTTAAAACATGATTGTTTTGGTAAGACAAAGAAGACAAAAAAGGTTCCTTTGGTTTAATGAGAGTTACTTCCCTGGAGACTCCTAGGCCTACATCAGAAAAGTCTGAGTACTCAGGAAGATCCCCATTTAAGGGTCCAGTGGAAAAAGAAGAGGTGGTAAAGACAACTATAGCAAAGAAGGGCTGTGAAGGATGAAGATGTGATACCTGCAGTCTGAGAGAGGAGAGTGCACAGTTGGGACAGATGTTGCTGAGAAGTCAGTTTGGAGGACAAAAGAGTGGGAATCACCAAAGTGGAAACTATTTTGAGCCAGAACAGTTTTAGTAAGTGGTTCGATGAAGAAAGATTAAAATTGAAATGTGAGGAGAAATAGGTACATAGTGAGGGGATGGGAATAGCAGATACTGACAGCTTTTGGAAAGAATGGCAATAAAAGAGCATCTTTCTGAATTACTTATTGTCTTCTTTATTTTTTAGATGGGAAAGATCTATAAGTTTAAAACAGGAAAAAGAAAGCAGGATTGATTATTAATATAAGGCTGTTGAGAAATTAAGAAGGAATAGGCTCTCTAGATTGTTTTTTGCCATCCATTATGATTTTTAAAAAATCCTACCAGAAAAGAAAAATGTAACAAATAGAATGAGGGGAGAAGGAAGAGGAAGGGGATGAAAAAAATTAGAAGATTTTTCTACATGATGACATTTCAATGATGTACTGCATATAATAACAGCAGTCTTATAATATCATATCACCTATTGATGTTGTAGCCTTTTTAGTTCTCTAATTATATGCTATGATGTTCGTATTGTGAGGATATCCCTGCCAACACAGTTCTCAAAACATATCCCCATTAAGTGACATAGGACTGCAGGTATAATGTTAGGAGAAAATTGAGACACTTAAAAAAAAAAAAAAAACTGAGGGGCTGGAGTAGTGGCTCAGTGGTAGAACACTTGCTTGGCATGTGTGAGACACTGGGTTCAATTCTCAGCACCGCCTGTAAGTAAATAAAATAAAGGTCCATTGACAACTAAGAAATAAAAAAAAAAAAAATGAAAAACGGAGATACTTAAATTCACAGAAGATTGAGAAAAGGAAGAATAAAATATTTTCAACAAAACTAATCACCCAATGAAGATAAGTAATTTTAAAAAAGATGTTATATTTAAGTAAAAGTATAGAAGTAATGAAAGAATAAGGTATATCTATAAAGATGAATTAAAAGTTGAAAGCTAGACACAAGTCTAGCCACTAAACATTAAAATTAAAATTGGAGGGCTGGGGCTATAGCTCAGAGGTAGAGCACCTGCCTCGCACATGTGAGGCACTGGGTTCGATCCTCAGCACCACATAAAAATAAAAAACAAAAATGAAAATTAAAGTATTAAAAAAGAATTTTTAAAAATTGAAACAAAAACAAGTTGTATTTTTTCTTTGAATCTTAAAATTAGAATCAAGTTAAAGGAAAATGAGGAAAGACAAGGTGGAAGCAGGAAATCTAAAGATTAATGAGATTATAATTTATTTCAAAAATAGGAAAGCAAATAGCCAGAATATATCTGATGATGGAAACACCTAAATCTGGAGAAACTATTTAGTCTTATTTTTATTTTTAAACTTGTTAGAACAACCAATATAACATTACCACATGAAACAGAGATCTTTGACACGAGATCTTTTTTTTAATGTCAGTTTTTGCTTAATTTCCTTTAGTCACTCCTCCCTTTGTGCCTTCAAGTATGTTAAATATCCACTATGTGCCAGACATACTGGAAGAGATGCTGTATCTCACATTCTAGAAGGAAAGATTCAGAGATAAACAGCACGATAAATGCCAAGACGGATGCAATCTCAGGGTGCCATGGCAACTTGAAAAAGTACCCAAGTTAGTCTCAGGAGACAGGAAAGCATGCTGGAGAAGACATTTAAGTGGAATCCTGAATCTCTGAAAGTGGTCAGCAAAGAAACAGTAGGACTGACTGACAAACCATATTGGCTCTGTGAGTAAAAGGCACATTTGGGCAGCTATACGATGTGCCTAAAGTAAAGATGACAACCTGTTTTGACTATCATTGCATTAAAATGCTTTCCTAGGTTTTTGCTTCTGTGCCATCATGCCCCCTACCTCACCCTACCCCCTTGAGAGATTTACAGCCTGGAGCATATTGATGATTTTCAGGACTAAGAAGGAAACCATTAACCCACATATGACTACTGCTTCTGTGGGATATTTGCGTTTCTAAGTGATGAGGTTTTATTAAATCTGAGTTTCAGACAAAGAGACTTTGTTTATTCATTCATACATATGTAAAACCTTTTAAATTTTTCTCTTTTCAGAATATTCTTCTCCTTTTTCCATTACAGATGAGGTCTTTTTTCTCAGATCTTGATCACTGTAAATTTGTATAGTGTTGCAGCTTCTGCATATGATCCTATTTGATATTCACAAGAGTTCAAGGGCTTAATCTTTGTTCTGTGTTTTTATACTAGTAATTTCAGTGCCTGGTATTCTTTCTGAGTAATTTTCGAGGGTTCCATTTAGTTCCAACTCCCACTAAACCTTTACCGGTATGCCATAAACTTCATTTCCTAGATTTCTAAGCCCCTTTTTGTTGTTTTTCTAATTAGTTGACAGTAGAATGCATATTGACATATCATACATAAGTGGATTATAACTTCTTATTCTTCTAGTTATACATGATGTAGAGTTACAACTGTAGTATAATCATAAGAGAACATACTAAACACTCTTCTTGTTTGCACTTTCTACCGTCTTGTTGCTATTTCTGTGCTAGTCATGCCACCCCCATAATTTTAGGATTCTCTAAGATTTAAATCCAAGGTGTTTGTTCCATTATGTTTCTCTTCGATACTTAGTATGTTGCTAAGTTAAAATATTCATTAAGTTGAAGAGCCCATAATTGTTTGGTTCCTATCAAGTAAATAAAAGTCTTATTAATTTTGGTTTCAACAGGAAAGGCCATAAATAAAAATATCTTTTAATAAAAATAAAAATATTTTTAGTTATATGGTATCTTGTATCACCAAATTTTCATTTCTCAGCCCTGTAACTACTATAAAGAAGTTAGAGGTAACATCCCCTTATGAACTATAAAGAAAATGGAAAATGAGTCTGATTTGAGCAGAATTGCTGCTGACAAATTTTAATGGTTCATAATTGCATATATCTTTTAAGTTTTAATATCTTCACTTAATTTCCTCAAGTATAAACTGATATTAAACTTTGAAGTAATGTCACTAATCACAGTGACCAATATTCTTGGCTCTTGTTTTAGAGCTGTTAATATTTCATTGTTCATATTAGTTTTTAATTACAGGAAGGAATAATTAGATGAGTGTAGTATAGTATCACATGGTTATAACAACTCCTCATTTTCTTCTCCTGAATAATAATTAGTTCCTGGAATAAGAGCTTGCATAGTTTATTCTTGCTTCTTATTGCCTGTTATATTTTTTCTATTAAAAATGTTTTCAGGTCCTTTGGGTATAGTCTGAGAAGAGGAATAACTGGGTCAAAACTAAAAACAGCATACTATAGGGACACAGCCACATCAATGTTTATAGTTACAACTTACAATAGCTAAACTGGAGCCAACCTAGATGTCCTTCAGTGAATGAATGGATATAAAAAAATGTGACATTTATACACAATGGAATATTACTCTGCACTAAAAAAGAATAAGATCATGGCATTTGCAGGGAAATGGATGGCATTAGAGAAGATTATGCTAAGTGAAGTTAGCCAATCTCCCCCCAAAAAAATGCCGAATGTCTTCTCTGATATAAGGGCGGGTGTGACTCAAAATGGAGTTGGGAGGGAGATCAAGGGAGGAAGATTACCTCTAGATAGGGAATAGGGGTGGGAGGGAATGTGAGGAAGAAGGGGAATAGCATGGATGGTGAAAGGAGACCCTCATCATTTTATAAAATACATGTATGAAGATGTGAATTTGGTGTCAATATACCTTATATATAATCAGAGATATGATACATTATTATATAATGGTGTATTAAGAATTAAAAAATAATCCAAAAATAAATAAATAATAAATGAATGAATAAAAAGTAAAAAATAAATAAATATTTTTTTAAAAAGAAATGTTTTCAGAACCTTTTCTGGATGATGATTTTGATGAATTTGGGGGAATGGGAACATTCATTTGCTCATAGAGTTTGTTGTGGAATTTGTTTTGATTGTACAGTTTTTCATATAATCTGTTCTTAGTGGGTGGGGATTTAGGACATTTTAAAGTTCTCTTCAGTAAATTTGATGTATTTTGCTTGGTGGTTGTACCTCTTGCTGTGTCTTCAGTTTGAGAATCTGGAGGTGGTCAGCAAATAAACAGTAGGAGGATTACTGGCCTGCTATTCTTCTCAATGGACTGTGATACCATCAGAAGGAAAGGGGAAGAGGAGACTTGGAGGCAGTACCTGTTAGGGGCAGAGGGATATGAGATGCAAAGCTGCTAGGGAGTTGTGGGGAAATTTCACATACATTGGTGTAGAAAATCCCCAAGGCACCAGACTGGATCATGAAGCCAACACAGGATGGACAGTGACAAAAAAGAAAGGGAATTTACTTTTATTATTTATTTATGTATTTTATTTTATTTTTTTATGGTACTGGGGATTGAACCAGACCAACCTACATGCTAGATGAGTACTGTACCACTAAACTACACCCCCAACCCTTTAAAAATATTTTGTTCTGAGATAAATAGCTAAGTTGCCCATGCTGGCCCTGAATTTGTAACCCTCCTGCCTCAGCCTCCTGAGTAGTTGGGATTATAGGCTTGCCATCACACCCAATGGGATTTCTCTTTTTCTTTTTAAAGCACTCAAGACTAAAGGAATGCACAACTCTGTGAGATAAGAGTATCTCAGTCTTAGGCACAGTAGCATACATCTGTAATCCAAGCAGTTTAGGAGGCTGAGGCACGAGGATTGCAAGTTCAAGGCCAGTCTCAGCAACTTAGCAAGGCCCTAAACAACTTAGTGAGACTCTGTTTCAAAAAAATAAAAAAGGCTGGGGATGTGGTTCAGGTATTAAGCACCCCTGGGTTTAATCCCTGGTCCCCTCCCCAAAATAAAGAAAAAAAAATGGATATCTCAGTCTTTATGAGTAAAAATTAAAGATCAGAGAATTTAGGTAATCTATCACAGTTGTTGAGCTAGTTGATCTAGAATTTGGATCAAGTGTTGCTGATTCCTTAAGTATGTACTTTCCTCTTAAAGTGGTGACTTTATAAATGTATGTGAAACCACAGAGAGGAAGAATAAGTCACAGAAAAGCAAATGAGTTTCACAGAAGACAAGCATACAGACCTCTTTAGATATTCCTTATTTTACATTTTCTGCTGTTTATTCAGCAGTATGTATGTTTTGAAAAATAACAAAAGTAATATTTTAAATTAGTTCTTTGATTGTTCTGTATTTGGATACAGTATTGGGCATTTTCAGGACCGCAGGGTTGCCATAACACATGACCTAAATGCTTGTATTTTAAAACAGCATAATTATTTGTGAGATAGATAATTGGTAGAAGTAAACAATCTGTTTTATAATTTTGAATTCGAAATGTAATGACTGTCTTTCCACCCACCCCCACCCCCAGTGCTGGGGTCTTTGCACATACTAGGCAAGTGCTCTACCACTCAGCTGTATCCCTAGCATTCCCCCGTTTAATTTGAATAAGAAAGGGTTAATGTTCTGGAGTGCAGGCGTTGTGACAGTATCAATCACCACAAATTTTGAAAATGTTCATCTCCCATTTACTGTGAATTCAGAGACTTTTGGTAGTAGATGTGCTCTCAGTGCTGTCCCTATTCATGATAATTATAAGAAAATTTGGGGAAAGATGTTTAAGTGGAAATGATGGATGTGATTTTTCTCTAGAGTTAGTGACATGTCTACATTTTACAGATAAGTACTTTAAACACTTAGTTTGTTTTGCCAAGCGGTGTGCTTTCAGTTGTATGGGAAGTAAACATTTCCCCACTGGTGTCATTTTTTTATGTACTATAATTATACTTTATTATTAATTGATGCTTGATATTTTTAATAATTTGTTTGCTTCTGATTTTCACCTTTTGTGTCAGTATGCTGTGTTTCCGCTCTTCCTCCCTTCCTCCTCAGTACACACAGGATTGGCAGTGACTGATTCCAGGAAGCATAGGTCTCTGTCACTACATATCACTTGGCTTTCTACAGCCTTACCTTTGGTGGCTTTTTTCTCCTTCTGAACTGCCCTTCGTTTTAATTTTAACCTGTTCTAAATATGAGGATGGGAGATGGGAAGAGCAGTCATGGGCATCTTTATAAGATTTGCAGAGTTCACTAGAGCTATAATGGCCATATGTGTGAAATAAAAAATCGAAGAGTTTTGTCTGACAAACTAATGCACTTCGGGATAGTTGAAACAAACGGCTTCAAAAATCTAGGCATATGACCTTGTAATGAGAACCCCAAGGAATGGTCTTGTTGTTTGTATGTCCTGTTAGATAGGTGGATACAGTATATGTTATTTAATGTGAACTTGTGGAGTAATTTTTACCAATAAATACAAATTAGAGGAGGAGTATATTTATTCTACTTGCATGTCATTTTAGTTACTTAAATTTCTCAATATAGGCCCAAACTGAACTTCCCTAATTTGCTTTGACATTTATTAAGAAGTATGTTCAGACATGTTTGGATTTCAACGAGACTGCTTTATAATTAAATGGAAGATGACTTTGGCTATTCCATTTACCCCAAACACAATTACTCTCCTGTTTCCTCCCAGTGGTGGTGGTAGTGGTAGTGATGGTGGTGTGTTTGGAGAAACTAGTAAGTGCAAGTTAATGGACAGAAAGTCAGGTTTCGAGTGTCAACTGGGTTTCTGGGGTTTTCTTTTGTGTTTTCCCTTTCTTCTTCCTTTCCAGTCAACCCTAGATATTGCCAGTCTTTTTTGGTTTTGTTAATCTGTAATGTTAAGAAGTTCCCATTGTTTTTATTTGCAGTACAGGTAACATTTTAAATGGAAAATCTCTCTCCCACTTCAGACATCGATTCAGATTCATTGCATTGTCTTTCGTGGATATAGTAATAGCTCTGCTGGAAGAGAACTGCCTGAAGTACTGTAGATATATATCCTATTCAAAGAACAGTTGAACAGTTTATCTTTAATGTGTATGTGTATTTTTTTCCTTTTGCCTAGTTGCTGATCATCTGGGCTGTGATCCTCAAACAAGGTTCTTTGTTCCTCCTAATATCAAGCAGTGGATTGCCTTGCTACAAAGGGGAAATTGCACATTTAAAGAGAAAATATCACGGGCTGCTTTCCACAATGCAGTTGCTGTAGTCATCTACAATAATAAATCCAAAGAGGAGCCAGTCACCATGACTCATCCAGGTAAACAAAAAAGGGGGATTCTAGATTTGTTTTTCTTTTAGAAATTATTCCTTGCTACATTGTACCTCTAGTGAAATCATATAATTTTGAACAAAATTCTCTGGTTATATTTACTTTCAGCATTGCCATTTATTTGTGGAGATGCATGTCTTTTTCCTTTAGTTCAAAAATAAAGTTTCCTTTATTTTTTTCTTAAATAATGATAGTAGCAATTGTAAAACTTGAACTTATTTAAATAAGTGACTATGATTGAATCCTTAGTACTTTTTGCTTGATAACTTTGAAAGATAATATATTTGATTTGGAATCATTCACCTAGGTTATATCATGGATTCTTAAGAATTATCTATATGAGAAGCATTCTTTTTATCTCATCAAGATAAATGTTGACTTAGTGATTAATATAATTATAGTAGTAACAATATGTCATCCATTTCTATGGAAGCACTTAGAATATTTTCTATGTAACTGTTTTCATGGTAGCAATTTATTGAGCACTTACTATATAATATGCCAGCACTGTTGCTGTGAGCTTTTTAAATAGGTTTCTTAGATAGTCCCTATAACCATGTATCTTAGATAGTCACGGTAACCAAGTATGATATAGGGTTTTCCCCATTTTACAGATTAGAAGATTGAAGCAATTAGGGCCATCAGAAGAGAGCTCAGACCCAAGTTTGCTGTGTTCATTCAATTTCACCAGCCTGTCTCTTTAAATTGAAAGCCAAAGTTTAGTTTTACATTCATAAAAATTTTAGAATATAATGTCTTATTGAAGGAATTAACTTTTCATCTTATAATTGATTTTCACATAACCTATTTTAGACAGTGTTCTTGCAGAGAGTTGCTCATCTTAATTGAGAGTCATTGATACTTTGTGCATCTTTTTTTTTCGTCTTTCCTTCTCTTTTTGGTACTGAGAATTGAATTCACGGGCACTCTGCCACTGACCTACATCCCCAGCCTTTTTTATTTTCTATTTTGAGATAAAATCTCACTAAGTTGTCAAGGCTAGTCTTAAACTTATGAACCTCCTGCCTCAGCTTCCCTAGTAGCAGGCATGCACCAGTGTAGCTGGCTTCTTTTGTGCATATCTTGATAGAATAATATAGATGGATTTAATTCATTGTTCTGTGATTTATTGATTTGAAATTAATTCTTTTAGAACTCTAATATGTTTTTTTCTCATTGCAAAAGTAGATACTTATTATAGAAAAACTAAAATCAGAAAGCATAAAGAATAAAATAAAATGTGTGTGTTTGAATTCCCCACAGATCACTAGAGTCCTATAACTAGTTCTTTTTTTTTAAGTTGTAGATGGAAACAGTACCTTTATTTTATTTATTTAGTTTTTTTAATGTGATGCTGGGGATCAAACCCAGTACCTCACGCATGCTAGGCAAGTGCTCTACCACTGAGCCCCCATAACTGATTCTTTAGGTAAACCAGAAGGAAGTAAAGGAGCAGTCAAGTGGGGCTGGATCTCTGTGTGGAAACACTAGATTCAAGACAGTAGTTTTTCTGCTTATGTCTCATTGTAGGTGTGCATTTGCTTTTCACCATTGCCCTATAGGGAAGAAAAAATATTTGAAATTTTGGCCTTCACCTAGCTTATCTTCATTCCTCGCTGATTTCTTCTTTACTGAAAACAGAAAGCAGAACGGACAGGGAGAAATTCAACTGCGCAAAAAATATTTCCCAGTGGTGTTATTTTGTATTTTTAATTTTTCTTCTGTGGTGGGGATTGAACCCAACCTTGTACCCAATGATGTTATTTTACGTGCACAAAAAACAGAGAAGTAACTAGAATGAAGTATTTTAATATAAATATGGGAAGATTGGGGATTATAAGAGAAGGAATTAAAATAGTCAAAAAGATTTTTCTTTGATTATTTTTGTTTGCCAGGCATGGTAGCACAAACCTGTAATCCTAACAGTTTGGGAGGCAGAGGCAGGAGGCTCACAAGTTTGAGGCCAGCCTCAGAAACTTAGCAAGGCTGTAATCAACTTAGTGAGATCCTGTCTTAAAATAAAAATAAAAAAGGCTGAGGATGTGGCTAGTGGTTAAGGTCCCTTGAGTTCAATCCCTGGTACCCCCCCAATTGTTTTTGTTTAAAAAGGGAGGGAAGTCTCATCAATTAATACAGATATACTGTATTCAGATATGTTCATAGGTGACCCATGGAAGAAAAAAGGATAAATGGTAAAAGTAAATTTTGGAAAGTGCTTGAAGTATATACTATTTGTAGGGGTTCCTAGTACTCACTAACATATTGAGGTCTCTGAGAACTCTTAAAGGAAAGAATCAGTTTTATTTTATTAACTTAATTTTTCCAAAACTTACTTTGCCATGTAACTTTTTTTTAAGTTGTTGATAGATCTTTATTTTATTTATTTATATGCGGTGCTGAGAATCGAACCTAGTACTTCACAAATGCCAGGCAAGTGCCCTACCGCTGAGCCCCAGCCCAGCCATGTAACTCTTATAACAGATTGGTATATAACAACAACAAATTCAGGGGTAAAATATGAGAATGATATTCTTAGAACCTGTAAGACAAACAGAATGTAGGTGTACATAAGAGCATTAAAAAATGGCTGCATTGGGAGACTGAGGGAGGAGGGTCACAAGTTTAAGGTCAGCCTCAGCAACTTAGCAAGGCCTAAAGGAACTTGGTGAAACCCTGTCTCAAAAAGGACTAGTGATGTAGCTCAGTGGTAAAGCACCTCCAGATTCAATTCTGTCATAATATAAAATCTGTTTTGTTTTGTTTAAATCTTGTAGTGTTTTACCACTGAGCTATCCCCAGCCCTTTTATTTTTTATTTTGAGACAAGGTCTCCCTGAATTGCAGAGGTTAGTCTCAAACTTGTAATCTTCTGGCTCAGCTGGGATTATAGATGTGTACCATTGCACCCAGCATGGGCATAGCTTTTACATAGGACCAATATTCACGATACACAAAGAGCTCTTAGCTGGACTCAGTCAGTGGGGCATGCCTGTAATCCTAGCTTATTATCTCCTGTTTTCCAAGAAAAACAGGATAAATTCTTGATCTCTGTTGAACATCACTGGAATATTTTCTCTGATTTATAGATCTCTATTTCAGTAGCTGTCCCAGGCTTCTGTTTGTGTTTTTTAAAATATTTTGAGTTATAGATAAACACAATACCCTTATTTTAATTATTTATTTTTATGTGGTACTGAGGATTGAACCGAGTGCCTATACATGCTAGGCAAACACTCTGTCAGTGAGCTACAATTCTAGCCCCCCAGGCTCCTGTTGTGGTTCATCTTTCAAAGTCATTTTTAAGAGTTTATCAAAAATTTATATTGTCATGACAATCACGATTATTTTTTTATAGGGATGAAATTGTTTCTGCCAGATAATATATCACCTCTGAAACAGTGAAAAGAATTTGGCATTTACAATCCTAAGATTGGGATTTGAATCCTATACCCATTTGATTACTAGCCGTATGAGTTTGGGTAAATAAGTCTTTAAACTAGTGTCCTCATTTGTAAAACAGAGCATCTATTTGCCTTATTTACCTATGAGAATGGTTATGAAATTTATTTATTATTTTTTAAATTTATTTTTTAGTTGTAGTTTGACACAATACTTTTATTTCACTTATTTATTTTTATGTGGTGCTGAGGATCAAACCAGGGTCGTGCACATGCGAGGCGAGCGCTCTACCACTGAGCCACAACCCCAGCCCCATGAAATTTATTGAAATGACAAATTTTTTAAATTATACAGTCGTTATTTATTATTCTTGTGCCTGACGACCAGTACCTCTTATAAAATTAAGAAATTAGTGTGCATATTCCTTTAATTTTGAGACTGGTACTTTTTTTTATTTCTAAATACACTTTTTTTTAATTCACTGTTCTCATATTTTTTCCTATATTATCTCTATTTTAAATGTACTTAGTACAAAAAATAGGTAACCAATGGCTATTAAGTCATATTTGCTATATATCAAACATATATGCAAATGAGTGTCCTCAAGGAACACTTCACTCCATCAGGGAGACAGATGTGCGTGAAATGATTGGAGATACTTAATGGAATACCACGAAAGGGCCCTGACTATTAAGTCTGGGAGGGACTTATCAGAAGACTTCATAGAGGAGGCATTGGCCTGGGCCCTAAATAATTAGGATAATTTAGGATTTGTCCAGAAAGAATAAAATAAACACAAGAAGAAATTATGATTGTGAGAAGTCTTATGAAGAAAAGACATCTGTTGCCTTGAGGAATTGACATTTGAATAGGAAGATCGGTTGTTAGAGCAAAGTATTCTAAGTAGAAGGATCCTGATGAGTAAAGTATCAGAGTGTGGGGGGTGGGACAAAGCAAAAGTGATTTTAAGTGCAGGGTGGCGGGGGAGGGGCAGTATGGCTGAACAGAGAGGCATGTACAAGGTAATAGCAAATTAAATTTAAAGCCTTATCTTCAAAGTAGAAGTATGCCTAAAGGCAAGGACTATTATTTAATAGTATAGTGAAAATTTTTAAAAGAGATATAGCTCTCTGGGTCAGTGAGATTGATACTAACTTGGTACTCTGGCCTGTGAGTTATACTAACTTGGTACTCTGGTTGGTACTAACTCAGTACAGTGAGGTATACTAACTTGGTACTCTGGCCTCTACAGGTGTGAAACCTCATACCTGCAGCAATTAGGCAGCTAAGCAGCTCCATTGAGGTGGTTCTGTCTTCTTCTCTACCATCTAATAATTGGGTTCTTAGAAAACCTAGCACGAAGCCCTGGGTAGAGTTACGGTGGCAAAATAAATCCCATTAAGCACAGTTCCTCATAGGTGAAGTGCTGTGAGGAAGAGTGGAAATGTGAAAGCCCCAGGAGATGAGTCCTGTCTGATACCATTTTAAATGAAGTTCATGATCAAGATTTGAGAGATAGTGGTTATGGAAAGGTCCCATTTCAGTCCATCCAGCTGTACTACTTGAAAACCTGTTAATCTCTGAGAATGGTGTGAGAAGTACAGGTCAAATAGCACAGACTTAGCATACTTGTCATCTGAAGCCTTTTCTGACTCCCACCCAGGTATTCCTTGATGTTAGGGCTCCAAAATTATGATCCTCTTCTAACCTCTCTATACACCAGCTCTTCTCTACTCTTCTGTTTCTGATTGTACTAGGTGGGGGGGAATATATATATATATATATATATATATATATATATCTATCTATCTCACACACACCCCAACAATTCCTTGATTTTCTGGCTCATTAACATGGTTATAAGCTCTCTCCCTCCAGAAGGATTTTTAACCCTATAGAGCAGCACCTGTATATATGATGTTCAAAGACCCTTGCATAAGAATTGCTTATAGTACTGACATCAGTAAAGATTTTAATTCCAGGATCTTCCATCCTTCCCTGAACCTAGAACTCAGAACCTTAAGGGATTGACTTGGAGATCCATGATGAGCCCTCTTTTGCTCACATGTCAGTTCTGTCTACCCTTCTTTTTCGTTTAAAAAAAAAAAAAAACATTGGATTACCACCTCTCTGTGCTGTGCCTTTAAATATGAACTGGTAGGAGTAACAAATAAACTTATTTGATTGACCTTAATGAATTCAAAGTCCAAGGCCCCTGTAATCTTCAAAGACCATTTTTGTACCTCTCTGACAGCATTGTCCTTTTCCTCTTATTTTATCATTTGCATGTTTGGCAGTAGGGAAAGAACTCCAAGTCTAAGTTGAGATTTATATCTTAACTTTCTCTTCTCTGCAGTGGTTAGCAAAATGCCTTAAACAAATTAAATGTGTTGTTTTGATTCCATTAAGATACTTAGTTTTGTTATTAAGCTTGCTTTCCATTTAAGTATATATTTTATGACTAATCTTAAAATTCCACATTTTTAAGTATATTTATTTTGTTTTTCTTTCCTTATCAACAATGTTTTAAGAGTTTGATAGTGTTTGTGCAAAGGAATGCCCTTCATCTGGTGACTGAAGGACGTCTTTCCCAATGCAGTGTCTATCATAGACAGGAAAAACTGCTCAATATGTGGTTTTACTTGTTACCTCTAGTTAGCAGAATGAGTTCTTTATCTTGTAGCAGATATGTGGTAATATTAAGGGGGATATATAAATGGGCTCTTGGATAGTTTAAAAAAATGTACATTTGTCTGAAAATTAAGGATCTGTTTTCCTGGTTTTTAAAAATCTATGTAGACTTTACTGTTACTAAGTCTTAAATTATGTCAGATAGTTGTCTAATTTAAAACTCTGCATAGATTTATTTGTATGTCCTTCAGAGTATATGGGCATTCTTAACCAAATTGTACCATTTCTTTTTAATCTTTTTATCAATCAGAAATATCTTTTTCCTTTGACTGGCGGAACAGAATCAGTTGAATGTCTCTTCACCTTTTTCTATGATATTTTCTTAGAAAATGTATTTAGCTCTATACTTGCTATCTAAAAATGAATAGGAAAATATCATACTTTATAAAATATAGGGAAATTCATTTTGAATATAAAAACATACTCTATGAAAATTAGTAAAAAGATCATACACATTGCAGAATACTTTTAAATATCAATAATTTGGGCCATTTAATGTAAATCTATTATCTTTTTTCTGAAAGTTCATCAAGAAAATAAATAATATAGTCATGGTATTATTTTACCATTTAAAGATTTTTAGCTTCTAATTTAATACAGATTTAATTACCTTAAAGAAGATAGAGCCTGCACTTTGATTGTACTGCTATGGCAGGAAGAAAGTTTAAATTGTTTGAATATTTTTGCATGGGTTTGCAAGTATTTTTCTAGTTATCTTCCATGTAATCTATGGTTTTTAAAAATTCATAAACCAGGGTTGGGGTTGTGGCTCAGTGGTAGAGCGATTGCCTAGCATATGTGAGGCACTGGGTTCAATCCTCAGCACCACATATAAACAAATTAATTAAATAAAAGTTCATTGACAACTAAACAAAAAAATTTTTTTAATTCATAAACCAGGCAAGTGATGCTTACCTGTAATCCCAGCAACTTGGGAGGCTACAACAATTTACAGAGATTCTGTCTCAAAAAAAGGGGTTGAGGGGCTGGGAATGAACCTCAGTGGTAAAACACCCCTGGTTTCAATCCCACTACTCCCTCCCCCACCCAAAAAATAAAAATAGCTTCTAAAAAAATGCTGTGATTTTATTTAAAAACTTTTCCATAAACTTATAATTTTTTCTTGGTTTATCTGCATCCTAAGTAGAACTGGACAAACCCCTTCATCTGGCAGATACTTGACATTACTTATCCACTACTCATCCTGGCTTGTTGGAGCTCACATTTGATTTACTTTTTTGTTTGTCTTGTGCTTACACACTCCCTACTGGTAGCAGAAAAGGAAGGAAGTTAAATAACATAAAAGATTTGTGTAGGTTTAGAGTACCAGTTTATAAATGGATTTCATAGGTTATGGGATGGAATATATTTTTAAATTGATAGCAGTTCACATGATGAAGACTTTGGACTTTCATTCCCCCCAACCCTGGGGATTGAACCCAGGGCCTCACATATGCTAGGCAGCAGTACTCTACCACTGAGCTACACCCCCAGCCCTTTTTATTTTTTATTTTGAGATTGGGTCTTACTAAGTTTCTAGATCTGGCCTCAAACTTGTGATTCTCCAGCCTCAGTCTTCCAGGTAGCCAGGGATTACATGCTTAGCAAACTTGCAATTTTATATAATTATTTTTTAAAAAATAAACCTTATTATAACAGATTCACACTTATGGAAACATTGCAAAGGTAGTGCAAAAAATTTCCAAAAAATCTGCACTCAGATTTTTCCTGTTATTAACATTATACATTAATGTTGTAGTTAATGAATCAGTATTAGCTTACTAATAATTTCATAGTTATAAACTGAAGTACCTTATTTTATTCAGATTTCCTTCATTTTTAGCTAATGTCCTTCTGTTCTCAAATCCCATTCAGGATACCACATTACATTTGATCATTGTGCTCCTTAATCTCTTTGAGTTGTGATAGTTTCCTAGACTTTCCTTATTTTTGCTGACCTTAATAATTTTGAGGACCACCAGTCAGGTATTTTGTAAAATGTCCCTCATTTGGATTATGTTGATACTTTTCTCAAGTTAGACTTGGGATCTGGGTATTGGGAGGAAGGCCACAGAGATAAAATGTCTTTAGCATCATATCAATTTATGTGCTATTGATGTGATTATCAACTGTTAATTATCAACTGTTTATTTTGACCTTGATCACCTGGCTGAGGTAGTATTTGTATTTGTCAGGTTTCTCTGTGAAACTCTTGGTTTTGCCTTCTGTACAGTACTTTTTGTAAGTCACTGTGCATAGCCCACACTTATGCACTATTTGCATATGGCAAAATATCTGTATAAGTGTTTGGAATTCTTCTTCATGGTGATTTGTCTCTTCTCCATTTATTAATTCATTCAATCATGTATTTATATCAGTATGGACTCACTTATTTTTTATAGTTTGGGTTATATGTAATAAAGAATGACTTTATTACTCAATTTTAAAATGTTGGCCACTGGAAGGTCTTTCCATTTACTCCTGTGTTCTTTGACTTGCCCCATTATTGTAGGTATTTTTTTATTTGTCTTTTGAGAATTTTTTTGTACTGTAAGATACACCAGACCCATTCTATATGTATCCATGTCCCAGTTCTAGAATCAGTCATTTCTCCAAGGAACCCTGTTTGCCATGTATTGAAAGATGGCATTAAAAACCATGGTCTGATCAGTGGAGTACAGGAAGGGCATTGAGGGGGAAGGAGGAGGGATAGAATAAGGGGAGAACCGTGGAATGAATCTGACCTAACCTGCTTATGTACATATATGAATATACCACAGTGACTCTCACCATTTAAAAAAAAACAAGGGCTGGGGCTGGGGCTGAGCGGTAGCGCACTTGCCTGGCATGTGTGAGGCACTGGGTTCGATTCTCAGCACCACATAAAATAAATAAAGGACTATCAACAACTAAAAAAAAAAAATTTTTAAAAATTAAAAAAAAAATAAAACAAATCTGTAAATAAAAAACAGATCAGTGGACTAGAAGGAAGGGGACAGCGACAGAGTAGGGAGGAAGAGAAGGAAAGGGGAAGTTACAGGGACTGGATTATAGAAAATTATATTTTATGCTTGTATTGTTATATCAAAATTAATGCCAATGTCATGTATTACTAAAAAGAGAGATTAAAACAAGAAAACACAGTCTGGGCATTAGGTGTGCTTGTTACCACTGAGGTTATCTGTTGCTTCTGGGCCTGACAGAGCAAAGAAATGCATGTGTTTATACTAACTACCTATAAATTTTCCTACATATTTATAGAAATAAATGTATCCATAAATATTTCTATATTTAAGCATCTGTATCTGTGTTAAGCCGAGAATGAGTTAATACTTATGTCACTAACTCTAATCAGTTACTTCATGGATTGTTCTAGCTTTCCTCCTTATCTTAAAACTCCCACTTCAAAAGTGAGAAACCTGGCTCCCACCATCCTATGTCTGTTAACTTAATATTCTATTAACTTAATGTTCTGTTCCCTGAGTCCTTGGGCTTGTGGACTTTGAAACATAACAAATTTGAAGGTCTTTTTTAGAATTCTGGTGTGCTGGGTGTGAAAGCTAATGTGTAGGCTACTTTCCTCCCAACTTATCTCTACCCTGGTCAGAATGTTTAACTCTGTACTTGACCATTCTTTCCCACCCCATTAAAAAATTTTTTTATCAAAAATTTATAAGAAGGGCTGAGGATATAACTTGGTGTAGAGCACTTGCCTAGCATGCATGAGGCTCTGAGTTCAACCCTCAATACCCAAAAATCATCATCATCATCATCATCATCATCTTATAAGAAGCCAGGCATAGTAGTGCATGCCTATAAGTCCAGCTACTTGGGAGACTGAGGCAGGAGGATTCCAAGTTTCAGACCAGCCTGGTCAACTTGAGGAGACCCTATCTCAAAATTTAAAATAAAAAGAGTTCAAGATGCAGCTCAGTGATAGAGCACTGGCCTAATATATGTAAGCTGCTGGGTTCAATCTCCAGTACCATGGGGAGGAAAAATGGAAGAAAATAGAATACAAAAATGGAAGAATTTTACCAAAGTAACAAGGATTCTTGGAGATTTGGTATAAATAAGAGTTTGAGTGAAAAACCCCTGGGACCCTTTAATCTTGTGAGCTCATTGTTGGCTAATGTGTGCCATGGCCACTTAAAAAAAAAAAAAATACTGGAATCTTGGGCTATATCCCTGTGGACATAATCAGATGTGGTGTTGGAGATGTTCTTATGCTGTTCTTTATAATCGGAAGAATTATATTCATTTCTAGCATTTTATTTTAGTAAAAATACTTTAAAAATTAATGTCCAGAAAAGAATAAGATGAAAAAACTCTTAAACTTGATAAGTTTCTTATCAAGTATCATTTGGAATTCTGGTATAAAAGTGAATATATATGATAGTAACTATTTTAACCTATTGAATAAAATAGAAACCATAAATCTATATTTATCTAAAAGGTAAAAAAGTGAATTGAAAGTTTAATGAAAAAGTGGAGTATTTACCTAGTCGCAAAGTACCTCCCCACAGATCTTTTTATTAACTGCAAAGCGGGAATGAGAAGCTTCATGGTACAGATGCCTAGAGTACATCACTTTGACCAAATGATCAAAGTGAACTTCATCAGTAATAGCACAGATCAAAACTGGGCACCACCTGGTAGTATAAACTGCAAAGAGCACAGCATCACTCTGTGATGTTACTGCCAGAGGTGCATGACCTGAATCCATCTGTGGGGAAATGACTTCTACACAATAACTAGACTGTGATCTTTAAAACTGTTCGGGTTGTGAACATCAAGGAGAGAGTCACTATTCCAGACTGACAGAGACTAAAAGGAATGGTCAAGTGCAGCTGGGTGATTATGATCTTGACTGCTACAAAGGACATTATTGGGAAAATTGGGAAAGCTTGAGTAGATTCTGAAATTAGGTAATGTAATGTAACATATCCATTACTGATCCTTTCCTGACTTGGGAAGTTGTATTCTGTTTATGATTTTTTGTTTGTTTGTTTATAGGAGAATACGTACTAAATATCAGGGATGAAGAGGTATATCAGGGATGAACAGCAATTCATTCTCAAAGTTCTAAATTCTAGGTTAATATAATATTTCTAACTTTTCTCTCAGGTGCAGTGGTGCACGCCTATATTTCTAGTGACTCAGAAGGTTGAGGTAGGATTGCAAGTTTGAAGCCAGCCTGGGCAAGTTAAAGAGACACTGTCTCAAAATAAAAAGAGCTGGAGATAACTTAATGATAGCATGCCTCTAGGTTCAATCCTCAGTGTGTGTGTGTGTGTGTGTGTGTGCATTTTTTTTTCCAACCAATGATGAAGCTCTGGGAATAGTTAGTATGGGAAAAAAGCTTGAAGTAGGATCCAAGGGAAGATGTCTTTGATTATTTGAAGTTCTGTTAATGTACATGTAATGTAATGTGGACATTTTCATTGTCCGCATTATACAACTTGCGGTTGGAATGGTTTCTTATATTAATTGACACTTTTTTAAGGCTTTTTTTCGTTATGATACATAACGTAATGATGCCCCTTATAATCGGTCATATTTTGCATCATCCTTAGATGACATACAGTTTTTCAGTGCTGTTTTTTCCCAGGACAGGACCTAAAGCCATGAATGTCCTCCAGGCATTTGTACCATGAAACTACTCTTTTCCCCTTTAATTAATAAAAATTCTGTGGGGCGGTACTTTGAGACTAAATAAATACTCCATTTCACAAAGATTTTAGTTTTAAAAAAGACCCTCATTGTCTTAAAAGTGATAGAACCAACTATCTAAAAAGTGTTAATTTAGTTGGGGCAGGTCTTACATTATGTTTGTCTTTTTCTTTTTTGGCAGAGCTGGGAGATTGAACTCAGGACCTTACACTTACCAAGCACTCTAACATTGAGCTACATTCCCTGCCTTTCTTATATTATGTTGAAGATTGATAACATGTCCAAACTCTTTTAACTTCAAGACTCTGTGACTCTCTTTTGACCAGAACCTGTCTTACAGCTGCTCCTCTGGACCTCATCATCTCCCTGAATTGTCATATCTCAAGTCTTGAACTCCAGTGTCCTGTTCTGGTCATTGCCTCTGCCCATTTTCCCCCCTCCTCCTGTCATTTGGTGATGTTGAAGCTTCCAGTTCCTTGAACTCTTTCTCCATCTTTTTCCAATTTTTTTCCCCTGATTTCACTCTTCCTTTCTGCTTAAATTGCAGGAGCCACTATTTCAGACACTGACTAGCAGTTTCTTTGAATCAAAAGATGTCCATCAAAACATGACTTACCAATTACCTTGAGGACCATTTGGCTCCCTGAATGTGTTAAATATCAGGTTAAGGAGTTTAAAATTTATTTGACTGACAGGAGGAACAGATACATGTTTTAGCAAAACTACTGACAAATTTCAGCAGGGAATTTATAATTGATATAGCCTGTCAACTACATCTGTTGGAATTACTGCTCTACTCAATTTATAAAAATGAAATGTAGCATATTTTTTTCTTCGAGTTCATTAAGGAATCAGTGAAAAGAAAAAATGAGAACTGGGCTTGAAGAAATGAGGAAACACTTTTCATGTATATATGTGTGTGATATTGGGAATCAAACCCAGGGCCTTGTGCTTGCTAGGCAACCATTCTGTCAGTGAGCTGTATCCCCTCTCCTTTTTATTTTTATTTCAAGACAGTCTTGCTAAGTTACCAAGGCTGGCTTTGAACTTGCAATCTTCCTGCCTCAGTCTCCCAAGTTACTGGGATTACAGGCATGCAACACTGTGCCCATCTTGAAAAAATAAAACTATTGTAGATAAACAGTTGAGAATGACTTAATTAAGTCAATGGAAGTGAGCGTGAAGGGAAGGTGTTAGACCCTGAATGAGCCGACTAGACTCATTGAGAAACAAACAGCATAGAGTTTTTCCAGTATGTGTAGCATGACAGAGTATCATAGAAAACCCCTGAATTATACCTGTCTGTCCTTTCAGCAAGTTTTTTTAAAAACTTTATAGCAATTTTAATTTTTCACCTAATGCATATGATGTTCTGTTTGACAAGTAAATAGGTCATTGAGTTGTATAGAAATAACTCTAATACCATTGCTAGTAATTACTGTTATAAAATATCTTTGTAGACATTTAATGTAGGAATGCAGCATCCCCCTGAACTTTTTTTGAAGGCTAGTTTTCTGAAATTACATGTCTCTCTGAGTTTTGAGAGTCCTTAAAACTTCGGCAGGTGATTTGAGCTTATGAAACAAATTCATCTGTTAAGGCATAAAAACTGTTAAATAGATTTTATAGAGGGTTGTTACTTTCATAGAAAACATATACGCTTATAGTGAAAAAGTTAAAACCACCTCTCTCCATTTTGCAAGCCCTGTGTCAGTTCACTTTTTCTCTTCTTGGGTCTTCCTTTAAAATCAGCTATGCAGCTGCACTGGGCTTGCCTTGAGATTTACTCCCAGAAGAGGTAAGAAGGAGGGTAGGGATTTCTGGCACTTCGCAAGTAAGTAGATTGACTTTCTGAGCTAAAGCCAGAATCCTCTTGGTAACAAGAACATTGGTCAGCAAGTACCTGAGTGCTTCCTGAGCTTGAAGGGGAAATTAAAGAGAAAGAACAGAGTCCCAAATGCTGTGGTAGGGGCTTTTGGTTTCTTTCCCACAATGTCTTCCTTTGCTTTCTGTGAGTAATAACAACACAAGTTGGATAGCTCACCAAGCTGTAGCATTTACTGAGCATCTGTCTTAAGTTCTTTTTCTTCTTTGAAAGAAAAAAAACTGAAATTCAGTAACGTTGAATATCAGACTGAGATTTGAACCTAGATCTTCTGATTCATGAGCCCAAAAGGAGGCTAATTCTGAGGCTCCTGTTTTTGGCCCTTCAAAATTAATTCTGTAGCCAGGACTATAGGAGTCCATTTTTCCACTGGTCTGTTTTCCTCATTGAAAAATAGGTTTTGCTGGGAATTGTAAGGCTCTGTTTTATAGAAAAATTGCCCTCCCAACCGTTCTGTTTTTAATAGGAAAAAAGATAAGTAGAAAATGTTGTTAATGCTCTGATTATAGAATCATTTTTACAAAATGTAGGTGAAATTAAAGCATTAGAAAAATCAGTTTTGCAAATACCATTATAATAATTGAGGTGAACATCAGCAGATGTTAAGAGCCTTGAGTGAAAGCCTATTGAGGAACTGCTTATTCACACAATATGAAAGTATTACCACGCAGATTGCTTATTAATTAAAAGAGAAAAGCATTCATTTACAGTAGAGAAATCTGGATGTTACAAGATTAACTAAATTATAAAATTTGCCATCAGCAATAAAAGTAAAACCTGCCATGTGCTTCCGGATATACTGTCCTGAGAAGGAAGGACATAGAATTACCTCATAGCTGTCTTATCAGGTGTTTATTTTTTTATTTTTTATTTTTTTAAAGAGTGAGTAAGAGAGAGAGAGAGAAATATTTTTTTTAATGTTTATTTTTTAGTTTTCAGCGGACACAACATCTTTGTTTTTGTATGTGGTGCTGAGGATCGAACCCGGGCCGCACGCATGCCAGGCGAGCTCGCTACCGCTTGAGCCACATCCCCAGCCCCTTACCAGGTGCTTAATTTGGAGATATAATCATCAGGAAACAATCAGGGAAACCCAGCTTAAGGAACATTTTCAAAGTCTCTGGCTTGAACTCTTCAGAAACATCAGTGTCATGAACGGTGAACCAAAATGACCTGCAGAATTATTTTAGATCAAAGGAGACTTAATAAAATGTGACAACTAAGGACAGTGCCCACAGCCCCCTGATTGGAACCTGGATATAAAACTAAATGAAACAATTGTGGAAGTAATTACTAGGAGCAGTGCAGAGATACTTCAGTATGAACTAAATATTAAAGAACAGTGTTATTAGAGTTAAATATCTCAAGTATAAATAAATGAATTCTGAGCATTTAGAATTCACTTGTTCTTAGGAGATACTGTTGAAGTACTTAGGAATTCAATGTTTTATTGTTTGCAACTTACTCTTCATTGGTTCAGCAAAAATTAAATACATATAGAAAGGATGAAATATTACCAGTTGACAAATCTAAATAAAAAGCACATGAATATTCACATAGTATTAAAACTGTTCTGTGGGTTTGAGAATTATTTTAAATAAAAAAGAAAAGAAAAGGAGTATTGGGGCTGGGGTTGTGGCTTAGTGGTAGAGCGCTTGCCTAGCATGCATGAGGCGCTGGGTTCGATTCTCAGCACCACATACAAATAAATAAAATAAAGGTCCATCAACAACTAAAAAATATTAAAAAACAGAATAGGAGTATTTATTAAAGTAACCAGATTCGGTGTGTTAGTCAGCTTTTTGTTGTTGTGACCAAAATATCTGACAAGAACAACTTAGAGAAGAAAAGGTTTATTTTGATTTAGATTTTAAAGGATTCAGCTCATAGTCAACTGGCTCCATTTCTCTGGGCTTGAAGTGAAGAAGAACATCATGATGGAAGAGTGTGGTGGAGGAAAGCTGCTCATCTCATGGCAGATGGGAAGCAGAGAGAAGATGGGGCCAAGGAGAAGATAAACCCTTTTAAGGCACACCCCTAGTTACCTACTTTCTTTCTACCTCCCAGTAGTCCATCCAGCTGTCAGGGTTAATTTGAATTCCACTGATGAGGTCAGAGCCCTCCTGATTCAGTCATTATCTTAAGCTCCACCTCAGAACCTTGCTTCATTGGGGTTTCAACACCTGAGCTTTTAGGGCTATTCCAGATCCAAACCATAACACTCAAGCAGTGAGCATTGATTTCCATTAAAAAATAACAATGGAGCAAGCTTTTCAAGAAAATAGTTAAAAGTAGGAATTACAAATAGGTTGTGTTTTTATTTGTTTGTTTTTGTTTTAGGGGGGTACTGGGGATTGAACTCAGGGGCACTCAACCACTGAGCCACATCCCCAGGCCTTTTTTATATTTTATTTAGAGACAGGGTCTCACTGAGTTGCTTAGCACCTTGATGTTGCTGAAGCTAGCTTTGAACTCCTGAATCCTCCTGCCTCAGCCTCCCAAGCTGCTGCGATTATAAGCTTGCACCACCATGCCCAGCTCACAAATAGGTTTTTTGTTGTTGTTTTTTTTAAGAGAGAGAGAGAGAGAAGTGAGAGAGAGAAAGAGATAATATTTTAATATTTATTTTTCAGTTTTTGGTGAACACAACATTTTTATTTTATTTTTATGTGGTGCTGAGGATCGAACCCAGCGCTCTGCGCATGCCAGGTGAGCGCGTTACCGCTTGAGCCACATCCCCATCCCCACAAATAGGTTTTTAATTTCATTAATCATCTCTGATTAATGAATAGCTGCTGTCAGACATGTTGAAATGCATGGGATGCTGAAGCTATATCCATGATTTATTAGCAGTGTTTACCAAGGACTTAATACATCTTTACTTAAATGTTTATATCACTACACTCTAGCTGACCCTTAACTAATCACTCACTGCTTACCTAACCCATTTTTATCCTGAAGGTTAACTTTTCTCTGGCATTAATGTTCTTCTTGAAACTAGCCAGGCTCTCCAAATCTTTATTTCAAAATGACATATCCTTAAATCGGGCTTAAGGTATGGGGAAACACAGGGCCTTTCTTCTAGGAGTAGTCCCCTATATAACTCATCAGATTATAAGGGCTTTAAAACCTAACACAATTAAGAACTCAGTCCACATCCCCTGGGCTGGGGATGTGGCTCAAGCCGTAACACGCTCTCCTGGCATGCGTGGGGCGCTGGGTTTGATCCTCAGCACCACCTAAAAATAAAATAAAGATGTTATGTCCACTGAAAAATAAATATTTAAAAAAATTCTCTTTCTCTCTCCTCTCTCTCTTAAAAAAAAAAAGAACTTAGTCCTTCACTAGTATTCTGATCATCTGTTGCAGTTATTTTTCATTTTGTTGGATCTTAGTGACTTAGACTACTTTGCCATCATTCTTCCCAGTCTCCTATGTGCTGAGGTGATGAAACTATGCCTGTGTTTTATTCTGTTTCTAGTCCCTTATGATTCTTCTTTGCTCTCCTGAGAGCAGATGGAGTTTTCACGTCATCAAGAACAGGTAATTTTTGCAGGGCACATGGCACATACTTACAATCCTGGCTACTTAAGAGGCAGCTGAGGCAGGAGGATCATAAGTTCAAGGTCAGCCTCAGCAACTTAGTGAAAACCCGTCTTAAAATAAAAATTAAATGGGGCCGGGTTGTGGCACTTATCTGGCATGTGTGAGGCACTGGGTTCGATCCTCAGTATAACATATAAATAAATAGATAGATAGATAGATAGATAGATAGATAGATAGATAGATAAAATAAAGGTATTGTGTCCATCTACAACTAAAAAAAATTTTAAATAAATAGATAAAAATTAAATGTATGAGTTTGTTGGGATGAACCCAACTAACATGTATAACAGTAAAGCTCTAATTTTTAAAAAAAAAAGGAAATGTGTGTCAGAACTTGAAAAAAATTAAAATTTTAATTTAAAAGAGCTGGGGTATAGTATAGCTCAGGAGTAGACCACCCTGGATTCAATCTTCAGTACCAAAAGAAAGAAAAGGAGGGGGAATTTTTTTGTCTATTTAAGAAGAGAAAGGAAAATTTAAAAAATAAAGAAGTGAAAGGAGCCTCTATAATAGTATGTGCTCAATAAATATCATTGAATGGATGGTTGAAATAATTAAACATTTCTTTTCCCAAACAGCTTTCCTGTTGAAATTAGTTGATACATTTATTTAGTGTTGTTTGAAAGAAATTACCTGGATTGGTTCCCTCAGCTACTTGTGCAGCTTTCCCTCTTCCTTTTTCAGCTTGAGTCTTCAAGAGGGAGCCTCAGAACTGATTTCTAAAACTGTTTGTACCTGGTGTGATTATAAAGCAATGAGACTGATTGTCATATGTTGTTTGTGGGATCCGTCTCAGTTACTTTATAGCCATACCTGGTATCTTATACCACAGATCATTGCCTGTTGAACAACATTTAAAAGCACAAACCTAAGATTTCTAGGTGGAAATTTAAGCTGGCTTAGCATTATTTTATGATTTTTCTCTAATTTATTACTAACCAGAACTCATTTCAGAAAGGTAATTAGATGTTAATTTTATTGCTTGCTTTAATTTTGCATTTTCTTTTTGTTATGGATTTTTAATCAGTGTTCTGATAAACTGCTGTTCTGATAAAGTGGCTGGGACAATTTTGAATAAGGTAATATATAAATATACATTCCATTGGATTACATTTTTCATAAAATTTCTTTTATTTTTTTCTGTCACATGTAGTCTTTTGACTACATGTAATACAAGGATAGTTCTTTTAGCTAAATATAAAACATAAAGCCAAATGTTTTTAACACTCATCAAAGAAGCTTTTGAAAGTCAAGTGTTAGCGGTTGTTTGTTTTGTTTGGTGGTTTACATTTACATACACAAGCCTTATTCATATTCTAATAGATAATTATACTTTTCTCTTTCCTCAAATAAAATGTTTATTCCCCTTCTCCTATACTTCTATCTCTCTTAAGAGTTCTTTGAAGAAGTCAGATTGCATGTACCCATAAGTAGCTTTATAAAAGGTTGGTTGCTGACATATCAGTGGTAGACAAGCTTCTCTGTTTCCTTAAATTAGGAAGCTATTTCCATTGTGTAGAAGGAAAGAGAGAGAGATTTTATGCTATCCACAGGAGAGGTAGTTACTTGCCTTGAATGTATTCCAGCTTCTGGAAATTAAGAGGGAAAGGACTAGAAGGGCTTAGAAAGGGCTTAGAAGGGCAACTTAAGACCACGTTTATAGTTGCATTATTTGTGGCTGTGACAGACCTCTAAACAGCTATTAGAAGTTGGAGATTTTTTATGCCAAATTAGTCCTAATGTTAAAGCTTGAATCTCTCAAGAAGGGCTTGAGTTCCAAAAGGACTTTGGAGTAAACTTGAAAGGAGCCTTATTTGGGCCAGGTCTACATATAGGACCAAGGTTAGTTTGAAGTGTTATTAATAAAAGGTATGACAATTTGTTGTTGTAGTTCTGTTACTAGGCATATGTTGTAAGTCTTGGTGATGTTATAAAGCTCCATGCCTTATGCTTCTTTCTATCCCTTGTACAGTTTATACATAATAGGTGCTCCAGGAATGCAAGAAATACCTACTTGTTCTATATGTAACAGTATTTTTCTTCATTTCTTAAGATATTAGGACTTTCTGAAGACCACTTAAGATAGAAAAAGTTTTATAATATAAACCCACCATGATCTTATCACATTTCCATGGCTGTATATTATGCTGTGATATTATCTGTTGTCACATTTGGCTGGCTTAATAATCTTTTTTAAATGTAGTTGTCTTTAAGACAAGTTAACACTGTTCTTAACACTGCAGTTGTTTAACACCTCATGTCTAAGTTTTAGGTATTATACAACATGGTCCCACTCGGAAACTGCATACCCAACTGCAACTTCATTTCAGTTGAAAAGCTGAATCTATAAATTCTTCCCATTAGCAAAAATTGTAGTTTTTCTAAGGAACATATTTTATTTTTCTAAAAATTCTAAATGTCGCTTAAATATATATATTTATTTTGCATTACAGGCACTGGAGATATTATTGCTGTCATGATAACAGAATTGAGGGGTAAGGATATTTTGAGTTATCTGGAGAAAAACATCTCTGTACAAATGACAATAGCTGTTGGAACTCGGATGCCGCCAAAGAACTTCAGCCGTGGTTCTCTAGTCTTCGTGTCAATATCCTTTATTGTTTTGATGATTATTTCTTCAGCATGGCTCATATTCTACTTCATTCAGAAGATCAGGTACACAAATGCACGTGACAGGAACCAGGTGAGCTACCAGAACTGTCCAACAATAACTATAATCCATAGGTGCTATTGTGATCACACATCTTGCAACATTTTTTTTGATTAGCTGTAACCTTAGGGGCTGGGACTATGGCTCAGTGGTAGAGTGCTCGCCTAGCATGTGTGGGGCACTGGGTTCTATCCTCAGCACCACATATATGTAAAATAAAGATATTGTGTCCATCTAAAAAAAAAAAAAAAAAGCTAGGAAATAAATATTTTTTTAAAAAAGCTGTAACCTTAGAGTCATTGTAATACATTGAAAACATATCTACACTAATATTTTAAATACCTAAAAGGGGAAATCGTTCTATTTATAGTTATCACTGATGATATTCTGGTTAGCCAGATAAATAATTCTATTAATTTGGAGAAATATCACAAAGTTGTATTTTTAAAAATTTATTTATTTTATACATGACAGTAGAATGCATTTTGACACATCATACATAAATGGAGTATAACTTCTCATTCTTCTGGTTGTACATGATGTAGAGTTACACAGGTCAAAGTTGTATTTTTAAAATGGTAACTTTAGTTGTCACAAGAGAGGGGAGCTGGGAGGATTGAGGAGGTTTCATTCTATACCCTTTTCTATTTTAATCTTTTTCCCACATAAATTTTGAACTATGTATTATCTATTCAGGAGGAAAAAATCAATTAAAAATAAATTTCCTATCATATCTAAACTCAGACATGGGATGAGGGTGAGGTGGGGAAGAACAGTAGAAGAAATGGTCATTTTAGAATTTGTCTCTGAATGGTCATTTTAGAATTTTGTCAATTTACACATCCTAAGGGCTCGATGAATTTTGGTTTAATGAATAAAGACTACGTAGAGGCAGTTCCCCGGATGAAGGGTGTAGATAGATGATGATTCTGAGTTTGTTAGTTTGTGTAATATCCTAAGAGTTGAGTTTGGGTTGTCCCTGTCCTAGACTTTTCCTTTAGGAACTAAGAAGTGAATTGCTTAGAGAGAAGCCAAGTTTTGCATAGCGCGATCTTGTTCTATCGGTGCATAAGGATTCCCATGGAGGAGTTGGAATTTTCATCTCTCCTTATTCTAGTTAAAGAAGAATAGACTTTGGCATGGAAAAGGTGTGAGTTCAAATTCCTACCTTATTACCAGTTTACCTATTTTCTTCCTGGACAATTTATTTAGCTTCTCAACTTGTTTCTTCATCTGAAAATAGTTATAAAATTTGTTTTTGTTTTTGCAGTACTGGGAATTGAACCCAGGGCCTCATGCAAGCTAGTGAAGCTCTACCACTGAACCACATCCCCAGCCTTTGAAATTTCTGAAAATTACAGTTTATTGAACATGAACATGCCAGGCTCTATGAAGTATCTTGTCTACTTTTGAATTTTTTATTTTAATAAGTTTTATAATTTACAAAAAGTTGCAAGAATAATGCAAAAGTATTCCCTTCATGAATATTATCCAGCTGTTAATATTTGCTATATTTTCTTTTCTATGTTTAAAAATATATAAACCATTTGAGAGTAAGTTTTAGATATGGTGCACCCTACCTTTAATACTTCATTGTGTGTTTTGTAAAAACAAGAACATTCTCTTATTTAACCATAGTATGATTATTCAAAATCAGGAAATTAACATTGATGCAGTGCACTATCTAATCTACAGACCAGATAGTTGTATAAAATAGTTTTCAAGTTGTGTAAAACTGCTCAATAATTCCATTTTGATAGCAAAGAAAAACCCCAGCTTGATTGGATCAGATTTACAGATTACATTGCATTTCGTTGTCATGTCTCTTATTATTGTTTCATGACATTGACATTTGCCAAGAGGGTCAGATTTTGTGTTTGAGTTTGTCTGATGTTTCTTCATGATTAGATTCAGATTATGTACACTTTCTGAGAAATACTGGCCTTTTGCATTTTTTAAACTTTATTTTGAGATAATTGAAGAGTTACTTGCATTTGTAAGAAATAATGCAGAGATCTGTTTTCCTCTAGTGATAATATATTGCTTGGTTATAGTTAGTATTACAACTATAATTATAGTTAGTATTCCACATCAGAAATTGATGTGGATGTAATCTACTGATTTTACTGCATTCACTGGACTCTTTATGTGAGAGTATGTGTGTTTTTAGTTCTGTGCAGTCTTATATTCATGTGACCATCACAGTCAAGATACACAACAGTTTCATCGCAAGGATTCCTCGTGCTACTGTTACAATCATAGTACCTTCTTCCCTAACCCCTCACCACCACTAATCTGTTCCCCATGTCTACAGCTTTGTCATCTCAAGAATGCTATGTATATAGAGATATATTGTGCTTCACCTCTAGAGTTTAGATTTCTTCATTCAGCATAATTCCCTTGATGTCCTTCCAACTTGGGAGTATCAGTAGTTTATTCTATTTTAATAATTTTGGCTTTAATTTGCATTTTCCAGTGACTACTGATGTTGATTATCTTTTCATGTGCTTATTTGCCATCCTCTTTAGTGAAATGTCCATTTATGTCTCTGCCTGGATTGTTTTTTACTGCTCAGTTTCAGATGTGTGGTTTGCAAATACTTTCTTACATTCTAGTTTGTCTTTTCAACCTCTTTATTGGGTCTTTTAAAGAGCAAAAGTTTTTAATTATGATGAAGCTTAATATATGAATTTTTCCTTTTATGAATCGTGTTTTGTGTCAAATATAAAAATAAAAACCCTGCCTAACCCTAAATATTCCAAAGATTTTCTTTTTATCTTCCCTAAAAGTTTTATACTTTTCCTTTTTAGATTTAAGCTTGTAGTTTATTTATTGGAAACCTTTTCTCTTTTTTTAATATATGCACTTAGGGGCTGGGGATATAGCTCAGTTGATAGAGTGCTTGCCCTGCATGCACAAGGCCCTGGGTTCTAATCCCTAGTACCACAAAAGAAAAACCTCTAATATATGCATTTAGAGCTATAGATTTTTCTCAGCACTTCTTTATCTGTGTCCCACACATTTTCAATTGTTAATTAATTTAACATGTTATGTTTTCATTCAGTTCTATGGTTTTTTTTTCTTTTGAGACTGCCTCTTTGACTCATATGTTATTAAGAAATGTGTTTAGCCAGACACAGCAGCACGCCTGTAATCCCAGTGGCTTGGAGACTGAGGCAGCCTCAGCAATTTAGCAAGGCCCTAAGGAACTTAGCAAGACCCTGTTTCTAAATAAAATATAAGAAAGGGATAGGAATGTGACTCAGTGGTTAAGTGCCCCTGGGTTCAATCCCCAATACCAAAAAAAAAAAAAAAAAAAAGTTTAATATTCTTTATTATCTTGGTGTTATGGTCACGTTATCTTAGTGACTCCATTATGATCAGCAAAATACTTTGATTCCTATTCTTTTTCTGTTTCTTAAGATTTGTTTTATGATCTAGGATATGGTCTACCTTGATGAATGTTTCATGGGTACTTAAAAAAAATGTGAATTGAGCTGCTATAAACATTGATGTGGCTGCACTACTGTAGTATGCTGATTTTAAGTCCTTTGGGGTATAAACCAAGGAGTGGGATAGCTGGGTCAAATGGAACCAGGTGTCCTTCAATTAATGAATGGATAAAGAAAATGTGGTATATATACTCAATGGATATTACTCCTCTTTAAAGAACAGATAAATTATGGCATTTGCCAATAAATGGATGGAATTGGATAATATCATGCCAAGTGAAATAAGCCACAAAACCAAAGGCCAAATGTTTTCTCTAATATGCAGATGCTAAGTCACAATAAGGGGAGGGCACTAGAGAAGAATAGCGTTACTTAGATTAGTGAAGGGAGGGGAGGAGACCTGGGAATAGGAAAGAAGTGGAATGAAACAGACATTATTACAGTATGTATGTATGTGACTGCATGACCAATATGATTCTACAACATGTACACACAGAAAAATGAGAAATTATATCCCATCTATGATATATCAAAATGCATAAAAAATTAATTAAAAAATGTGTGTTCTGGGACTGGGGTTGTGGCTTAGTGGTAGAGCGCTCGTCTAGCATGTGTGAGGCCCTGGGTTAGATCCTCAGTACCACATAAAAATAAATAAATAATTTAGAAGAATAATTTCTTATAAAAAAAAATCTGTGTTCTACTGTTGGGTGGAGTGTGTATAAATTTCAAATCAGTGTACTCCCTGAGGAGCTGGGTTGGGAGACTACTTTCCCACTGGGTGCTGGTGGAACTAGGGTAAGAGAAATAGTGTGATTTTCCCCTAGGCATCTGGCTAGAGTAGAATAGGTATTGCCCAGAAAAGTTTTCTGATATTAGATCACCTTCTTCCTGGCGCTTTGACTAGAGGAAATTAGGCTTTTCTTGGCTTTGTCTGTTTCCTGTTGGAAGTTCCAGATTGGAGGCTTCTGTAGCATGTTGTCTGGAATATATGGGAAGCAGTAAGGAAGCCCAAGGAGCTCAGCACCCTGCGTTTTCCTCAAGTCTCAAGGTTCCTGGATAGCATACCTCCTCTTTCCTTATTATAAATGCCATATGACTTTAAAATAAAAAACAGATTAAAGGTTTTTTTAAAAAAAATACGTTGCCATATGAAATACTGAAAATAAAATGAGGAAGAGCTGCTTGACAGAAAGCCTATAGTAATAATTAGCTGAATGTAGCACTTCCAGAGACCTTTGGAAAAAACTCATAGTTGTCCCGGGAGCCTGCTATTTAAAGATAGTGCTTTAATTAGCACCCAGTAAGAGGCCTATGTGAGATGAAGGAGTAAATGCAGTCACCATCTGGCACTGGCCATAAACAGGGCTTGTTTCCCTAGTATTTGTTTTGTGGCTCCTTTCAAAGCATCCCTCTCCAGACAGTGCTTCAGTGGAAAGTGATGTTCTGACCTTTTTTCTTCCTTCCGTTTTCCCTAACATTGTGAAATGCTTGATGAAATTTTTATGTGACTTAAAAAGCTTAGCTTATTAAAGTTTAATAAGCAGGTGGCAGCAACTTGACTGTTTGAAACATTTGTCTATTTTAAAAGAGAGGCCAGAACTAGTACCAAGGAAAAACAGTGAGTTAAGAAAGACTCTGATTTTCCCCAAGAAAATGTTATATAATGAAGCAGTTATTCTACAGAATATGTTACTAGGGAGAGCTACACATTGTAAATAGTTTTCTAATCACAATGTAAGCACAATGGTAACACTTCAGACCATTTTACATGTGATATAAAAATCTAACGCTTTTGCTTTTAGTTTGCTTTGGCTTTTAGTTTACCGCTTAAGTGTCTGTGGTTTGTTCTTCCTGAAAAACTGTTTCAATACATCAGAATACTGTTTAGGCACAGATAGCTCAGATGATGGCTAATGTTAAACTTAAATGTAATGTCACTTTTTAAGTTAAGTCAGCGATAGTTATTTTACTTAAAAGGGTAAACGTTTGGTGCGTTTATATTGAAAGTGTGCCCAAGGATTTTTCTGAAAATTGTTAATTTTTTTCAACAATTCCATGATTGATATTGCACTTTTAGTCCCAAAGTAGTCAAATCTGATTCCTAAAATTACAATAAAATTTTTATTTTGCTGTTGAAGAAAAGGGCAGATACATAAATTTTCACAGCCTACCTAATGGAGTTTAGAATATCTTAAGATTTCTTGTAAAAATACATATGTTATAGTTAAAGCTTTGTCCCAGGGTTTCATAAACTGACTTCCAGACCACTCACGTATAATCGAATCAAGCCTTTATTGAAGCACACCGGTGGCGGCTGACCAGAACATAAAGCTGTTCCCCTGATCAGCCCCGAACAATTGCAAGGGCACTCCTTATAAGCCTGAAAACCGCAAAAGGGATGTTCAGGGGGTCTAGCCAATGCAAGCAAGCCAGGTTACAAAAGCGGGAGAGTGCAGTCAAGTGGAGGGAAGCCTAACCAATCACAGTTAGCCCAGTCACCCCAGTTACAGAAACAGAGCCCCGTTACCCTAGTTACAAAAACAATACCCCATTAGGTAGTTCCGTGTTCTTAAAGGTTTCTTTAGCAAAAGGAAAAGAACATCTTACTCCAGTCATGACTCTTCTACTTGGCATGGTTGTTTTACAGGATGAAGTCATAAAACAAAATGGAGTCACATTTGCTCCTACTATCACATTCCCCACTGGTTTTAGTAGGTTTGATGTCAATCTTGCACATCATTAGGCCTCAATTTTTTTTTGTTTTTGTTTTTGTTTTTATCCTTCTGTGTCTAAGGGACTATACTGGGCTCGCAAGACCATAAGTCTGACCTCATCTACATTTTTTTGTGTATATGGTTTAGGAGGGTTTTTAAGAGGCAGGGTCCTACAGTAATACCAATCAGGAGAAGGGACTAGGGCCCCAACTACAGCTGAACTGATGGTAGTCAACCAAGGGGACCATGAGAATAGGTTTTGGAACCAATTGCCTGAAGTTTCTAGTGCTTCATCTCTTTCCTTTAACCTGTTTCTCACAAGCGCCAAACTGTCCTTTATTATCCCAGAATGGTTTGCATAGAAACAAGTTTCTCCTGGAGCCATACAAAGTCCTCCTTGTTTCAGAAAGAGACCATTCTAGACCTCATCTGTTTTGTAAGACTATTTCTGTCAGACAGTCTAGTGAAACCTCTAGTTTGGAGATTGACCTTTCTAGTTTTCCTAAATCTATATCTATTTGATGGCTGAGGGACTTAAAATTTTTAGAGTTTGTGATAAGACCTGCAGTTCCTAAAGCAGTAGATCCAGCTATTTCCAAACCAGTTAGGAGGGGAACTAAAATGGAGGCAGCCCGTCTATGTTGATAAATCAGTGGGGCCTGGCCTTTTAATAAGTCCAGGTGTTCTTTTCCCTTTACTCCATCAAAATAGTAGGTTACATAGTTCAGAGTTATTGACAGTTTGGAGATTTAGTCAAGGAGTTCAAAGTGGGACCCGGGAAGCACAATTTTTGGTGAACAGGGAGTTTTTTTCCACTTATAAGTTGGGTTATGGAAGCAAGTGTCTCTTTCTGGGAGATCACCCAGGGTGATCTTGGGAGCAGTTTCCCAGGTACATCTTCCTGAGCTAGACATGTTGGCGAACATCTACATTTACCGTAATTTTTCCTCTAATATTAGGGACTTCCAACTGCTGTAAGGGAAAAGGGCGATGACCGTTCTTGCTACTTCCAGCTGAAAGGGGGTGATGTGCAGTGGGCAAGCAGTTTGGAGTCCCTTTTTAGAAACTGAGTGGGTCAAGGAGTCCATGGTAAAAATCTGGCTCAGGAAGAACAGGATGTAAATTCAACTGGGGTGGGCACTTCTATGAGAGAAACAAAAAGACATGAGTGCTGAAGTAAGATTAATACAAAATAGCAGTTGTAGCATCTGGAACCTGTCCATGGATATCATGAAAATGACAGAAATTAATAATTGTTTACCAGGAGGCGGAAGACCTGAGAAAATGTCCCAATAACAAGGCCTAACAAAGCCTAATAAGGCACTTTTTTAGGGAACATAAATCTTTAACATTGTCAGAATTATCAGGAATGTAGACACAACATTTAGTTAAATTAGTTAATGTCATCTGGTTTTTATAAAAATACCTTTTTGGCATGACCTCTGTGTTCAGTAAAGATCCTTTTGTTACTTAGGGCTAGATAATTATATTAATAAACATTGATTACACCTACCTATGTAAGAAGATCTGTAGACCTTAAACTGAATAGAAACTTCTGGCATTTATTGGTAGTTATCAGGCATTTTTGCCTAAGAATTTTTCTTCTGTTGTCTCCAGTCTTACTTATTTTGGGGGATGCTAGCACTAGTGTACATTTTAAGTTACATTAAAATAACTGTTGTTTCTTTTTAAATGTCCAGGAATGGCTGTGCTTTTGTTTTAACTGTTTTTGCTAGGTGTTTAAGACCAAGCTGGTCAAACTGACCTTGTTTCTATCTATTGGTAAGAGTCAGCTGAGTTTCCTTGGAGGACATTCTTGGGGAACATGTGAGTGGCTTTTTAGCTCTATTAGTGTCATCTGCATTAGGATGGGTCAAGGTCTTGCTGACCATCTGGCTTCCCTTGGAAGCATCAGGCATGTCTCCTTTTTAAATGACCCTCCTCTTTTGCAGCATGTACACTCATTGGCTTTCTGTTCTCCAGTGGTCTCATTAATCTCCCTTATCGGGAGGTTATGTGGCCTGGAGTTGCAAAGCTTTTTCCCTGTCCTGGGTTCCGGCTGACTTAGAGGGCAAGAGCCAAATATTGGTTTTTTTGGCTCCTTTATTTTAACCTTAATATTTAAATTTGGCCTTAAACATCCAGCAAGTCAGTTTTACCAGTTTTAAAGTAAGAATGCTGGGCTTTAACTTTAATCTTAATAACTTTACAGTTAATTTTTATATAACACAATATCCTTATTTTATTTATTAATTTATGTAATGCTGAAGATCTGCCTGAAGGCAAAAGATGACACCTTAGCATCTACTATATGATTTTTAAGATATTTTAAAAACTTTTTGCAAGAACTTTTTTAACATGTGGATATAGTATCTTAGACCTTATAAATGTCTCCAGGTTAGCAAAATGAAATATAACTTTATTACCTGTTTTCACTTCAAAAGTTCAGTAAGGCCTGGGTTTGTTAACTCAGTGGTAGATCGCTTGCCTCACACATATGAGGCACTGGGTTCAATCCTCAGCACCACATAAAAATAAATATATAAAATAAAGGTTTTGTGTCCATCTACAACTAAAAAATATTTTTAAAAAGATTTAGTGAGTAGTCAATTGAGAATGCACTTGCATGTCAAAATATAGAAATATACCAAATGTCTCTGTATCAGGGGAAGCTAATACTTGCTAGTACTCTGCATTTATACATTTAAATCTTTGAAAAATTATGGGTTCAAAATTTTTTCCTTCTAAATTGGGGGGATAAGTAGGAGTATTACATATACCATTCATACTTTTCCTCTAGAAAAGGATTGTATGGTCAAGAAAAGGCAACTACTTTTGTTATTATTGTATGATAGAATGAATTTTGTTTATTAGGGAGTAACAGTTCCAAAAAAACTAGAAAGAATAGGTGTTTGAACTGAGTTTATTATTTTGTTTATAATCTGTTGGGAAGGCAGACAGCATCATCAAAATTCTGCGTGGTATAAGTGTTTCTCTTTAGGCGCAAAATGATATTACTCCAGGTGAGTCAGGGACACTTCACAGAGAAGGTAGTGATACTTGAGATGAAGTTCAAAGAATATGCCTGCAGCAGACAGAGACTGGGAGGAAAGTTAGGCAAAGTGATCATTTTCCACAGAGCTGAGGATAGATAAAGGAGACAGGAGAGTTGAATGGCAGAACATTAGGAATAGTGGGGAGAAAGCTGGGAACCGTGAACCGATATTAGATGAGGAAATTAACATAGACTATGAAGGGCTTGAATCACATGCTAAGGAATTTAAACTTTATTCCCTAAGAAACAAGAAGTCAAACCAAGGGTCTTCAGCAGTAGAGTGATGAAAGATTTTTCCTGATAGAAAAGACTTGCAGGGGACATGGGGAGCTTGCTACTTAAGAGGGAAAACCTGAACACAAAGACAGATATTAATAAGCAGGGTATGTGGAAAGCTAAAAGGAGAGATTGGAGCACAGGGAGACAGCTTTCCTTTGACACAAAAAGGAAAAAGAAAGATAGGGAAAAGAGAGTGAATGAAGGAGGGTATAGATCATAAGACATTCCTGGGATTTAACTAGTTTATTAGAGCTGTTCACAGAACTCAGAGTAACATTTACTTATTAATAGTTTGCTATAAAGAATATTAGAAGGTTATTGATGAAGAGATCCGAAGTGTAAGATTATGTTAGAATTGACATGGAGCCCTTTCCTTGTATGCTACAGCCCACCTTCCACACCTTTGCCATCCAGAAACTCTCCAAATCCAGTCCTTTTGGGATTTTATAGAAGCTTCATTATATAGGCATGGCTGATTGAATCATTGGCCATGGGTGGTAAAGCAGTTTAACCTTTGAGGACCCCCCCCACCCTCATCCCTATTGAGGTTGTGTCTCAAAAGTCTTAACCTCTCAAAGCTTGTCCTAGTCTTCCCTTTGACCATTTACCTTCCTGGGGTTGTAGCTCAGTGGTGGAGAACTTGCCTAGCATGTGTGAGGCACGATTCTCAGCACTGCATATAAATAAGTAAAATAAAGGTCCGTTGGCAACTAAAAAATATTAAAAGAAAAAAGCTGAAATTAAGTAATAACTCTATAACTTTATTTATTTTGAATTATAGATAACAGTATAAATACCCAGCTTATTTTTCTTTTTTCAAAAACATAGTTTCTCTGTCCATAGCCATGACAATTTAGAAACAATGAATATCCCTGTTTATAAAAGAATGACAATAAACTCTGAAGGAATAGCAGAATTTGGGAAAATACTGTTTGGGGGTTCAGTGGCAGAGCACTTCCCGAGCATGTGTGAGCCCTGAGTTTGACCCTCCCCCAGCACCACACACAAAAAAAGAAAGACAAAAAATTGCTATTTTACATCCTCAATAAAATAATGAATTTCTGCCTTACCCCATTTCACCCTAGACTGCTCTAGGGTTGTCTTTAAATGTCACTTCCTACATAGAGGAACCTAGGGATCCTTGGGGAAATTACTACATACCTACAGCTAAAAATGTATAAAGTGGATCTTCTGTCATAAAACCAAGAAGGTATTAAGACTATAGTGGTGGTGGTATAAGTATTTAGTTGTCCTCTTAAAGGACCTCTTCATATCCACAAATGAGGCAGTTATAGCGTGTAATGAATAAAAACTGCAAGTGATTTGAAACTAGAGGTTGTTAGAGGACCAACTTGTTACTCTAAAAATCAGAGTTTTGAAAAAATTCTGGTTTTTCTATTCAGATTATTGAATGGTAATCAGTTCATGAGGGAAAACTTTTTATAGAAGAATTTCAAGTAATAAATGAATTATGGAATTAGAAAATCATTATTGAAATGATGGGTTTAGTTAGAGATAATCCATGGTTGCTAAAATCAGACATAAAATTCATGTGAGATTTAAAATGGATAGACCAGGCTGACAAAACCTGAATACACTAATCATGCTTCATATTACCAGGATATCACTTGGTAGGAATTATTCTTGCTAAAGCAATTGAACCTAAGAACAGTTGTCTAAGAAATGGACCAAATAAATGACACCAAGAAGAATCTGACAATTTAAAATGTGGGATGTTCTGTATGACAAATAACCCAATTTTATCCTTTAAAAATGGCATTTAAATATAAAAGTATGGTTAGAGACATCTGCTTTGGGCTAAGATGTAAAAATGGACTTGGTTTGCCCTCTTGTCTGAAACAGTTAATAAGAAAACAACTTCAAAACATTAGATATCAGGCAGCAACGGACAGAAATTCCTGAAAAATGGAAAACAAATGAGATGATCCTAGGATTGTTCATTTTAAATGTCTTGAGAGAGTTTCGAGGTGACTATATAGAGGGCCATGGCAGAATACAGTAGCCTTTTTCCTTGGAAGGAACAGATCTGAGATCTAGGAGAACAACCTGACTGGTATTCTTAGAGCACAGTAATGAAGAGAAGAGAAATGTATGGGGGCGGGGGGAACACCCTGATATCTACAGAGTCCAACTATCTTGCATATTTTCCAGAGTGCTAATCAACCCATATGTGTGGAAACTATCTAAGACTGGGATGGGGGATGGGAGAAATCCAAAGAGTTGAGGAAACAGTATATATTCAGAACTGAATTTTCATTTTCTACTTCCAGATGAGATTGGGCAAGTTCAGGATGGTATGGCCGTAGATTCACTTTCTACTTCCAAACCTCTCCCTGCATCATTCCCAAGTCATTAAATAATGACTCTTCTTTTCTAAGCAGCATAAGCCCCAAACCATGGTGTTATCTACACCCCCCTTCTCTTTGTCTTACACTCCACATCAAATCCACCTACCTTCAAGTATATTCTATACAATAACTATGAACAGTCCAAAAAAGAAATAAAACTATCCCATTTACAATAACATTAAGAGGTATAAAATACTGAACAATAAACTTAACCAAAGAGGTGAAAGACTTACACCCTGAAAACTAAAAAATATTGCTTAAGGGAATTAAAGAAGATGCACATACAGACTGAGTAGCCCTTATCTTAGTGTTCAGGACCAGAAGTGTTTCAGATTTCGGAGTTTTCCAGATTTGAGGATACTTGCATACATTTTACTGGTTGAGTATCCCTAATCCAAAAATCTGAAATTCAAGATGTTCCAAAATCCAAAATGTTCTGAGCACATGATTTCAGAGTATTTTGGATTTCAGATTTTCTGAGTATGAATGCTCAACATGTAAATGCAAAGAAATCCTGTGTTCATGAATTGAATATTCTAAATTGTTTAGATGTTAGTACTACCTAAAGTGATCCAGCGATTCATTGAAGTCCTTATCAAAATCCTAATGCTATTTTTCCTCCAAAATAGAAAAATCCATGCTAAAATATATATGAAATCTCAAGAGATCCTCAATAGCTAAAAATTCTTTTAAAAGAAGGAAAAGTTAAAGGTCTCATGCTTCCCAATTTTAAATTGTGCTACAAAGTTACAATCAACCCAGTTTGGTGTTGGCATAAAGACAGATCTGTATACCAGTAGAATAGAAAAGGGTGCCAAGATCATTCATTGGGGTTAGGAAAGTCTTTAATAACAGTGGTAGGAAAACTGGTTGTCAACATGCAAAAGAATGAAGTTGAACTCTTACACTGTTTACAAAAATTAATTCAGAATGGACCAAAGACCTATACACAAGAGCCAGAACTATAAAATTTTGGAATAAGATGTAGGAGAAAAGCTTTGTAACACCGAATCTGGCATTGATTTCTTGGTTCTGGTACCAAAAGGAAATGAGGAGGAATTGATACAGTGAAGTACATACATCAAAATTAAAGACATCTATGCATAGTAAGATAGAGGAAGGAGAATAGGGGGAGGACGAGAGGAGGGAAAATGGGGACTGAAATGGAGTAAATCAAATTCCATGCATTTATGATTTTGTCAAAATGAACCCAGCTTCTATGTGTAACTAGAATTCTGTAATAAAAAATGAAATAAATAAAATTGCATAAAAAATAAAAACATCTATGCATAAAAAAAAACAACAAAAAGGCAACCATTGAATAGGACAAAATATTTTCAAATCTTAAGGGGGTTAATATCCACAATATTTAAAGAACTCTTTACTTAAAGAACTTTTTACTGTACTGTATGTAGTACAGTAAAAAAAAAAAACTAAAAATAGACCAAAGAATAAATATATACTTCTCCAAAGAAAATATAAGTGCCCAATAAGCACATAAAAAATGCTTAATATCACTAATCATTAAGGAAATGCAAATCAAAACCATATGAGTTATCACTGGACACCCATTAGGATGGCTAATATAAAAACAAAAAACCAATAACAGCTGGCATAAATCTGGAGGAATTAGAACCTCGTGTATTGCCGGTACATATGTAAAGCGATGTGTCTGCTGTGAAAAATTATATGGCAGTTTCTCAAAACGTTCAGCATTAATTTTAATATGATGCAATTACTCCACTCTGGTTTCATACCTAAAAGAGTAGAAAACAGATTCAAATAGATCATTTGTTTTACCCATGTTCATAGCAACATAATTGTTAATAGGCAAAAGGCAGAAGTAGCCCAACTCAAGATCCCATCTACAGATAAGTGGATAAATAAAATGTCACATATACATAGAACCAGAATATTATTCAGCCTTCAAAAAGGAAGGAAATTTTGAGACTTGCTATAATGAGGATGAAGCTTGAAGATTTTATGCAATGTGAAATATGCCAAAGAAAAACACTTTGATTCCTCTTATAAGGTAGCTAGAATAGTCAAAATTATAGAAACAGAAAGTAAAATGGTTGTTGCCAAGGGCTGGAGGAAAGGAGATTGGGGAGTAGCTATCTCATGCATATAGTTTTTGTTTTGTAAGGTTAAAAGTTTGAGATGCACAACAGTGGTATATTTGACTCACTAAGCTGTACATTTAAAAATGGTTAAGATGGCAAATTTAATGTTATGCATGTTTTAATGACTTAAAAAGATAATTGAAATATGATAACTATGTAGAGTATGTTAAATTTATTTATAAGTAAAATGGATAACAACAATAACACAAAGGCCAAGAGGGGAATCAAAGTATACTGTATAAGGCTTTCATATTGTACAGGATGAGTATAATTACTTGAAGTTCAACTGTGATTACATATGTATGGGTTAAACCAGGCATGGTGGTGCATGTGTATGATCTCATGGCTTGGGAGGCTGAGGCAGGAGGATTGCAAGTTCAAAGCCAGCCTCAGCAACTTAGACCCTAATCAACTTAGAAACTGTCTCAAAATAAATATATGAATGAATGAATAAATGAAAAAGCAGATGAAAGGGGCTGAGGATATGGCTCAGTGGTTAAGCACCCCTGGATTCAATTGCTGGTACCAAAAAAAAAAAATATATATATATATATATATACATACATATATATATATATACACATACATATATATATATATATATATATATATATATATATATATATATACACACACATACATACATACATATATATATATATATATACATATATATATATGTGTGTGTGTTAATCCTAAAGCAACCGCTAAAATAACACAAATAAGAATAATAATCCAGCTGGGGCTGGCTCAGTGGTAGAGTGCTCGCCTAGTGTGCATGAGGAACTGGGTTCTATCCTCAGCACCACATAAATGTAAAATAAGATATTGTATCCACCTAAAACTTAAGAATAAATATTTTTAAAATAATAATCAACAAAGGAGATATATGGAGTCATTAAAATCATTAAATTTCTCAGCCTAAAAAGGGGAAAAGGGAAGAGAAAACAAATACCAAGTAGATAGACTTAAACATAACCATATCCATAATCACACTAAAGTATATGCCTAAATACCCTCATTTGAAGCAGAGATTAAGAGATTGGGATACAGAGCTTGGTATGAGGCCTTGGGATTGATCCCAAGCACTACAATAAGCAAATAAGTATAAAAATAAGAATAGGTTAAAAGGATGAAAAGTTTTACCATACCAACACAAATTAAAGTTGATATGGCTACATTAATACTGGAGTAGATTTCAGGGCAGTTATTGCCAGGGATAAAATTGACTTCTTAATAAACTGGTCACTTGAACAAGAGGGAATGGTTATGCGTCTAGTAACAGTGCTTCAAAAACTTGAAGTGAGGACCCAGAACTACAGTGTGAAATAAATAAAACTATAATTATAGTTGGAGAGTTCAAAACCCCTCTTGAAAACTAGAAAAATAAATAGACCAAAAAAATCAGTAAGTATATAAAATACAAATAACATAAATACCAAATGTGACCTGATTGACATTTATAGAAAACGCCATCCAGCAAAAGTAAGATACACAGTCTTTTGAAGTACACTCAAGACCATAAAACAGATCTCAATAGATTCTTATTCCCCCTCCTACCCCGCTACTGGGGATTAAACCCAGGAACATTTTACCACAGAACTTCATCTCCAGTCTCTTTTATTCTTTTTTTTTTTTTCTCTAAATAGGCTCTCCCTAAGTTGCCCAAGCTGACCTCAAACTTAAATTCCTTCTACCTCATCCTCTGGAGTTAGTTTCAATAGATTCCTTAAAGGATTCAAGTTCACACAAAATATGTTCTCTAATCACTTGAAATTAAGTAAGAAATCAATAACAAGTATCTCTGAGATACCCTAAATATTTGGAAATTAACTTCTAAACAATTAATGGGATAAAGAAGATATTAAAAGGGAAATTGGAAAACAATTTAAACTGAATGAAGATGAATTAAATGTATTAAAATTTAGAGGATGCAACTAAAGTAGTTCTTGAAAATACAAGTACATAAAGTTTCAAAGTGTAATATTTAATATGTCAAAGTGTACCCTCTAAGTATATGTAATTAAGTCATATCTCCATAAGACTATTAAAAATGGGGGGGGGGAGTATGATAGACGGAACTCAGACTAAGAGATTTTAGAGACTTAGGAACCAAGTGTAGTGTTTGAATTTGTATCCTGATTCAAATAAGCCAACTATTAAAAGTCATTCTGTAGATAACTAGGGAAATTGTAGTGTGGTCTAAAAGACAATGTGATTTTTTAAAAATCCCCCTGAGAGAATCTGAAGTCTCCCCCTTATTTTAGTCCTAACCTTATTTCTTTAGCGTCAGCATCTGCCTCTGCTCACAGTTTCAGTTACAGTTGTATATAAATGACCATCTCTCCCAGTATGCCTGGGGCAGTTTCAGTTTGTACCCATCCTCCCAGTGTGAACTCTTGACTCACAAAGCATTCTGATTTGAGCAGTCAAATAGCTGCTCACAGTAATTAAAGTGTACATCCCTTCCCACACCTGTTTTTTACACCAGTTTTTCTTTAGGTCTACAAACTTCCTTTGTCTAAAACCCATCTTCTTAATCCTATGGTCTTATCTAACTCCTTCCTTCTTAGTTTTCCAAGTCTTTGCTTTGGCATCATTTCCTCAAATCCTTCCCTGACATTCCTGTGCTCTGTCCCCAACCTAAATGAGGTTGCCTCCTTTTCCTGTCATCCCACCCAGAGTGGCCTGTCTTATATGTTAGGTTAGAATATGTTTACTAGTCTTTTCCCAATGCAGACAGTGTCTCGAGGCTAGGGGTTTACTGTCTTTCCTTTTGGGGTCATTAGTATCTGACATTGCTAGCAATGTCTGGCAAAATGTTGGATAAATCTAGTTTTAGAGATAGTATCTGAGTTAACCCTCTCAAATGAGAATAATTTGACCCTGGGTAGGTAGGTAAATGTACCTTCCTAAAGTTACAGAGCATAGTAGTAGCAGAGCAAGAGTAGAACTTGTGACCATGGTAGATGCTGTAATAAAAATTTGAAGGAGCACTGAAGATTTCTTTTGCTAGGATGGTTTATATCCCAAACAGTGATCATCCCTAGAGCATAGTGGAAAAGCTGTTAGAGCAGGAGTAGTATCTTTGGAGTACACAGAATTAGATTGTGATAATGCATTCATATTTAACGTATTTATTAAACACAAAATGCAAATGTGATTATGACACCCAGCTATAATAAACTTTTTATATAATCAGAACACAGAATATATGGTACATATATCCTTGATTCTCCAGATTTCTAATTTTGAATTGCTCTTTTAGACTCCCCTTACATGATATGACAAAGAGTGGTATAGGATAACAGGGACTTTATACCTTCAGTTATTAAAAAATAAAGACCATCATTTGAAGATCTTATACTTAATGTCTGTCTTTATTTGTCATTTCTGTAGCGTCGCCTTGGAGATGCAGCCAAGAAAGCTATCAGTAAATTGACAACCAGAACAGTAAAAAAGGGCGATAAGGTACAGTAATGAAATAACTTTAAATAGCCTTCTCTTTGAAATCGTGATTTACTATGCCTGTCATCTGAAAGCCCTTCAGTTAGCCTTCTCACTTTCTTGGACTTCAAAGCTTTTGTCATTAGTAACTTTACAAGACTACTTACAGATGACTCTGTGATTTTTTTTCTCTAAAACCCAGCATACATTTTCTAAGAATTAATTCATCCATCTTTCCTGCCTTCCTTTCTTCCTTTCTCAGTACTAGGGATCGAACCCAGGGGCACTGTTACTACTGAGCTCCACTCCAGCCCTTTTTATTTTGTATTTTGAGACAGGGTCTTTGCAAAGTTGCTGAGGCTGTCCTCAAACTTGCAATCTTCCTTCCTGCCTCAGCCTCACAAATTGCTGGACTATAGGCCTGAGCCATCATAGCTGGCTATTCCAAGAATTCTGTGGGACAGTTTGTCATTATAGTCAGGAGATGTGTGTTATCTTCCTGTATTTCTTGTTTTTGCTTGCATCTCTTGGGTTTTGTTTCTTTACCCCCTTAAAACTGAAGACCTGTATTTCTAGGATGTTTCAGTTAACAGGGTGATCTCTTTACGGTATGCTAAGCATTTTTTTAAAAGAAGAACACACTTTTTCAGAGTTGGGCCTGCTTCTTTTGGGGAAAAACAAAATTTTTTAGTTGTAGATGGACACAGTAACTTTATTTTATTTATTTATTTTTATGTGGTGCTGAGGATTGAACCCAGTGGCTGACGCATGCTAGGCAAGTGCCCTACCACTGAGCCACAACCCTAGCCCAGGCCTGCTTCTTAAGGAGACCAAATAAGAAAGGCAGTAACAAAAAGCTATAACTGAAATTTTTAACTAAAATTTCATAATTAGAGTTCTAATTATGGTGGAGCCTTGATTCTCCAATATTAATAGCCTTTAATGTTAAGTTTCTATATATTGTCATTCAGGCTTATCAAGAATGAAAAAATTGTATCTAAGGACATAAAACTCAAACTGCCTCCTATTCCATACCCGGTGTTAATGTTTTATCAGAGTCCTGAAAGGATGAATTTCAGATGATTCTCTGTCTTATGTTTTCTCACCTTTTTTTTTTTTTTAACTTTACTCATTTTATCCCCACTGCCTTGACATAAGTATATCTAGTTGCCTTTGGCACAGCTCTGGAAGTAGTGGATTTCATTATACCTTAAGGAAAGAATAAGGAAAATGTCACTTGCAGAAAATACAAACAGCATCAAAACAGCTGCTGTACTTAACTCCAAAGAGTGGTAACCAGTATAAATGCTTTCTTGGCCTGTTGGTCTTCAACTGCCATTATTTTGGAATTCTCAGGAGCTGGTCTAACCTACCTTTCTTACTCCACGCTAGCACCAAACAATATTACCAGCCAGGTGCAGTGGTGCACACATATACTCTCAGCTACTCAAGAGGCTGAAGCAGGAACACTCACCTAAGATGTGTGAGGCCCTTGGTTTTGGTAGGGATAGAATCTTTCTTTTAATTATTAAAGCCAACACATCTTAATTTGTACCTCTTAGACTTGCCAAGAACTGTACCACTGAGTTGCAGTTAAAGTGGCAATGACACAGCAAATAGGTTCACCTTTCCAGACTTGGATTGTTGGCATGCTGTTTTATGACAATTAAGATAGAACCCTCTTCAGCCCTGAGGAGGAAGGAAATCATCCTGGTGACTAAACACACTTTTCCTAATTTTTTTTTCTTTTGGTGGTACTGGGTATTAAACCCAGACCTTAAACATGCTAGACAAGCATGTTAACATTGGGCTACTTACCCTGCTCTTTTTAAATTTTAAGACAAGGTCACGCTAAGTTGCCCAAGTCGGCCTTCAATTTGTGATCCTTTTGCCTCAGCCTCCCAGGTAGCTGGGATGAAAGGTATATAACATTATGCCTGGCTCCTTGACTCTTGATAAAGACCCATTATTAAGTTGATCCAGTTATCTTTCTCTACCCCAAATCAGTGACCAGATGCAGTGCTCCCATAGCTGGGGTAAGTCTTTATAAAGCAGTCTGCTGAGGGATCACCATCTTTGTGCCTGTACTTAAGGAGATGATGAGGTGATTCTCCTGATGATGACCCAGCTTTTGTACAGTATTCTGTGAAACCTGTTCAGATAAACCAGTAGTACAGTGGAAATGGGAGGTGGGCAGAGATAATGGTGATCCAAGGTGACAGTTAATGTGAATCTTGACAGTAGTTAGAACTCTTAGTCTAAGATATATCATAGACAGAAGTAGTATTGATTATTATACAAGTTTAAGAAAAAGATTGGCTTAGGTATAATTTATATCAGTGTTGTTAAACAATTGGAAACGTTATTTTTAATACCTTTCACTTTATAACCTCTTGCTTAGCATAATTGCCACAGAAACACACTTAGCTGAATTTTATACATGTAACATGTGAATTGTGATCCTTTGCTTTTCGTTTCAGGAAACAGACCCAGACTTTGATCATTGTGCAGTCTGCATAGAGAGCTATAAGCAGAATGATGTTGTTCGGATCCTGCCCTGCAAGTATGTCAGCTTTGTATGTTTGAAAAGAACGATATTAATGTGTTTGTATGTCTCTCCCTTTTAGAATGAGTGTCCACTTGCTTCTGAGAGCCTCCTAATCAACGGCTCTTCTAACCAGCCAAGACCCTGCTGCACATTGCTCATATTGGGAGGTTGTGGTCAATGAAGACCAGTTTTGCCTCACAAAAACTGATTGCACATGTATTATAAAAGGAATACATATGGCACAACCTCCAGACATTCAAACCTTAGAGTTTTTATTCTGTGATTTCTGTGGGTTTCAAAAACAGCCCCCTTTTCCTCTCCATCTTCAATCAGAATTCACTAGGCCCTACAGCGAGACCCAAAGAGTGTTCATCTTCCTCTGGGATTTGGATTTCTTTTTCTTATTTCTTTTTTCTTTTTTTTTTTTTTCCCGAACATAGATTATACACAGTGGGAGGACTGACTGATACTTGCTTTGTGCCTGCTGTGGGTCAAGTACTCTCTGCAGGTTACATTTACTGTCTCCTCTGATCTTCCCAATAATCCAAAAAGGTGGTTGTTCTCCCATTTTTATTAGTCAACATTTTGTTACTAGAACCAAGTATCAGGCATGATCTACCTAGGAAGAAAGGGAGGTTTATTTAGCTCACAGTTTTGGGGCTAAATAGAAAGCCCAAGATCAAAAGTCCATAAATGGGTAGATCCCATGAGTTTGGCCTCTAGTGTGGTAGCAGATGGCAGCACGTCATAGTGAACCCACATACAAGCAAATGGTCACCTCTCAAAAAGGAACAGAGATGGGCTGGGAATATATCTCAGTTGGTAGAGTGCTTGCCTCACATGCACAAGGCCCTGGATTCAATCCGCTGCACTACCGAAAAAAAAAGCAAAGAGAGAGAAGACAAACAGGACAAGTTTGCTTGTTTTGTAACACTCTTGTGGGAACTGCCAAGGGGGTTTCACAAGAAATACCTCTTACCCCTCAGTGACCTAAGAAAGATCTTTCACTGTGCCCCATTCCTCAAAGATTCCATTCTTCACCTTCACCACCCTGGGGACCAAGCCTTTAATCACAATGGAACTTTGTGGGGCACTCAAGCCACAGTACCCTTGTGCAGTGAAGGATAATGAAGCCAATAGTGTTTCTAAGATCACACAATTCAAAAAATGGTACAGCTGAGGTATACATCTACCTTTAATGCCAGCACTCCTCTCATAGTACCACATACCTCCCTCTAGAGCATTTACTGAAACTTTAATGCCTAAAAAGAGCTTTCTTTTTAAGCATGTTAGTGTCTTCCGTGATCTTATCCCAAATTAGGGAATGCAAACATTAAAAAATAGTATTCAAAGCATCATCTGGAAAAGAATAAAAGAACACTACTGATAAGCCTTACACCTAAGAAATTTCCTTTCTTCTCCCCTCTTTTCTTTAAAAGACATCCACAAAATAGCTTGACCCAGCCTTCTAATAATACAAAATGTGAATGATTAAAATATTGGTGAATAGTTGTCTCCATAAGGCTACTGATCTTACTTTACTTAGTCACAAAGTAATCTCTTCTGAGCCTAGGATGATCTGGGTGATGGTTTGTTATTATTGTTGTTTTTTAATTGTAGTACTTAAGAATAATTCTGTTTACTAAAACAGAAATCCAATATTCTAAAAGTCAAATCATTCTACTTTATACATAAAAGAAAATCTATCAAACTAAACATAAGCTGTCCTATAGAAAATTAAATTATATCAAGACAGTTTTTTCTTATTCTAATTATTTACAATCTAAAACATGAGGCTAAAGGAAATGTATATACAAATACAAATCAGGAAAAGGATCAGTAGGATAATTATAAAGCATAGTCAGAAAATGCCAACTTTAACCACAAAGAAGCCAAGACTTTACAAATTCTCTGTCATCTTATCTCATCCCAGGATCCCCTGAAACCAAATGGTACCTAAAGAGTGGAGGAGCCATTTAGTTATTACTAAAATGAAAGTGTCTTCCTCAGGAGAGTCTCAGCCTGAAATAGTTGATTCTGGGAAATTTGCTGTCATTCTCTCCATCCCTAAAGCCTGGTTTTTCCAAAATTTTATTCTGAGGATTTTTGTTTGTTTTTGTTTTTCATTTTCCTCAGCTTAACCCAGAGCTTTCCAAATCTGACCATACATTAGGATCAATAGGGGAGCTTTCAGAAATACCTTAAGTGGAGCCTAGGCATATTTATTTTAATAAGACCACATTGTCCATTAAAGCTTAAAGCCTTGGTTGATATTAACTGTTTCTGTGACTGAAACCGGAAAACTCGTTCTCAACTTTCGTATTTGTAGTCTTCTTTTGAAAATTAGAAGTTTTGGCAAACTTAACAGAATTTCTTTGCACCCCTAGTAACAGCACTGTTCACTTGTATGTCTTGGCCCTTATTTTTGACTATGCTTGCTGCCCTGACTGTGTGTCAAAAGTTCTCCATGTTGCTTTGGAGCCTGCTGTTATATGTTACTCTTACCCCTCAATTCTGGGCAAGTGGCCTCTTTCTCTAAACTATATTGTTCAACCTGCTCAGCAAAACATTTTACCTCACTGAAGTGGTAACAACAGTATGATCCTCAAGTGTAATAAAAATTAAATTATTTCCTCATTATGCAATATTTTTTAAAACTCTTTTTTTTAATATTTATTTTTTAGGTGTAGATGGACACAACACAATGCCTTTATTTTTATGTAGTGCTAGGCAAGCGCTCTACCACTGAGCCACAATCCCAGCCTTCCACATTATGCAATATTTTGTGACAACCTTTGACCTACAAGAGGTTTTCTCAGCTTTGACATTTGGGATCACATAATGCTTTGTGTGGAGGAGGGGTCTGGAAAGGTGATTTTGTGCACGACAATATTTAGCATATTTTTGGCCATTAACTACTAGAGGACAAAAGCATCCACACCATGCAGCTGTGACAATGAAAAATGTCTCCAGATGTGGACCACTGATGCAGAGGATATCTTCACACAAATGTTCTTTACCGCAAATCTTCTCCAAGCTTCTTTTTTCCAGTGGATGTATCTCAAGTTACTTTGCATAATCTCTTACCTCATGCCTCTGCTTATCCTCCTTTTACCTCCAGTACCCTCCCTTTCTCTTTTGTCTCTATGGTCTTTGAACCCAAGCCTGCCATGGTTCCTTTATTATGCATCTCTGTCCCTCTCTGTCTTCCCATAATTATCTGAACATATTGGACAGGCAGGGCTCTACTCCACAGCTATGCCTCAGTTACTGCCCACAGCCCTCCTCCTGCCTTATTTGTCCTCCCTGTTCATCACAGCAGCACTTCCAGGTGTTTTCATTCTCCTTAAACACCTAACTTATCCCATTACTCCTCGCTTTGAGAGAGTAAACTTCACCTAGAGAAATAGTGGTTGGATTCCCTCACTTCCAGTGTGCCTGCCCCCACACTGCCATCCACACTTACACTTCCTGTCAGAATGGAGGAGGCAACCCCCTTCTGGTTTGGTGTTGCTCTTTCTACGTGGGCCTCTGTCTGCAGCTCTTTGCCTTCTGCCTGAGACCTTGCTGTATTGATTCTCTGACTATCTGCTCCCTCCAGTTTTGTTCTTTCTGTCTCTGCTCATCAGCTTTAATCATGGTCAAGTATTTTCTATTCCAGCTTCAAAAACTCTTTCAAATTTATCACCTTCCTTGTACTTGCCTATAGCGACTCCCCTTCATAGCTGTCTTTGGAAGGATTTGTCCTTGCTGCCTCTCTACCTCAGTAAGGGATAAAGTCAACCAGATGCATTGTGTCTTTTTGTCCTTCATTTTTAGTAAGAAAGGCTTTCTGGAAACTGAACTAAGCCTTTCTATCTATAGATATCAGACCTCTCATGGATTGCTGGGGTTTTTTGTCGCATGACCTTTACTTTTCATTTTCTGTTGCACTAATTTACTGTGGACAGATGGCAGTTGGCTATGCTTTGGGGACCTCCTGTTTATATCAGTTGATTACAGTTGATCATCCTTTGGACGTTAGCCAGCATGTCTTAGAAGCAAACAGTCATCTTATTTAAAGGTTAGCCACAAAATTTTTAGTGGGTAAAAATACTCTTTTTAGAAGTAGAGTGCTGCAGCCTGGAGAAATACACATTTAAGATGTTAGCTTGGGAACTAAAATGGGTCAGTCAACTGGCTGCTGACTGTTGAGGAGTTGCTCTATCACCCCCACCTTGGAGGGAGGGCCTGCTTCTATGTATCTACTGTCAGTCCTGGCTAGGGGAAGGAATTCTTGTTTCTGACTTTTAATAATCTTGGATCCTTTTGTTTGCCAGGTCCTTAACACGGCACCCAGAGGCTGCAGAGCTGTGAAACAACTCACCTTCAATGTAGACTCCTCACCCCAGCCCTGCTGTGTTTCTGACCTCTCTAGTTTATGGCTATGTGAGAAATAGGAAAGGGGAAGGGACTGTATTTCAGTATTACAGGTTTTGTTTCTTTCATGTTCTATATATTTTGCATTCTGTATCCCAAAGTATTTCTTATAGGAATAAAGAACTTTTTTGGTTGAAGCTCTGATTGAAGCTCCTTTTCACGTTTCATTGCTCCTCAGCACATCACCTGCTTCCCATCGCAGTACAAGACTCAGCCCTAAATGTGCTAGGGCCTTTTCTGCTTTTATGTATTTTTTTGTTGTTGAAGTCTTTCATTTTAACAATGGAAGTGGTTTCCTTTTTAACTTGCCTCAGGTGCCACCTTCTGAAATCTCTAAATGTCCACGATCCACCCTCTGGCTAGGGAAAAGGCTCCCCACCAGATGTTCTGGGGCCCAGGGTGTGCCATAAGAGCATTCTACCATTTACTGGGATGCCATGTAAAATATTTACATTGCTTTGCCTGTTTAATTAATGTACCTTTCATTCACACAGCCCTTGATATACTTCTCTCAGTATTCCATATATAGTTTTTCATTTATTGTTCCAGATAACCTCATGAGTTAGACCAAGTCCACCTTTCCCATTACTGACCACACAGCTTTCAGGTGAGGCAGTGGGGAGGCAGAAAGTGTAGTCCATCAAGGGTCTGATGGTTATAGCAGCAGGGAGGGAAAGGCCATAGTTGGTTTGATGAAACAATAAAGCAGAGGATGCAAAAGCAAGAAGATGAAGAGAGTAGGTGATGAAGAAGAGAAGGCATCAAGCTCTGGGTACTTGTTCATAAAGATGATGGTAGGAAGCGGGGGGACTATGTCAGAGGACTGATGACTACAAAGAACAAGTGCTCAGTTTTGTCTCCAAAAGCAAGGAGTGTGCTGAAGGAGTTGATACTGAAGATCTGGGTTGAGATGCACAGGAGCTGAGCTGGTAGGGAATCTAAAAAGAAAAGTTCTAGGTCAGAGGAAGCAGAGTTTGGGGGTGATTATTTGACTTGGGGTGTGGGGATGTGCAAATAGCTAAAAGGAGCTTTTTTAAAATGAATCTTTCAGAATCTTTCAGATTCTGAGCTAGCTATGGAAGGTTTTCTTAATTTGTCCCTAGAGAACCCATTAGTCTGTTGTCTTTCGTTGCAGTGCCTCATAACATAGAGGAGAGATTGTAATTGTCTAATAAAACAGACAGTGGGCACTTTTTCTTTCAGATCTGCAAACCTGCAAGGAAAGATTTACTCAAGAACCACAACATAAGAAAGATTCATTTAATGAGTTCACTTAAAGGAACAGATAGGTAGAGAACACTCAATTCATGCAGAGTTAGAAATTAAATATGGGAGTCACGCCATTTTGTTCTCTATGAATAACCAGTAATAGAAATGCAGCCAGAGCAGGGAGTGCTAGAGCCAAACCATTGTTTACCCCAGGTAGCTGCTACTTGCTTAAAATAGGGTTTTCATCCACAGTTGGCCATATTAGCTGCCTCCACCCATTTGCATACCTCCCACTTCAGCACCAAAGTGGCCCTGGTCAGAGTCCCATAACCTTATCTCTTCTACCACCTATCAGCCAGCCAAATCCCATTGTCCACCCTATGCAGAACTGACTTGGAACATATTCCCAGCCACTCCACTCCCTCCTGTTTATTAGCCAAACCTTCAGAAGTCTATAAGCCCCCCAAAAGTACATGTAAGATATTAGGCACCCTTGTGACTTTATTAGGAGGTTCTATAATTTATATCAGATCTAAAGTGATCTATCCCCCAAAGGGGTTAAAGCCTTGTTCTAGTCTTAAGTTAGTTTGGATGGCAGCCAACCTTGACTGCTGAAAAGTGAGGATGCCCCCTGGGGTTGAGCCCTGCAGTGAGGAACTCTTCATCTCACTCTAAAATACTCCCCATACATGGATACAAGTAATAAGAAGCAGGCACAACACCTTATATGTATTAAACTAATTTAGGTCTTCCTTACAGATTACTGGCACTCAAACTCTTAAGTAAAAACCTTAAGGTTAAAATAAAAGCCCTCAAGTATGATAAATTTTTGGATAAATGCATTATCTGCGAGTTTTAGACTACATGGATAAATTCAGACTTCACAATCTTTATTTTTGTCCTTAAATGATACAAGGTCATCAAGTGGTGACGGAAGAGCAGTATATATTGTTGACTGAAGTTTTATTATGCATGAATATTTACTCCAAATCCCAAAAAAAGACCCCATTTTAAACCAAAACTGCATTTTTCAAAACAGCAATCATAACATTTAAGTTATAAATTAACAATCAGGGTTTTAAAGACATACCATGGTCTAATTTAGTATCATTCTCAAAATTTCCCTTACTCTAAACTTAAGACTTTAGTGTGTCTTCCAAAAGTGTCCTGAAAGTCTGTATTGGTGTCTACTCCTTTCCCAATTTGTCAAGGACCCCAAGCTTCTTTCAGTCTCAATTACAGCTTCTCAGAGCTCTCAGTCAGGGGTTCTTGAGCTTGCAGAATAATCTCTGTAGCTCCCTCAAAGTCATTTCTCCCTCTGAAGGGCATAAATTCCTCTTCAAAGAATTCAAACCCTTCTGTGGCTGACTTATTTCTTGTCCCGAGGATGTAATTTTCTGTTCTGAATGTGAGAGGAAATCACCCATGTCTACCCACCCCCCCACACACACAAACACACACAAAGTTTCAGCTGAAATTTGCCAAGTGTTATTTGATTCTTAGGCACAGTTCACTCCTTAAAATAGTTCCAGCTGCCCTGTGACTTCTACAAATATTTAACATAGATTGAGTTCCATGAAACTAATTAATAATTTACACAGAAAACTCTTGATTTTAACCCTGGCTTAATATGTTTTCAAAATTCCATTTTTCTATATAAGCTATTATTATAAGAAGAATAACTGATTTACAAAGTATGAATACCATTATTCTTAATAAATTTGCTAGGTTTCCTCAAGTCTTTTTTGGAATTTGGTAGGAAAAAAAGTCCAAGTTGGGTACAGTGGTGTGAGCCTGTAGTCTCAGCTACATAGGAGGCTAAGGCATGAGGATGGCTTGAACCCAGGAGTTTGGTGCCAGCGTGGACAACATAATGAGACCCTGTCTCTTTTTTATTTATAAATAAATAAATAGGATCAGTATGTAGTTCAGTTGTGGAGTGCTTGCCTAGCTAGTATGCACAAGGGCCTGGGTTCTATCCCCACGACTGCAAAATAAAAACGTCCAGACAATGATCTCCTACTCATTAGTTCTCATCACATAGTACTATTCATACAAGAGATTGGGTTTAGATTTTCTGTAAAGGGTGTGTGTGTGTGTGTGTGTGTGTTTTAGTTGTTGATGGGCATTTATTTATTTATATGTGGTGCTGAGAATCGAACCCAGTGCCTCACACATACTAGTCAAGTGCTCCATCACTGAGCTACAGCCCCAGCCCTAGAAGTTATATTTTTATAAACCTCCAGTATTTGTCTTTGGGGTATTGTAAACGTGTTAAAAGGAGGAAAAACAAACTAACTTAAAATTTCATTTGTTTTCATTTTGACCTAACAGTTTTTCAGTATATAATTTATAACATAATTCTCCATTATTTTATAGGCATGTTTTTCACAAATCATGCGTGGATCCATGGCTTAGTGAACATTGTACCTGTCCTATGTGCAAACTTAATATTTTGAAGGCTCTGGGAATTGTGGTATGTTTCCAATTTTGTCATTGCTTTTGCATAGTATCTTATCTAATTGTAATACAACATAACATATTTGTTATAATAGGAGACATGACAGTCTCACAAGAATACACTGGCTTTTTTTTTTTTTTTTTTTTTTTTTTTTTTTCAGATAACCTTGTTAGTCCAACAAGTACCTTTCTTATAGATTACAAAAGATTCAGAAGAACTTTTAACAACCTGGCAAAGAGTTTTGACAGAACTATTGGCATAGAGATTGGCTCTGACAGTGCAAAGACCAACACTGACTTACCAAGAACTTTAGAGACTTCCTTTATTTCCTTAAAAGAAGTATATATCCAGGATTGTGCTTTTTTAGAGGAAAATAAAATACTTTCTGGTTGCAAAAATATAATAAATGAGGGTTGGGATTGTAGTTCGGTGGTTGAGCGCTTGCCTCACATGTGAGGCACTAGATTCGATCCTCAGCACCACATAAATCTACAACTTAAAAAAATATTTTAAAAATACATATATAATAAATGAATATTCTCAACAGCTGAGTTTGGTTGAACAGATGAACTCCTCGTTTTAGCTTTGCAATCCAAAGAAATTTAAGTAGTCCTATTTTAAATATACTATCAAATTACAGTTTAAGTGCTATACATTTGGACAGTAATGCCCCATTTATCCTCAGTCCCCAGAGATCCTGTCAGAGATAATATAGTTTAGCTATATAAAAGATTATAGCATGCCTGTAATCCCAGCAGCTCAGGAAGCTGAGGCAGGAGGATCTTCAGTTCAACGCCAGTATCAGCAACTTAGCAAGGCCCTAAGCAACTTGGGAATATCATGTCTCTAAATATAAAAAAGGACTGAGGATGTGGCTCAGTGATTAAACATCTCTGAGCTCAATCCCTGGTACAAAAAAGAAGAATTTTATACTTACTTTTTAAATGGTAGACTTTGGCCCCAAGTACTTGTGTACCTCTCCTTCAGGATTAGTTGCTTAGATTTTGAAATAGATCATTTTCTTTCAGTTTAAAAGTCTTTTCAACTTTGATCTACTTTAAGATGAGAGGGGCATTTTATATTCCAGCTGTTCCTTAACATTAACATTTAACATTAATCAAAGTAATATAGTACATTGTTTTTTAAACTGAATATTAGGGGGTTAGGTTGTAACTCAACCATATATTGCCTAGCATATATGAGCCATTGGGTTTAAACCTCGGCACCACGTAAAAATAAATAAAATAAAGGTGTTAAATTGAATATTAATTAGTCAGCCTTATAATAATGATTATGATTCCCTGTGCATACAAGTCATGTCCATAAAGGGTTATCTTTGGGGAAAAAAAAATCATTGGCCAGTTTTCTCAAGTTTCTACAGTAGATTTTGGTTTTCCTTTGTGACATTTTTGGGAAATGAACTGGTCCTTTTGAAGAAAATCTTTTAGGTGAGAGTAGAAAACATAGATAGGAAGTGAAATGAGAAGAAATTGCATGGAAAGAACTTGGTGAAGTCCTTGCAATAGGGTATCAGACATTCAGGGTTCTATGAAAGAACTTGTTTTTTTACAATTATTTTTAACCTGGAAATATTTTGCAGCCAAATCTGCCATGTACTGATAATGTAGCATTTGATATGGAAAGGCTCACCAGAACCCAAGCAGTTAACAGAAGATCAGCCCTAGGTGACCTCGCCAATGACACCTCCCTTGGCCTTGAGCCACTTCGAACTTCGGGGATATCACCTCTTCCTCAGGATGGGGAGCTCACTCCTAGAACAGGAGAAATCAACATTGCAGTAACAAGTAAGTGGGGACCCTTTACCCAGGCACAGGGCGAGTTGCTGCTTGGTTTGGGCATGCAGTGACTGCCAAGGGGAGAGATGAGTCCACCTGGGCCAGCAACTTTGTAACTGAGAAGGTAATTACTTTTGTTAAAACAGATGTTTGGAATAATGGAACTTTATAATAAGATGCTTGTGTATTGGTGTTTGATTAATAGAAATAGCTGTACTAGATGAACAGTTGTTCAGAGGTTTGTCTTAGTAGCTGCTTTATAAACCTTGTTTTGAAATCTTTGCATTGCAAACAGTTAAGGAGACATTGGAATGTGACGTAGGCCAGCAGCATCAATGCTAGTATGTTAGGTAGCTGAGCACTGGTGCTCTTGATCTCCCACGCTGCAGGCCACTTAGTAAAAACCTAATTTAGAATTTAAACCTAAAATTTCAAGGCTTCAGGAACAATTGAGATGGCATGTCATTGTTTATTTTATATTTTTTTTTCAGAAGTTTGGTCTCTTGACACTTTACCCTTTGCTATAATTGTACATGAGAAGGAAGAAAAGCCAAAGGGTAACCTGCCTCAAAAGAAATGTTCTGAGCTCATTATAAGCATCTTGATTGTTGAACTGTTGATAGAAAATAAATGTACAAAGTGTTTTAAGGGAATGCCTACATATGGTGTGAGTGGGCCAATGGTGTGTGTATGGACTTTGTAGACATTCACCCAGTAACAAGCCAACTCTTTTCTTCAATTTCATTCTTTACGCGCAATTTCCATCTAACAACCTGTCACCCATCTCTTGTCGCTGCTCTGGTGCTGCCTTTTCCAATTTATGCTGTTGCCTTGCCTAGAGCTTCAATCCCTGAAGCTGATGGGGCTGCACTTGCAACTGGGAGTCAGTAAAATGGGGGAAAATAGTTACAGAATAAGTCTTCTTTATGTATTAAGACTCATGTGGTTTGTGGAACCAACCAGAGATAATTATTAGAAAATTATTTCTCAGGTTTTATTTGATCAGTTATCTGAACTCCCAAATCCTTCATGCAGTTTGAAATAAGTAAAACTGTTCTTTGATATGGTTTGGCTCATTTCTTGCCATTTCCCAGTGATTTGTTTTAATAGCATTTCATGGTTTTCCTACTTCGACATTGAAGTTTTGTGATCTAGATTTTATTTTATTTATTTTTTATGATTTTTTAAATTTTAAAAATTGGATCTAATAATAATAAAGGAGTTGAAGGTTATTTGTTTATTGAGTTTTTGTAAGTCCTTCATTGATTAGACATTTATTGAGCACCTACTACTACATAAAGTACAGACCTTCTAATATTGTATGCAGAAATGTCCTCAAAATCTTATGCTTTTGATGATAAAATATTACTTCATGTACCAAATTAATTGCCTTTAGCAGAATTTACACATGATGCCAATAAGTAAAGTTTGTATGATTAAGCTAGATCCAAATTACCTCTGCTTTTCCCTCCAAATCCCTGTAGCACCATACCAACTACAGTACATTCACCCAGCACCCACTGTGTGCAAGGCACTGTGCTAAATAAGTAGTTAGGAGAACAGAGGCTACCAAGGTTCTGGCTGCAGTAGATCATTGCTAAGTACTCCTGAGCCTGCTGGGTATTATTATGAATGTTTACTTCCTCCTTCGTTTAACTAGTTTTTGTAAGTGAACTCATAGCAAAAAAAAAAAAGACAAAAATAAAGCTGAAGTTATAAATAATGTCAGTCTACTTATATCATGTACAAAAGTCTCTAAGAATATGAGCTAAGGATGTAACTCAGTGGTAGAGAGCATGCTTAACACATGCAAGGCCCTGGGTTTGATCCCCAGCTCTTTCAAAAGGCAAAAAAAAAAAAAAAAAAAAAAAAGTTTTTAATATGACAAAAAGAATGCTGTGTTAAGCTCCTTGATGTTGATAACCTTTCATCTCTTGATTTTTTAAAGGTTCAGTATACATATTTCTAACCTAAAATATATAGTTTAAAGTGGTGGATTTTACATGAATTCTCAGAGGTTCATTTTGATATAAATAAAAAACTTGAATCTGATGATGAAGAAAACTAATCCAAAAGGCAGTGGCTGCACTAAGAGTTTACTAAGCATTTTAATAATATAAATTTCGATGAGGACAAAGATATGCATGTAGAACAAATTCAGCATCCTGGAATCATGAAGAGCAATCTGTCTTAACCATTTAAGGTCATTACCTTAAAAACCAGAATCTTTTTTCTAGAAAAGTGTCAATGCATACACAATTTTGCATACAGTTTTAGGATTTTCGAAACTCAGATAAAGAAACACCATGTTACACACAACTTTTGCACATGAAGATTTGGCGTTTCAAGTGTAAATGTTTCTTCTCGCCTTACTACAGACATCAAGGGGATTTTACTGAGTAATACCAGCCTTAGTTAGTGCATACTCTTAAGAAATATTTTCTACTTAAGACTTTTAGGAGCAGGCATGGTGGCACATGCCTACAATCCCAGCAGCTCAAGAGGCTGAGGCAGGAGAATTGCAAGTTCAAAGCCAGCCTCAGCAATTTAGCAAGGCCCTAAGCAACTCATGAAGACCCTGTCTCAAAAAATAAAAAGGACTAGGGATATAACTCAGTGGTTAAATGCCCCTGTTTCAATTCCTAGTACCACCAAAAAAAAAAAAAAAGACTTTAGGAAGTCATAATGATTCTCAGGTTGATTTTGAGGTCCCAAATAAATGTTTTCTGAATATTAAAGTTAAGGGGAAATAATAACTGACTTCCTGAATGGAGAGAGGAAGAAGCAGAGAGAGAGAGACTGACTGACTGACGGACCATAGAGAGAACTATAGATAGCCTTAGATCTCTGTATACCAGAGGTTTTCAACCATTTGGTGGGCTGAGTACCTTGTCAGTCACTTACCCTTCTTACTTCACTTCAACACCAGAAAAACAAGTGTTGCTTCCCACAATGGACTCATAAAGGGTGGTACTCATTTTCTTTATACCCAGTGAGATATCCTTTTAATGTCCTGTGAAAACCTGCACATAAGAGAAAAAATTGTAGATGTGGTATCTTGGAAGGCAAACTTGGAGACTGCTTGAAGTGCCCACAAGACCTTTGAGAGCCACTATGCCATATTTCTGAGCGTTTAGCTAGCTAGGAATGAGTGAATCAACCATGCAGAAATGACAAAGTGAAATTTGAAAGATGGTTATAAGTGTGGTTATATCGTCATTTCAGTTACCAATGAAAATAAATATGTCCATGTGCAATTTTATATACATATTTTTCCTACACAATTTTTGGTGGCCATACTTCTCACGTACCTCAGAACCTAAACTGGAAGAAATGGTTGGGCCATGCTTTCCTCTCTCCCTTGCAGCTTTTACCAGTACTTCCACTAACCTTCTCCAGTTAGTAGCTCTCTGGCAAACCTCCTCCTGCTTCACTTCCTTGAGCCAGTCTTGGCTTACACCTCCGTTGACGTCTGCTTCGTTGCATTTGAGGGAAATGTTGACATCAATTTGACTTAACCTTCTCCCCAGAGTGATTTCCTCCCTTTCCTTTGTCAACAGAAGAATGGTTTATTATTGCCAGTTTTGGCCTCCTCAGTGCTCTCACACTCTGCTACATGATCATCAGAGCCACAGCTAGCTTGAATGCTAATGAGTAAGTAACAAATTGTTTTTTGGATTGCATGTGCCAGATGATCCCAGAAAATATGTAGAGTAATTTTCATAAAGGTGGTGAGAATTGGATTCCCACCAATTCCATACTGATACCAGTGGGATCATAGCTAGCAAAATAAATTATTCTATGAACATATCTTTATGGTCATTTACACAGATTGGTAGTTCACACCCTGTTCAACAACAGCTCACTTGAGAAAAAAAATCTAAAAGTTTTCATGTACCATCAAGCTTAAAATGAATCGTCCATGTTACAAATGCTGAGGGAACCAGCATAGTCTTGTATGTAAAGAATGTCAGTGTCCACACCATCAATAAGAATAGCCCCCACTTTGGGGAGCTCATCAGACTTTATCTGGAAACTTAAATATTCAGCTTTTGGGGGAACACTGGCACCCTTGCCTAAGATTAAGGACAGTAACTTAGATGTTTAGCTTATAAGAAACCATCAGAAAGAGGACCTGGTGTTTCCAAATGTTTAGGGAAGACTGTCAGGAAGAAAAAAATCGATATAAACTATACTTTCAAGGGGCAGAAACTATATTTTCAAGGGGGCCAAAAGGAAGTTTACAGGAAGGCAGATCTCAACTAAATAAGGAAAGAACATATGTTGGCTACTTAATGGTGGGATGGTTTGCCTCAGGGGAGCCCAGGGCTATGAATGCAGACAGAAAGTAGATACTGCTTGTGGAGACTGCTATAGGTAAGATGAAGGATAGAAAATTGAGCTAGATGACTGCTAAGGTCCATTTTGGTCCAGTGATTTTTCCAAAAGTAACTTTCTACAGTGATAAAATATGGGAAAGGTGTTTTGGTTTTTTGTTTTTTAAATTTTGAGCATTTTCAATTAAGTCCTTTCTTTTACCAGTATTCATGAAAAGTAATCAGAGATGGAAGCAACCCTGGGACCTGTCCAAATTTGAACCTAAATTGATACTAGTAGACTTCATGTGCTCTCTATTCAGTTATATCCTGTTTTTTAAGTGATTAATAATACCAAAAGACTCATGTTATTGATTTAATTAATATTATCCAGTTTTAGAAACAATGGGCAAGTAACCTCCTCTTCCAGTGACATCTTATTATCTCTAACTTGATCTTTTGGCTGAGTACATACAAGTACTTTTTGGCATCCATGCCATTACATATTGGCAGGATGTTATGGTCATAGGCACTCTCAGCCTTGAAATGAGTAGTCTCTACCTCAGCCATTAGGTCAACAGCCAGCTGCTTGTATTTGGGGGACTTCTGATTCTGTTCTTCAGCAGAGCACCTTGTTAATTCCTTCAACTCTAGAGTCATACACTCCTGGATTTCACTCTCAGCTCCTCCATTTTTTACTTGTAAGACCTAGACAATTAAGTTTTATCTTAAGTGTATTTTAGTCCATAAAATGGAGATAACTGTAAGACTACATCACAGGGTCATTAATGAGAATTAGCATATTAAAGTGCTTAGCACAGTGCCTAGTACATAATAAGTGCTCAATAAATGTTAAACCAATTCTGCTGAAATTCTTTCAAAGTTCTATGAATAAGGTGGCCATCTGCCTTTATTACTTGGCAAATAAATTTGATTTCTTCCATAAAAAAGGATACAAAAACATAGGAGCTCCATGAGTGCCTATGATTCAAACCTCAGTTCAAAAGGAAATATTTATTTTTACTGCAACCACCTCTTTTGCTTGCTTTCATGCTGACCCATCAGGCAAGATAGTAATAGAAGCCTACTTCTTAAAATTTTTCCTAATGAGTCATAATCAGAACAAGCAAACAGTGACACTCTGGGTACTTTTTGAGAATCATTAAGCAATTTAATGGTCACCTGACTGCCACTCAGAATCTGCCAGATGCTCACTTCATGCATGAGATATTTTCGAGAATGCTCAATTAAATATGGCACCTATTATAAATCTAAGTACCAGGGTCATATTATTTCAGTTCCATGCATAAATGCTTGCATGACTCAGAATCTAAGTCATGGATCTTTTAGATCCATGTCTTAGCCCAACCTTTGTAGAGAGTTGATACTGCAGTTCTTCATTTGACTATTTTTTCTGTGCCTTCAGTCAAAACCACTCTGAAGAACAATATTCATGATCTCATTTGGAGAGAGAAATTGAGTGTGTGTGTGTGTGTGTGTGTACACTTATATGTATATGCACACATGTCATTGTATGAAAGGGTGGTTACCAAAATATTAAAAGTGATTAACTTAAGTTAGAATTTGGGGTGATGTTTTCCTCTCCATTTTGTGCTTTTATGCATTTGCTTTTTTGTTTTTACAGTAATTGTGAGTTGATTTGGGGTTTTTGTTTTGTTTGCAGTGCTAGGGATTGAACCCAGAGCCTCATGCATGCTAAACAGGCCCTCTACCACTGTGCTATTTTATTGTGAGACAAGGTCTCACCAAGTTGCCCACACTGGCCTCCAGTAGGGATCTTCCTATCTTGGCCTCCCAAGTAGCTGGGATCACAGGTCTGGGCCATAACACCCAGCTAAATTTACTTTTTTTTTTTTTTTTTGGTACTAAAGATTGAACCCAGGAGCACTCTACCACTAAAGTCCTTTTTATTTATTTGTTTTTTATTTTGAGACAGGATCTCACTAAGTTGCTGAAGCTGGCCTTGAACATTATAATCCTCGTACCTCAGCTTCCTGTGCTACCATGTGCCACCATGCCCAGCTGAATTAATTTTTTAAAGTCCATTTTTATTGTGGGAGACAATAGAAAGCATAACAAATAGTCATTCTTTCCCATTGTCTCAAAGATGTTGATGAAAAATCCCTGTGATTTTATTCCAGAGAAGAGGTTTATTTGGCAAATAAATTGAAATTGTGATTCATTTGTAAATTCTTTGAAATCTGTCTTCTCTTTTTGATTTATCCACCAAAAAAGTAAAAAGCCAAAGTGAGATCCCTTTTTTAATCACCCTGATTTAATTTTCTGGGTAACTTTATCCATTTATAAGATAGACATATATAAACATATTTAAAGATAGTTAAGTATTCTACTGTGACTAATTGTGCCTTAAATTTTGTTTTTTAACACTGCAAACAAATGTAGTGAATTTGGGGACTTTGCAAATATAAACAGGATGGTAGTCAAAGAAGCAAATAAATGCAAGGTAAATATATGTGTGTGTGTGTGTGTGTGTGTGTGTGTGTGTGTGTTAGCTTCCTCATACCTCTATTTCTTGTACCTAGGTAAGGAAGATTATTAAACTTCAGCTCCCATGGGAGGTGCTTTTTTTGTTCTGCTTCTGTCATTCAGATAAACCCTGTGAAATCTCAACATCCACTAGCTTATATTTGTGCTCCTATTATTTTTCTCTCACTATAAGAAAGATACATATTTTCATTATTGCTTTTGAGGAACAAGTATGTCAACAGTGTAGGATAGATTTTAAGTTGACTAGGTATCCTCTAGAGCCCTTTTCCGTTTCCTAGAATGGTGATTCATCGAGATCACATCCTAACCATTCAAAACTGTCTCCACAGGAGGAAATTAATCTGATGTGGTTAATGTGACGAAATAACTGGAACAAATGTTCCCCTATCATAACTTGAGATCAGGAAGCCCTAGCTTGAGCTGGGGGGTATAGCTCAGTGATAGAGTGCTTGTTTAGTATGATCATGGTCCTGGGTTCAATCCCCAGCACTGCAAAAAAGAAAAACTGGTTTCTAGCTTTCTGATATTCCTAGCAAGCTGTCTGCCTTTTAGATTTGGTAGTTAAAATTATCGACCAGATAAAAGAAATTGACGTTTCTGTTTTGCTCAGTACTGATTATTTCTGAATTATTCTGCTCAGGACTATAAGAGGAAAATTGACAGATTAGCACATCTCAATATAAAAGGATCTGAAAAATTAATCATTTAATGTCTTGAGGCTGATTGGTTTAGTAAAGAGGGAACAGAAATGATGCAAGAGGTCTTTCCAGATATTCAAAGAACTCCTAAAGATGAAAATAGCTACTGTTCATTGAGTGCCCCATCCCCAAGGTATTACTCCCATATTGGTAAACCTTTGTACCCTCATTTAATACTCCTTAAATGAGCACCCTCATATTGACTAGCCATCATATACAGAAGGAGATGCTCACTCTGCAGTTCTGGAGCTCTGGAGATATCACAGAGAAGCAGATTTCTATTAAATATAAGAAAGAACTTTCTGCCATTCAGAGTTGTCTAAGACATGGGTACTTTGAATGCTAGTGAGCTCGACTATCGAGGTTAGAGATAGATTTCCCTCTTGAATTGTCTCCTAGGAAGAATCAGAGCCCAATAATAGGGTTTGGGTTGCCTTCCTGGCCCCTTTCAAAGGAATCTTAAGTTTCAAAAATGGTATTTGTCAGACTTTTTTTTTTCACCCTCTTCCATAGTAAGATACATTTTGCATCATGACACAGTACTCCCATGTAGATAAGTAAAACAGAAATTTTACTAACAGACATGATTCTTTAGTGTAATCTGTCTTATACTTGGTTTTGTTAATGCTAGTCATGGACTTCTAAATTGATTTTATAAGCTAATAGGTGGTATCCTTCAGTTTAACACTGGCCTAAAGAATTTTAAATTTTTAGTTCTCAGCCAAATACTTTTTGCTCATTCTAATAACTGTCTTCATTTTTATTTTAATGAGAATGCCTTTCTTGTAGCAATTCCAGCAAAGATTTAAATTCGCCCTGTGTTTGAGATGTATTGCTGCATATTGGGTCCCCTTGTTTCTCTTGGTAATTATTTCTCCTTTTAGCCACTCTGAGTATAAGACATTTAGATATAAAAGAATAAACTGAGGCTCAGAAGGATTAAATAACCCCTGAGAGGTGCTATAGGAAGAAGAACACTGAATTCAAACCCATTTGTTCTGGTTCCAACTCTGCTTTACACTGCTTGTCTTCAACCACTCCAGAGAGTCATTTGAGGGCTCCAAATAATGTGGTTGAAGAAGACAAATTTAGTTTCTTGAAATATGATTACAAAAAAAAGTATTAAAGGCAGCCAGAACCTTTGATTAGATGTCTGTTTTTGGCAGTGGTCTTTTTATTTTTCTTTTTTTCCCCAATGGTTCTTTACATGTTTTGGCTACATTAGGAATATTATGACTACATTACTTTATAATTCTTAAAAGAGTAGCAGGGCTGGGGATATATAGCTCAGTTGGTAGAGTGCTTGCCTTGTACGCACAAGGCCCTGGGTTCAATCCCCAGTATCAAAAAAAAAAAAAAGAGTAGCAAAATAAAGTGTATTTAAAGATCTTGATTCACCTCTATAAAGTCCTTTTATCTAATAGCCAGTTTTTCTGAGGAAATATTATAAATAGTAATATTATAATAAATAATAAGGCATAGGGCTTTTTGTAAAGTTGGGAACATCCTTTCAAAAACTTGAATGACTGCTGGACATGGTGGCATACACTGTAATCCCAGAGGCTGAGGCAAGAGGCTTGTGAGTTCAAAGCGAGCCTCAACAATTTATCGAGGCCCTGAGCAACTCAATGAGACCATTTTCTCTAAATAAAATACAAAAGAGGGCTGGGATATGGCTCAGTGGTTAAGTGAAATTGGGTTCAATCCCCAGTACCGAAAAAAAAAAAAAAGTTGAATGACTCTCATTCATTTTTATAGCCATTTTCCCACTGCACACTAGGCACCAGGCTCATCTATGGAGCTAGCAGAGGCCTGGCATTCCCTTGCAGGAGTTTGAAGTGATGAAAGAGAAGGAGTGGAGAACTGCTGCTTTGGCACTGAGAGTGTTAAGAAAAATGGGGGTGGGGGTGGCTTCATGCAATAAGTAACTTAGGAACCAGGAAGAGCATAATTAGGGCACAAAATGAGGAAAAATAGCAGGCTCAGGGAGGCTGTGGTTGATGTATCTGTTGTAGGTATTAGCTTGTGGCAGTGACAGCATGCGGGCTACAAAATTTGGACTTTAGTCTTATAAATAATAGGTAGCATCTAAGACTTTTCAGCAGAAAGATAATTCCTGGTGATTGAGAAGTTTCTTTGAAGTGGTAGAGAATGGAGGCAAGAAGATAGGTTAGGATAAAAATATAGAATTGAAGGAAGATGTCAGGATGGTGGGGAGGAGATGAAATCAAGAGATCCTTGAAAAGTGTTTGATAGCCAAAGATTATAGCAGTTTGAAGTGTAGGTCTCAAGGTGAGCTAAAGACTTGATTTGGGAACCTTCAAAATGAAAGACTGTGCAGGGGGGCCTAATGAAATTAGCCAGAATACAAGGGGCTAGGAAGTGAGGGCAGCTGCAGCAGTGCCAGGGTCTGTGAAGAAGGCAGCATGAGCCTGAGAGACAGATGGAAAACTTAAAAGACTTTAGGTACATTTTATTTAGGGATAGAAACACACAGACTTACATGCAAAATCTGGCAAACTCCTGGAAGAAAGAGCCACGTCCTGCATCCCTACAAGTCTGGGCTCTTCAACTCTAACTTCATCATAAGTAATGACATTCTTGTTTGATGAGTAAAAGAGGAGCACATTTTAAAGGAAGGAACATATTTTAATGACCAGCACACTCAACATTTAGCAACTATTTAATCCAGGAGAAGTTGTAAATTGAGTGATAATTGTCCCTAAATATTAAACAAGATAGTATCAGCCTGATACTTTTTCCTGCATTTCTTTCGAGAATATTAAAACACTTTTAAGATGACAAACCACTTGACTACAGAAATGAAACTGCTGATTTCAGGCAAATTAATGGCCTTACTGGCTTTACCAAAAGGGATTAGGAAACAGTTGGGGACAGTCCTAGGCCACCCTTCAGTTAGAATCATTTTTCTATTTGTTTTTTTTTTTAAACATTGACATCTACCCTTTAACTAATTTATGACATCTCTTTTCCTTTTATTCCATAGGGTAGAGTGGTTTTGAAGAAGGAAAAAAAAACTGCTTTCTGACTGATTGCCTTGAAGGAAAAAAGAACCTATTTTTGTGCATCATTTACCAATCATGCCACACAGCATTTATTTTTAGTACATTTTATTTTTTCATAAAATTGCTAATGCCAAAGCTTTGTATTAAAAGAAATAAATAATAAAAAAGACTGTGCTGTTGAGTATTATTTACTGACTTGTGTTTCAAAGGCTGATTTGGAGATGACATATCTGAATTTCATTTGTATGGATTTCAGAAACAGTGTGTATGACTCCCAGTGAAATAACGATAACACTATTTTTTGGTATCTTAACGTAGGCTCCCACTGTGCCCAAGTAGAAAGCAGAGTAGAGTTGTCCTGCATAGAAATACTCCCTCAGGCGCTCAAATTGAATTATTCCATTTTATTTTCTTCAAAAGTGCTATGCACTCTTTTATAACTTTTCCTTTGTTTGGAGGTGATCTGCCTCCTCCAGGATTTTAGCTCCATCTCTGGGGTAGCAAGGATTTTGAACCGTTTTGCTCCCTTTGGTATTTCCCATACATAGTAGAGTGCTTTGCATGTAGTAAGTGCTCAATAAATATTTGTGGGTGAAGAAATGAGTATAAAAGTTTACAAAATGCACACTGATTAGTAAATATTTGTTGTAGGTATTCTTTTATAGTTTACCTAGTATTCATTTTTTAAAAAGAAAATTTGAAAGAGTTGGATGAGAGCAATTTTGTATGTGTGAATGAAATGTTTTTGCTTTATTGATGAGGAAAACATTGAAATATTTTGTTATATTAAATTGTATGCTTGAGCAATAAGACCAGCATATTTGTGAATTTTCCAAGTCTCCTTGTATATAGGTTTCTGAATTCACTTGGTTGGAGAACATACTTGGCCTGATTTTCAATCATGTCAAATTTATTGGAGCTTATTTTATGACCTATCATATAGTCTATCCTGGAGAATATTCTATGCACAGTTTCAGAAGAACATATATTTACTATTGTTATGTAGAGTGTTCTGTAGATGTCTATTAAGTCTGGTTGCTTAATTGTATTCTTCAAATCTTCTCTTTTCCTTCTTTATCTTCTCTCTAGTTGCTCTATCAAGCAAAGTGGGTATTGATGTCTTTAGCTGCTATCGTTGAATTGTGTATTTTCCCCTTCTATTCTGTCAGGGTTTTTTTAAATATTTTTTAATTGTCAATGGACCTTTATTTTTATTTATTACTTATTTGTTTGTTTATATGCAGTGCTAAGGATCGAACCCAGGGCCTCACACATGCCAGACAACTGCTCTACCACTGAACCACACAACCCCAGCCCCAATTCTATCAGTTTTTGCTTCATGTATTTTAGGGCTCTGTTGTTAGGTGCACAAAAGGTTAAAGTATTTTTTAAAACTCATAGAAACATTCATTACATTTCTGTCCATTGAAATTCATTGGTTCAGTGGCCCTCCTGATGATACCAGCCAACTTAGAATGCTGGAGAAGTCATCCAAGTATTTTAACAGTATTCTCTAGAGAGCCTTGTTGCATTAACATCTTTCTCAATACAATTTTTCCTTCCAGCAGTATTTTCCTAAGTTAATAATATAGTTCCTCTTTTGCCTAGTTTTATTCTAGTGAAAATCAAAATGGCTCTTCCTTTTCCTTTTCTTCCTGTTTATGATGAGTTATTATTTTCTTTCAACAGTCATCAGGAGATGTAGGACTTTTGATGACATTGTTACTATTTATAATTAATATAGTTTAATGTACTTTTCCTCTTTTCACATGTTTCAAGTCTTAGCATCAAGACTTTTTTTAAAAAACAACAGGTGCTTTTCAGGATACACAGAATTTTTGCAAGATCTAAAAAGTGTAATGAATATATTAATAGGGTGAGGCTATCTGTCAATCCTGGAGAAAATTTGTCATCAGCTGTTAATATTGGAATCTACTGCTGTGTAGTGTTGAGATTTAACTTACATCAAGTTTTCATGTGTTAATTAATCATGGTCTCAGTAACCAAGAAAGTGGTGCATTTCATATTCACGTGTGCATGCGTGTGCATGCATGCCTGTGCATCTTGAAAGTATGGATTTTTATTCCTTAGGACCAGAGACAGTTGGCATCAAAATGCAGTTGTTATATTTCTTAATAGGCATGCTATGAATAGAAATAATGTATGATGTTGAAAATTTGTTTACTATTTTAAAAATTAGAAATTGGCCAAATTTAGGCTGCAATAGATATGATTTTTGAGTTTTAAACCCTTATTGGATAAACTTTTATATATATATTTTTTAAAATTTATTTATGTTTTAGCTTTAGGTGGATACAATATTTTTCTTTTTATGTGGTGTGAGGATCGAACCCAGTGCCTTACACATGCTAGGTGAGCATTCTACCACTTGAGCCACAACCCCAGCCCCTTGGACAAACTTTTGTAATAAATAAGGCAAAGGTTGTTTAGGTTTTACCCCAAAATATTTTTCAAGGATATTTTATTTCAAGGAAACCTTCATGTTTACATAGACCAAAAGTTGATAAGATTATAGTCTGAAGAACCTCCACAGAAAAGCAGTTCACCTGATCCTACCTATGGCTTAATGTAGCCATTAAAGCCTGATGAAATTAAGCCTCACTTTCAGTTTGACCAGCTGGACTATAACTTTTTGAAACAGTTGAAAAAAGATCCTGAATATTCCTTCACTTTTTACCTTCCCAATTATTTGTTAATACTAAACAAATTACAGTACAATATAAACAAATAATTCCTCTTGTCACTCTCACAACAGGATAGGTGCTCACTGTGTGGAGAAACAGGCAGAATCAGCCCCACTATTTTATTATGCTCTCTCCTTCTCTCCCCTGCCATCTCTCCTTCCCCCTTTCTCTCGAGATACTACTTACTGTTGGTGAGGTATAAATGTGTTGCAGCTCAGGTTCCCATGCTCTCAGCTAGGTATGCTCTTCAATCTGAAAATATGCAGGAGCAACCCAGAGTATGTATATTAGTTCACAGGAGCAGCATGTACAATGTAAATTTTGTCCAGCATAGGCACTGTTAAGCTTTGGCAAAGAAAATTGAATTTCTATTGTCCCTCTTAAGTATTTCATTTATATCACCAGCCAAAGAAAACAACATTTCTTTATGTTAATTTGATCTGGACTTTAGGTTGTTCAGTAAAGCAGTGGGTATGAGTCTGGGTCTAGCCCTTCCCTCACGGGGTTGGTTATTTAACTTCTTCTAGGCTCTTTCTCTCAATGATGAAATGAAAGTTAATATTAACAGCAATATAGAGCTGTGAAAACTAGATAATGTTTGTGAAAGTGCTTGGCATATAGTATTATTCAGTAGTGTTTTTCTTTTTCCCCTTTCTTGTGTGAAAAGGACCCAGCAAAATCCTTCCTAGTGATGAGAGTTTTGCTCAGGTGTGGTTCAGCCCAGAAAAGGTCCTGTACCACTTAGATCTTTCAGCTGGCCTTCTATTCAATGCTTTCCCCCACACACATGTTCACCTAGTGCACAGACAGGACTGATTCATGCTCATCATCATGGAAGAACAAGGTCCAGATGAGAATACATGCAACCCATAGAAAGGAGTATGGGAAAGGCTCAGTTTCACCTCTGGCTACCATCCCTTTGTTATTGAGGATTGCTTTATGTGAAAATTCTAGTCATTTATCACACATAGTGATAAAACTTGTCCACTTGTATGGAAAAGTATTCCATACTTTTCGACTTCTAGCCTAACCACAGGCCCTATTTACAGATCAGATGTATTGACCAACTAGACTGTAACTTTAGCAAATATATCCATCTGGTCTGTAAATAGGGCCTGTGGTTAGGCTAGAGATAATACCAAGAAAATAGAATTCTTGATGACCAGAATAGAGAAGAATTGAGCATTATTTAATTTCTTTAAGAAGACACAAAATTTGGGCTGGAGTTGTGACCCAATGGTATAGTGCTTGCCTAGCACACGTGAGGCACTGGGTTCGATCCTCAGCACAACATAAAAATAAAATAAAGATACTGTCCACCTACAACTAAAAGACAATTTTTAAGAAAAAATTTTAAGAAAAGACAATTTAAAAAAAAAAGTTGTGGACTTGTAGATTATATTGTTATATTGCAAAAACACAATGAAGTTTGCATAGTGAAAGTAGTTGTTAAAATTGGAGAGCCAGGATCCTAGAGAAAAGAAGTACAGAATATGAACCCAGTGTTCAACACATCTTTTGAAGCATTTACCAATTTATAAGCAGAGGCTGAAAAGTGACCAGAAAGTAATGGTTGAAAGATTGAGATGAGGAAAGCTCAAGCAGTCTTACTGGGCTTGTGAAACAAAACTTGTAATTCAGAATCCTCCAAGAGAATGGAGCCCTGTTAAACACCCCCAGACTTTCTATTGGGATCCCAGAAGGGAGCCACATTGGAACTATAGGCTAAACCAGAATTTGACTAACCTTCTCAAAGACTAAAGCCCAAGTTCAAAATCTACTAAATCTCTACTTAGGATAAAGTGATATATTTATAGTCTGAAAGTGATATATTGTAAGGAGACAGTAGGAAATTCTCTAGAAAAAGATAGTAGCAGCAACAGCCTTGGATTATCTCTACATTTTTCATAAAACTGTCTAGTAACCTATTTAAAAAAAAATAGGTATATCAGACTACAAGGCCAAATGATCAAGACAGGAGGGGAAAAAAGAAAAAAGTTCTGTAAGAAATCTAAATATTAAAAACATCAAAGACTTTAAAATAACTGAGTTTATATAGAAAACAATAACAAGGTGGATAATTTCAGCCAGTAACTGGAAACAACAAAGAATCAAATGGAAATGTGAGAACTGGAAATACATTTTGAAAATATATACTGGGAATAAGAACTCAGTAGAAGGCTTAATAAATTTAAACATAGCTGAAGAGAGGATTCTTGAACTGGAATACAAATCAGAAGAAAATATCTGGTTGAAGAACAAAAAGAGTCTTGACCATGATTTAAAAAAAAAAAATCTAATGTGCTTATAATTCAAGACATAGAATGAAAGGAGACAGAATAAGGCAGAAGCAGTATTTGAAGAGAGAAATAACTGATAAGTTTTCAAAATTGGCAAATGACTGCAAACTACAGACTCAAGAGGTATTATAAACACTAAGCATAATAAATAAGAAGGAAACTATACCAAGATGCTATAGTTAAAAAAAAATTAAGGCAAAGAAAAACTTAAAAGAAGTCAAAAGAAGCATCATTTGCATCTCAATTTTTAAAATTAAGGTGAAAGCCACATAAAGATACCTATTTTAAAGTGGCATTTAGTATAAAGACAGTCCTCAAATTATGATGGTTCAATTTATAGTTTTTCAACTTTACAATGATATGAAAGCAATTTTTACTCAATAGAAACTATGCTTTGAATCTTAATCTTTTTCCCATAGTAGCAATATGCACACTCTCAAGTTGCTGAGCAGTGACAGTGAGCCACAGTCACAGCCAGCCACAGAATCACAAGCATGAACAACCAATACTCTACAGTGTACTGTATAAGTTAGAGTATATGAGATACTCAATACTTTATTTTAAAGTAGACTTTATGAGTTGGGTGCAATGACACTCACCTAAGACAGGAGGATCCCAAGTTCAAGGCCAGCCTCAGCAACTTAGCCAGACCCTGTCTCAAAATAAAATTTAAAAAGTACTGGGGATGTTGTTTAATGATAAAGCACTTATCTAATATGTATGAGGCTCTCGGTTCAAGCCCTAGTACAGTCTACTTAATCAATAAAGTGAGCTCAGATGGTTTTGCCCAACTGTAGGCTAATGTAGATGTTCTGAACACATTTAAGGTAAGCTAGACTAAGCTATGATGTTTGATTGGCTATGAGAATTAAGTACATTTTCAACTTATAGTATTTTAAACTTAACAATAACAATCCAGACATAACCCTGCTATAAGTCAAGGAGCATCTGTATCACAGTGGAATGTAAACATACCTCCCCAAAATGTTTTCATCTCCACAAAGGAAACCCCCGTTTCCATTAAGCACTTGCTCTAAATTCCACCTTCCCACCAGCCCCTGGAAATTACCAATCTTTGCTGTGTCCATAGATACACTTACTTGGACCATTTCATATAGAGAAAATTATATAAAATATGTAATTTTTGTGCCAGGCTTCTTTCACTTAGCATAATAATTTAAAGATTCATCTACATTGTAGCATATATCAGTACTTCATTCCTTTTTGTGACTGAATAATTGTCCTATGTATGTGCGCACGCGCTTGCGCGCTACAGTTTGTTCATCCACTATTCATTGATGGGACGTCTGGGGTGGAAACAACCCAAATGAATAATAGTGTTACTGTGAACTTCAGTGTTCAGGAATCCGTTTGCATTTTTTTTTCAATACAGAGAGAGAGAGAGAGAATTTTTTTTTAATATTTATTTTTTAGTTTTCAGCAGACACAACATCTTTGTTTGTATGTGGTGCTGAGGATCGAACCCGGGACGCACGCATGCCAGGCGAGCGCGCTACCGCTTGAGCCACATCCCCAGCCCATCTGTTTGCAATTCTTTGGGGTATATACTTAGAATTCCTGGGTCATTTGGTTCTATGTTTTAACTCTTTGAAAAACCGCCAGACTCTTTTCCATGCTAGCTGTGAAACATTTTACATTCCTACCAGTGATGTTCTAATTTCTCCACATCTTCACCAGTGCTTATTATTCCTCCCACTTTTTCTGAATAGTACCCTTTTCTAGTGGGTATAGCAATACCTCATAGTTTTGATTGCATTTCCCTAATGCATCTTTTTCTTTTTATATTGGCCACTTCTGTATCTTCTTTGGAGAAACATCTATTCAGTGCTTTGTCTAATTTTAAAACTTGTCTGGGTTTTGTTCTTGTTGTTGAGTTCTTTGTTCCAGATATTAGACCCCTATCATATACACAATTTGCAAATATTTTCTACCATTATATAAACATTTGGTTCAGTTCCTTGATAGTGACTTTCAAGAACTTGTTTTTATTTTGAAGAAGTCTAACTTAACCTGTTTTTTTCCCTTTTGGTTGCTTGTGCTTTAGGTGTCATTTCTAAGAATGACATTTCTAAATGACATCTATTTTAAAATCTATTTCAAATTACAAAAACTTCTAAGATTTTTATAGTTTTGCAGTTTTAGGACTTAAACTTAAGTGTTTGATCAAGTTGGAGTTAATATTTATATATGCTATGAGATAGGAATCCAGTTTCATTGCATTCCCCTAATGACTAATGATGTTGAGCATCTGTTCATAACAAATTGCACTTTCCCAAGTATTCTTTGCCTCATTAAATGATCTTTGGCACCCTTGCAAGAATTAATTTAGCTGGGTGCTGTGGCACACACCTATAATGCTAGCAACATCAGAGGCTGAGGCAGGAGGATCGTGTGTTCAAAGTCAGCCTCAGCAAAAGTGAGGCCCTAAGCAACTCAGTGAAACTCTGTCTCTAAATAAAATAGGGTTGGGAGTGTCGCTCAAAGAATGAATTGATCATAGATGTATTATTTTATTTCTAGGCTCTCAATTTTATTCCATTAATCTCTATCCTATCTTTATATGAGTACCACATTGTCTTGATTACTGTAGTTTTGTGGTAGTCTTGGAATTAAGAAATGAGTCCTCCAGCTTTGCCTTTCTTCTCCAACATAAGATAAATTACTTCTGGGGTTGGGGTTGTGGCTCAGTGGTAGAGCATTTGCCTAGCATGTGTGAGAAACTGGGTTTGATCCTCAGACCACATTAAAAGATAAATATTTTTTTAAAAAGATACATTACTTCTAAAGTAACAACAGGATACTTAGAGTTAGTATCTTTCAGAAACAATGGGAACCATGTGGGAAACGGAAGTAGGAAAATAAGTTCAAGGTTACCCTGGGCAACTTAGTGAGACCCTGTTTCAAAATAAAATAAAAAGGACTGGGGATGTAGCTCAGTGGTAGAGTGGCAAGTGTGTATGAGCCCTGGATTCAATCCCCAGTACGGGGAGAGAGGGAAAGAAAGAAGGGAGCCAGAAAACAGTGAATTGCATGTTAAAGGGGGGAAAAAAATGCTAGCCTAAATACCTAGGGAAAAAATTACCACAATTAAAGATGAAATTGAACATTTTCCAACAAATACTAAGAGGGAAATGTTCAGGCTAAAGGAAGAAGATTCCAGGTGAAAATATGGAGATGCTAGAAGGTTAAAGAGCAGCAGAAAAGGTAAATACGTAGGTGAATCTAAATTGTGATTGACATATACAGTACTATTAATAATACCTTATAGAAATTACTTGACATCAAATGCACAAAAGGTAGTAGGGAATAAATAAAATAAAAGTGTTCTGAGGGGCTGGGGTTGTGGCTCAGTGGTAGAGTGCTTGCCTAGCATGTGTGACGCACTAGGTTCGATTCTCAGCACCACATATAAATAAATAAAATAAATATCCATTGATAACTAAAAAGTATTTTTTTATAAAGTGTTCTGAGAGACTTACATTGTCCAGGAATAAGTAAAAGTACTAATTTATAGTAGACTTTAATAAATCAAGGATACATGTCATAACAACCAAAAAATTAATAAAATAACTTTTAGACTAGTGTAGCCACTAAAAGAATAATAAAACAATACATAATAAAATAATAGTAGGAAAATACTACAAAGTTATATGAAAGGAGAGGAAATGGGCTGGGGTTGTGGCTCAATGGTAGAGCACTTGCCCAGCACTTGTGAAGCACTGGGTTCAATCCTCATCACCACATAAAAGCATAACTAAATAAAATCAAGTTGTTGTATTATCTACAACTAAAAAGTAAAGAAAAGTTTTTTAAAATGAGGGGAAAATGTTAAGAGGAAAATAGCATAGGACAGGTTGGACAAATGAAATAAGCAATAAAATTACAGATTTAAATACTAATATGTTAGTAGTGAGTATAAATGAATGGCTAAATACACAAAGATACACTAGTTTTAAATTTATATACATACATGTATATGTGATATGTCCTTGCTATAAGGAGACAAAAATGTGAAAGTAAAATGAATAGAAAAATACCATGTAAACGATAATAAAAATAAAATTGTTCTAAATATCTGCTGCTGTTTTAAGATAAAAGACATTTCATAATAATTAAAAGGTTAATTTATCTTGAAGAAAACAGTTTTAAATAGATGTACTTAATGTATCCTCCAATATAAGGAACAAAATTTAATGGATAAAAGGAGAAATAGATAATTCCACTATTATTTAAATGTATCTCTTGATAATGAACAAATACTCATGTTTGAACATCACAATTAACAGACCAAGACGTTTTAGATACATCTCTGCTGAGTCATAAAACATATTTCAACAAAAATATATGGATTGAAATCATGCAGACTTGATTTCTTACCAGTATAAACCAGTATCAAAAAGATAATTAGCAAGGGGTGGGCGATAGGGAAAGTAATGGGAAATGCTGTGGAGTGATATTGGCCAAGTTATATTGTCATATTGTGTGCATGTTCGAATATGTAACAACAGATTTCATCAATATGTACAACTATAAAACACCAATTTAAAAATGGGGGGAAAAGTAATTAGAATGATCCTCAGATGTTTGCACTTCATTGTGGTGCTGGGGACTCATATCTAAATGGTAGAGCACTTGCTTGACGTGTAAGAGACACCAGGTTCAATCCCTAGTACCAAAGGAAGGAAGGGAGGGAGGGAGAGAGGGAGGGTGGAAGTTTGCTTCTAAAAAAGAACTCATGAGTCAAAGAAGAAATTGCAGTGGAAAATATAATAAGTGTTTGATTGAATGTTGATAAAATATGACATATTAAAATTTGTCTGAAGCAACTGAGCCATGTTGTAGGGAAATTTGTGACCATAAATGCAGAAAATAGGGGCTGGGGATGTGGCTCAAGCGGTAGCACGCTCACCTGGCATGCATGGGGTGCTGGGTTCAATCCTCAGCACCATATAAAAAAATAAAGATGTTGTGTCCACCGAAAACTAAAAAATAAATAAATATTTTTTAAAAATTCTCTCTCTCTCTTAAAAAAAATGCAGAAAATATAGAAATTAATGTTCTAAGCATTTCTTTCAAATAACAAGCTAAATCCAGTGAAACAAATACAGATCATAAGTGAATGCCTTGGAAAACACACACTTGAAAAAAAAGAACAAATCACAGAGTTGTTTCTTTAATAAGACTAATTGAATTAACTTGATCTGCTGATAAGAAGAAACATTCAATATTAGGAATGAAAAATAAGAAATATCACTAAAAAGCATATACACATTTAAAATAATAAATACAAAGAAAAAGAAAGTAGACTAGTGTTTACCAAAGGTTGTGGGGAGGAGAAAAGGATCGTTGTTTAATGAGTGTAGAGTTTTGAGATTTGTAAGATGAAAAAGTTCTGGAAATTTATTTTATAACAATGTGAATGTACTTACCGTTACTGAACTGTACACTTAAAAATGGTCAAGATGGCAAATTTTATGTTATGTACTTTTTGCCACAAGGAAAAATAATAATGATGAAAGAATGTTATGAGACCTTGACCGTAAAGTATAAAAATTAGCTGAAGTTCACAAATTCCTTGAAAAAACACAAATATCAAAATTTATATAAGAAGAAATAGGAAGTCTGAATTCTCCCACATCTAGGCAATAAATTAGACCCATCATTTAAAATACTTACTCAAAGAAGGCCTGCATGGTTTCACTGGAGAATTCTTTCTAACATTTAAGAAAGAAATAACACTACTCTTACGCAAATTTTTCTGGACAGAAGAAAGTTACCTAAATCCTTCTATGAAATTAGCATAGCATTAACACCAAATCATTACAGGGACATTCCAAGAAAGGAAAATTGTAAGTTAATTTAGCTTATGATATAGATGGAAATGATTGCCTGAATAAAACTGATGGTATGTGGGGAAGGAAAACATTACAACCAAATTGAAACTTATTAAAAAATGCAAGGTTAATGACTTTTCGCTCCAAGAGGACCAAACTCTCTCAGTTGAGAGTTTCTTTCCCCTTCTAATAAACTTTGCTATACTTAAAAAAAAAATGCAAGGTTGAAAATCTGTGTGATTCACTGATTCACTTTTATTGACAGATTAACAGGAAAGTCATATAGATATAGAAAAATCATTTGCAAAAATTCAACACCTGTTCCTGGTTTTTAAAAAGGAACTTTTAGGTAGAGGTTCGGTGGACATCTGTAATCCACCTACTCAGGAGGCTAAGGCAGGAGGATCACAAGTTTGAGTCTAACCATGACATCTTAACAAGACCTTGTCTCAAAATAAAAAATAAAAAGGGGTGGAATGTAGTTCAGTGGTAAAGTACCCATGGATTCAATTGCCAGTACCAAAAACAAAACAAAACAAAAAAACTTTTTAACAAACTAGGAAAAACAAGACTTTTTTTTTTTAAGATGTTAATGGATCTTTATTTTATTCATTTATTTATATGTGGGGCTGAGAATTGAACCCAGTGCCTCGCACATGCTAGGCAATTGCTCTACCACTGAGCCACAACCCCAGCCCAAGACTTTTCTTAATAATGGGCATTTTTCAAAATCAGAGCAGACATCATACTTAATGGGTCAAGTATTAGAAACATTTTCCCTGCGATTGTAAATGAGAATACCTGCTGTGTGACTGAAAGTTGTATTTCCATATACCAAAATAAGCAATTAAAAGTGAAATATTTAGGGGCTGGGGTTGTGGCTCAGTGGTAGAGTGCTCGCCTAGCATATGTGAGGCTTTGGGTTTGATCCTCAGCACTACATAAAAATAAATAAATAAAACAAAGGTATTGTGTCCAACTACAACTAAAAAATAAATATTTTTTAAAAGTGAAATATTCAAAAGTTAGCATTTTGAAAAAGGCATCAAATGAATGCCGTATGAGGAATATATCTAAGAGAAGGTATGTAAGACTTCTATAAGAAAACTAGTATACATTATTGGGAAAAATTAAAGATCACCTAAATAAGTTTGTATAATAGGTTAACAAATTGGAAGATCTATTGTAAATGTGTTATTTTACCCTAGATTCGCAGTAAATTCCCTGCAGTTTCAGTCGTATCACAGTAGAGAAGTATATATGTTAACTTCTCAAACTGATTCTAGAATTAATATAGAAAAAGGTCAGGAATAACAAAACAATGTCAACCACCACCCCCACACTGCCCGTGGTACTGGGGATTGAACTCAGTATCTCACACATGCTGGGTAAGCAAAGCACAGAGCTATATCCCTAGCCCTGTTTTATTTTATCTTATTTTATTTTGAGACAAAGTCTTAGTAAATTGCTCAGGCGGGCCTCCAACTTGCAATCCTCCTTCCTCAGCCTTCTGTGTATCTGGGATAAGACAGTCTTGAAGAATAATAAAGCAGAAGGACTCAAAGAACTATAAATCAATATTATTTATAAAGCTACAGTAATAAAGACAGGTATTGATCCAAGGATGAACAGATAATAATCTGTCTTAATAGAACAGATTATAGTTCAAAAAACCACACATAAGTATGTACACCTAACTCATGAAGCACTCATGTAGCACTACATGGCAATGGGGATAAGGATAGTTTTTTGTTGTTTTTCATTTTTTGTTGTTATTGTTTTTTACTAGAAATTGAATCTGGGGCACTTTACCTCTGAGCTATATCCCCAGTCCTTTTTTTTTTTGGTTGTAGATGGGCACAATACCTTTATTCTATTTGTTTATTTTTATGTGATGCTAGGGATCAAACCCAGTGCTTCATGCATGCTAAGCAAGCACTTTACCACTGAGCCACAACCTCAGCCATCCCCAGTCCTTTTTTATTTTTTATTTTGAGACAGGGCTTCACTTAGTTACTGCTAAGGATCTTACTAAGTTGCCAAGTCTGTAATCCTCCTGCCTCAGCCTTGCAAGTAGCTGGGATTACAGGCATAGCCTAGCTAAGGACAGACTTTAAAAGAGGTTTCTGGGTCATCTTAATTTCTATACAAAAAAAAAAAAGTTAGTTTTAATTCCTACTTTACACTATATTCACAAATACTTGAAATGGACAATATATTTAAATGTGAAAGGTAGCTGAGCACAGTGGTATGTGCCTGTAATCCCAGTGACTTGGGAGGCTAAGACAAAAGGATCACAAACTGTTGGGGATGTTGCTCAGTGGTTAAGTGCCTTTGGGCTCAATTTCTGATACCAAATAAAAAATGTGGCTTCTAAAAGATAAAATAGGTATCTTCAAACTGTTTAGTTTTTGGTAAAGAGATAGGCAGAGAGTTCTTTAAATAGGACTCAGAAGTACATGAACCATAAGATAGTTAAGTTGGTCTACACTAAAATTAAGAAATTCAAGATCACTGCAATATTTATAATTCACCAAGAATTCATTCAGAATAAAGATTTAAGGAAAAAACACAACCTGATAGGAAGATGAGGAAAAGAAATAAGTAGACATTTCAGGATGAACCATATACACAAATACTTAAGAGCTCTGTGTCACCAATAACAATAACTTTTTTAAAACCATATGAAAAGTGTTCTTCCTATTTAGTTATCAAGGGAAGGTAAATTAAAACCACAATGAAATACCATTACATACCTACAAGAAGTGCTAAAATGAATAACAAAACATCAGATATTGGAACCAATATAGAATGAATGAAACTCTAACTTATTGGTGGCAGTAAAAAATTGATAACTTTGGAATACTGCCAGTGTGATGAAGCTGTATATACATACCCTGAAACCCAACCATTCAATTCTTAGGCATAACCCAAGAAAGCTGCATTCCCGTGAATGCAGAAGATACACACAAGTCTGGTGTAATGATTCATACCTGTAATCCAAGCAGACTCTGGAGGTTGAGGCAGGAGGATCACAAATTTGAGGTCAATCTCAGCATCTTGGCCAGGCCCTGTCTCAAAATTATATATAAAGAGTTGGGGATGTAGCCCAGTGATAAAGTGCTCCTAGGTTCAACCCCCAGTAACTTAAGGGGGAAAAAAGATACAAGAATATTTCCAGCAGCAATGTTCAAAGTAGCTCCCTGATAGATTACATACCATGAATGTCACAACATAGCATTTTCTCAAAGAATTTAGGCAGAAGAGTATATGATGTGTTTCCAATTATGTAAAATTTAAAATAGACAAAGCTAAACTGTGTGTGAGTAGTCTGGTTCTGGTTTCTCCAGGGGAGGAGAGAGGGCACGATGTGATCGGGGGTCACCTGAGGGACTCATGGAGTGCTATTAATGTTCTTTTTCTTGATCCAGCTATGATTTCATGAGTGTGCACTCTGTGGAGCTTACAGTCTGTACACTTCTCTGTATATTGGTCATACCTCTCTTACGAGTTTACTTAAGAGCTCTGTGTCACCAATAACAATAACTTTTTTAAAATCATTTGGTCAGGAAACGGTATTTTTCCAGGTATCAAACAATATCTTGTCCTTCCTTGGCAAGCCAGCATTATGCCTTTCTCTGAAATTCAGCTGCTTGAATGTTTTTCTCTTGATGTTATATTTTTCACAAGAAAACTAGTTAACAGCTCTCAGTTACTGGTTTAGGTTCTGACCCTTTTTTAAAATGTTTTTACTTTTATATTTTGGTACTGGGGTTTGAACCCAGGGCCTCATGCATGCTAAGCATACACTCTACCACTGAGCTATAGCCCCAAACTCCATTCTGACTGTGTTTGAAGGGTTTGTTTGGGGGGTGGGGGGGTAAGGGGTGGTGGCACTTGACAAAGATTTGCTGTCATCTGATCACTACCCTACCAGAAAAATGTCATTTCTACTTCTGATGGCTTTAATTCTTCCTGTGTAGCAGAAATCCTCCTTATCATTAGCATTTTTTTTTAATAATTCCCTCTTTGGTACTGTTGGATCATGCAAATCCATCTGAGGTCAGAGACTTAGTTGTCAAGAGGTCAAACATCTGTATTTTACCTGGGGCCTTCCCCCTCAAGAGCTGCTTTGTACAGACAGCACACATCTTCGAATTCACCCTAGGTTTTGTTTTTTTTTTTTACAAGCAGAAAAAAAATATTTTAAACATAATAAAGTTGAACAAGAAAATAGTGGTCCTACAAATTCATTTGTTAGTATGAACCTACAACCTTCCTTTCCTCCCTGCCCATCACACCATTTGTAAAATAAGAACAAGGTTGAAGAACTTAAAATATCCTATGTCAAGACATAAGGCTCCATTAGTGTAGTTTTCGTGTGGTGGTAAAGCACTTTACTTGCATGAATTCCATATTTTAAAAATCATTTAAAAAATGAATGCAAGGACTTAATTAACCAATAATGTAATTTAAAACGTTCAAATCTATTATCAGAGCCTCAAAATCACCACATAAATCACCAAGTCAGCCCATCTGATGAAGAGGCTCTGCTTACCCACACCCCCATAGTCAGCTGAGAACAATTGCTTAGAGAGGAAAGGTTAGGTAGGCAGGGTAGGGTACGAATTCTCCATAGGAAGAAATATTCAAATGTGTAAGAGAAATCTTCAAGAGCCCCAGGCAGCTTTTATTTTGAAGAGCTACAGCAGTAAATTACTGGGGGATCCAAACATGGGAACATACATATTTAAAGTGTGCTTACAGGGCTGAGGAAGTAGCTCAGTGGTAGAGCACTTGTCTAACATCCTCAAGGTCCTGGATTCAATCCCAACACCACAAAAAATGAACTTACATGAAGTACTCTTACATTGAAGAATACATGCATTATTTTTCTTTCTGTAATAATAAGAGGTCAATATGAAGGAGACATTTGAGAAAGTGAAGGATTTCAAAGATAATCCACATTCTTTCCTCCGAAGCCGGGTGAGAAATGGAAGCTGATGACCTGTACTAAGTCTGTTTTTATTGTTCCTTTTTCAGGTGGTCACTTCTTTCACCGAAATTCCTTGTCCCCTCGAAGCCTGGTGTATGAAAGCGAATTCTCCACAATTGAACCTTCTTTGGACATGTATGATGAGAACAAAACCTGATTTTTTAAAAATGGGCTATTAGGGGTCACTTCTTTTGTGATTTGATTTATGATCACCTTTCTTATTTTGTATTCTTCTCAGTGTCCATTTTGGAAGAATGATAGTGCTTCCAAGCACAGTTTGGGGTTCAGGGTTAAATTGCAAAGTTCCCCAAAGTGAGGCTTTGAGAACAGCATTATTGCCCAGGTGAGCCTTGTGGTATTGAATGCCTGCCCAAAGTTGGCCACTGAACATGGGCACCCAACAGGCCTGGCCATTTCCAGAGAAGAGGCAGGAGTCAGGGGTTAAGGTTGCATTGCAAACATGTCCCTGAATAATCACATGCTATTCTGTGTTGGGGTGGCATTGTTTTTGTGTGTGTGTGTGTGTGTGGTTGTTTTTTTTTTTTTTTTTTAATATTTTTTGTGATCCTCACTTACAATGCATACTAAAGCCTGCAAGTGAAGCTTCCTACCAATGCAGAGCACGAGTCACAGCTCCTTGACATACTCTATTTTGTCCTCTGTTTCTATTCTACTTCCTGTTAAAGGGCCTCTTTCTTTAGGGAATTGAGAGAAAGCCTTGTGTTTTGTACCTCACCTAAGACTCTGACCAACCTATTTCCCAACAGAACTCTGCCTCAGGAGATACAGGCCATGGGGCCAGGGTCTCTTTGTGGTGGTGACAGTCAGTCATCTGCTTGGTCATTTTCCAGCATCTGTGTTGAGCATGACATAAGGTGACAAGTGTTTATGTAGCTACTAAACATTGAAGCCCCCCTAGTCTCAACAGCCTATGGACCTGTCCACTTGCCAACCCTGAGGTGTGGGGAAGTAGCACAAGAGAGCCTGGCAGTCCTCCCAGGCACACTGACCTCAAGAGGCACAGCCAGTGGTTGTCAACATCCGAACGATTTTGAATGTTTTACTAAGAAGATAAAACAACCTTCCTGCTGCTAGATCTCAGATGAGGACTCTTCTTCAGTCTTCATTGGTCCAGCCCAAACCCTTCCCTCCAGCTTCAGAGCCAGCATGAGGAAGGCACTGGAGCGTCAGCAGCCAGGCATACAGAAAAGGATGTGGCAGCCAGCATGGTGGGCATCGTGAACACACATGCTCTTCCTACACACACAGGATGACATCAAGTTAACATGATGAGAAAGTTGTATCCTATGAGTAATCCCAGCACGGAACCAAAATAGCAAATTTATAAAACAAATCTACACCTCCTTTTTGCAAAAGGTCACGCCATAGTTCAGTCTTCTGCTTCTTATTCATATGAGCTGTAGAAGGTGTAAAGGCATTCAGATCCTTATTATGAGACTGGCAACTTTCATTTCCAGATTCCTTGGATTTGACAGCAAACCAAGCCGGCATACAAATCCCTGCCCTGTTATTTGTATTTGCTCTTATGTAGAACACAAGTTTGAAATGAACACTTGCCATCTTTGCACATGTGGCTTCTCTTTAACAGCGTCTTTCTTGTAACATGTCACTAAGACACTTAAGACACAGGTGTACCCAAAACAAAAGAGAACTTCAGAGAACCAGGATGGTGACAGCTTTTAAGAATGCTACAGCAGGGTGAGCAGCAGCATTTTAATAATTTGAGACTGGAACAGGGCAGATCTTTAAGGTCTAAACTAATTTTGCTTTTTACTGCTTACCAAGGGCTTTAGTTTGTTTTCCTTTTTATAGTCTTTGTACTATAAAAATATTTTTGATAAACAGTTTCAAGAGAGTGTCTTTCAGAAGACAGGTTTGCCTCACTGATTCTCAGTGAGAACGTGTCTCAGTCTGCCAGAGCTCCAGATGTGCACCTGTATTTGTGTTTGGTTTGGCTCACTGTACAGATAAGATAACTCGGTTCTGATTATTGCCATGTTATCTGTACCATGACCTTGGTTTCCCCAAATCAAAACTCAGATCCTGACATAGCATTTTCTTCTCATCTGTGCCATCTTATAAAGACATATATGCTAAACTCTGCTCAAAACAGTTTCTTTACTAAAAAGGAATGAAATTGCTTGAGGAGAAATTTTTAAATTGTGTCCTTTAAAATCTATTGATTAAATATTTGAATTTCTGAGAAGTCTGGAGCACATGTTCACTATAGAATAGCCAAGGAAGCATTTCTTACAAGGGTATTTACTCAGAACGGTGCTCCAGATCCCAACTTGACACCCTTTTCTGAAAATCCAGGCCACCTTCCAGCTCAGCTATAGAATGGCCTGTCTTTGTCAGAAGGGACACTGATTTCTTCATCAAGGACATGTACTTCGGGAATAGAGAATGGCATTTTTTATCCCAGATAACAGTCTCCCTTCCAGCGGCTGTGCTGCCAGGACTCCTTGCTGAGCCACTCCTGGGACCTTGACAGGGAGCCAAGACTGCTGTGTTTGCTTGCTGTGCCAGCTTGGTGAGGGCACGCTTGTCAGCTGGTGCCTCTGATTCTGAGCAGCTCAGGAAGCAGAGAGCAGCTTCTTCTGTGACAGGTGAGTGTCTTGGTTGCTACAAGTCTTACCACCAGTTGTGGTTATTAGTCAGGAAATATGATTTCTCATTTTATCTGGTGGTGGTGGAGAAGCTATTTGAAGAAGGGAAAGAGCCAAAGAGTGAGCTATTTACACTACAAACCTTCCATACCTCCAATGGACTTTTTGAGCTAGGCCTGTTGCCAGCCTCTTCTCCTGGACCACTTGCACCCTGATCCGCAGGCAGAGCAGAAACTTTGGCATGTGGAGTAGGGCTGGGAGCAGTCAGAGCGTCATCAGCTAGGAATCAGGTTATGATAGTAAAAATGCAAAGGCATAAGCTTTTTGGATCTTTACTGTCCTTAGGGAGGAACTTCTCAAAGCCCTCCTTTCCTCCTATTTCAGGATCAGGAGAGAAGGGGCTGATGTGGAAGGCCAGGTTTGAGATTTAGTGGAGCATATCCATCCAGGGCCCCACATCTGCTCCCCTCTCAGGGAGCCAATATCCACAATCAGGCAATTAAAACTCCTCACAAGATCTTGTGAGCTTTTCTTTTAAAGCTAGACTTCATCTCTTCACTGCTTTGCTCCATCAACTAGTTCCTCTGGTGGTTTTCAGGCCTGGTCAGGAGGGTCATCCTTGAGGCACTTCTGTGAACACTGGACTAACCCTGTGGCTAAAGCTGCACTCACCAACTTCCTTTATGCCACAATAGTCCCAGCTGCCAAAATATGGAGTGGGGAAGGTATTAAAATAAGATTACTGAGTTTTACTTACTTGACTAATGTCCTGTGGGCTTTATAACCCCTCACATCCAATGCTTTCATTGATCTACATGCCAAACAACACTGGTTTTAACTGAAGAAAAACCAGCATGTTCTCTTGCTATTAACCTTTACTTGCTTGGGCAGTGTTCTGCTGTAGGAAAGCAAGGAGGCATGTTTGAGTCAGGAGCTGCTCTCACAAGTGGTTGTTGCTTATAGATGTCATTGAACAAAAATGCTGATTTTAAGAATGTAGCATTTAGAAGAAAAAAAGTAAGACTACAAAGGTTCACAGACCTTTACTAAATTCTCACTGTGTGCCTAACACATATACTTTGAATTGAAATGGACTCAGTGATCATGAAGATTCAGAGGGTTTGGGGTGTAGCTAAGTGGTAGAGCATGTGATTAGCATGCACAAGTCCCTAGGTTCAATCCCCAACACCAGAACAAAAACAAAAAAGTAAAGTTTTGGTTGTTTCAGAAAACTGGCACATCAACAAGCAAGTAAGATGAAAGAGCAAGTGAAATGAGGCTCAGTGTTTTGAAGAGGAACAGGGGCTCAGATGAAGGGTATAGCACTGCTGCCTTGAAAACCCTGAACAGAAGGGCCAGGTGAAGGCTGAGAAGCTGAGGCAGTGGCTAGGAAGATGGGGTTGCACTTCCTGGGCCCCCAAATCTTTGCTTGGTGAGGGCTTGACTCCAGTCTCTGGAAAGAGAATGAGCTGCTTGGGGGGAGGAAAGTATATGGGCAGCAGAGTGGCCTGGAGTACTAAGGCCTGCCTCTAAGAGGCCATGTCCAAGGAAAGGACTATCCCAATTAACCCACAGACCTGGGATTAACTGAAAGTAGGAATCAAAGGAAGGAGCCATAGGAAGAAGTGGAAGCCTGAGTTTCCAATCTCAGTGAGTGGATTGGTATTAGACCCAGGGAAAGTCCTTTTTGAGTCACTTTAGGGCAGGGTGCCTAGAAGGAGGCATGGAGATACTGGGCTAATCTCAGGCAGAGGTTTGCTGAGGGAATAGTGATCAGGTTTGGCTCCTCCTGCATCAGAATTCCTGTGAAGCCATGTTTTAAATACACATGCCACCTAGCCCTACCGAAGTTGTCTCCGTGTAATCACAATATCTTGGGTGCCCCCTATTTTCCCTCACCCCTGCCCCATGCAGAGGTTTGTACACTAGACACATGCACACACAGACACCCTCACTAGAGGGTACACTCAGTTCAGATGATGGTGGCAGCCAAATGGGCTGGAATTACCCTGTGACACAAAAACCAGGCTTGCGATAAAAACCCTGGGGACACTGACATTCAAGATATGGACAGAAGGTGCTACTGAAGTCAACCAGTTTAGAAAACCCTTTGAATGTAATTTCCCTCTCCAAAAAAGGCAGAATGACTGGCTCTCATTCTCATATTCAGTGTCACCCAAAGCCAAAGTGTAATGTGGTTAAACTCAATCTTTGCTCCCATTCTCAGGCAGCACAGGGAGATAATTGAAAGGGATCAGTATCACAGTGTATCCTGACACCACAGCTGAAAATAAGTGCCTTCCCTCAGCAGATCCTGATAAGGGCAATTGTTACAAGTTAGATGTATGGAGTTTTGTCCTTTATTTTGACCTTGTGGGTACATCATTCCAAAGATTTGACACACCATCATGTTATCCCTTTGGGGAAAGAATAATCTGGGATGTGGTTAAGATCCTTACAAAAGACTGGGAAACGCCATATGGATTTTAAACATAGTAACATCAGAGAAAAGACAGGAGGAAGTTGGTGGGGGTAAGATGCCTGCATTTTTCTGTCTGTATGGAATTGTGTTTTCCTAACTACTCTGTGAAACTTCAGGGAAAGCAAATCATGATGGAGCCCCTGAGCTGATGAGTTGGGGAAAGTTTTACCAGCCTCCTGGAGCCTGTCTGAAGGGGGCTGAAGTTGGGGGATCAGGAGGCCCCCTGTAGTCCTGGAGCTCCTCCAAGGCATTGATGGAGTTGAGAAGTTTTCCTCTCTCTTATGTGTGTCCAGGGTTATCCCAGCAAACTGAACCTCAAAAAAGAGGGACTGAGCGGGCCTCCAGCAGGTGTGGAATAAAAGCAGTCCCCTACATTTTCCAGAACTGTGACCCTACTAGCCCAAAGTGACTGTGGAGTGGGAGGGAGCCATCAGCTTCAACCACTGAAAGAACAACCCTTTTACATCTAAGAAATGTATGGAAGACCCCCCTTAGGGACCACCTAGCCCATCACATGGGTTTTCCCTCCTACAGTTCACCTTAGGCTGAAGTCATTTTTCTGTTTTCTTCACTCAAACTTGGGGAAGAAGGGAAACGCTTTAGTACAAAAAGGTAAAAGTCTTTGAACCTCATACAGCTTGATTATTAAACCTTCAGAAAGGTTCATTGCTGCTGAAGTTGCTCAGGCCTCTGCCCTGGGCTCTCTGAGCTCTGCCTGCTAACTCCTCCATATGCACATATTACAAAGGATTGGGACTGGAGGTGTCATAGACCCCAGAGCCAAGGATGTGGCTGGGCACTTCTGTAAGCCACACACATCCTCCTGTGGAAAAGCCGGGAGCAGGAAGCCATCATCGGCACACTTCTCTCAGCTCTGATGTCCATCCCCTGGGACACTTCACCAACTCATTTCTTACCAGTCCACTTACCTCCACTCGTGGGGTAGTCACGTGCATAGGGAACATACATGTTGGTCACCTGGCAAGTCTGACTTGGCTTTCATCAGTTCCTCATTCCTGTCATCTTTTCTACCCTATCTTTCCAGGTACTAGCAACTGTCAAGAATTACAGATGAGGGGCTAGGATTGTGGCTCAGTGGTAGAGCGCTTGCCTAGCACATGTGAGGCACTGGGTTTGATCCTCAACACCACATAAAAATAAGTAAAATAAAGGTATTTTGTCCATCTATAGCTTTAAAAAAATAGAATTACAGATGATTGTTCTGAGATATTGTTTTCAAAATTAACACAACTTAATGTGAATTTAAATTTGCTTTTGGAATTACCCTTCCTTCCTCCACAATTAAGTCCAAGTATATTTGTACTGTGTGATATTAAAGGACTTTTCTAGTGACTAGGAGGAACTGAACCAAGAAATTTATTTAAAAGGTGGAGAGGATCTAGGTAGAATATATCATCCCAAGCCATTTGTTTTCCTTCAGGTGATCAAGCTCTTCCAAAATAAGAAGGCTGCTGATTGCTAGATGTGTTCTGTGGATCCAGTCACTAGATGTGACCTGGTTCCACAGCCCAGCACCTTTGTGGGGGGCCTAGCTTGTGACGATACATGCCAACCTGGAAAGAGGCAGAGAGGGCACTGTCTCCCTTCATCCTTCCAGCAGCCCAGGCCTGTCTTGCTGACCCAGCTGGAGGAGGGGCTCCCTTGGCTGGTGCTTAGGCCAGAATCTGGTGTCTTGAGCCAAGAATGGGAAGCAGGATGGACTCCAGAGTGGCAGTAGCTCTGTCCAAGAAAACTGGACAAGCATGCTTACCGACACAAGAAAAGACTCCCAGCTAGGAGATAACATTGACAGTATGGAGAACATCATTGCCTAATAGAAATATCCTGTTCCCGCACAAGAGAAGGACTACTTCCAATCCCAGACTACATATGTCACAATTGGTTTTGACCCTCAGTAGCTTTTATACTCAGAAAATACTAAAGTCACTCCTTTCATATTTGGGTCATTTGAAAAGCCCCTCTTACTCCAGGTTCCTGCTAACTATGCACAACATCTCAGACGATGGCATACAAAACTATTTTTCTAACTATAGCACAGGTAATTTGGGATGGGGGAAGCTTGGAATATATGTAAGTGTGGCAAATGACTTATCTTCTACCTTGAGAGATAAAAGGGAAACTATGCACTTGACTTTTAATTCACCATTGGATAGCTTGTGTCAGGAACAATACATATCAAATATTCAAGAGAAGAGAAAAATTGATCATTAGCTTAATTGGGGGGTTCACTGTGGGGGATTTAGCCTGTCTAGAACACAGATATCTTCAAATACAATGTGAACTGAGTTCTTGACAATCAGATTTTATCAACCCTTGGAAATGTTCTGGGCAGCACAACTCTTATGTCCACATGGTTATAATTAAATAGTGAAATTGTATGGTATATAACTAAATGCCAATAGTGTATACCTGTATGTGCAAAATTTGCTAATATAACCATTTCAATAAAAGCCTATTGAAAAAAACTCTTGGCCACATGGAGTACTGTTGGTGGTAATATAAATCAGTGAGGACTCTTGGTTGCAGGTGAAAGAAAATTCAACCCACACTGGCTAAAGTAAAATGGGAATGTAGTGGTTTCCAAAAGCCAAAGCCTGTGGCAGATGTGATATGATTTGACCCTCAAACACTGATACCAGGACACAACTTCCAGCTTTGCTTCCTCTAGGAAATCTCCATCTTGTGGTAACAAGTACTTCCAAATTCTTGAGGGCAGATTTCTCTATAGAATACAATGACACACATGTTCAGTGTGCCAGTAGTGTCATCAGCACTCCACTGAAGTGTCCCAGACCAGAATGGCATTGCCTGGGCCCTGTTTGAAGGCACATGTCCATCACCAATCCAGCCACTGTGATCCCAGAGATGGGTTTCACTGATTGCCTCAGCCAGAGTGGGTTCCACTTCTGCAGCCCAGTGGCGCATTCAGCTTCACCTGCAAGACAGGAGCTGAAGGCTGAGATGTAACTCAATGGAGAGCACTTGTGCAGCATGTACAAGGCCCTGGATTCAATCCCCAGCTCCTCAAAGAAAAAGAAAGAAAAAAGATGGGAGTTAAGTTCTAAGGAATGGCTCCCACAACAAAAATAATTGTGCTGCACAGAAAGGAGAAGTGGCTGTTGAGGGCCAAAAGCAGCAAGTTTCCAGTGTGTGTGTGTGTGTGTGTGTGTGTGTGTGTGTATATATATATATATATAAAAGAGTTGGAACCAGAAAGATCTGTATATCAGTGCCATCTCTGCCAATTACTAATTTGAACTTGGCAAGTCATTTCACCTGCCTGGATTTCAGTTTTATCATCCCTAATTTAAGAATCATAAAATACCTACCCAATAGGATTAATGTGGGAGGAATTAAATTTAAAATTATGTCAGAAGTAGGTTTCATATTATATGGCCATTAACAGTTCTAGTATCCAGAATATATAAAGAACTCCTACAACTCAATATAAATAATATAATTTTTAAATGAGCAAAAGATAGGAATAGGCATTTCTCCCCCACCAAAAAAAAAAAAAGAAGAAGCACATTAAAATATTTTCAACATCATTAATCATTAGAACTGGATATTATTGGGACAATAACATTGATGAGATATTGAAAATTAGAACTCCCAAACATTACTGGTGGGAGTGTGAGATGGCACCACTGCTTTGGAAAACAGTTTAGTGGTTACTCAAAAAAATCAATTTATTTTTTGTTTTGTTTTGTTTTTTGGTTTTGTTTTTTGGTACCAGGGATTAAATCCAGGAGCTCTTACCACTGAGCCACATCCCTAGCCCTTTTTTGTATTCAGTTTAGAGACAGGGTCTTACTGAATTGCTCAGTCTTGCTAAATTGCTGAGGCTGGCTTTGAACTCACAATCCTCCTGCCTCAGCCTCCTGAGTCACTGGGATTACAGGTGTGCACCACTGCACTGGGCAATCAAACATATCTTTAACACATGTTCCAATAATATAGCATAAATATATAGTATATCCAAGAGAATTTAAAACAAATACACACAAAAATTTATACAGCATTATTCACAGTCAAAAGCAGAAAACAAATGTTCATCAACTGATGAGTGAATAAACAAATGTGACATAATCGTGCCATTAAATAATATATTCAGTCCTAAGAAAGAAACGAAGCACTGCCACATGCCACAACATCAATGAATCTTGAACCCATTATAGTACATGAAAGAAACCAGACTCAAAAGGCCACATATTGTATGATCCACATGAAATATCCAGAATAGACAAATCCATAGACAAAGCAGATTAGTGTTTGCCAGGGGCTAGGAGAAGGGAGAGATTGGAGTGACTGATTGCTAATGAGTACAGGGTTTCTCTTTGGAATGATGAAAACATTCTGGAATTAGATAGTGGTAGTGGTTTCCAACCTTGTGAAAATACTAAAAGCCCACTAAATTGTGCACCTTAAAAGGTGACTTATATAAAATGTGAATTTTATCTTAGAAAATTAATTAAGAAGTAGGTTTAGCACATACTAAGTGCTCAATGACCATTTGATCTTCTCTTCTTATAAAGAGTATTTCAGGGCTGGGGATGTGGCTCAGTGGTAGAGTGCTCGCCTGGCATGCCTGGGGCACTGGGTTCAATCCTCAGCACCATATAAAAATAAAATAAAGTTGTGTCCACCGAAAACTAAAAGATAAATATTAAAAAATTCTCTCTCTCTCTCTCTCTCTCTCTCTCTCTCAAAAAAAAAAAAAAAAAAAGTATTTCAAAGGGTGGTCTCTAGGTCAGCAGCACAGCATCAACTAGGAACTCATTAGGTATGCAGATACTCTAGGGTGGGGTCCCAAAGTATTCAGTAGGCCATGCAAGTGATCCCAGGGCATGCTCAAGTTTAATCCCTCCAGTGAAAAACAACCCTTTACCTCCTCTCAGGGTAGTTAACAAGTACTTCCAAAATCTCCAAGGCAGATTTCTCTACAGAGTAAAACAACATTATGAGTTTAAGAAAACTAGTCTCTACTTTTTGGGGGGCGAGGGGGGTGACTTGGTGCATAATAATTAAATAGAAGAGTAGGTTTCCTTGTGTCATATTCCTACATACACATAATATAATTTTATCAATTTCATTTCCGGTACCTGCCTTTATGCCCTTTCCTCCCTCTCCCAATCTCCTCCATCTATCCTACTGGACTCCCTTCTTTTTTCATGAGATCCAGTTGTTTCCTTTTTTTTTTTTTTTTTCCCTTGTTGCTTCCACATATGAGGGAAAATATACAACCCGTGATTCTCTGGTCTGACTTATTTCACTCAACATAATTCTCTGGAGCATTCTATCCATTTTCCTGCAAACGACATGATTTGTTCTTAATGGCTGATTAAAACTCCATTCTGGGGGCTGGGGATGTGGCTCAAGTGGTAGCGCGCTCGCCTGGCATGCGCCCGGGTTAGATCCTCAGCACCACATACAAACAAAGATGTGTCCGCCGAAAACTAAAAAATAAAAATATTAAAAAAAAAACTCCATTCTGTATATATACCACATTTTCTTTATCCATTCATCTGCTTAAGGACACTTAGACTCATCCTCAACTGGGCTGTTGTGAATGGTGCTGCTATAAACATTGGTACACACATATCTCTAGCGTTAATTCTACTGAATAAATAACAGTATCTCTACATATTGAAAGTTGATTCAGAGTCACAAGCAATATTTCAAAATTCTATGGATTATGGGTGAGAAACCAGCCTCTACCTCAGAGCAAAGCCTGTCCAAGGAAGAGGGCATGACCCTTGTCCTTAGAAAGACCCACAGAGCACTCCTAGGCACATACCCACCCTGCTGAGTTGTTTATCTACAAATAACAGGAGAGATCTGCGGAGCCAGGTGTCCCTGACTCAGTCAGGCTAGGTGAGGACCCATATCAACCCCCTAGCAGCCACCAATCAGCATGAGACAGGGAAAATACTTGGGATGCCAGATGACCCTCCCAGTAGTTTACGGTGGTTGATAACGTTGGGAAACCATGTAGTTCAGCACTACTCCCCTCGTGGCTTAAACCAATTAGTTCAAACGAATCCCCCCCTGGTACTAACCAATCACCCTTACCCAATTTGTTCCCGCCAGTGAATGTGCTAATCAATGTTAAGAGTTGTTTTTATGATTTTTCCCGCGGTGTGTGATAATTTGCTAAGAGATGCTATGATGTATGTGGGGTCCCTGCCTTCCCCAAAGAGTGTATACAACTGCTGCAAACCCTGGGCTCTGGGCCTCTCAGGTCACCAGTTGCTGTGTGCACGCGCGGAGGACCCAGCTAGCTCGCAATAAACGCCTCTTTGCTGCTTACATCCATCTTGGTCTCTGGTGGTCTTTTGGGGGTCCCGAATTCAAGCATAACATGGGGAGGTGTGGGGGGGGGTGCACAGCCTGTAATCCTAGCAGCTCCAGAGGCTGAGGTAGGAGGATCTCAAGTTCAAAGTCAGCCTCAGCAACTTAGTGAGGCCCTAAACAACTTGGTGAGAACCTACCTCAAAATAAAAAAGGACTGGGGATGTGGCTTAGTGGGTAAGCGCCCCTGAGTTCAATACCTGGTACAAAAAAAAAGAGAGAGAGAGAAAGAAAGAAAAAGAAAAGGACTATGGATTACTCTGGCTGTCAGTCATGTACACCTACATCTGTTATACTAAGATCCCTGAATGCCAGTGACAGAGATCCAACTCTGTTCACATCTCCCAGGGTGATTCTAATATGTTCCCTTCCCAATACCCTCTTGACCTCAACCCTTTATCCAGCTAGGTGACCAGAAATCCCAATTGGCGCGTCAAAAGTTGTCCCTGACAGAGTTAGCAGCCCCTTTTGACTCTGAAGGACACAGGCTTACTCCCCAGTCCCTGATACACAGACTTCTCAGTGTTGAAGTTAACAGTGGTCAATTTAATTTGCTTCATGGTATGATAAGAGTTCATGTTTGGACTGTGAGTGGTTCTGCCAGCTGTGGGTTCAGGGGGAGTAGGGATCTGCAATACCGGCTGGAGATGCTGGTCACCTATACCTTTGCAAAAACCTCCACTGATCCCAGGGCCAGCCCTGATTCAGACCCCAAGACCACACAGAGTTCCATCTGTCAGGTGAGGGTAGAACACTGACTTCTAAGAATATACGTGCCTCAGGGGCTTCCTGGCCACCTGTCCAATGGACCTTGAAGATTAATCTTAGGCTCAACTGTCAGAATTCTGAATATCATTACAAACTGCTAACCCTTTTCTAAACGACCTTTGCAACATTAATGCGCACTCGATCGCACAATTGACCAAAAGTATATCAACAAACGCTAATTCTTTACATTTGCTCCCCAAACTCTGAACAAGTGTTCACAAAATGCCAGAAATTCTGATCTCTGCACAACCAGTCCCCTTTCCAGAGAGGCCCGAGGCCCCGGAGCTGGAGAGCTAGGAGACCAGGCTGCAGCGCTGCGGCCTCGGGCGAGAAGAAGCGGACACGGCCGAGTCCCAGCCCGCGATGGTCCGAGGCCATAGCCAGGGTGAAGCGGGGTCCGCGAGGACAGAGAGGGGTGAGGCTGGGCGGGGAGAGGCCGCGCGGCGGGCGGGCCCAGGACCTGCGTCCTGTCAACGCCGGGCGCCCACCAGGGGGCGCCGCCCTCCGGGCCAGTTCCCCCCGCCCCGCCCCTCCCGCTCTGCTCCGGCGCGGCGACAGCGGCGGGCGCTTCCGCCTCCCGGGCCCGGGCCGGGTGCGAGCGGCCCCGCGATGTGGCTGGGTCCCGAGGAGGTGCTGGTGGCCAACGCGCTGTGGGTGACGGAGCGGGCCAATCCTTTCTTCGTGCTGCAGCGGCGCCGGGGCCACGGCAAGGGCGGCGGCCTCACCGGTGAGAGGCGCGCGGGCGGCCTGGCCTGCAGGCGCCGCGCTGGGCCGGGCGGGGAGGGCGCGCCGGCGGCGGGGCCGGGGACCGACGCGCCCAGGACAGGCCCAGCCTCGGCGTCGCGGCGGACAAGCACGTCAGCTCGCGGCGAGGCGCGGGGCGCGAGACCAGGAGAGGCCTAGGGGGCGAAATGACCCGCAAGCGAGGCCAGGAAGGGTCGAGAGGTGGCAGGTGCAGACAGGGCGGGGGCGTCGGGGGCTTGAGTTGGGGAGCTAGCGGGAGGTCGTGATGGGGACTGGGGGCTCGAGCAAGGCAGATGCGCTCTGGCTAGGTGGTCGGTCCGGAGACTTCGAGACCGACCCAGGGCGACCGAATGAAGACTGGCAGTCCTCTGCTGAGATTCCATGCCTGAGAGCCTCCCGGTGCTTTGCCAAGGCGTGTGCTGCTCTCTCGAGTGGGATTTAGCAGCTGAAAATCAGCGAGATCTCCCAATACTCTGCCTCTGCGTCAGCCTCAGTTTCCTTAAGTGCTGCTGAGGGCCAAGTGACACAAGCACACATTTTCTTTGCCTCTGTCGATATTACCAATTCACTAAAAAATTGCCTTTTTTTTATAAAGATCAGAGATCCCTGCTGTTGGCCTCAGCTCCCCTTCTCTCCGTCTATCCTTGACCTACCTTTTGTGCTCCTTGGTGACATCAGAGCTACTGACCCATGGCTTTACCTAATTACCAGTACAGGGTGTTCCTATGAGCGAGCCAAGGTGCCCTTTGTGGGTCTGGGGACCACCATTCACACAGGAGACTGGGCTGGGAGCTCTGGAGTTGTGTGGTATATGGAACTTGGAGGAAGTCCACTGGGCATTCCTTCAGCAGATGTTGTCCAAAGCCCCTCATGCTTCAGTGCCTGCAACCTGGCACTACTGGAACTGAGCTGGGTATCCAGGGGTAGCCTTATGGGAGACCCCAGTGCTGGTACTCCAGGTGCTGAGTGTTGCCCTGCAGGAATGCAGGCCCACTGTTTCTAGATCCTCCAATTTATCAAGAGAATTTTCTGTAAAATGTTCTGATATTCAGTGTCTCAGCTGATACATTCCTGGCAGATGCAGATGGAGGCTTCCAATAGAAGACCTCTGTGGTAATCCTCTCCTGGGCCACACCTCTTCATGTGTGAGAGACTTTACTGTTTCCAAGAAAACTCAATGTTCTTCCTTTAGTACTTCAGGTTGCCTTCAAAAGGGCCTGGAGAATCACAGGGATCCGTACTGGGCCTGCCTCCTGAACCAAGCTGTTCAGTGGGAGTTAAGCTGTTCAGTGGGAGTTAACCTCAGAAGCTACTACAAGCCCAGTGAGGAAAGGGAGACAGTGGATGACAAACACCCCTTGTTACATCACTCATCTCTCTGTGTCCTCCAAGACTGAATTCCCAGAACATCCTTCAAGGAACCATTCCTTGAGTTCCCCCTCCCGTCACTCAGCTGGGTTTGGTACATCCTGCCATGGCCTTCTTATGCCATTATAGATATTGTGGCCTCCCTAGCTCTGTCCTCTCAGGAGATAAACCATCAGTGATCCAGTTTTATTTAAGTCATCTTTTAAAACCCTACCACCCTGAACTTTTCTTTAAAGAGTCTAGTGTGACAAATGATCATCTGTTTTAAAAAAGCTTTCAGATCTTTTTATGTGGTTATGCCAACAGTTTAGAGACTCTAAAATAAAATTTCAGAGATCAGAAGAGAAGCACCAACATGAACAACAACAAAAAAAGGTTTATTCCAAACTGTTAAAGTTTAAATATGCCCTTTTGCAACTTACACATTTCAGAATATTTCAGGGGGGGGGGAGTGTAATTATTCATTGTATTTTTTAAAGATTGGATCTTAAAATGAATATGTCAGGGACAAAATTGTAAAACTTGAGTAATAAAATCAATAGAAATTGTTTCTAGCATCAACAGGAAGATGGCAACAATGTATTTTCAGATCATACCAAAAGTAGCACTTCATTAAAAGGAAGAAATACATTTCAAATAGGAACAGTGAATAGGGTTTTAGATTGGTTGATTGTTGAATTTATGAAGAGAAATGAATCAGACAAACAGTGTTAGAAAATATATATATTTCCTGCTGATTTGTCAGGAAATAGTGACATTGGCAGAGATAGCACTACTACAAACCGGGTATGTGTATGTGACAAGAAAGAAAACTTGTCCTAAAATGCCTTGGTTCAGAGATAAAGAAAACAGAATCAGTGTTTTCCCAAATTTATCAATTCTAAAAATTTACATGTCCTTTCTAGCCCATGGCTTTTGAGGTTGGAAGAAACTTCCCTAACCTTTCAGAAATAAAAATTTGTAATCCCATGCCAGAAAAAAAGACAATATTGTCCTCCTGTTCTTGATATGGAAGGTGATGTTACAAAATCATTGTCCTGTAAGAAGCAACCAGAGTTCTATGACAGAAATGTTGGAGGGAAGGGGATATATTAGGAGATGTGTCTTGCAATTAATAAAACACATTGGTATTTTTCTGAACTTTGTGATATTGTTCTTTATATTTTAATTTGCAATTTGTATTTTCTCATTCTAAGGAATACTTGGGGCTGGGGATATAGCTCAGTGGTGGAATGCTTGCCTAACATGCCCTGGGGCCCTGGGTTCCCCAGTACCACACAAAGATAAAAGAAATATGGGGCTGGGGTTGTGGCTCAGTGGTAGTGTGCTCGCCTAGCATGCACGAGGCACTGGGTTTGATCCTCGGCACCATATAAATGTAAAATAAAGATATTGTGTCAACCTAAAACTTAAAAAATAAATATTAAAAAAAGAAAAAAAAAGATAAAAGAAATACTTGATTTCAAACCTAATTTTATGTTTTTCTGAAAGAGGACCTCTCAGAATCGTTTAACTTTGGGTTCTGTCAAACCTACATGTGTGCCAGGTACACACCCCTGTAATTCCAATGACTTAGAAGGCTGAGGCAAGGAGGATCATAAGTTAGAGGCCAGCCTCAGCAATTTAGTGAAATCCTGTCTCAAAAGAGCTGGGAATGTAGCTCAGTGGTAAAGCACCCCTGGATTCAATCCCAAGTACAAAAAAGTAGAAAGAAAACTTGATTGTGCTCCTGCCTGCAAGTTTTTCTGAAGCAAGAGAATAAACAGATGCTTCCAGGACAAAGTAGGAAGGGATTTTTTTTTTTTAAGACATTAGACTCTGGCCAAAGATCTTTAAAAGAGAAGCTGTTTGCCCATGGGGGTGATGATTCAGAATGTGTCAATTTCCTTGTACTGGGGATGTCATCCTGATGACCTCTGGCTAGGCTCAGCTCCCAGGGACCTTTCAGCATGGCTGACCTCTCACCCTCCACATCTCTCTGCCCTGCTCCCAGGTCTTCTCGTGGGCACCCTAGACGTGGTGCTAGACTCCAGCGCCCGTGTGGCCCCTTACCGCATCCTGCACCAGACCCAGGACTCGCAGGTCTACTGGACAGTGGCATGTGGTAGGTGCCCTGAGTCATGAGGTCACATGTGGGAGGGAAAGGACATACAGCTGGTATTTCTGGGCAGGGTGGTGCCTACTAAGAATCCCATACTGCCTCTCACTGAGATAATAGCCAGGCCACCAAGAGGGAAGTAGAGGAGCCATTGCTTCTAGTGTATGAAGGCAACTTCACTGTTCATAGAGAGCAGGGTCAGTAGAGGACAGTCCCATGGAGCCCCATGCCCCTTCCAACCCCTGCCAAGGGCTCAGGCTCAGGATTTAGCAGCGTCCACATTCTTTTTTTTTTTTTTTAATATTTATTTATTTTTTTAGTTATCAGCAGACACAGCATCTTTGTTGGTATATGATGCTGAGGATCGAACCCGGGCCACACGCATGCCAGACGAGCGCGCTACCGCTTGAGCCACATCCCCAGCCCCACGTCCACATTCTTATATTCACCTTTTCTCAAGAAAAGGTGTCCTTACATGTGTATGTGCAAAGTGGTAAAAATTTTTGAGTCACATAGTGTGCACGTCCCCAGCTGAGGTGGATTAAGGTATTCCTCTATCTTCTTTTTTCAGCTCTCATATTGTATACAGGTAGCATTTTCACAGTCTATGTAATATGTTTTGACATTTTTATGCTTTTTGGTGATTATTTACTGATTAAAATGACTCCCAAGCAGGCCAGGCATGGTGACATATGCCTGTAATTCCAGCTCCTTGGTAAGACAAGGCAGAAGGATCACAAGTTTGAGATCAGCCTGGGCAACTTAGCAAAATCCTGTCTTAAAATAAAATTTTAAAAAATGATTGGAGATGTAACTCAAAGGTAGAGCACTTGCTTAGTGTGCACAAGGCCTTGGATTCCATCCCTAGTACTGCATATATACACATAAAAGGCTCCCAAGCAAACACCAGAGTGCTAGACTGTGATGTGTCTTACAGGAAAAAAAAAAAAATGTGTGTTAGAGAAGTTTAGGAACGTCTACCCATTCCTTAGGAATAAGTTGCAGTGCTGCTGATCATGAGCTCAATGCTAATGAATCAACAATAAATACTAAATAAAGTGTTTTTAAACAGAAACACATAAAACAAATTTATGTATTGCTTGGTTGATGAAAACATGATCAGAGGCTGGTAAGAGCCTACCCTTGCATTTCCCTTGGCGTAATAGTCCAGTATTAATTCAGTGTTCAAGGAACTACAGACTTTAAAAACTACCATGAATAATGAGAATCCACTGGAGTTGTACTAGGAGGAAGTGAACCCACCCTTCCCAAGAATGTTGGGGGAACTTCCCTTTCAGTGGGCACTGACTAGGCCAGAGTTGTTCTGATAAAATGACAGTTATAAGGTTGCTCTGATAAAAATGACACTTGTTGGGGCTGGGGATGTGGCTCAAGCGGTAGCGCGCTTGCCTGGCATGCGTGCGGCCCGGGTTCGATCCTCAGCACCACATACCAACAAAGATGTTGTGTCCGCCGAAAACTAAAAAATAAATATTAAAAAATTTAAAAAAAAAAAAAATGACACTTGTAGCCAGTGCTCAGACAACACTTCCAGTGTGGCTAGGCCCTTACCTTACTCCCTCACAAGAACATTGGCCCTGTTTTGAAGATGAGGAAACTCTGGTACAGAGGGGTTAAGAAAAATGTCTGAAGTCACACAGAGCTGCAGTTCAGACCCAGATTGCCTGCCCCTGTAACCACTGTGCTGAACCACCCTTTGGGATACAAGTGACAGTATCCAGGTCCTCGAGGATAATGGTGTTCCTTAGAGGCCTGGAAAAGATAATGAGACTAGCAAGTTTGTGGACCTTATAACTGGAACCATGCTTCAGAAGGTGGGTGGAGGAGATCAAGGAGATAAGTACCCAAGGAAGGTGGCAACCCAGAAGCAGCTTCTTCTTACCAGGTGGGCACTTTGCCCTGGGTGGTCTTTCTTCCTCATTATCACCCTGAACAACAGTGTACTATTGTCTCCTCTGTCTGATTAAATAGACTTAATAAGGGTTAGAAAGAAGAGTTTGCTCTGGCTGGGGATACAGCTCAGTTGGTAGAGTGCTTGCCTTGCATGCAGGAGTCCCTGGGTTCTAATCCTCAGCACCACTAAAAAAAAGGAGAGTTTGCTCAACACCAAAGTTACAAAGCCTAACAGTACCCTAGATATGCTGGCTTAAGAGCCAGAGTAGGGTTCTGGGAGGCAGTGAGGATTTGCCTGCAGGAAAAAGGGGCTTCCTATACGGTGGGGACCACCCTAGAGCAAGAACTTGTTGGTGTGTGCCTGGGCTACAAGGAGACCGGATACTTTTAAATGGGTGCTGAAGATGGTCGTCTCAGTCTCAATAATGCCCTTTCTTGGGGTGTAGATGGGGAGGGGACTGTAACTGCAAGAGCAGCCCCAAGGACAGGAAGAAAAGAGCATGATGCTGCAGCATGGGAGTCCCTTTGGTGACAGCAGGGCTTCATTCTAGGGAGAGACTGGCCATGCTGCAGAGTCCCAGTCCTTAGCTTCATACCACACCCTGACTTCCCCAACATCAGACCACAAGCTGACCCGGTTTCTGCCTGGGCCTCCCTCCTCACATCTGGGCTGGGTCTCAGAAGCAGTCCACCCAAATCAGACATGATTCTGTAGGTAGGGGTCCACCTACCCCCCCCTTCCCTCCTTCCCTCCCTCCCTCCCTCCCTCCAGTTCTAGGGATCAAACCCAGGGCCTCATGCATGCTAGGTAAGTGCTCTACCAATGAGCTATATTCCCACCCCTCTGACCTCCTTTTCCCAGCTCACAGCTGACTTTCACACAGGCCACATACTTGCAGGGCTTGCAGTTCCTAACCACACCTCTCCTGGCTACTATGCACAGTGCCTCCCACATCCACCAAACCTTCCCTCTGCTCTGTTGACACTCTGCCCAGTTGTCACCTCCTAGAATTTTCCTAGAAAATCTTCCCAGATTCCCCACACCCATGTAAGCTATCCTTCCTTCTTACTCTTTTGGAATTGATAAGTCTCCACTAGCACTTTTATATGCAAGTCTCTCCTGTTAGACTGGGAGCTCCCCAAGGTAAAGGCAGGCTCTACAGCCAGGCAACTAGTCCTGGGATTCTGGTTTACTTACTTCCCTGCTGTGTGACTTTGTATAACTTATTTAACCCTCTGCTTCAGCTTTATCTTTTAATCCTTTAAAATGAAAATAATAGGACTGAGAATGTGGCTTAGTGATAGAGTGCTTGCCTGACATGCATGAAGCCCTGAGTTCAATTCCTAGCACCATAAAAAAATAAACAAAATAAAATGAAAATAATAATAACTGTCTTCAAGATGTTCTAAAAATGAAAAAAGATAATCCACAGGAAGCTCTGAAAACACAAATAGTACTTAATAATCCAATTAGCTATTCCATTCCTTTTATTCTCAATGCCTCACAGAGATGACACTGTTTAAGTGTTTCTTTAGTATTAGAAGAAATTTGAATTACTTTTAACTAATAATCCTTTTAAATGCACATTCAGGCCTGGGAATATAGTCAATGGTAGAGCATATAAGGCCACCTCTAACACTTTCACATGTGTAAAATCCCAAGTTTGATCCTCAGCACTGCAAAACAAACAAACAAACATAAACATAATTAAAATGCAGACAGCAAGGAAAAGATTGCTTCTGTTTAAGACTGCCAGAAATGTATGTATAAATTAAAATGATAAATTAGAGTTTGCATCATATGTAAACTTAACTTCAGAATTCACTGAGAAAGAAAAAGAAAGAAATCCTGCCCCTACCAACTAGACTGTGGCCTTTGTACATCAGATCAAGGAGGTAAAATTGAATCCAAAGAAAAATTGTGGGAGAAAGTCAAGATAGTTTGGGATGACTTAAGGGACTTCCAGGGGAATTCTGTTTGCCTGGTGTGACTCATTGTACATTGTGTAATGCTGGGGCAGTTGTTTTCATATGGTCATCCTATTCTACTTGAGAACGATATTTCCTGTGGAATTGCTTATTATATGGACCACTTGAGCAGATGCCAAAAAACAGACTAATCAACCCTAACCTAGACAGGCCAAGCTGTGACAGAGCAATGAGCAGGTGCAATGGCTTGGAGGAGGTGGTGGGAATCAACCTAGTCTGGCCAGAATGGGATCAGGGCCACATGCTCAGCTGGTGAAATAATGTTGCCAGGTAGGGAAGGATGGGGTAACCAAGGATAGGTGCTCTAACAAAAATATCTGATTCAGGATTAGGATGTAGCACAGTGGTAGAGCACTTGCCTAGCAAACACAAGACCCTGGGTTCAATTCCCACCATTAAAAAAAAAGTCTGATTTACAGTCAAACTGGACTTGCTTCCTAGCTAAGACTCCCCGCATACCAATTTTGTGGGCCTTGCTGTAGGCCACATGATTAACTTGACCTGCTTGGGGGTCCAAGCAGGACACCTAAGAAGGGTCCAGGGTGTTCATTTCTCTTCTTATCCTTGTGTTCATTTATTCATAAAACAATTTTTGACTGCACACCCCATGCCAAAAGTGGAGTGGCAAGGGTAAGGGGAGCAGGCCAAGTAGAGACCTTTTCTCAGCCCATTGTATCTCCTCTTGGGGCTGCTCTTCTAGGTCCTTGTTGGGAGCAAACAGTCTTCCCATTCTTTAGGAATGGCATTGTGCTGCCTTCTCTGAATTTTTTCATTACCTGGGTCTGCTAGTTCTCCAGGGCCCCTCTCTGCAGAGGACAGGGATACCTCCTGGGATGGAGGGGCAGACACTAGGGGAGAAGATCAGCCAGGAAAAGCTGAAAAAGGTTGGTAACTACTTCCCTTCCCAGCAAAGCCCAGCTGGCCAGGGGCTTCACATCCTTTGGAAGTTCCAGTTGGCATCTGTGGATGCCTGAATTTTCAGGAGAGTGCTAAAACCACTTCTAAAAAGTCTCATTGTGTCAGATTAATCACATCCATATCAAAGACCACATTAAATTCTTTCAACTGGAAGATAAACCATGATCACTTAGGAAGCTTTCAGATGCATAGCTGTTTCTAGGGTGACACATACAGACCAGTGATGATCACCACTATTGGAGGGAGGGAGGGAAGGCTTTGTCTCCCACATGGCTCTCTACTAAGTTGCCTGGTGTTTTATTTTTGTTTGTTTGGGTGGGTGGTTGGTTGGGTTTTTTGTTTTTTGTTTTGTTTTGTTTTTGTGTGTATGTGTGTGTGTGTGTGTGTTACCAGCACTGTTTATTACTTATACATACAAAGTTTAAGAAAGAAAAGATCAACAAGCATCTTGAAGATTGTAGTCACTTAAATAGTAAACTAGGTCACTCATTTTTAATCTCTTCTTTGAATTTATGTTTAAGACCTTGTGATTTTATGATTTTTCTTTTCTTCACCAAACCCCTCCTCCTAGGTTCTTCCCGTAAAGAGATCACAAAACACTGGGAATGGCTGGAAAACAACTTGCTTCAGACACTATCCATCTTTGACAATGAGGAAGATATCACCACCTTCGTTAAGGGCAAGATACATGTAAGGTTTACATTTCTTTAGCAATTCTTGCTCCCCTTCTCTGGCTGGCAGCATTCATACATGGTCAGCCTCTCTGTCCTCTGGTTCTACTTCCATAGATTCAACCGACCACAATTTGAAGATATTTGGGGGGAAAATGCATCTGTACTAAGCATGTAGACTTTTTTCATGATATTGTTTCTTTTTTTTTTTTTTTTTTTTTTTTTTGAGAGAATGAGAAAGAGGGAGAGAGAGAGAATTTTAATATTTATTTTTTAGTATTTGGCGGACACAACATCTTTGTCTGTATGTGGTGCTGAGGATCGAACCCGGGCCGCACGCATGCCAGGCGAGTGTGCTACCGCTTGAGCCACATCCCCAGCCCCATGATATTGTTTCTTAAAAAAAAAAATAGCATAGCAACATAGCACTTATATTGCATTAGATATGATAAAACATCTAGAGATAGTTTAAAGTATACAGGAGGTGTGCATAGATTATATGGAAATTCTGTGATATTTTATGTAAGGGACTTGCACATGTGAGGAGTTGGGTATTTGTGGGAAGTCCTGGAATCAATCCCCTGTCTGTACAACTGTTTGTCTTATTTCATCTTCAGACAGCATAGATTTTTTTTTGAAAGAGAGAGAGAGAGAGAGAGAGAGAGAGAGAGAGAATTTTTAATATTTATTTTTCAGTTTTTAGTGGACACAACATCTTTATTTTATTTTATGTGGTGCTGAGGATCAAACCCAGCGCCCCGCGCATGCCAGGCAAGAGCGTTACCGCTTGAGCCACATCCCCAGCCCCAAACAGCATAGATTTTATTCCCATTTTACAGAGATGGAAATTAATTAAAGTGACTGCTCTCATTCTCCTAGATTTGTAAGATGCAGTTGAACACATTGCCCCTTGTTATAGTTTGGATCTTGTGTTGAAGGCTTGGTTGCCAACCTGTAATGCTATTAGGACGTGGTAGAATCTTTTGTGGGAGGAAGTTGGGTTATTTGCAGTGTGCCCTTGAAAGGGGATATTGAGAACGTAGCCCCTCTTCTCTTTTTGCTTCCTGGCCACCACAAAGCCTCCTCCACTGCATGCTCCCCACTGTGAAGCACTGGACCACCATAGGCCCAGAGCAACATAATGAAGGAACCATAGACTGAAATCATGAGCCAAAATAAACCTTTCCTCCTTATAAATTGATTATTTCAAGTATTTGTTATGGTAACAGAAAGCTGATTAATGTACCCATGAAGCCCCTTCTTATCCTGAATAGCCATTGCAGTCAGACGAAAGCTTAGCTTAAAGTTTCTATTTCTTGTAAAATGCCTTAGAACAAATATGCAGCTATACAACTGTGTTTGCCAGTACCTTGACTAACAGGAAGAAATTGGAAATGAAATAACTAACATTATTTTTAAAGGCACATATCCTTTACCTGGAAATCTATTCCTTTGAGTTTACCCTATAGTTTATTCATATATGCAGAATGACACATATATCAGGATAGTCCCTGCAATGCTGAATTAGCAAAAACACTGAAAAAATACCTTCCACGCCAATGATAAGAGAGAAAAACAGCTGTTCTCTCCTCTGAAAAATGAGAGTAATAGGGCTGAGGTTGTGGCTCAGTGGTAGAGCTCTTGCCTTGCATGTGTGAAGCATTGGGTTCAATCCTCAGTACCACATAAAAATAAATAAAGATATTCTCTCCATCTTCAACTAAAAAATATTTTTAAAAAATGAGAATAGTAATACTTGCTAGGATTTACTGAGTACTTTTTATATGCTTGGTTAGCTAAGAGCTTTATTTTCGGGGAACTTATTAAGGCATACATGGTATACATACTGGAATATTTTGCAGCCATAAAAATAATAATTACAAAAATTGTGACATTGATAAACTGATAGGGTAATAATTAGGTTATTTCCTCTTTGGGGAAGATTAACCCTATCATGGGCATTTATCTGAATGTCTTCTTCTTTCTGTTAGATTATTGCCTTACATTAGATTTCCTGGAGGCTCTTACTAGATCACAGTTTATGGTGCCAAGTCACTTTAGGCAGCCCTTATAAATCTGTGATACTAGACCTTTGTAGACCTGGGGAGACAGGTCTAATTTCTCAGCTCTTCTTCTCTGTGCAGTTTGGAGTTCAAGACCACGTTGCCTTCTATTCCAGGAAAACAGGCAAAAAACAGGCAAAGAAGTCAGAGGCAAGCCTTTACTATCCCAGCAAGAAAATTGAGCAATGATAATAATAGAAACATACCTGATGCCTCCTATAAACAAACTCATCAGCAAAACAAAAGTTCTTAATGACATAAGGTTAAAGAACAAATGGTCTGTTAGTCATCTTTCTGTTACTGTAAGTAAATATCTAAGATAGTCAACTTGTAAAGAGAAAAGGTTTATTTTGGCTCAGAGTTTTAGAGGTTTCAGCCCATGACCCAGTTGCTTTGGGATAGTGGCAGCACATCATGGTTGGAAGGCATGGCAGAACAAAGCTGTTTGCCTCATGCAAAAGAAAAGAAAAAGAAGCCAGGGGTCCCAATATCCCCTTCAAGGACGCACCCCCAAAGACCAGAAGATCTCCCACTAGGCCCCACCTCTTAAATGTTCCACCACCTCCCTGTAGTGCCACACTCCCTGTAATGCCTTTAACATATGGGCCTTTGGGGGACATTTAAGATCCAAACTATAGCAAATAGAAATTAGGAAATGTAGAGCTGAATGATCATAGAAATACTACTATATACATCAGAATTTATGGGATGCACCAAAAGCAGTACATAGAAGGAAATTTAAAGTCTTTAATCTCATGAAAGAAGAATGAACGAAAGTTAATGAGCCAGATGTCCAATTCAGTAGGTTAGAAAAGAATTCCAGGAAATGAGACAGAAGGAAGTGAGAAAGGGTCAAAGTTAATTCCTTAGAAAACAAGGGAATAAGAGAAGAGCAACCAAAAATAGAAAAAAGCCTGTGGCAAAGTGACTCAGGACTCAAGAGTGTACCCTCCAGTAAGCAATGTTGGAAATTGAATATGAAGAGCACTTACACAGAAGCAGAGCATTTATTTGTTTGTTTTAGATACTAGAATTGAACCCAGGGGCATTGAGCTATATGTATCCCCAGTCTTTTTTATTTTTTGAGATAGGGTCTTACTAAGTCACTAAGTATCTGAGTTGCTGAGACTGACCTCAAACTCATGATCCTCTTGTCTCAGCCTCCCAAGTCTGCTGGGATTACAGATGGGACCTCCATACCTAGTGAAGCAATTGTTTAAAAAATAAGGAGCCAGTGCTGTGGATATAGCTCAGTGGGAGAGCACTTGCTCAGTATGTGTGAAACCCTGGGTTCAATTCCCAGTAGCAGAGAGAGAGAGAGAGAGAGAGAGAGAGAGAAACAATACCAATACCATAAATAGCTTTAAACCAATAAACTTAAGAATTTTGACAAAATAGATGCTTTTTAAAAATAATACATATTCATTTCCAATTGCTACTATAACAAGTTACCATGAACCTGATGGTTTAAAACAACACAAATTAGGCTGGCTTAGCTCAGTGGTGGAGCACTTGCCTGGGTTTGATCCCCAGCACTGCAAAAATAAATAAATAAACTCACAAATTTATTATCTTAAGGTCAGAAGTTTAAAGTGAAAAAGCTGGGCTGAAGTCAAGGTGTTGGTAGGACTGTGTTCCTTCTGGAAGCTCTAAGGGAATCTGTATCCTTTCCTTTTCCAGCCTGTAGAAGCCACTTGTATTCCTTGCTTCTTGGCCCTGTCCTTCATCTTCAATGCCAGCAGCATAACATCCTCAGAGGAATCAATCTTTCCCTCTCTCTTCTCCTCTCTTTCTATTGTCATCTCCTTGTGGCTCCTTCATTCTTGCCTGTCTCTTTATGAGGACCCTTGTGATCATATTGTGTTCTCTCAAATGATCTAGGATCATCTCCCCATCTCAAACTCCTTAATCATGCCTGCAACTTCCCTGTGAGCCAGGCTGGTTAATCTCTATTGGCAGAGACTGATACTCCCGAGTAGAGGCTGGAAAGCCACCCAAAGGCTCAGAGTGTGGCTCTCCAGTGGGGAATGCAGAGGAAAATGCAGAGTAGGTCACTGCTAGCCCCACTGCTTCCTGCCTGGGCATCTCCCAGGAGCAGCTGAAGGGAGTGAGGGAGCAGCAACTGCCAACTGAGATCTAGAAAGGTGGCCCAAGGGGCAGGGCAGCCAGTGATGACCACCTGGCCAGGACTTGTTAGCAATGGCTGGCCCACCAAGGCTGTCTGGGGCTGCCTTGTGCTTTCTACCGGTGGGCACTGTGTTAGTCAACTTTCCATGACTACAGTGAAAAATATGAGGTGATTGGCTTATAGAAAGAGATTTATTTTGGCCCACGGTTTTGTAGTTTCCAGAGTCCATGGTCAATAGCCCCATGACTTTGGGCCTGTGGAGAGGCAGCACATCATGACAGGATTGTGTGGCAGAGCAAAATCATTACACCATCAGCCAGGAAGCAAAAGGGAAAGAAGAGGCCAGGGTCCCATAATCCCCTGTGAAGGCACCCCCTGCATATCCTAAGAACCTCCCTCTAGGCCCCACCTCCTGAAGGTTCTACCAGCTCCCAATAGGACCAAATCTTTAACACATTATGGCCTTTGGGGAACACTTTCCTAAACCATAGCAGGCACTTTCCCAGTCTTCCAATGGGATGGAACTGAGGGCAAGAGAAAACCAAGGCAGGCCTTAGAAATAAAAGGGAGCTGTATTCCCAGAGGGAGAGCTACTTCCTACAGGAGCATTCTGGGAGGCACCACAGACAGACTGAGAGAGTGGAAATGTTTTAATAGCAGCTATGGTGGTGCTGGTTTGAGAGGGAAAAAAAATGTTTCTTCTGCTTTTTTTAGGTTTTTATCTGGGGATCTAAAGACAGGTTTAACAAATGAAAAATAAACTGAAGTTTATCATCATGTATATCTCATGAACACAAGGGGAAAACTCAGGGAGGAACAGCTGGATGGTTTAGTTAGAACTTGAGTTTATGAAACACCCTCATAAATAAACAGTGCATTTAAAGAGAAACAATAGGATAAAGGAACCAGATTTTAGGCTTCCAAGGGTAAAAAGTGAGGGTAATGTTGGGGGGTGGGTAGGAACCACAGAAAGGAGGTTTGTTAACAGATGCCTCTGGTGTGCTCTGGTGTCATCTCAGCTGGTAAGTTGAGTTGTCTCTAGTAAAGGAGAATTTATATTCTGTTTTAGACAGAGAAGAGAAGGCAGAAAGCTTTTCCTAGGTTTGTATATTCTGATTTCCTTTCTAGTTAAACCAAGTGCCATATTCTGCTTTATGATGCTATAACAAAATACCTGAAAGTGGGTGAATTATAAATAAAAAAGGTTTATTCAGCTCACAGTTCTGGAGGTTCAAAGTTAAGGGGCCACATTTGATGAGAGCCTTCTTGCTGCTTCATAACATGGTGGGGGGTATTACATGGAGAGACAGAGCAAATATCTTTCCTCTTCCTACAAAGCCACTAATACCCTCATGGGGCTCCACACTCATCACCTCATCTAAACCTCTCAAAGGCTGCACCTCCAAATACAACTAACATATGACTTTGTGGATTAAGTTTCCAACACATGATTTCTGGGGAACATTTTCAAACGATAGTACTAAGAAATGGAAGGAATCAAAGTAGACCTCATATTGGGATCTTTGCCTGGGCTCATGGCTATCTTCCCTGCCTGTGGAAAGAGGGACATAAGGCAACCAAGAAACCCAGAAAAGCACCAGGCGGGCCACCAGCTCTGGCCTTTAAATGCTTTTGTAAATCCAGGAATTGTCCTAGGAAATCAGCATGTACATTTGGAATCAGTTGGCTGAGGACCTGTCCCAGGAGGTTTGGGGCTGGCCTATGGCCCAGGGTGATGCCTGTGGGCACCCAAGCACAGTGAAGGGATCATGGGTCAACTCACTGCTCTGGGGTGGGGACAGATCAGTGTCCCCAGGAGTACAGGGAGTCAATGCAAAAATGTTCTCCAGGGTGTGAGAGAGCAAAGCACTTCAAAGAAAGTGCCACAGAGGATCCCATTTGGACAAAGAAAGGAGAAAAGAGAAAAACAATGGATGCATGTATGTGGCATGTCTGGAGGAAACCAGGAAGGTGGCTAGAGGGTGAGGGAGACTCCTCTTTCACTAAACACACTTTTCTACCATAGATTGAACATCCCTTATCCAGAATGCTTGGAACCATAAGTGTTTCAGATTTTGGATATTTTAAGATTTGGGCTTATTTGCATATGCATAATGAGTGTCTTGAGAAGGGGACCCAATCATGTATACAAAATTCATTTGTGTTTCCTATATACCTTATGTACACAGACTGGAGGTGATTTCACACAATATTTTTAGGGTGTCTGTGATTTGATTACAACTTATTACATGAAGTCAGGTGTAAAATTTTCTACTCGTGGCATCATGCTGGCACCCAGGAAGTTTATGATTTGGGAGGATTTCAGATTTTCAGATTAAGGATGCTCAACATGTATTTGCATTTTAAAACCATGTTTATGGATGATATATTTCAGCAAGTTTACATTAAACTAAAATGGGTTTATTTTAAAAGTCACTGCTCAGAGCCAATGATGATGGTAATCCAGGAAGTTCTGGAAACTTCTCAGAGCTCACAGGTGGCTTCTGTCATCCATGTCCCTTGATGGCAAACAAGCCAGAGCACAGCTGCCTCCTTCCCTGAGAGCTACCAACTGTCGTCTACCTGTGCCTGTTGCCCTTAAACCAAAGTCCTAGAGTCCTGAGTTCCCCAGGCCTCTCTGCTCCTCCCTTTGACTTGGCCAGGAGTATGTGTGGGTGAGCCCAATTCCCACTATCTCCCTCCAGGGTATCATTGCAGAAGAGAACAAGAACCTGCAGCCCCAGGGAGATGAGGACCCTGGGAAATTCAAGGAGGCTGAGCTGAAGATGCGGAAGCAATTTGGGATGCCTGAGGGGGAGAAGCTAGTCAACTACTATTCATGCAGCTACTGGAAAGGCCGAGTGCCCCGGCAGGGCTGGCTCTACCTGACTGTCAACCACCTGTGCTTCTACTCCTTCCTGCTGGGGAAGGAAGGTGAGCACCAGCTGAGGCAAGTGGGTGCAACCAGGGGGTACCATCCCTCTTGCATCATGGCAAAGTTTTCACCCTCAACTCTGTTCATCCCAGCCCCTCCTCATCCTGTGTACCCTGGCTATTCTGACCTTGCCTCTGGGCAGTTTCCTGCCTCTCCAGACTGCCAGCATCCCTGGTGGGTTTCCCTCCTCTCAACCCAAGATATTCTGTCCACACATGACCATCCAAGGGGTCTCCCTGAAACCCAGATGCCACCTTAGCAATTCATGACAGGAACACCCAGACTTGAGCCAGGCACACACCTGCTTTGAGCAGGCACATATCACATTTACAGCCCACTAGTCGGATTCTTACATGCTGACTTTACAGGCCTTCTACATTTTGTTTGAGTCAGCCCATTAAAGGGCACACATCTTCCCTGAGTACTTCCAGGTTATGCAATACCTTGGGCATGTGTCACTGCTGTCACCTGCTGCAGGTCCCTCCCTGCTGGATACAGTGGCTTCAGCATGCCAAGCCACAGTCCCTGGCTTAGCAGTCAGCTCCTTCTGCTGTAGTCGCCACCCCCAGAAATAGCTCCTAGGCCATGAGCTGTTCACAGTTGTCAGGAGTCATTGCTGTTTCCTTCCACGCCTCCCTTCCACAGCCACCCTTTGCCTTCCTGCCCTTACTGCTTACCTGTCAGGACTGTGATGATCAGTCACCTCCTTGTGAGGCAGGGGCCAGTGTCCTTCCCCTGTTTGGCTGTACCATGTGGTGACTTGGTTCACACATCACTGTAGTCCCAGTCAGTGGAGCTCCTCAGGGCCAGAGTCTCAGCTAGTTCACCTCTGCACATTTGTTCCTTTCACTCTTCAGTCATTCATGGAGCAAATATTCATCAAGTGTGTTTGGTCTGGGAGGCAGTGGAGATCCCTGTGGCCCAGTCATTTCACATGGAGCATGTGTCCCAGCACAGCCAGGCTCAGGCACTGAGGAGTAAATGATATCCTCAAGGAGCAGTTCCCTCTGGAGGGTTCTAGGTACAAGTGAGAATTAGGAAACTTAACCTTGTTGAGTTGTAATCAGTGGTGCATCTGCGTTTTGGTGTCCAGTGAGTCTTGTGGTACAGTGGGTGGACGTCACACGCCTGGAGAAGAATGCCACGCTGCTCTTCCCTGAGAGCATCCGTGTGGACACACGGGACCAGGAGCTCTTCTTCTCCATGTTCCTTAACATCAGTGAGACCTTCAAGCTCATGGAGCAGCTGGCCAACCTGGCGATGCGGCAGCTGCTGGACAACAAGGGCTTTCTGGAGGATAAGGCCCTTCCCAGGCCCATCCGGCCACACAGAAACATCTCAGCTCTGAAGCGGTAGGTACTTTGCCCTCCCAGGGGACAGGAGGGTCCCACAGCAAGTAAGAGTGGGCACACCTAATCCAGATCCACTGACCCTGCCTATTGCTTGGCACTTGACTGAATGTGCAGACCTAAAAAGAATCTCTGCATTCAGCCCTCACAAGTTCCCCATTTGAGAAGGAGGCCAGATAAACAGGTCATTGCAGTATCGCATTGGGGGGGATATTGGCCTCCAAATACCAGTATCTCTAGGAGATACGACAGATACCACTAATGTGGAAGTTTCCTCCCACTTTCCTTCTCACAGCCCTATAATGGGAAGGTACTCTTACCATCCCTAGGTCTCAGACCAGAACACTAAGTTGCAGAGAGGTCTGTCAGATGTGAACCATCTCAGGGTGCTCTGAGGACCCTGAGGAGGCTCTGTCTTGGAATTAGGGTATATAGCCTCTATCCCATCGAGATGGACAGTTCTCTTCCAGACCCTTGGCCAGACAGCCCCTCATAGCCATGGGCCCAGGCCTCTGGAGTCTGAAGCCAGCAGGGGAAATGGACCATGTGCAGGTCTGGTGTCATTGCAGTCAGAGCACCAATGTCCTCTTGATAGAGAGATAGATCATGGTGGCTGGCCTCTACAGATCACTTTCGTTTGAGTCCCAAAATTGTAGCCTCATGAGAAACCTGCAAGACTGGCCAAGGTCTCAGAAGTTTCCAAGTACCACAGCTATGGTGGGCATACCCAGATTCACACTGGTGTATTCAGAGACCTCATCCCAGCCACCCTGTTTCCTAGGTTTCATTCACAGATCATGGTATAGGCCCACAGTGCACCTTCCAGATCAGAATGTTTTGCAAGATGTCACTCTCTTGATACAAGTGATGGAATAGCCTTTAGGACCTTTTAGAAAGAAAACAAGCAGGGCTGGAACTTGGCAGTTTCCAGCACTCTCAGCTAGGGTTCTTGGTCAGACTCTTTTGCCAGTCTGTCATAAGCCCAAGGCAAGTGGGAGGCTCTCTTGGGACTGAAGAGAGATGTTTATGTGGACAGAGTCACAAAAGGGATGAGGGCCAGGATGCCAGGCCACTTCCCATAGCCATCAAACTTACAAATAAGATGCTATTAAGCACAGCTATCACATGGTTTAGTTTTAATTCCTCTTCTCCCCACTAGGAGAACTTGTCTAGGTTTCAAGGCATGTGAAGTCTTCCCAGGCTGAAGACATTGCCTCAGGCCTAGTAACATGCTGGGTATGAGTCAGGCAGGGTGCAGTGATCTCTGGGCACTGCCGCCCGTCAATACTGAGTGACATGTCACACTGCCCAGGTCAGCCTCCAGATGTCCTTTGAAAGGACATGTTATGTGCTACCATTTCTTGTCTGGTCATATGAATGCTCCATATTTTACTTGGTCATTTAACATGCATCTTTTTTTTTTTAATGTATCAAGGATTGAACCCTGGATCGCTTAATCCTTGAACCACAACCCCAACCCTTTTTTATTTAGAGACATGGCCTTACTAGGTTGCTTATGGCCTTGCTAAATTGCTAAGGCTATCTTTGAACTTGGGATCCTCCTGCCTCAGCCTCCTGAGCCACTGGTATTAAGGTGTGCACCGCCATTCCTGGCTTAACATGCATCTTTAATTGAATTCTAAAATCTCCAGGCATGATTTGTTTACTGTAGAACTCCAAGAATCCTGAATTCCACATGGAAAACTGTGGCCTCCTGTTGGCCTTGACTCTTGTCCCACTTTTTCCTACCTTGTTTCCTTAGAGACCTAGATGCCCGAGCCAAGAATGAGTGTTACCGGGCCACATTCCGGCTGCCCAGGGATGAGCGTCTGGATGGCCACACAAGCTGCACCCTGTGGACACCATTCAACAAGCTGCACATCCCAGGCCAGATGTTCATCTCCAATAACTATATCTGCTTTGCCAGCAAGGAGGAGGATGCGTGCCACCTCATCATACCCCTAAGGGAGGTAAGCATTCTCTGGTCAAGGGTCAAAGGCCCTTAAGGCCCCATGGGATCAAATAGACTGAGACCAGATCCATGCTCTTGGGTCAGAACTCTGTGGATGGTCATGGAGGAGATTGGTCTGGCCAGCACTGACCATCCTGAATACCTGCTCCATGATGCCCCAGCAAGGGAGCTCCCAGGGGACCCTTGGCTTAGGACAGGTCCTCTGCATGTCTGATGGGCTCTTGGATTTCACTCCAATTGTGCTCTTCATGCACTCCCCTCAGGAAGTGGGAGTTATCCTTGAATTCTGACCTCTTCCACCTTCCTGCATCCTGACCAGATATCCTGACAGACATCCTGTCAGACCTCTCTCCAGAGCCCATTCCTTCCTCTCCATGGCCACCACCTGGGACATCATCTGCACAGGCCACATCAGGGAGGTTCTAACCCCACATAACCCCTTTGTGACACATCCTCCCACATCAGCCAACAAATTTTGAAATGTCAATCAGAGGATAGTGGCATCCCACCTAGGATCCTTCAATGTTTCCTTATGGTCAGAAGAATCCCCAACTGCCTCCTGTGACCTGTGAGGCCTTCAGTGAGCCATCATGCATGGCTTTCAGACCCACTCATGCATGCCCACCCCATGCACACATACCCAATCATACATAACACATGTACCACATACACATACTACACATAGACATGCTCCCACACATATATGACATACAATACACACACATGCACATGCATACAGTTATGTCACACACTGACCTGGGCAGTGTGTGACATGTCACTCAGTATTGAAGGGCATCAGTGCCCAGAGATCTCTGCACTCACTGGGCACTCACTGCCTCTCTGGAGGTATCTTTAGTGCATAGCAGTCCAGTAGCCTTTCATTTGTCTGTTGCCAGCACTTACTCCTAGTGCTTAGGCTTAGCTTCTGTGTCCCTTTTCTGTCCCATGCCTTTTACCCCTATATAGCTCTCTTCACACCTCAAAGGGAGTCAGAACCAGGCTCCAGACAAGTTGTCAAACATGTTCCTTAGGACAGACTTGAAGGGAGGAGCTGCTTGCTGTGCTTTAGAGAGAAGTAACTGGTAGTCTTTTGAGAAGCCAGTAGGGGGCAGCAGCTGGGCTGAATCCTTAACATTTTATATCATCATCCTTGTAAGGTCCGGCAGGACCAGAATACTCACCCCTGTCAACAGACAAAAAGAGAGAGTCAGAATTGCAAGTTCCTTTCTCAGGGTCACATGCAGGAAGCGGCAGAGTTGAGGTCTGTATCCATTTGGGCCACTTATGGCTTTGTGCCCTGGAGGATAGCCCTAGGACCACTATGCTTTTCTCACTGTGCTTTTCTCACAAAGCACACCCCTCCTTACAGGCTAAGATGAAAATGCCCAAGACTGATTTTGCCTTCTTAGGTGACCATTGTCGAAAAAGCTGACAGTTCCAGCGTCCTGCCCAGCCCTCTGTCTATCAGCACCAAGAGTAAAATGACCTTCCTGTTTGCCAACCTAAAAGACCGCGATTTCTTGGTTCAAAGGATCTCTGACTTCCTCCAGAAAACACCATCCAAGCAGCCAGGTGGAAGAAAAGCCAGTGTTGCAGACCCAGCTCCAGAGGTGAGGGAGGTCCCTTGGAAGCAGCCAGTTTCGAATTAGGACTTGGGGAAGGGCCAGGGTAGCCATGGCCTCCTCACTAAGCCTGACCCCTATGGTGCCTGCTGTGGGCCTCAAGCTGGAGGGCACCATACACAATGCTGCCTGATGACATCACGCCTCTCTGTACCCTGGTCCACACGCTCCAGACCTCCTCACTCTTGCCCAGCCTACCTCAAGGCCAAGTCCCAGTGAGAAACCTCCAACTGGATCAGTCACCCTCATCTCCATCCCTTATGAACTTCTGTTATACTGAGAGCAAGGGCCATATTGTTAAGGCCTATCCTCCTTGGGTTTATTCACATGATATTTGTTTCATTCATCATTCAGTCTAAGGTTCTTATAGAGAAAGACTCCTCTATTATTTGTATTGCTGAGGATCAGACCCAGGCCTTCAAGCATGCTAGACAAACATTCTACTACTGAGCCACATCCCCAGCCCAAAATTCCTTTTTAAAGGCCTAACTACATTATCATTATTATACCAACAGACTTAATAATAATTCCTTAATATCATCAAGTACTTTTATAGCTGTGTCTTAGTAACCATGGGGAATTGGATCCAGGACTCCCCTCAAATACCAACATGATGGATGCTCATGTCCCTTATATAAGATGGCATTGTATTTGCATATAACCTATACACATTCTACAATATGCTTTAAATCATCTCAATGATTTACAATGTAAGTTCTATGTAAATAGTTGTTCTACTATATTGTTTAGGGAATGACAAGGAAAAAAAGTCTGTACATGTTCAGTATAGATGCAATTTTTTTCCTCTGAATATTTTCCATTAGTATTTGATTGATTCCACAGATGAAGAATCCATGGATACAAAGGGGTGACTGTTCACATTTCTCCAAGTGCAGGTGTACTTTTTACAGTTTGATTATTTGAATTGAGGTACACCAAAGTCATATATACATTATAATTGGTTCACATGTGTCTTAAATACCCCTCCCCTTTTTTTTTTTTTTTTTTTTTTTGGTACTGGGGATTAAACCCAGAGGTGCTTAACCACTGAGCCACATTCCCACCCCTTTTTTATATTTTATTTATAGATAGATTCTCACTGAGTTGCTTAGGACCCACAAAGATGCTGAGGCTGGCTTTGAACTCGTGATCCTCCTGCCTTAGCCTCTCAAGTCTCTGGGATTACAAACAAGCACCACCATGCCCAGCTTTAAATCTCTTTCAATTTAAGTTTCTGCCTCTCTCTCTGTCTCTCTTTCCTCTCTTGAAGCATTTTGTTGAGAATTTGGGCTATTTATACTATAGAGACTCTCACAGTCTTCTTTTTTGTTTTGTTTTGCAGTACTGGGAAATAAACCCAGGCCTCACACATACTAGGCCCATGCTCTACAACTGAGCTATACCCCTAGCCCCACCATCTGAATTTTGTTGATTGCATCCACTGCAGGTTCTTAACAAGTTCCTTCATCCCTTATGTACTGTAAGTATGTTGAGCAGTGAGATCCAGAGCCTCCATCAAATTTAAGATAAATGGATTTTTGTTTTGTGCAGGTCTACCTATAGGCAGTATTGAGGCACTGTGTACCTTCAACAAGAAGCATACCACACATTGATGAGCATTGCTCAGATCCATCCATTCATTAGAAATTGCAAAATGGTAGCACCCTATTCTACCATTTTTTCCCCATTCGTGGGAATACTCCTATGAATAGAAAATTTTCCTTGTTAACTGTTTGATTACCACAAAACACAGTTCATATAAGAAAGACAGAATACATCTTTTAGTCTTTCCTTTTATTCACCAGTTGCCAAAATGATGATCAGTTGGTTTTCTAGTGTCCTCCAAATATGACCAATTAGTTTTTCATGTTTATTTCTTAGTGTAATTATGACCCTATGAATTTAAGCAACTTGATTTGTATTTATTATTCTTGCTTATTTGTATTCATTATTCTTACTCCATCTGTGATCAGAGGGGGCTTATTCAGATTGGCATAGATTGGTTATCTGAGCCAATCTGATTGGTTCCTTTGACACAATCCTGGTAGTTTTTGATGGGTTCCTTATTTTCTGGAATAACAAAGATGGGTATTCTGCTCTTGGTACTCAGTTTAAATTTGTGGAAAACCTTAACCACTGCAAGATTTTTTCAGAAATACACAGATTTAGCATCTCTGGAAAAAAAAATCAGCAGGGCTGTGGGTATAGCTCAGCGATGGAACTCTTGCCTAGCATGTGAAAGGCTCTGGCTTTAATCCCCAATACTACAAAAAGCAAGCAAAAAAGAAACAGCAGCCCTGCACCATAGGACCCATTCCCACTGGGGAGCATTGGAGCTCAGTGATGGCATATGCTCTCCAGCTCTCTAGAGCCCATCTGGTCAGGTCTGTGTAATCTTTTAAATTTTCCACCCCTGTGGCAGATGCTCAGTAAATTCTTAAGTAGGTGAAGAATAGAAAAAGAATGGGCGGAATCAGGATTGATAGGAGACATTAAGAAATGTTTCTTAGAGGAGGTTGGGCTCAATCTGGGATTTCAAGAAAGGATAAAGTTGGATTGCATGAAAGGAACATGAGCAGGATGCTGGAGCTGCCTTCACTTTTACAATATAGTACAATAGCTATTTACATCACATTTACACTGAAGGACAAGGCCTTATAGCCCAGAGTAAGCACAGACTGTGTAGCCTTTTCCTAGCACTCACCACTGGTTCATCCAGCATGTTTTTATTGTGTTCCTGTTGGGCGCCAGCTGCTCTTCGAGGCAGCAGGCATAGAACAGTGATCAAACCAAATAAAACTTGTGCTCTCTTAGGACTTAAATTCTAGTGAGACAGACACTAAATAAACATATATGTCAGGCAGTGACAAGGGCAATGGATAAAAATAAAGACAGATCCCTTGAAGTTCCATGAGAATTTATGAATGGTTTCTTCTATTTCTGAAAAAAAAAATGTCATTGAGATTGTGTTAGGAAAATTCATTAGATTACTTTGGGTAGCACCAATACCTTAAAAATATCAAGTCTTCCAATCCATTAACATGAGATTTTTTTTCCATTTATTTACATTTTTCTTTAATCTGTTTCAGCAACATTTTATAGTTTTCAGGGCCCAAGTCTTCCACCTCTATGGTCGAAGTTATTCCTAAATATGTTAATAGGTTGTTTTTTTTATGCTATTATAAATCGAATTGTAGGCTTTCCTGGATTTCTTTCTTTGATTATTCAAGAGAGAAATGGTTTGGGGAGATATTTCAAAGGTATATCTGTATTTGAAGGTATATCTGGGTAAATGTGATGTAAATAGCTATTATACTATATTGTTTAGGGGAAAGGGACAAGAAAAAAGTCTGTAAATGTTCAGTATAGAATTTTTTTTCCAGTTCTCAGAATTAAACCCAAGGCCTTGCACATGCTAAGCAAATGCTCTTCCACTGGACTGTATCCTCAGTGGAACAGGTGGATTAGACATGGGGTATTGGAAGAAGGGAGGGTTGAAGATGATACCAGGTCAGCTTCTTCAGGAACCTATTGGAGAACAAACTCCAGACAATCAGAAATGAGGAAGCTTTGGCATAAGGACTGGTGGAAAATATTTAAGTGTGGGAATAAGGGTAGATAATGGGGATAAAGGGGACAGTATGTAAATTATATAGGCTCCATGATAGAACTATAGTATCATGAAAATATGAGCTAAGTTGGACAGAGTGGCACATGCCATAATCTCAGTGACTAGGAGGCTGAGGCAGGAGATTGTCAGTTTGAGGCCAGCCTCAGCAACTAGCCAAGACCCTGTCTCAAAATTTAAAAAAATATTTTAAAAGTGCTTGGTAGGTAGCTTAATGGTAAAGTGCCCCTGGGTTCAATTTCCAGTGCAAAAAAAAATGGAGGGAGGGATAGATAATTAACACCCCTTGCCAAAAAAAAAAAAAAAAAGTGACCCCTGTTATTCTCTGTTGACCTTAATGCAAAATTTCTGGTAAGAGGTGCCCAAACTCACTATATCCTTTTCTCCTCTATCAAGTCGTTTTTCTCTCAGAAAGTCTGCATTGATATTCTGTTAGGTTTGTGCTATTAGCTTTACATAGTTTCCTTATTCCCCACTTTTTAAGATAATGTCAGTTCCCTACTATGTATAATATTGAAAATATCTAGTAATCCTCTTCTTTCTTCTTTCCTTCCTTTTCCTGCCAATATCTATTTTATAGGTTATATTTTTATTCTTAGTTAATAAAAGTAAGGCAATCAATTAGTTTATTCTCCAGGAACCTATTAACTTCTTAGCTTATATTTTCCTTCCTTTTTTCCTTCCTGCTTTCCTTCCAGCACAGTGACAAAATACATGAGTTAATCAATTTATTATAAAGAGGAAAGGTTTGTTTGGGCTCACAGTTTTAGAGTTTTCAGTCCATGGTCACTTGGCCCTATTGCTTTGGACCTATGGTAAGGCAGAGAACATCATGGCAGGAATATGTGGGAGGGAGACCTGTTTATTTCATGACATTCAGAAAGCAAAAATAGAGAAATCAGCAGGGTCCAGTGGCACACCTGTAATCCTAGCAACTTGGGAGACTGAGGCAGGAGGATCACAAGTTCAAGGCCAGCCTGGGCAACTTAGCAGCAAGCTATCTCAAAATAAAAAGGACTGGGGATACAGCCCAGTGGAAGAGCATTTGTCTAGCATGTGCAAGGCCTTGGGTTTAATTCTGAGAACTGGAAAAAAAATTCTATTTTGAACATTTACAGACTTTTTTTCTTGTCCTTTTCCCCTAAACAATATAGTATAATAGCTATTTACATCAAATTTACACTGTATTAGGTATTATACGTCACCTAGGAGGATGTGTATAGGTTAAATGTAAATACTGCTAAAGGGATTTGAGCATCCTTTGATTTGGGGTAGGGGTTATGGAACCAATTCTCTGTGGATACCAAGGGTTGACTGTATGCACTGAAGTACATAGATCATAGTGTACAGCTTGTTGAATTTTCACAAAATGAACACAATGTGTGAGCAACACCAGTTAAAGAAAAGGGTGGGATTTTAAAGGTGATTATTAGCAAGATTATATACTGATAATAAGGAATCCAGTGGAAAGGGAAGAAAATGGTGTTGAGAACTGGGGTCAGTTGTTAAAGAAAGGTCCTGGAAGTGAGAGGAAAAGAGATCCTAGAAGGGGTAGAAGAAAACCCAGACCTGGCATGCATGGATCCAGAAGCAGATAGGTGGTCCTGTCATGAATCCAGCAACACTCAAAACCAGAAGTGGTTCAGAGATCTCCACCCAGCATCCTGAGCAGTGAGCTTTTATAGGCCAACCCAGAAAGCAGAGAAATCACCTGATTGGCTACAGCTTGGCGCCTGCCTTATTTGGGTTTTAGTGTGATAGGTTGGCTGCTGTGATTGACTGAAGCTCAGCTGCCTATGATTGGCTGAAACCTGGCTATTGGTTATAAAATGTTACACCTAGATATAGATAGATACATACTCTCCTAAATTAGGTTTGGGTTTGTTAATGTACTAAGGTAGGTTGCAGTTTATTGCATAGGAACTTAAAGTATTGAGACAGCCTCAGGCTAATGGCCTCCTGCTTTTTTAATATAATAGGACACTAGAGTTCAGGAAGAGGCCGGGCAGCACCAGGAGTAGTTTCCTCAGAAGGACCCAACTTCAATGAAGATGAACCCATTTCCCCCAAAGAGGCCCCAACTGACCATTGTGGGTGGTTTTGGTTTTAGGAAGGACATATATAGATGTCCAGCCAACCAGAGAGGAAATGCATGGCAGGCTCTAGCCATAGCCTCCCCACAACCAGGCCAGGTCCATCCTTTGGGCACCATGTACCCCCCATGACCCTTCCTCAGTGACATCTCTGTCCAGCTCTGTGGATAAGCATGCATCAGAGGCCACATGGGGCGGCTCAGTTGTTAGGTGCTTTCCCTTCCCTGTTTTATTTTCTAGTCTCTCCCAGCTTCTCAGGAGGTTCCAGAACTGCCCACCAGCCCATCATCTCCTCTCAGTGGCTACCAGAATTTCAGTGCTCAGGAGGTGCCAACTGCTTCCCAGGGCCTGCTCAAAGTCTTCCAGAGAAACTCTCCCATGGAGGATCTTGGAGCCAAGGGGGTAAGCTGTGAGTGCTGGCATCTCAGCTATGAACCAAAGCCAAGCCCTCAGGAGGAAGGCTGGAGCCGGCCTCTGGGTTTGTGCCTTTATGACCAGCTCAGCCCCTCAGAGGTTCTCAGGCTGACCTATGGACAGTACCCTCCCAGGGCTACACTCAACACTGTGAGGTAGACAAGGCAGACTCTGGGGACAGCCACCCTTCCTGACCATTGTGGCTACCTGCCACTGAGTAGCTCATCTTCTGACACCTTAGGATGGTGGTGTGATCCAGTCCAGCCTGGGCTTTTCCTGCATCTCTATTTGTAATCATTTTGAAATCTGAGTTTACTGGCAACACTTTCTAGATTATTTACATAGCGGGCATTCAGCCTTGCTCAAAAAAGGCATAGCGGACTTTGTCACCTAGGCCTTGGCACTCCAAGATGCTCTTCAGCCCCCAAACCCTCTGGTTTCCTTTCCCCTCAGGCTAAGGAGAAGATGAAGGAGGAGTCGTGGAACATCCACTTCTTTGAGTATGGACGTGGTATGTGCATGTACCGCACAGCCAAAACACGGGAGCTGGTCCTGAAGGGCATCCCTGAGAGTCTCCGAGGAGAGCTCTGGCTCCTCTTCTCTGGTGAGTCAGGTCTAGCTGCCCCCGCCCTGGCTCAGCCACTCTCAGTGCCCAAATTTCTCTGCATGTGATGGGCTAAGAGTACAGCTCTATGGTAGAACATGTGCTTAGCATGCACAAGGTCCTGGGTTCTATCCCTAGCACCAAAGAAAGTTCTCTCGTGAGCCAATCTGGTCCTGAGGTCAGTCAGGCAAGGCAAGAGCTACCAGCTATTTCTCAAAGGGGAAACAGGGTGTGCAGGGATCCAAGTCCTGAGGAGCAGAGGCCAGGGGCAGGGGATATTTTGGTGTGTACATTCCTACTGGTGTCCGAGGCAGCCTCCTTTCTTTGGAACAGCCTCCAACAGCATTCACCTTGTGGCCAGTCGGACCATATTAAGAGGGCAAGTCAACCACTTCTTAGCTAGAGTGCCCTCCCAGGAACAACAAGGGAAACTCTGTCTCATTCCTTGTAACTGACCTTAGAGTTTACCTCTCCTCTGTGGGGCATTCATGTCTCCAGCCTACTCTTAATGCCTCCCAAATGCTGGGAGGAATCAAGATAGCTGCCACCCATGTCTCTCCAGGGGCCTGGAATGAGATGGTGACCCACCCTGGCTACTATGCTGAGCTAGTGGAGAAGTCCATGGGGAAATACAGCCTGGCCACAGAAGAGATTGAGCGAGACCTCCACCGCTCCATGCCTGAGCACCCTGCCTTCCAGAATGAGCTCGGGATCGCTGCACTCCGGCGGGTGCTGACTGCCTATGCTTTCCGAAACCCCACTATCGGCTACTGCCAGGTAAAAAGGCTTAATGGGGCCCAGAAACAGCATCTCCCCACCAGAGGCTTCCAAGAGCAGGCCCCTGAGGCCATGGGCCTATATGATGGCCTCATATACCTGTGACCTGGCCCTCCCACAAGAAGGAGCCTAACTGCAGAAAAAGACATGATTTTAAAATGATATTAATTTCTCATCTCATCCCCTTGTCATATATTAGGTTTTTTCTGCTTCTGGTCTGAGTCTTGGCAATGTTTGATTTTTTTTTCAATATTTTTTAGTTGTCAATGGGCCTTTTCTTTTTTATTTATTTATATGTAGTGCTGAGAATCAAACCCAGTGCCTCACACATGCTAGGCATGTGATCGTCCACTGAGCTACAACCCGAGCCCAGTGTTTGATCTTTTTATGTTTATGGTAAATATACATGATATGACATCATTTTAACCATTATTAAGCACATAGTTCAGTGGCATCAATTACATTTTCATGGTTGGGCCACCATCACTACCATTCATCCACAGAATTTTCTCATCTTCCCAAAATGAGACTCTGTACCATTAAACACTAACTCTACTGCCCTTCCCCACCAGCCCCTGGCTACCACCATTTTTCCTATGGTCTTTATGAATTTGAATATTCTAGGTACATCATATAAGCGGAATCATAAAATATTTGTTTTTTCGTGCTGGCTTTTCATTTAATGTCCTCAAGATATATCCATGGTGTAACATGACAGAATTTCCTTCCTTTTTAAGGCTGAATAACACTCCATTCTAGCTATGTACCATGTTATGTTTAGGCATTCATCTGTTGATGGACACTTGGATGGCTTCCACCTTTTAACTGTTATGACTATTTCTGCTATGAACATGGGTATATAAATAGCTGTTGGAGCCTCTGCTTTCAGTTATTTGGGGTATGTATCCAGACAAGGTTGCTTAGACCATGTGGTAGTTTTGTGTTTAACTTTTTGAGGAACATACTTCCATGGCACCTGCATCATTTTACATTCCCCCAGCAATTCATAAGTGTTTCAGCTATTCCGCATCCTCACCAACACTTATTACATTGTTGATATTTTTTTAAATATTTATTTATTTTTTGTTGTAGTTGGACACAGTATGTTTATTTATTTTTATGTGGTGCTGAGAATTGAACCCAGGGCCTCCCACATGCTAGGCAAGCGCTCTACCACTGAGCCACAACCCCAGCCCCCTCTGTTGATTTTTTTTTTATATTTTATTTGTTGTTGTTGAACCTTTATTTTTATGTGGTGCTGAGAATCGAACCCAGTGCCTCACACATGCTAGGCAAGCGCTCTACCACTGAACCACAACTCTAGCCCATGTTCTGTTGATATTTATAGTCATGGGTGTGATGGGGTATCTCACTATGGTTTCAGTTTGCATTTCTGGCAGCTTTTATCTTGAAATCTAATGGTTGTTTTTTTTTTGGGGGGGGGTAGTATCAGGGATTGAACCCAGGGGTACTTAACCACTGAGCCATATAGCAGCCCTTTTTTATATCTTATTAGAGAGAGAGAGTCTCACTTAGTTGCTTAGGGCCTCACTAAGTTGCTGATACAGGCTTTGAACTTGTGATCCTCCTGCCTCAGCCTCCCAAATCACTGGAATGTGTCCGGCCAGTCGTTTTCTTGACCAGATAAAATGGCTTTTTGTGTGCCTTAAGTAGTGTCTGGATTTCAAGGAAATCAACTCCCCAAAACTCACTTTCTATAGGACTAGTATTCTGTATGAGCACTGTGCAGGCTTGAAATAATTTTTAAAAATAATTTGGCAACTTTGAGGCTTCTTCATGTTATCAGCTAAGGCTGTGTATGATCCCAATTTTGCTGTAGCCTATGTGCAGAGCCCTGGCCACACAGCTCACTTACACATCAGCTCAGTCATGCATCACACCACCAAAGCCAGACACCACTCTGTGGAAATGTTATTTGCTGATGTCCACTTTTTCTGTTTTCTCAGTGCCTTCTCACCCAATTTGAAGAAGCTGGATGACTGTTTCTGTTAAATGATTTCCTGCAAATTACCTGTTGGCAAATTTTCCAGAGCTAGACTGGGACAGTTTCTCTTTGTTGCATGCTAGACCCCCCTAAAGGGGCAGACTTGCTGACAGAAGGAGGCCAGTGTTGGGGAGGATTCAGTTTTACTCAGTGGCCAGCACTGTGAGCCTCCCCTCTCCTGTTCTCTGTGCCCCACAGGCTATGAACATCGTGACCTCAGTGCTTCTGCTCTATGGCAGCGAGGAGGAGGCCTTCTGGCTCTTGGTGGCCCTCTGTGAACGGATGCTTCCTGACTACTACGACACCAGGGTCGTGGGTGAGTGGCTTAGGAGCTCCCATGCCTCAGCCTGCAGTTGCCTGGTAGCTTCCCATGCAGGTGGCGACCCCTTCCCAGCCCAGGCCCCATGCTAAGTACTCTCCTCTCAACCAACCATGTGTACTCCCACAGGCCTCACAGGCATCCTGCAGGTGCCATGCAGATGTCCTGACTCCTCCCTTACTGGCTAGAAAGCTGATAAATAATCACCCAGAAAGAAGAGATCCAAACACACCCCCAACCCTCTGCCTCCTTGGCCCAGCTCCTACCCAGACTTTAATGTGTTCCTTAGCATCACAGGAGGTTATTACATGTTCACTGGCTTTGAAAAATTCACCTGGAGCCTTAGTTGTCATCGAATTTTTCCTAACCTTTGTTATTGTTTTGTTTTTATGGTGCTTGGTATTAAGTCCTTTGTTATTGTTTTGTTTTTATGGTGCTGGGAATTAAGCACAGGGCCTTATACATGCTAGGCAAGTATTCTACCACAAAGATATAACCCAGTCCTTCCTAATCTTTTTTCTTTTTCTTTTTCTTTTTTTTTTTTTTTTTTTGTTGTACCAGAGATTGAACCCAGGGGTGCTTAACCTCTAAGCCATATCCTCAGCCCTTTTTTATATTTTATTTATAGACAGGGTCTTGCTGAGTTGCTTAGAGTCTCACTAAATTGCTCAGGCTGACTTTGAACTTGTGATCCTCCTGCCTCAGCCTCCCAAGCTGCTGGGATTACAGGTGTGTGCCACAGTGCCAGGCCTTTCCTAACGTTTTTTTTTTTTTTAATTTTTTTTAGTTGTAGTTGGACACAATATCTTTATTTTATTTATTGTTATGTGGTGCTGAGGATCGAACCCAGCACCTTGCATGTGCTAAATGACTGCTCTACCACTGAGCCACAACCACAGCCCCTCCTAACCTTTTTTATTGTAGAAAATTTTAAACATTAAAACTAGAGAGTATAGGCTGGGCATGTTGGTACACATCTGTAATCCCAGCAACTCAGAAGGCTGGGCAGAAGAATCGTAAGTTCAAGGCCATCCTAGACAACTTAGTGAGACCCTGTGTCAAAAAAAAAAAAAAAAGGAGTGGGATGTAATTCAGTGTTAGAGGGCCCCTGGGTTCAATTTCTAGTACAAATATATATACACACACATACACACACACACACACACACACACACTTTGAATAATCTCTAGATTACTTATAATACCAATACAATGCAAATGCTTTAAAAATAGTTGTTACACTGTATTGTTTAGAAAATAAGGACAAAAAAATCTGTATGTGTTAAGTAAAAATGCAATTCTTTTTTTCCAAATATTTTTTATCAATGGCAGGTTGAATTCAGGGGTGTGTTTGTGTGTGTGTGTGTGTGTGTGTGTGTGTGTGTGTCATACACCTAGAGAGTATAACTTACCCATGTACCTATTGCCCAGCTTCAACTATTATGAATTTATAACTAATAAAATCTGTATCATTAAATGGGAATGGACTCACAAAGGTATTTCATTACATGTATCTATGTCTGTAATTCTGAGATGTCCTTCCCATTCTGTTTCGGGTTTAGAATTACCACTTTGGGGATCTGTTTTAGTCAGTTTTTCAATGCTGTGACTAAAAGACCTGAGAAGAACAATTTTAGAGGAGGAAAATGTATTTGAGGGCTCATGGTTTCAGAGGTCTCAGTCCATATATAGCTCCATTTCTCAGGACTCAAGGTGAGAATGAACATCATGGCAGAAGAGTGTAATGAAGAGAAGCAGCTAATATGATGATCAGGAAGCAGAGAGAGAGATTCTATTCCCCAGATACAAAATATATATCCCAAAGGCACATCCTCAATGACCCACCTCCACTAGCCACACCCTACCCACCTTTAGTTACCATTCAGTTAATCCCATCAGTGGATTAATTCACTGTTTGAGTTGAGATTCTCACACCCAATCATTTCTCCTCTAAACCTTCTCCCATTGTATTACATAGGAGCTTTTCAAGGACACATCATATCCAAACTATAACAGGTTCCTTTAGATTTGTATCTATTCACAAACAGAACAGTAGGCAGTGTTCACCAGGGCCACTGTTTACTTCTGACACTTTAGGGGAAGAAATTAATACTTTCCCAAAGGAACATCCAAGTACTGTCAACCATCGTATCCACAAGTCTTACATCTGTGAATTCAACCTGCCATTGATCAAAAGTATTTGGAAAAAAAGAATTACATCTTTACAGAACACATATAGATTTTTTTGTCCTCTTTCTCTAAGCAATACAGTATAACAACTATTTTCAAAGCATTTGAATTATATTGGTATTATAAGTAACCTAGAGATTATTTAAAGTATATGAACTTAGAATGGATTCTATGCAAATACTATGCCATTTTCTATAAGGACCTGAGCATCTGAGACTTGGTATCTAAGGGAGTCACGGAGCCAGTTTCCTGCAAATACCAATCTTTTTCACACGGTGGTTTGGAAGTCTTTTTCTTTCTTGTTTTCTACCCCCCATCTCCCTCCAGCCCTCTGGCAGGGCCAGGAGTGGACAGAAACCAGGTGGGCTTTCTTGAGGCCCCAGGGGTGGGATCATGTCTGGCTTCCTGTCCCCTCCACAGGAGCCCTGGTGGACCAAGGCATCTTTGAAGAGCTCACAAGGGATGTCCTGCCTCGGCTGTCAGAGAAGATGCAGGACCTGGGGGTGATCTCCAGCATCTCGCTCTCCTGGTTCCTCACCCTCTTCCTAAGCGTCATGCCTTTTGAGAGCGCTGTGGTCATTGTTGATTGCTTCTTCTATGAGGGCATCAAAGTTATCCTGCAGGTGGCCTTGGCTGTCCTGGATGCCAACATGGAGCAGCTGCTGGGCTGCAGTGATGAGGGCGAGGCCATGACCGTGCTGGGCAGGTGACCAAGCCAGGCCCCTCTTGCTGCTGGGAAGCTGGTGGTAGAACCCCACCTCTCATTAGCACTGGGTGTGACTTAGTCAGCATTCAGTGACTGTGTCCACCAAGTTCCAAAACTAGGCCCAGGGACACCCTGGAGATGAGAGAGAGTTTTCCTAGTGGGAGCCCAAATAGCATTTGGAGAGTGATAAATGCTAGGACAGAGGAAATGAGGAGAAGTAACCAAGAACACCAGTCTTCAGGCCACCACTCATGTGTGGTCAGAGATGCTTTCTGGAAGAGTGACCCAGAGCTGAGATCCAGATGATGATGACCATTCTTGATGGTGGCCAGGAGACTCAGCACAGAAGGGCCTCCAGCTTCTAGCAAAGGCTGGGTCTCTCATTTCCACAAAGCTGTCTTGGTGGTATCTTCCTGAATTTACAGCCCCTCTACTTCCCCACTCCCAGATAACATGCCTACTCTGGCTAGCTGAAGTAGCTGAAAGCCGTCCCACTGGGTCATGACTAAGGTTCAGGGGCTTCCTGGCCTCCTTCTCCTCTTGCTGCTCACATCCCATCCCTCATAGAATCTCTCTGAGATCTGAGTTCTTCCTTCCATCCCTACTGCCTCATCACAAACCCATGAGACCTCCTTGGGCCTGTGTCTACTTCTGCATGGTTTTCTCTGTTCTAGTTCCTCACATACCAGCATCCCACAGGACTCTTTCCAATCAGATCTGACCCTGTCCCTCCCCTGGGGGTTAGGGGACTCTATATCACATTTGGTCTTCTATACAAAAGAACTATCTGAGCTAGGCATGGTGGCACATGCCTGTAATCCCAGTGCCTGCCTCAGGAGAATGAGGCAGGAGGATCATAAATTCAAGGTCAGCTCCTTCCCAACCTCATTCTAGCCCATGCCCTGAACTTTGTACAGTCCTGCTGGTCTATGGGCATATCTGCCCAGCCTAGAACATTCCCAGCTACCAGGGACCATGTGGGACACTGCCACTTGCCTGTTGAGTCAGGCTAGTTATTGATGGGAACCCTGCCTACCTGGCAGAATTACACACACACCTCGCCCATACTCTGGTCCCCTAGTGTCAGAACACTCATATTCTGCAGTGAACAGAACAAGCCTTTCAGGAACATGTGTCGGGGATGGGCCATGGCCAGTGGGTATGGAGGGACCAACTACCCTCTCCTACCCAAGTGTCATGTTTATCTCAAGAGAGACTGGGAGGGCTTGAAGTCCTGGCTAGGGTAGACTGGCTAGCCAAAATAAGACCCTATCCATGAGCCTGTGTTCCTGAAGAAGCCAGGTTCCCTGGGCCACTGTAGGTACTGCCATAGCAGGCTTCCCCTCCAACTTTCTCCTGGGACTCCCTGATTCTTCCTGGTCAGGCCCCATCAACTCCAGAGAAGAAACATATCATCCTTCTAAGGAGGTAGGAGCTGGACTCATGGAGAGTGTCCAACCAAGGCCACCCCAGGGATAGCCAGGCATCCTCAGAGTCAGTGCTTAGGCCTCCTGTCAGGGTGAAGCCTTAATGGAAGCTCTCCAGCTTGACAGAGGACCTGCCAGGGCACACTGCTGCCCTCCTGAAGGGTTACCAGTCCTCAGCACACTCCTTATCAGGAGTTGTCAGTACATACCTTCGCTGTGGATGAGATGTACTGTGGTCACTGGATGGTCTAGAATTCTGTCCTTTAATCTTTACAGATACCTGGATAATGTGATCAATAAGCAGAGTGTCTCTCCTCCTATTCCACACCTCCATGCCCTGCTGACCAGTGGAGATGACCCTCCTGAAGAGGTGGACATCTTTGACCTCCTAAAAGTGTCCTATGAGGTCAGCAGAGCTGGTTTGGCCAGGCCATTCTCTCTGGCCTTTTGGTTTCAGGTGGCTGCACATGAGTGGGAGGGGTGACGACCCAGTGCACTGTGCTTGCACTTGATCTCACTGCTTCACTTTTGGCCTGTAGAAGTTCAGCAACCTGAGGGCCGACGACATTGAACAGATGCGGTTTAAGCAGAGACTGAAAGTGATCCAGTCCTTGGAGGACACAGCCAAGAGGAGTGTGGTACAGTAACTGACAGGGCAGGGGTGGGCCAGGTGGGTGACCCTGAAGACTCATCCCCGGGACTGGTGCACAGCCCTACTTGTGCCCTGTCCCTTGTGCTGCGTTGATTCCTAAGTCATGATAGGGTGGTGCATGAAATTGGAGTCCAGGAGTGTAGGTAAAAATTTGTGGAAGTAAGGAGAGGTCCTACTCATTTTTTTCCTGCTCATAGTTGGTAAGTGGGAAGCATTTCTTTCACCCTGCACCCTATAGGACAACCACCTTCTGGGCCAAGTCCTCCCAGCCTGGCTTTGCCATGTGTTCCCTGCCCCTGCCCCCAGATGGTAACACTCAGCTACCCTTTCCCTACCCCACACTGCATGCCTTTGCTAAAAGCCTTCTCTCTGGGGGGAGTCAGACTATTCCTGCCACCCATGCTGCAGGACCTATTCATGATCTCTGCCCCTGCAAAGGTAGGGAGTTATTACTTTGCCTCTATATTCCCAACACTGTTCCTCAGGCCATTGAGGGTACTTTGATCACAAGCAACAGAAACTGAGTGACCCTGACTAGTTGAAGAAAAAACAGACTTGATTGGCAAGTGCCAGGACCCCTTCCAAAGAACCAGTCCTACGCAGGAATCCAGATGGCAAGAGCTTAATGACCATCTTCACCCTGTGTCTCTTGACTGGATGCTCAGAAAAGACTCTCCTCAGGTCCCTACGAACCCTTGGAAGGAGCTCAGGGAGTATGAACTGACTGGCTGGTGGTGGCAAGGGATGAGCATGGGGGCTGTACCCTCTCTCCTGAATGGACCATCCTCCATTTCTTGGCCAGCTGGTGATACCAAGAAGACAGTCTATGCCTTTACCCCTTCCACATGAGAAGTCTCTCAGCAAGCATCATGTTTCATTTATAACAGGAACTTGCAAATCAACCAGTACAGCCTATCTCTTTTTCCTTCTAGGTCCGAGCTATACCAGGGGACATTGGTTTCTCAATTGAAGAGCTGGAGGACCTTTACATGGTGTTTAAGGTGATAACTAAGAGCAAGAACAAGACCAGTCCCCCATCCTAATCCCCTAAGTGCACCCTCAGCACAGCAGCTTCCTGCCAGAAGAGAAATAACATTTAAAAGCATCCTCAGAGGCAGTTAGCATGAACCACATGTGTTGAAATTTAATCCTTCTTGGAGTTTAGATAGAACACTCTTTTAAATGGCAGAAAAATCCCTTCCAGCAGCTAACAAGTAAGAGGGCATGCTTTGGCTCATTTAACTGAAAAGTCTAGGATTCACAGCTTTAGGCATGGCTGTATTCAGATACTCAAACATGCTGTCTTGCTACTTAACTTCTGATATCCTCTAGACTGTTCTTCCTGTCTGCCATCAGCAACTCCAGGATATTCCTGTCAATAACCCCAGTGGAAAAAAAAATTTCTTTACAAGTGATTTTAGCAAAAGACCCAGGGTTGATTATTGGAGTGACTCAAGCTAGGTGCTAGTAGGATGATTTGGCTGCTCGGCCAAATGTGAGTCATGTGCCTGCTCCGCCCACCCCAAGCAAGGGGGGCTGATTACTAACCCTTTAATCCCATGGCATAAGACTGGGTCAGGAGGAGTTCTCCATAAAGATTCCAGGTGCTGTTAACAAAAGAAGCAGGGAAAGGGTGCTGAAGAGGAGGCAAAGACAACAAGGTCCACACTTCCTTTGTCTTAGAGTTGCCAGATTCCATCTGCCCCTCCAGCTGCCTTGGGATCATTTCCCAAGTTGACCACTGCACTGTAGCCTTAGGGTCAGAACAGTGGCAGTGGATCCACCCCTCACAGGTTGTACAAGTGTCTGTCTCTTGGCTTCTCTGGTGCACCAGCATGAGGGGTTCTGTGAGATGCTGAAGTATCTGGCCATGCTCACCCACCCCCAGGGCTCTGCAGACCTGGACAGGGGAGGAGGGCAGATAACCTGGCCAGCCTGACCATCTAACATTGAAGGTGCTGAGAGGTCATCTCACCAGACTGTATCCCCCACAGGCCAAGCATCTGGCAAGTCAGTACTGGGGCAGTAGCCACACAGCAGCTATCCGCCGGGACCCCAGCCTGCCCTACTTGGAGCAGTACCGGATCGATGCAGGCCAGTTCCAGGAGCTCTTTGCCAGCCTGACACCGTGGGCCTGTGGCTCTCACACACCTGTGCTGGCAGGCCGCATGTTCCGGCTCCTGGACCAAAACAAGGACTCCCTGATCAACTTCAAGGAGTTCGTGACGGGGATGAGTGAGTGCCCCCAGGACCTACCAGGGCCCTGATCCTGCTAGAACCCTTTCTGAGAGCTTTCTAAATACTGATCCTGGTGTATCTGTCTCCCTTGCAGTGAGCATGGTGTGGCCTTGAGCCCTTGGCCCTTGATAAAGGAAGAGCAGTGTACCCACCGGAGACATGTTAGGGTCCAATGGGACTCCTGCCCTTACCCCCCTCACTCAGACCAGGGCTCCTGAAGGCTGGAGCTGCTGTCCCCAGAAGAAAGCCAAACTCTCCTAGAAAGGCTCTGGGGGGGGGGGGGGGGGGGAAGGAGACCTGGTCTCATTCTACTGAATTCTCCAGGAAGGAGCCAGGCCTCCTCAGGCTGTTCCCCACTAGAACTCATGTGTTTTGGTCAGCTTTTTCCCTGCTGTGGCCAAAAGACCTTACAAGAACAATTTTTAGAGGAGGGAAAGTTTATTTGGAGCTCACAGTTCCAGAGGTCTCAGTCCATAGACAACTGAATCCATTGCTCTGTGTCAGAGGTGATGCAGAACATCATGGTGGAAGGGTGTGGCAAAGGAAAGCAACTTAGGACATGGTACCAGGAAGCAGAGAGCATTCTGCTCTCCAAGGACAAAATATAAACCCCAAAGGCATACCCCCAGGGACCCACCTCCTCTAGCTACTCTACTTGCTTACAGTTACCACCCATTTAATCCTTGTCAGTGGATTGACACATTGATTAGGTTAAGACTCTCATAACCTAATCCTTTCAACTCTGCATGTTCTTGCATTGTCTCATATGATGTATCCAAATCATAACACTGTGGGAAGGGGAGGTGCTGGAAGGAAGGCCTACAGTGAGGTTTGAAGCCCGCTTGTCAGCATGCCCTTCCCTGGCCTTGCTCCACAGGCGGGATGTACCATGGGGACCTCACAGAGAAGCTCAAGGCACTCTACAAGCTGCACCTTCCCCCAGGTGAGAGCCTCCCCACTGTGCCACAGGGGCCTCTTGCTTGTCCTGAGTTCAGGATCTCAAGGTAGACATAGGCTTCTGTGGGATGGTTGGACTCAGAGGTAGCCTTGTGGGGAGTCTGGGATCAGCAGAGTAGAGGCTTTGGTCCCAGTGTAAAGGAAGAGGAGGGAGCTGGAACCCTGGGGCTGAGGCCAGCCTGATGGTGGTCTGAGAGCAGGATCAGGACCTGGGAAACGCCATGGAAGGAGGATCCCATCAGCACAGGCAGTTGCTAGGAACAGGACTCTACCCATCAAATGGGCAGCTTGACCCAAAAGTGCAGCAGGTGGTAGGATGCATGAGTACAGATGCTGGTTTGTATCTGAGATCCTGTGCATTCATTAGTTTTTTGTAAGTTTCTCAAGAGTTCTCACTTATTTCCAGAGGGTCATCCTGAGGGCACCACCAAAGCCACCAAAGGAATCTTGTCATACGGCCACAAGCAAGGGCCACTTCCCTCTAGCCTAAGGGTGCTGGAACCTAATGGGGTCACAGTGAAGGTAGAACATCTCCTGTGGGCTATGGTCTGAGTGAAGGGGAGGAACCATGAGTGAAGGGGAAGGGCTCACGGAATTCAGACCAGAGCCATGACCACCAGGTTTCTGTTTGTGGCAAGAAAATACCTGTCTCAGCAAAGTGACCACTTGAAGGAGTATCTAAAGAGGGGTTATGCCCATTTTCTGAGGAGGAAATTGACTCAGGCAGGTGGAAATGATGGCTGGGTTGCTCTGATTGGCGGTGGAACTGACAGGTCCCAAATATTTTTATTCACAACCTGTCCTGAAGAAGTTCATAGTCAGCCACTGCCCTCAGCACTGGTCCTGAGTGATTCTTAGAATATTAGGGCTGAGCTTCACCTCTAGAATTCTCCCTCTTCATTTGCCTGAAGTGGAGCCCAGACCTGTAATTTGTAAAGCTCTCCAGGTAATTGCTCTGCCGCCTGAACTGAAAAGGCTCCTGACACAGGGGTTCACACCTAGAGCTGGCCAGTGGCACCACCATTGAGGCCCAGGCTGAACAGACCTCACTGGGCCTGGATCCTATGAGTGAGGGCACACAGAATTGCCCTGCCATCTGAACTACCTTGGCCCAGCCTGCCTCGTTCAGGCATAGGACCTCCCTCCATACAGCAGGGAATCCCCCCACCACAGAAACATGTGGATCTGCAGCCCCAGGTATTCCTCAGACACTATCAGTAAATGCAAATAATGAGGAGGACCCATATGTACTGATGAGAAATCATCTCTGAGATTTACAAAATGAAACAAAATGGCTTGAGCCTGCATGTGTGCCTGTAGGCACATGAAACATCCTAAAACACTGAACCAAATCACCACCAGGGTGGGAGGATGGCTTGCTTTTCACCACACCCCAGCTTTATTGATCACATTGCTTCCTAGCATGTGTACTACGTTTTCAAATTCAGTGTCAGGCCCAGATTATAGCTCAGTGGTAGATCACATGCTTAGCATGCACAAGGCCCTGGGCTCAATCCTAGTACCCTTCCAAAAACCCCACAATGTCAAAGTCAAGAAAGAAACAAACAACCAGAATTAATCATTACCATTAAACCTATTACCAGCTGGGTGTGATCACACACACATGTAATCCCAGCAACTTGGGATTCTGAAGCAGGAGGATCACAAGGTCAAGCCCAGCCTCAACAACTTAGGGAGACCCTCATAATAAAAAATAAAAAGGGGTAGGAATGTAGCTTAGTAGTAAAGTGCCACTGGGTCTTGTTCCGGCAGTTAATCAATCAATTAATGATCAATTAAACGGTCTATTACCACATATTATAATCAGCATTCGAGCACTAGTAAGGCATACCAGGTGGGGAAAGCAAGGCCTCTGCCTAGGACTCCAGAAAGTTTGTTTTGAGTGAGTCTCGCAGTATCTTCTCCTGCCGCCACTTTTCACTTCTCTCCCAACACAGCTCTGAGCCCAGAAGAAGCCGAGTCAGCCCTGGAAGCCACTCATTATTTCACAGAAGACAGCTCCTCAGAAGGTGAGCGCTGCTGCTATGATGCCTGATGTGACCAGCAATGGCTCTGCAGCCACCAGTCTTCCCATGGGACCTTTGTGTGGACTCAGGGAGGAGGCCACCCTGGGGTTCTCCCGGGAGGGTCCTGCCCATGCTCCCTGGGTGGGGTCAGTCCCTGCAGATGTTCTCAACTCCTGTTTCTCTTGCTTTTCTGTCTCCCTGGACCTTGGCTTCTCTTTCTTCCCTCTGCGCCTTCTCTGCTGTCCCCTCCAGCATCTCCTCTGGCCTCAGATCTGGATCTTTTCCTGCCCTGGGAGACTCAAGGTCAGTCCCTGGAGGGCCAGAGAACCCCCTTCATCTGGGACTTCATCCTCCTAACACTCAGAAGTCTGGAAGCTATGTCCCAGGGACCCTTCTGAGACTTCACAGTGTCTTCTCCTGCCGCCATCTGTGGGTATAAGTCCTGAAAAGGACCCAGAACCCAGCCACTCCTTGTGAAAAACAGGGGACAGCATCCCTTGTTGCAGGGTGGTTAGTAAATAAAGACACAGCACATTGGGCATCAAGCAGGCCCAGGGTATTCCTTCTGCAGCCACATGCAAAAAGTGTCATCATGTTAATAGAAAAGAAATACATAATGCTGTCACTGCACCCATGTGAAACAGACACAGTGTGGGAAAGTGGAGGTCCAGGGAATGGTAGATATGTCCTGGAAAACATCTGTATGTTCATCCTATTTTTTCATTACAGAAAAATATATATGTTGAGTGCCTGTTATAATTCATCCCTGTGCCACATTTAAAGGCTGTTGGAGCCAGATACAGTGGTGCAAGCCTGTAATCCCAGCAGCTCAGAAGGCCAAGGCAGGAGGATCACAAGTTCAAAGCCAGCCTCAGCAATTTAGAGAGGCCCTGAGTAACTCAGTGAGACCCTGTCTCTAAATAAAGTACAAAAAGGGCTGGGAATGTGGCTCAGTGCATAAGCACTCCTGGGTTCCATCCCTGGTACCAAAATAAAGAAAGAAAGAAAACCTGTTTGAAACATCTGATCCAGGGTAATGGGGGCATTCCAGACCCTGGGATTTGGCTATCAAGCTGGTCATGTGTGTTATGCTTGCCCCATAAGGCCTGAAGATATAGCTCAGTGGTAGAGCACCTATAATTTCACACGAGAGATTATACACACAAGGAATTGACCCAAAATGGAAAATAATATGTATCACCAGGAATTTTGAAAACTGAGTCAAAAGGATCACAAGTTCAAGGCCAGCCTCAGAAACTCAGCAAGACCCTATCTCAAAAAATAAAAAGGACTAGGAATGTAGCTTAGTGATAAAGCACTCCTGGGTTCAATTCCCAATTCCAAATAATAATAAGTAAATAATAATAATAATGCATATCAAGATGCCTGTGGCAGTCCTGCTGACAGCACTGAAGAATGACTTGAATTTGAACATGACCTTGATTTCAAGAACATTACCTAAAGAGCCTGGTGCACCTTCTGTTGTACACGGAGCCTGAGCAAATCAAGGCTGCTCTAAGTTTGTCCCAAGTCTCCTGGAAGAGGACTCATGGTACACAGACTTGTCCTCAGGCCTCACAAGGACCCCAGGAAGCAGAGTCTCCATTCTATGATGAGATTCCTGAGCCCATAGCAGCATGCCCTTCACCACCAACACAGCCCTTGAGGGTAGTTCAGAGGTGGGATGCTGCTGTCTCTGCCTGAGTTCCCCCCACTGGCCACCTGACCTCAGGGAATAGCTCACCTGATTTTTCTCAGTTCATGTTCACATGTAGGCATCATTTTGTGTGCCAACTCCAGCAAAAGTGGCACTTTTTGAAATACTGTGCTGAGCACTAGATTCCCATACACAGAATCCCTCATCTACTTGTGGTTCCAGGCAAATTTGGTCATTAGGACCCTTCCCCTAAATTTGACTTTTTTTTTAGCAGAAACTATAGAATTCATTAGTTCTCAGACTTTTCCATAATGCATATCATCATTTACTTACAAAACGGTGCGGTGAGACATGTATTCTTTTGAAAAACATGAAATAAGGGCCAGGTGTGATGGTGCATACCTGTAATCCCAACCATTAGGGAGACTGAAGCAGGAAGATTACAAGTTCTAGTCCAGCCTCTATCACTCAGCAAGATCCTGTCTCTAAAAATAAAAAGGGCTGAGGATGTAGCTCAGAGGTAAATCACTCCTAGGTTCAATCCACAGTCCTTCCCCCACCAAGAAAGAGGAAAGAATGAAGGGAGGGAGGAAAGAAAGGAAGGGGAAGGAAAGAAGAAATGAGAATTCTTTGGCTGTGTGTGTGTGTGTGTGTGTGTGCGCGCGCGCGCGCGCGTGTTTAACTGGGGAATTATACCCAGGGCCTCCAGCATGCTAAGCACTCTACCACTGAATTACACCCCCAGCAATTGGCTTTTTAAAAATGTAACCCAGTAAAAACATGGCCAGAAACTATAATGAACCAATAAAAAAAAAAAATGTGAGGGGGTAAAAAAGAGAAATGGCCAGGCCCTCCCTTGCTGCAGTGCTATGGGACCAGGGCCGTGCCAAGCAGTAGGGCAGCACTGGGGCCCGGGCTGGTTCTATAAAACCACAGACTAGACCTTCAAGGACCTCAGTGGTTTATAATCAGAATAAAAATTTTCTCGATGTTCTTTTTGTTTTTCTGGTTGTCCAGAAGTACAATCACAGGAAGAGCGAGAAGGAAGTGGAAATGAGGATGTTCAAGAAAAAAGAGGAGGTACAGGCTATTCTCTACTGATGGTAGAGATCCAGGATGGGTGTGTTCTGGGTACCCTTGCTTACTGTATCCCTCCCCTGTCACTGCGGGAGAGGCCCCCAACCCTGGGGAGATAGCAGATGTGTGCCTTGACACAGGATAGCGCATTAAGGTGAATAGCTCAGCTCATCAGCTACCACTGCCCCGCCCCCAGTCCGTCTCTAGGAGCCAGCAGCCCTCCCCCATTCACACTAGCCTCTCTCAAGCCTACATGTGATTCTCTCACCACCTTAAGGAAGCCGAGTTTGGGACCATTTTATCAGCTTAGGTCCAACCTCCTTCAGTTAACTAGGAGAGAACCATGGGTATTCTGGGTGTTTTTCTATCACCACTGCCCCAAATGCCAGTGTGTTTCATAACAGGGCCCAAGTAAGTCCCATGCCAGAGAAAATGCAACCCCATTCCTTTCTGCTTCCAGCCTGCAACTCTCTTTCTCTCATTTGACAGATGGAGATTAATCTCTTTTTCTCCCAACTCACAGAGGAGAAGGGGACTAGCCCTCCAGACTACCGACACTACCTTCGAATGTGGGCCAAAGAGAAAGAGGCTCAGAAGGAGACAATTAAGGATCTTCCCAAGATGAACCAGGTAGGCTCAATTGGAGCCCACAAGAGATGTTTCTAGAGAATTCTGGCTGACTGGGGCCTCACACCACCCACACTCCAGAGGTTTCCTGCGGAGTGGAAATTCTCTTCCCTCCCTCTAGAGCCTGTTAGTCCTGGATAACAGTTAGTTATGATTCCAGAAAGGAGGCTAGTTGCTCCACGACCCCATACAGGTGGTGTTCCCATATTAACCATTTGCTTTTTTAAACCAATATCCATAAACCAGAGACATACCACGTAGCTTAGTCTGCAATAGCCAGAAACTCACACTTTCTTTTACAAGAAAGTTCACTATGTTCCAGCTCCCTCCCAGCCCTGCCCAGGCATCTGCATAAGCAGGCTTACTTGTTCCTTCTGTAGTAGGTTCTTCATTTGTTGTTCTGTCAGTTTAGGAGTTTAGCACCTTGCCAAGGGTCTCAGCCAGGGAGTGGCCAACCCTGGTTTCAGACTATGGACATCTAACCAAAGTTAGTTCTTCAGCCTGACCATGACCCTCAGACCAGACTTCACCCTGGCTGTGCTCAGATGGGACCTGCAGTTGGAGCAGTCCCTCACTCACAGGCCTGAAGATGGGGCACCATGGAATGAGGCTTCTTCCCATCATCAGGCCAAGAGTCCTGAATGTATGTTTAAGACCTAGAACCTGGCTTTCCCTAGCCCTCCTCAACTGAACAAGTATACACCTTGTTGTCACCCCCTGTCCTTCAGTAAAGGACAGTAGAAGTTGCTTCTGATTAAAAATATAAAAGCCAAAACTAGTTCCAAAATATGAGGAATTTTGGATTAGGTTTGTGATTAGGTTTAGAAAGATAAAGGGGCTGGGAATCAGGCTTATTGGTAAAGACTGGCCTAGCAGGTGCAAGGCTCTGAGTTCCATTCCCAGCCCCACAAAAACAAAAAAGCCCTCATAAAAGTAGCTCTCTCTGGCTCCGCATGGTGACACACACCTGTAATCCCAGCAACTCTGGAAGCTGAGGCAGGAGGATCACAAGTTCCTGGCCAGCCTCAGCAATTTAGCAAGACCCTCAGCAACTTAATGAGACCCTGTCTCAAAATAAAAAGGACTAAGGCTATATAGCTCAGGGGTAAAGCACCCTGGGGTTAAATCCTCGGAAAAAAAAAAAAAAAAAGTAGTCAGGTTCTCTAAGCTAGCAGAATTACAAACAGAAACCGGAAACCAGGACAATCCAAGTCAATCATGTATCCTACTGATGAGAAAGGCAGCTGGGAAAGAAAGGCTTTTGAAGGGCTACAAGACATTGGTCAAGTCACTTTTCCTCTGAGTCTGAGTATCCTAATCTGTAAAATGGGAATGGTAAGGCACAGGTTTATGGAGACAATATTCCAGCACCAATTAGAGTGGCCTGCATTCTCAGTCCAGCTAATATAACCCATATTTTACCATCTCCCTGTACTGTTTTTCTCTTTAAGGAGCAATTTATTGAGCTCTGCAAGACACTATACAACATGTTCAGTGAAGATCCCATGGAGCAAGACTTGTACCATGCCATCGCCACAGTGGCCAGCCTCCTCCTCCGCATCGGTGAGGTAGGGAAGAAGTTCTCAACCCGGACGGGCAGAAAGCCCAGGGATGGTGCCCACAGCGGGGATCACAACAGTACCACTGAGGAGGACGAGCTACCAGCGCCTGAACCCCATCAGGACCCAATACGGGAGCTTCAGCCACCAGCTGCAGGGGACCCCCAGGCCAAGGCTGGTGGAGACACCCACCTTGGGAAAGCACCACAGGAAAGCCAGATGGTGGTAGAGGGGGGCAGTGGCGAGGGGCAGCTTCTGTCTGATGATGAAACCAAAGATGACATATCCATGTCCTCATACTCAGTGGTCAGCACAGGCTCCCTGCAGTGCGAGGACCTTGCAGATGACACAGTGCTGGTGGGTGGAGAGGCCCGCAGTCCCACAGCCACCTCACGCACTGGGGGCTCTGTGGACACGGACTGGTGCATTTCCTTTGAGCAGATCCTGGCCTCCATTCTGACAGAGTCTGTGTTAGTGAACTTCTTTGAGAAGAGGGTAGACATTGGACTCAAGATCAAGGACCAAAAGAAGGTGGAGAGACAATTCAGCACCTCCAGTGACCATGAGCAGTCTGGGGTTTTGGGCTGACCTCTGCAGCTGCACTGCTCTGGCTGAAGCCTCAGAAGTAGGGGCCAGCCTTTGTCTCCTCCTTCCCTTCCTGTTTTCTCCTTTCACCCTCATTCTCCCCAGAAACAATGAATTGTAAACACAAAGGCCAATGCAGACCCAGTTGCCTTAGAAGCATTCCTGGGCCTGTACACCCCACTGCCCAGGAAAAGGCTGGCCACCCACCTCCTCTCTAATTGGCGGGAACCCTCCTAGAGCCTGGCTGCCCCTCCTAGTGTTAGAGCCTCTCAGATCTGCCCATACTTGCCTCACATCCTTGCACCCCATGCTGTGCTCAGGCAACACTAGGTCCTCCAACCACAGAGCCATCTTCATACAGCTGTGTGGCCCAGGTACCAGATCCTACCACTTGGCACCAGGTAGGAGGGTCATAAGCTTATCAGGTTTCAAAGTGATCAGGCCCTTAAGCCTGAGCCTCCTGACTGGGGAACTCAGTAGAAAGCATCTCTTGCATAGGGGTGGGCGCATTAACCTTACATGCGGTTTTGCTTCTTTGTCACCATTAACTTTGAAAGCACATCCTCAGGTCCTCATCTATCTCTTTGTATTCAGTTCAGTTGGCTAAACATCACACTGTGCTCAATGCCTTAATCCCTCAAATAAAAAAATAAAATAAAACCCACTGTGTATAGTGCCTTAAAGTGGCCTTCAACAACTGCTTAGGCCTCCTGACTTCTCCCTAGGCCAGGAATGGGACCCAGGCCTCATTCTGGAAGTTCAGGACATTTGGTCCCCCACAAAGGGTGGGGGAGTTGCCATGCCTGCCAGTTTAGATGTAGACATCGTACCAATTGACTTGTGACAGAAGAAGCCCTGAGCTCTACAGGTCTCAGTGGGCAGTGGGACAGAAGTATAGATGTGTCTCAGCCCTGAGCTATAGCAAGTCACTAGATTCTAGAAGCAGAGTGTGGGCCACAGGCAACCAGTGGGGGTCTCCTTGAGCTGAGTCACACAGGGCTGAGCCACAAGGACCACTTTATTTGCAGCAGGAGTTGAAGTGGATCACTGTGGCCAGTGTTTGCCCCCACATGGGGCCACTCTCGCTTTTACTAAAAGATATATCTCTGTGTCTGGGTTTTGTTTTTTTTCCGCACTGGTAAGGAACCCAGGGTCTTGCTCATGCCAGGCAAGTGTCCTCTCACAGAGCCACATACACAAACCTTTTTTTTTTTTCCTTTTCTTTTTTTTAATTGTTGATGGACCTTTATTTTATTTATTTATATGTGGTGCTGAGAATTGAACCCAATGCCTCACACATTCTAGACATTCAGTGCTCTACCACTGAACTACAACCCCAGCCCCACAAATTCTCTTGTTTTGTTTTTAAATTTTGAGAGGGTCAGGCTAAACTGGTCAGGCTGGTTGCAAAGCCTCCTGATCACAGGCATGAACCACCATATCCAGCCTTTTTGTTTTTAAATTTAATAGCTTTATTGAGGTATAACTTAATATATCATAAAATCTATTTGTTAATGTCCAAGCCAATGAATTCTAGTTTATAGAGTTGTGCAACTATTTCCACAAGACAGTTTTTGAAACATTTCCAACACATCTGAAAGACCCCTCAGGCCATTTGTAGGGAGTCTGTGTTCTTATCTTGAGTCCCAGGCAACTACTTTCCATGGATTTCCTAGTTTTTTAAATTGCAGTATAGGGCAAGCAGTGTGGCTCAGTAGTAGAGTACTTGTCTAACATGCACAAGGTCCTGGGTTACATCCCCAGCACAAGAAAATAAAATAACATGCACTATGACTTTACCTTGTTCTCAACTGCTATGCCCCATTCTCAATAAATGCAGCAAAACAACAGCAAGGAAACTGAACAACTGTTCTTTTTTTCTTTAAAAACAACCATTTTAAAAATGTGCAGACAGGCACAGTGGCTCAAGCCTGAAATCCCAGCAACTCAGGAGGCTGAGGTAGGAGGTTGTAAGTTGAGGTCAACCTCAACAATTTATCAAGACTCTTAACAACTTAACACGATAGTGTCTCAAAAATAAAAAGTCTAGGGATAGATACAGCTCAGTAGTAGAGCACTCCTGCGCTTAATTGCTAGTACAAAACAAAAACAAAAAAAGCCACAAAATTGAAGAATATGATTTCTTTTCTAGTATTTATTCCAAACCACTATAATTACAACAGATTTCTGCCAAAAATACTATTCTTGGCCATAATGCAATTAGATATGCATGAGAATCTCATACATTTGCCAGTTTGGAATCTTAAAGTTGATTGTAATCAATTAGGCTTTAATAACTTGGAATTTGGATAAATGAAACTTATGAATATAACAAAAAAATAATATAAAAGAATAGCTGGGGGGCTGGGGTTGTAGCTCAGTGGTAGAGTACTCATCTAGCACATGCAAGGCCCTGGGTTCAATCCTCAGCATCACATAAAAATAAGTAAATAAAATAAAGGCATTGTGTCCAACTACACCTAAAAAATAAATGTTTTTAAAGGAAAAAAAAAAGAAAAAAGAATAGCTGGGCACAGTGGTTCACACCACTGTGGGATTCCAGCAACTCAGGAGGTTGAGGCAGGAGGACTACAAATTCAAGGATAGCTTGGGGCAATTTAGTTAGACCTTGTCTCAAAATAGAAAAGGACTGGGGGCTGGGGATATAGTTCCGCTAGTAGAGTGCTTGCCTTGCATGCACAAGGCCCTGAATTTGATACCCAGCACTAAAAAAAAAAAAAAAAGGACTGGACATGTAGCTCTGCGGTAGAGTGTACCTGGGTCTAATCCACAGTGAAAGGGAGAGAGGTAGGGAGAAAGAGAGAAAGGGAAAAAAGTAAGAACATAAAAGAATAATCTAACCTATTCACATTATAAAAGAATGTACAAAAATATGTCAGGCATGGTAGCCTGACCTATAGTATCAGGTACTTGGGAGGCTGAGGCAGGAAGATGTCTAGTACAGAGGAGTTCCAGACCAGCCTGGGACAACAATGAGTCCGTCCCCCGCCCCTCTTTCACACACTCATACACACACACACACAAAAAAAACTGTTTTGTTTTGGTTGCAACAGTACTTTCCATGTGTTAATCATTGAACCTGGAATGAGAATCAAAATGTTTAACCACCAGAACAGTAACACTAAATAAGAATGAAGGAAATAAATTTTCAATATATGCTTATCCTGCAAGTAAACATGAATAATTGTATATTTTAAAACTGCTTAGCCGTGCTTAGTGATGTGAACCTGTAGTCTCAGCACTAGGCAGGAAGAACATTGAGCCTCGTAGTTTGAGTGAAAGGAAGAAAGAAAGGGAGGGAAGAATAGGATACATGTGTGTTTTACCGCTGAGGCACATCCCTAGCCCTTTTTATTTTATATTTGAGACAGGTCTTGCTAAATTACCCAGGCTGACCCCAAACTTGATATCCTCCAGCCTCAGCCTCCTGAGTCACTAAAATTATAAGCACTCACCACTTTGCCCAGTAAACCCAAAATGTTTTATGTCACTGGTTTGGGGAGCATATATTTTTTTTCTGATTGGTTCTGAGGCGAGCCAGTGGGTATGCAAAAATGGAGAAGCAGGCAATTATTGGCCAAGTCAAGGTCTCAGTCAATTGAGATTTGGGGGAGTCTGGTTATTTGCAGAGGTTTCAGGTCATAGTTCTGTTGTTATATAATGCCTGTGTCACCAGCCGTGCTGTTAATAATTACTCAAGAGGCGGATTGTCTTTAAATGCAAGCATATATTTGATCAGACCAATCATCAAACATAAACAATTAATGCAAAAAGTGTTGAGTTGCTGGAGCACCCCAACTAGCATTTAATGCACACTAATTAACACTACAAGCAAATCACACAATCTAGGGCAACCAGGAGCCCCAAAATACTTTGGATGCCACGCAATTTCTCTTAGCCAAAGAGCAGACATGGCCATTGTCCAGTGATTCTCTCCAGCCGATGGATGTATGTCAGGGAATGGTAGAGTCAATCTGGGGATGGACAGCAAGGCAGCCAGTCTCACTGATGTCCTTGGAGCAGCCTCATTAATGTAGCAAAACAAGTGACTTAAATATAGTTCCAAGTTGATGGTGTACATTGGTGATTGGTTACACCCAGTGAAAGTCAATGTCCATTGGTTATGTCCAGTGAGATGATGTAATTGCAACAGGGTATGTTCTTTGCACATGTCCATGGAGCTGTGCTCCCTATTGATTGTAACCAGTTACTGTTAAATGTGCCTATGGTTAGTGCCCCTTATAGCTCCTTATCAATTGCAACCAGATATGACTAAGAAAGCCTATGGCTGCTGTTCCTTATGGCCAGTAACTTAGTGAGTCCCAGCATGTCCCAACATGTCTATGGCAGATGCTCTTTATACCTGGCCATTGTCCATTTGCAACTCAGTCTTTGAAACACAATTTTTAAAATTTTTTTCTGATATATACTTATTGTGAAAAATTTGGAAAATATTTTTTAAATCATAATCCTACCCACCTACACAAACACACACACCTAGGAATAAATAAATGACAGATTTTATATAACTGAAATTATGTACATTTTGTAACCACCTTGCTTTTATTAAATAAAAAGTTATTCAGTGACAGCAGATAAAGAATGAAGAGTTATGGAAAATGATAATCTGCAAAACAACCCCCAAAGAAAAGCAGAGAGACAATGCTGCTCCGGAGGAGGGAAGGGAAACTAGCCAAGCATTATTATCCTTCCAGTAAATTCTTTCCTGATAACAGGGGCCCTGAGGAAGGATGTGGGAGGCTGACTAGCATGTGACCATGCTGAACTGTGCGGCATCCAGCAGTCACGCTGTGATCTGGAGAGCCCGGGTCTTCTAAGGTGTGAGCAACTGTGTCTTCATGCATGGGCGTGCCTTCCTGTATCCCCATGGGTCGAGCTGTGCTCACCTGTTCCTTTGTAATATTACCCCTTGCCCTGTTTAGGATAGAATGTTCCATGGAAACACCTTTTGTGTGTCCCCTTTCTTACTGTGCCCTTGGGTGTCAGTCAACCTGCTGACAGCAGACATCATGAAGCTGAACTCAGCCCCCTGAAACCTGACCCCTTACCTCATTTGAATGGCTACTCCTCAGTAAAAAATGTCAGTACTGCGCTCTCTCTCTCTTTCTGCGGACCCTTAAGGTTAGAGGAGCCATCACAGCACCCCCAAGGAAATAAAACATTTCTCTCTCTTATGTGGTTATTTTGCGCAGCTCAGTTCCCCTGGAGTGACCCTGAGTGTTTTAGTCAAGTGCAACCCAGTGGCAGAAGGAGTCGAATACTGAAACGCTGGGAGACAATAACTTCCAGAAAAAGAAATGCCCATCCCTCACAATCTGGACTCCTATCTCTTCAAGTAACAATGAGTTTCAACCTTTTACAGCTTCCCTTCTGAGTTAAAACTTTTAACCTATGTAACTAGCCCCTGACTGTCTGAAACCACCCTAATTGTACCCCATAAACCAAAATCCTCTCTGTAAACAATGGCCATTTTCGCATCCAGTACCTGAAGAACAATAAATGGTTTCCCTGAATCTGTTGAGGTCTACTCCCATCATTTTGTGCTTACAAAACACAGCAAGGAAGACTTTATTCAAGACTATCAGACTAGGTATAAGGCCAGAGGCCAAGCACAGTGATAGTAGGCCCACCCCTGTAATCCCAGCAGTTAGGGAGGCTGAGGCAAGAGGATCACAAATTCAAAGCCAGCCTCAGCAATTTAGCAAGGCATTAGACAACTTAGCAAGATCATGTCTCAACATAAAAATTTTAAAAAGGGCTGGGAATGTGGCTCAGTTATTAAACACCCTTGGGTTCAATCCCTGGTACAAAAAAAAAAAAAAGGTATAGGGACCACTGCAATGGGGTCTGGAAATGGGGGAGAGAGACTGGGCTCAACTTCCAATTCAGCATGGGCAGATGAGAATTTATAGCCGGAGGCCAACAGATGGAAAATTACTAGGAGGAAACATGGTGAATAAGGAGAATTCTGACTACACAGACCTAACGGGATTCTTGCTGAAGACACACCAGCTTGATTAGACCTCACCTTGGGGATGGGGGTGGGGGATGATTGTGAAGATACTGATCAGATATTGATGATGGAAAGGAAGCAGTTCTTGCTAAACTGACTTAGCAGAGTTCTTTCTTAAAACTGGATTAAAACAAAGAAGTGCACAGGAGAGTATTCAGAAGCCTGACCAAAGTTTGGCCAAGCAAAGATGTCACTTCCCCATTTTTTTTTTTTTGGTACCAGGGATTGAACCCAGGGGTTCTTAACCACTGAGCCACATCCCCAGTCCTTTTTTATATTTTATTAGAGACAGGTTCTTGCTGAGTTGCTTAGGGCCTCGTTAAATTGCTGAGGATGGCTTTGAACTCAAGATCCTCCTACCTCAGCCTCTGGAGTTGCTGGGATTACAGGTAAGCGCCACCAGGCCTGGCTGTCACTTCCTAATAATGCATGTGCACTTTCACTTCAAACTCAAAACTCTGTAATGGACCTGCATTGTGGTCCATTTATGGAGAGCAACTATTCTTCAGAACATTTATTCCCCCTTTTTTTTTTTTTCCTGTTAGACTTCAGTAATCACTAGTACATAATAAATCTGTGTGACATGGGTTTTTTTTTTCTTAGGTTTTGGTAATTGTGACTCTTATCAATGATGGTTTCTTGTTTTGTTTTCTATTTTACTCCTCTACCAGCATTCTATAAAGCAGAACCTTTCTCACCACATCTTTGTCAGAATTGAGTATTATAATTTTTTTTATTATAGTTTATGTTGGGCTAGGGTTATGGCTCAATGGCAGAGTGCTTGCCTAGCATGTGTGAGGCACTGGGTTGAATTCTTAGCACCACATAAAAATAAACAAATAAAATAAAGGCATTCTGTCCATCTACAACTACAAAAAAAATTTTTTTAAAGAAAAGATAGTTTATGTTGTAAGTCAGGCATGAATGCCTTGGCCAGCTGGCACTAGGGTCCTGGTGGGGATGAGACACATAAGGTGAACTCGTTCCTCCACCTTCCAAATAGAGCTTTCTCTGGGGACTGCAGGAGGGACTGTTTTTCATTTTCAACTTCCTTCTCATGTGGAGCTGGTGAGCTGTTTTCCCAGGATTGTGTCCTCCGGCCCTTCTGCCCATAGTGCTCTGGCTCAAAGACTGACTGCACACTTCTACCCAGATGTCCCGCATATTCGAACCACAGAACCAGCGGAGTGGGCTGAAACAGGAAGGCCCCTTCTGTCTCCCTCTCTGCAACTTTTGGCAGCAGAGCTACCCATGTAGGTAGAGCCGGACAGCAGTGGGTATCCTGTCCTTGAAACTTCAAATTTCCCAACAAGCACAGGAAGAAACAGAATAGAACTGACTGGGTATGTTGGCCCACAAGGATAATTCCAGGACCAGTCTCAGAAACTTAGCAAGACCCAAGCAACTCAGACACTGTCTCAAAATAAAAATGTAAAAAGCGTTAGGTCCTTGGGCCAAAGAAACTCCATTTTGAAAAGCGCACCCAGGCACGACCTTCTCATTCAGCCCACCCCAAAGAGTCCCTAACAACTGAAACGGCGCCAAGTAACAATCACAAGACCAAATGGGTTATTTTCTGGCTCCTTCATCGCAAATGAGTATATAGTTAAGAAGTTTTTTTCAGCAGGCTGTTGCACCTTGCAGAAGGGCAGCCAGGCAGATATTCTCTTGTCAATAAACCTTTGCTTGACTCAGAGCTGTGTCTGGATATTTGCACCAGCTACCTTAACAAAAATGACTGGGCATGTAGTCGTGGCAAGCCGTCCCTGGGCTCAATCAATATATAGAGAGAGAAAGGGGAAAGGAGACAAAGATCAGAGCAGGCAGGGGAAATCAACAAATCGCGGGTTGGCGGCCTGCTCGTGAACTAGTCCCAGGATAGCGGGGCCTGAGACACCGGGAAGACAAACGTACCGCCAAGATAAGCCTGAGGCTAAAGAGGCCCGAGAGTAGCCCGCGGGCGGGGAAGCGGCATGGCCGGGGCGGGCCTGAGTGACGCACACAAGCAAGCCCAGCGGCACTGGGACTCAAAGGCTCCAAATCCTCCGAGAGGGGCGGAGCCTGGGAAGACGAGAGAGCGGGGCGCATGCGCAAACCAAGTGGCGCTGGTGCCTAGAGGAGCCGAGCCGGGTCAGAGGGCGGAGCCGAGACGTGAGCGTGGGGCGCACGCGCGCGGCAAGGGGCGACGGAGGCCGTCATGGCGCCGTCGCAGCAGTCTCGGGTCCTGCGATGCTGCAGCTGCCGCCTCTTCCAGGCGCACCAGGTGGGGCAAGCGCCGGCTTACCCCTCCTCCCGCGCGGGGATGGCTGGTGTGATGTGACGGGCCGCGGGTGTATTTGGAGCCCGAAGACGTGACAGTGCTGAGGACTGGGTGTTATTTGGTGTCGCTTACCCATAACGTCGTTCTGAGCTTTTGTTTTTATTTTATGTCTGATTGTTGTAGAAACTAGAAATAATCGTTTTTGCTGAGGTGGCCTTTCATGAATTCCTGTAGGGAATTGGGATGCCCACCCTGAAGATAGCATCCTTTATGCAGGGCAGTGGCTCTTTCTTAATTTAATTACAAAGGGAGCGTGTTGCTGCAGGCAAGCCCAAGGAACCTGCCTGGATCCCGGCTGGCAAGCTTACGCTGGCTGCTGGTAGAAACTGCTAGATTACTTCTCAGTTGGTCCACCGGGGGTTTACAAAAGCCGGGTGATGTTCATCTGTAAATTTAGCTAGGCTGTACCTAGAGAATACGTCAGGCTTCCTTTGCATCTGTACTTTACTAAGGAAGTATAGGATACAGAAAAGCAGTTGTCAGGAAGTTTGCTTTTAATTTCAAAGGGGATCTATTCTAACAACTGTTTTTAGAACTCAGACTAAAGATGCAGCCATGGGAATGGCACTGGAGTGAACAAGTTACCGTTGAAATGTCCTTGGTCTACGCCTGGACGCCCTCTGGTGTCACTAGATTGCCTCTGCCTCCAGTTTAAGCATACCCACAGACGCCTCCAATTTTAAATGGTCGATATGTCTAAAATCTGTTTGCTTTCCTGACTTTGAGCACATAAGACAGAGGTTATAATTTAACCTAATCTTTTCTGGTTTGTGCCCTAGTTTGAAGTCAGCTAACACTGTGTATCTACCTCTGATGGTTTCCTCTTCTTCCTAGTTACCCATTAATCTGCCATTCCTTGAAAAAGAATAGCATCAAACTTCCTTAAAATATGTATTAAAGACAATAAGATGCTGAATATGCATCTGTAAGTTTGCATGTAATGGAACTTTGTAGGGGCTCAGAAACTTAGGTGTTTTTTGGGGACTGTATTTTAGAGTTGAGAATAAATGGAAATCATTTGCATTTTTTAATCATTACACATATACTGTCATGCATGCCCATGCTCATTTTTAACTCTATGAAAGATGATTTGATGGGCTGGGATTGTGGCTCAGAGGCAGAGCGCTTGCCTAGCATGCGCAAGGCACTGGATTTGATCCTCAGCACCACATAAAGTAAAATAAAGACATTGTGTCCATCTATAAGTAAAAATAAATATGTATATATATTTTTAAAGTAATTTTAAAAAATGATTTGAAAGAGAGGGAGAGTGACTGTGGTGGCACACACCTGTAATCCCAGCAACTTGGTAGGCTGAGGCAGGAGGATCACAAGTTTGAGACCAGCCTGAGCAATTTAGCAAAACCCTGTCTCAAAAAGGGATGAAAATATCTGGGTGCAGTGATGCATGCATGTACTCCCAGCAACTCAGGAGACTGAGGCAGAAGGATCTCAAGTTCAAGGCCAGCCTGGGCAAATTAGTGGGATCCTATCTCAAAATAAAAAGACCTGAGGATATAGCTCAGTGGTAAAACACTGCTGGGTTCAATCCCCAGTAGGATGCTTGGTGGGGGAGTGTTGAGGAGAGGAAGTCAACCTGTTAATTACAAGTCTTCTGTGTGCTCGGCAGTTTCACACATCTCATTTAATTTCAGCAGGAATCCAGAGAAATCAAGTGAATTTGCCAACGAATAAATGGCAAACCCACGCCTATACAATTGCAAAGATCCTGTTTTTATTCTTACTGGCTTCCCAGAATCAGTTACCAGTAATATGTGTCTTTCCAGACATTTTATTCCCCAAATACTGGGGATTGAATACTGGGGCTCACACATTAAGCAAATGCTCTATCATTGAACTAAATCCCCAACCCTATTTTTTGTAGTTTTATTTTGAGACCCAGGTCTTGCTAAGTTGCCAAGGCTGGCCTTGAACTTGCCATCCCAGCTTCCTGAGTAGCTGGGATGAGGGTATATGTCACCAAGCCTGGCCCAGACCCTTTTTTTTTTAGTACTAGGGACTGAACTCAGGGACACTTAATTACCGAGCCACATCCCCAGCCGTTTTTATTTTTAATTTTGAGACAGGGTCACATTGAGTTGCTATGGCCTTGCTAAGTTGCTGAAGCTAGCTTTGAACTCACTGTCCTCCTGCATCAGCCTCCAGAGCCACTGGGATTACAGTTGTGCGCCATTAAACCCAGCCCCAGACTTTTTCAATGATGTATTTCTTACTTGCATATATACCCATAGAAAATGCACAGGATTTGTTTTGTGGTGTTTTTAGGTAGATCCTGAAAAGTAGAATTGCTAAGTCCTGATACAAGGCCATAGCTCATAGTTCCATCCCCAGTACCACAAAAAAAAAAAAAAAAAAAAAGTCAAGTCATAGGATATATCCACTCAAATTTTTAGTAAATGCTGTTTGTCCTTAGAATCTTTGTATTAAAAACATATTAATCATAGTAATTTGTTTTGTTTTTGAGGTGCTAGGGATTGAACACGGGGCCTTGTGCATGCTAGACAAGCAATCTACCACTGAGCTTCATCCTCAGCCCTCTTCATCCTCAGTCCTCTTTTGAATGGACTGTCTTTTTTCACCCATTATCTCTACTGTCTTTAGATGTCTGCTTTTATAAAGGCTGTGTTACCTTTTGAAGATATAATAATTTTCATCTTGGGTTGTAAAGTACATATAAATATGTTCATGTATACATATTTATATAGATATGATATATAGAGAGATACAGATGTAACATTTATTTTATTACAGAGATAAATATTTTATTACATCCCAGCAATTTAAGAGGCTGAGGCAAGAGGATCGCAAGTTCAAAGTCAGCCTCAGCAACTTCGCAAGGCCCTAAGCAATGTAGCAAGACCTTGTCTCAAAATTTAAAAATGTAAAAAAAAAGAGCTGGGATGTGGCTCAGTGGTTAAGTGCCCCTGGGTTCAATTAAAAAAAAAAACAACACACAGACGGCAGAAAACTAACTTGATTTTGTTTTACATGGATGGCCAGTCTTTCCAGAACCACTTATTAAATAGTTTATTCTTTCCTCTTAAAAATGCCACCTTCAGGACTGGGGTTGTGGCTCAGTGGTAGAGCACTTGCCTAGCATATGTGAGGCACTGGGTTCAATTCTCAGCACCACATAAAAATCAATAAATAAAATAAAGTTATTGTGTCATCTACAACTAAGAAAATATTTTTTTTAAATGCCACCATCAGGGCTGGGGGTATAGCTAAATTATTTCTCATCCAATTCTGTCCTGTTTTATATAATTGTCTAAGCTATATTTCTGAAATTTCATTGTAGGTGAAAAAAAGTCTCAAATGGACATGCAAGGCTTGTGGAGAGAAGCAGTCCCTTTTGAAGGTATGTTCTGATAAACAGAAAGCAGGTGGGCCTAGCCCTGCAGAAGATGTTTCTCATGGAGCCCCAACATTCCACAGCCAGGATCCTCTTCTCTCTCACTAAGTTCACCAGATACAGAGCTCCTGCTCCTTAGGTTCCTGTTCCTCCATGAAGTGAAATAGATGGAGCAGTGTGTGGGAAAATGCCATTATTTGCTTCTTCATTGACTAGGAATCTGAAGCAGGAGGGTCACTGAGCCGAGAAACTTAAGGCCAGCTTGGGTGACATAGCAAGTCTCAGTCTCAAAAAGAAAAGAATTTCAAGATGGCAACAGTATAGCAGTTCTCAGGCCTGTAAAGCTGATTCTACCTATGGTGGAACTCACCAGTTCATGCTCCAAAATTTCATCACCTACCACCTTCCCCTCAGGCCTCTCAGCTGGCCCCTCACTTTAACTCCACATGTCAGTCTCTGGGTCTCTGCACTCATTTCTGTTTCATTGTATTTGCTAGAATGTTCTTCCTGATATTTTCATGGCTTGCTCCCTCGTGTCTTCCTATTTGTGTTCAGATGTCATCTTCTCAGTGATTCATTTCTTGACCATGGAATGCCCAACATAAAATTTTGTACGCATTGCCCCCCATTCAGCCCTACCCTATTTTGTTGCCTTATTTTCCTGAGAACATTTGTTAACTGTCTTGTAGCCAGATGTTTTACTAATTTATTATGTCCCCTCTTGCTAGAAAGAGCTCGTTGATGACGGTGAGTTTTGTCCACTGCTGCATAGTATTATCCACACTTAGACCAGGGCCTACCACATAATAGGTACTCAGTAAATATTTATTGAACAAATGGGTGACTGCTATGTAGGAAAAGGCATGTCATTTTATTTTGTATTCCTTTAATTATCAATTAGGGTAAGCATAATTTTATATATTTTTGGCAGTTTGTGTTACTTCTCTTGTGACCCTTTTTATTAAGTGAAATAGATGGAGCATTGACTGGGAAAATTCCATTATATGCTTCTTCATTGAACTAGGAATTCATTAACCATTTTGCATAGGGCTTTGGGTTGCTTTGTTAGATAAGAGTTCAGGGTGCTAGTGAGGCAGCCAGCTAGACCTAAACTGGCTGCAGAGCCTGTTTATAAATCACTCTAGAAACAGCAGCCAGTCATTAGGTTTCCTGCATGCTGCTTCAAGCATTTTTGGGCCTTGCATAATACAGTTTGGTCTTCCATGAGGTACATCTCAAATATATCTGTTTCTTTGCATTCTGGCAATACTTTTTAAACTAAATATATGTTTTTCTTTCTCAGGTTTATGGTGAGGGTTCTGGTGCTGACTGTAGACGCCATGTCCAAAAATTAAATCTGCTACAGGGACAGGTTTCAGAGCTGTCACTCAGGTACAGTGATTTGAAAGGAGTACGTTATCTTGTCCTATTTTCATCTTGATTGGATGGTGGAAGTATACAGTGGAGAAATCATTAGATTTCCATGTTTTACGTGTGGCAGATTAAACACCCTGAGCCGTCCTCCCCCTAAAAATAACTAAAAATGCCAGCTATAATATTTCAGATGAACTAATGAGCTGTTAGCCTACTTTATATACAAACAGATATATGAAAAATTGTGGTATATATGTGTAATAAGAATTATAATGCAAAAAAAAAAAACAAGTACATGTATAAAGACATGAATCGGCGTGAACATACTTTATACAAAGATATGAAAAACTGTGCTCTATATGTGTAATAGGAATTGTAGGGGCTGGGGATGTGGCTCAAGCAGTAGCGTGCTCGCCTGGCATGCGTGCAGCCGGGGTTCGATCCTCAGCACCACATACAAACAAAGATGTTGTGTCCGCTGAAAACTAAAAAAATAAATATTAAGAAAAAATTCTCTCTCTTCCTCTCTAAAAAAATATATAGAGAGATAGTTAGATAGATAGATAGGCTAGACATGTGGCTCAGTGTTTATTAAGTGCCCCTGGGTTCAATTCCTGGTACCAAAAAAACAAAGAAAGAAAAGAAGAAAAAGAAAGTAACCTTAAGTGGTCAAAAGTTGAAAAAAAAAAAAAAAGCTAGGGCTGGAGGTGGAACTCAGTAGTTGAGCCCTTGCTTAGCACACACAAAGCCCTGGGTTTGATCTCTACCACCAGAAAAAAATAAAATAAAAATGAAGTAAAAGCCAAAATCCAGAGAGAAAGCACCTGAAGTGCAAAGTTTGGTACTCTGAAGCCTCCATTTATGGGGCTAGGAGGGGTGCCAGAGACAAAAGACAAAGCCAAAGGCCTGGGCTTTATAGGAAAAAAAAATTAGTAGGAGACCTCCATATAAAGCTTGAGTCCCTAAAGGCCTCTGCCCTAGTGCACAAATGAACTGCAAATACACTCAACACTGCAGCAGGAAGCTCTTATTCATTGACCTTGGCCCTGGCTGAAGAGGGAGAAATATCTCTCTAAAACTCTGGAAGCACAGGAAGCCATGCAGTGGCTTTTCAGTTTTTATACTCACTATTTGAGAAGCCTGAAGCTGAAAATTTGTTTTTCAATTGTCCCAGGAAGTCTGCTCCCCTGGAGCAACACCTCACCAACATAGACCTTAAAGAATTCCCACAGATAGTAGGGTGTGGTGGTACACACAGTAATCCCAGTGACTCAAAACGCTGAGGCAAGAGGATCACAAGATTGAGGGTAGCCTCAGTAACTTAATGAGATTCTGTCTCAAAAATTAAAAAGGACTAGGGGTATAACTCAGTGGTAAAGTGCCCTTGGGTTCAACCCCCAGTACCCCCCCTCCAAAAAAAAAAAAGTCCATAGATGAAGTTCCAAGGAGCGTATATTCAAGATATTTATTTAGAGATGAGGACTCACTATGTTGCCTAGACTGGCCTCAAACTCAAAATTCTCCCATGTCATCAGCCTCCCTAGTAGCTGAAATTACAGCCATGCACCAATGTACCCAGCTCAGATTTTTTAAATTGATTTGTGTGTGTGATGTGTATATTGCTGGGGATCAAACCCAAGATCTCATGAATGCTATGTGTTTTACCATTGAGCTACATCCCCAACCCCAGTATTCATATTTAAAAATTGTTAAACATTCAAGGAAGCATGTCATCAAGGACTAAAGACAGCAGAAACAAGTCAGAAAAGTCAGGCTCACAAAGATTCCAGAATTTATAATATTTCATGTTTGATATGTTTAACAAAATAAAAAGGGGTTAATATGAGGGACTTTAGAAAATAGCCAGGTATATTTGAAAAAAAACTCAAAAAGAGTTTATAGAAATTAAAGCCAGGTTTGGTGGTGCATGCCTATAATCTCAGCAATTCGGGAAGCTGGGCAGGAGGATCACAAGTTCAAAGCCAGCCTCAGCAACTTTGTGAGGCCCTAAGCAACTTAGTGAGACCTGACTCGAAAAATAAATAAATAAAAATGTCTGGGGCTGTGGCTTAGTGGTTAAGAACCCCCTAGATTCAATCCCCAGTTCTAAAAAAAAAAAAAAAAGGAAAGAAAAATTAAAAGTAATCTCATTAAAATTAAAAATTCAGTGAGCTGGACATCATGGCATATACCTATAATCCCAGTGATTCTAGGGTGAGGCAGGAGGGTCACAAGTTTAAAGCTAGCCTCAGCAATTTAGCAAGACCCTCAACAACTTGGTGAGACCCTATCTCAAAATAAAAAAGAAAAAGGACTGAGGATATAGCTCAGTAGTGAGTGCTCCTGGGTTTAGTCCCCATTATTGAAAAAAAAAAAAAAGAAGAAGAAGAACAAAGTCGGAGGACTTCTATAATCTGATATCAAGATTTATTTCAATGCTTATTGAACTCAAGATAGTATGATTTTAGTGAGAGTCTAGATATATTAGTAGATAAATGACTAAACCAATTCTGCTATATTCATACTATCAAATACTTTTCAGCACCAAAGACAACATGGGCAAATTTCAAAACTGCTAAGTAAAAGAAACCAGATACAAAATAGAGTATAGTATGCAGATTGCTGCAAAGGAGCACAAGAGCACTTTTCAGAGTGATAAAAATTTCTGCCTTGATTGGGGATGTAGTTTCTTTTTTTTTTTTTTTTTTTTTTTAATATTTATTTTTTTTTTTTAGTTTTCGGCAGACACAACATCTTTGTTTGTATGTGGTGCTGAGGATCGAACCCGGGCCACACGCATGCCAGGCAAGCGCGCTACCGCTTGAGCCACATCCCCAGCCCCAGGGGATGTAGTTTCAAAAGCATGGTTTTATCAAAACTCATCCAAATATGTATCTAAGTGAGTATATTTTGGTATAAAGTACTCCTCAATTGATTAATTATAAAAGTTTTAAAAAAATCTACCCTGCTGGGTGTGGTAACACACACCTGTAATCCCAGAAGCTTGGGAGACTGCAGCAGGAGGATCTCAAGTTCAAAGCCAGCTTCAGCAACTTAGTGAGGCCCTAAGCAAGACTTATCTCTAACTAAAATATAAAAAAAGGGCTGGGGATGTGGCTCAGTGGTTAAGTGCCCTGGGTTCAATCCCCAGTTTAAAAAATTTTAAAAATAAAAATCTGCCTTTAGACACGACAGCATAATGAAATTGCAGAACACAGAAAACAAAGCAAGAGCTAGAGAGTAGACAGCTAACTGACAGAACAATAGACCCCAGCTTGTCAGGGGTAGCATTTAATTTTTTTTTAAGATAAGCTAGTCTTCAGAATTCCAAGACATCCTGAGCTGATGGCACTATGGCACATGCCCATAATCCCAAATTGGGAGGCTGAGGCAAGCCTCAACAACTTAGTGAGAATCTGTCTCAAAATAAAATATACATAAAAACAAAATAAAGATATAGTGTCCACCTAAAACTAAAAAGTAAATATTTAATAAAAAAAAAATTTTTTAAAGGAGGGGGCTAGGGTTGTGGCTCAGTGGTAGAGTGCTCACCTAGCATGTATGAGGCACTGGGTTTGATCCTCAGCACCACATCAAAATAAAATAAATATATAGTGTCCACCTAAAACTAAAAAATATTTAATTAAAATTTTTCAAAAAATAAATATTAAAAGGACTAGGGATATAGCTAGTGGTGAGTGCTTGCTTAGTATGTGTGAGGCCCTGGGTTTGTTCAAGCCCTTGTACCCAAAAGAAAAAAAAAAAAGGAAAATTCCCTCCCTTGTAATGTTTGAGACATAACACAACAACTGTAAAGCCTCTCGTAAGACCCTGACTGCTGGGGTGGGTTATGGCTCAGCGGTAGCATGTTTGCCTAGCAAGTGCGAGGCACTGGGTTCAATTCTCAGCACCACATAAAAATAAGTACACAAAATAAAGGTATTGTGTCCAACTACAACTAAAAATATATATATTTTTTAAAAAGACCCCTGACTGCTGAAAATGTCCCCTCTGCTAGAGGGAGAGACTCTGTGCTGCAAGAATTCAGCTGGCACTACTTCAAATTCCAGGCCTTGCATAGGATATGTATACACATATTGTCTTATTTATTTTTGTAGTCACAGGTACAGTGTTATCCCCATTTGTAGATAAGGAAACTGGGATCCAGTGTTATACTCAAAGTCACACACAGCTGGTCATTGGCAAAGTCAGGATGCCAACTCCTGTTTCTACTTTGAGGGTCTGCCTTCTTGGCCCTGCATCGTGTTTCCTTTTGATAGTGACTTTCACGAGCCTCAATCAAATACCCCCTCTGCCTAGGCCATCTAAATTGTTGGAAGATGACAGAACCACATCAGAACAACAGAACTATGTCCCCGAGATTCCCCAAAACAATCTTTGAAATCTGTGGCTGGATCCTTGCATCCTCCTGTCTTCATCTTCCTTGTCCTTTCTCTTCCCATTTTATAAAGGACCTGCACATGATCTCTCCCTTAGGTCTGTGGAAGCAGCTGTAACTGCTGGCAAAGAAGAAAATGCAGGTGGGCAGCAGGCTGAGGATGGGATCCCACAGGTAGGCCTGCAGGTACGTTCTAGCCCTGCCTTCTGGGCTCTCTGTGTCTCCTAAGGGATTCCATTTATGTGTTGCCAAAGGAAGAAATTACAACACAGTTAGTTTAAAGATCCCAATCAACTTCATTTGTGATTCTTGAATCAGGCAATACTTTATTCCATAAACTAGAATAAGAGGTTGGTTTTATTCACAAAGTAGGATTAATGAAAGCAGGAACAAAGAATAGATGGGTCATTTCAAAATTATTTTTCTTGTAAGGAGGGAACAGGAAGATAGAACAATAGACAAGTAAGTAGTTCACTTCAGGTTACCTTTTTTTGAGTAAGAATTAAAGCAGAGGGAACTTCATTATCGTGTCCAATGAAACTGGCCTGTTTGGAAAGTTAAGCTGTTACCTGTCTCCTGATTTCAGATTAAATTTATTTCAGTTTGGTGATATGGGACATTAGCATAAGTGAGACCATTTTAGTTTTTAGTCTGGTCTGTCAGGTCGTAGTACAAGAGCCTAGTCCAAAACTATGGCCTCTTATAATTTTTATTTAAGAATATTCATTAGTCACTGGGCCTAGAAGTGGACTATAGTCACAGCTACTCAGGAGACTGAGACAGAAGGCTCATTCGAATCCAGGAATTTGAGGCCATCATGGGCAACATAACAAGACCCTTGCTCAAAAACAAACAAACTGGGTACAGTGGAGCACACCTGTAATCCCAGCAACTTGGGAGGCTGAGGCAGGAAGATCAAGATTTCAAAGCCAGCTTCAGTGATTTAGTAAGGCCCTAAGCAACTTGGTGAGACCCTATCTCAAAATAAAAAGGGCCAGGGATGTGACTCAGTGGTTAAGCACCCCTGGATTCAATCCCCGTACCAAAATTAAACCTGCAAAACAAGAGCTGGGAATATAGCATAGTGCTAGAGCACTTGCCTAGCATGCCTGAGGCCAAGTTCAGTCCCTTAGTACTAACAAAAAGAAACAAATACAAATAAATCCTCTACCATTTGGGGGTTTTTGTTTTGTTTTTGATACTAGGGATTGAACCCAAAAGCACTTTACCACTGAGCTATATCACTTGTCTTTTTAATTTTAAGGCAGATCTCACTAAATTGCTCACACTGGCCTTGAATTTTAGAGTCTCCTGCCTCTGTGTCCAAATCACTGGAACCTGTACCATTTGGTTTTTTGTTTAATATTTTAGTTGGACACAATACCTTTCTTTATTTATTTTTAAGTGGTGCTGAGGATTGAACCCTGTGCCTCGCTTATGCTAGGTGAGCACTCTACCGCTGAGCCACAACTCCAGCCCCTGGAACCTGTACCATTTGTAAGGATGGAGTTAGCCATGTGCATAAATCTTTACAATACTCAACATTGAGTATTTCGTTCCATAAAATAGAATAAATCTCCTTGGAGAACTCCTTCCAAACTTAGAGTGATCTTACCTCCTGTGCAGCCGCAGCTTTCTTCCCACAGCACTCTGAGCATCCCTTTGATAAAGAGAGGAAGCTGGTATCAAATACCAGGATTTTCATGTTCCTTTGCTCCAGACCTTCTAGGAGCTTCCTGGGAGCAGGAATAACATGCAGTTGTTAGCTGTCGTCTGCACCTGGCACTCAGACAGCATCAGGTGGGCAGTGTGTGTGACAGCTTTCGTGACTGAGTGGGTGGCCTTCTGGGTACATTAGAGATGCTGTGGGCACATAGAGAGAGCTCTGTGTCCTGCCAGAGCCAGAAGAAATGGGAAAAACTGTCCACCAGCAAAGCAACTACCTAGCTTTGCTCTGCTCACAGGATAACACTAGCCATGTCCTCTCATTACTTTGTCTTCATATTTTTATTGTAAACTAGGGAGGTGCTCATAAGCACTCAAGTACAGCCATTCTGACAGCTTTGTCTGTGCTTCCCATTTGATCCCTTTACAGGGTCTTGCATATGTTGTCCAGTCAGGTCTCAAATGGATGGGCCCAAGTTATCCCCCTGCCTTAACCTCTTGAGTAGCTGGGATTATGGGTACTTCATTATTCTTATTAAAAGATACTTTTTTACATCCTAAAGTTTTATATCATTCTTCTAAATGTAACTTTCAATTATTTTCATTTTTAAAAAGCTTAATGGCAGAGGGCTTACCTAGTATGTGCAAGGCCCTGGGTTCAATTCCCAGCACCACAAAAAAAAATAATAATAATAATTATTATTATAAAGCTTAAGAGTACCTATAGAATATTGTGGGCATACCAGTGCTAATTCCCTTATTGTGGGGGCAGTTAGTTGCCTCTCCACTTAAGCCATTAGTAGTAGTAGTAGTAGTAGTAGTACTGGGGATTGAACCCAGGGTACACTACCACTGAGTTACATTCCCAGTTCTTTTTATTTTCAATTTGGAGGTAGGGTTTCATTAAGTTGCTCAGTCTGCCCTTGAATTGTGATCCTCCTTCCTCAACTTCCCAAGCAATTGGTATTACAGGCTTGTGCCACCATGTCCAACTATTATAATTAAATAATTGCTATTATTTGTAACCCTGTCATGAGTATGATTTTTCCCCTTGCATTTCTGGGGATGGAACACAGGGCCTTAGCCATGCTAGGCAAGGGCCCTTCCACTGAGCTATATCTCACCCCTGTGACAAGCATCTTTGTGCCTTGGTTGTTTGGAGATCCTGAGTCAAGGAGCATAGATCTTTGGAAGGTTCTTGACAAGTTGTGCCCTGCACAAGGCCTGGACCAATGTACACTGTCTCCACTGTTGTCTTTGGGCAGCTGTATCCCCATCAGCTTTCAGCCATGTGCCTTTCCTGGTAATGAGGGAAACATGGGTCTTAAGACCTCATACCTAAGTATCAAAGCTGATGATTTTTTATCAAAGTGGCCACTTTCCAACTCTAGAGTTTAATCTCTTTCCCAACCTGCAGGAAAAATCCCAGCCCTTGGAGAACCGCTGGCTGAAGTATCTAGACAAGGGCAGCCCAGAGCAGGAGCCAGAAGGAGTATGTTTCCACACACAGCCCTCATCCAACCCAGAGCATCTAGGCCCTCCCTTCAATCAAGCCCTGCCCAGAAAAAGGTGCCAAGTGGGTCTGTAATCCAGAAGGAATGATGAGCTGCTTCTAGTTGTTGGCCAAAGTAGGAGCAGCCCAAGTGTCATATGCCAGTGGGCAGGAAAGCTGGGGGATAGCCATCACTGCCAGCCCCCTCTGTCCCTGGGTACTGCCACAAGGAGATGAGGACTCGGAGGACACTGGCATGGGCAACCTGTATGCTGAGTGTCTCAGACTATACAGAAATTGGAGAGAATCATTAAGGGCAAGGTTGACAAAGTGAACTGTGGCCAGAATGACCAATGTGCCTGGGATCTTGGAAGCAAAGACCTCAGACTTTCAGGGTTTCTCTTCCTCTAAATTTCCTCTGTTTCAGTGAGTGTTCTAGAAGTCGCTTTAGGCTAAGCACTGAGGATGGCTTCTCAGGGCAGGTGCTTTCAGGAGGTAGATTCTAGTTTCAGATAAGATCATTCTAACAAGAAGATATAGGGCAGAAAAATGGACTGCCTGGACTGTTGCTGGGCAGCCACCTGGGAAGCTGTAAGGGATGGGGTTCCTCCCTAGCCTGGGTCAGGCCAAATGACCATGGAGTTAGGCTCTGGGGAAACTGGTTGTTGACAGCACATGATAGCACTTTCTCTGCCAGGAAATGGAGCCAGAGCACAGACCACCCTCCTCAGAGCTTTGTTGTCCAGGATTCAGATGATGCTGAAGTCACCTTGGAATCCCAGGAGGTCAGTGATGAAGAATAATATTTCTCTTCTGATCCATCATCACTGAGCTTACATAGGAGAGAGAGAGCATGTGCGCGTGCACACACACACACACAGATTAAACACAGGGCCTTGGGCATGCTAACCATCTCTACCACTCAGCAGATCTACCCATGGAATTTTTCTTGTTTTATAAGTTGATTTGTAAGGGTGGTGGTTGTTTTTTCGTTTGTTTTGTTTTTTTGGTAATGGGGATTGAACCCAGAAATGTTCTCCCACTAAACTACGCCCCTAGTCCTTTTTATTTTAAGTTGCCAACGCTGGCACTGGATTTGAAATCCTCCTGCAGCCTCCCACGTCACTGAGATTACAGGTATGTGGCAATATGCCCAGCAAGATTTGGGGTTTTTTTGAGATAGGATTTTGCTGTATTGACTTGGTTTTTCTCAAATTCATGGGCTCAAGTGATCCTCATACCTCAGCTTCCCAAGTGGCTGCTGTATGCGTCTGAGCCACTGTGCCCAGCCCAACCTGGGGATTTTTCTTTTCCATTTAAAGCCAACACACCTTTCTCTGGCCCATATCCTATATCCCTCCCATGTTCATACATCTTCATCCTGCAAAGGGGAGATCTCTGTCCTCCTGCCCTGGATCTCCTGTGCATTTGCCCTGCCCCAGCTGCACACTCCCTCCTCCCAGGCACTCTTCTCACTGAGGATGTTTTCCTAATGCTTAGGACCTAGCAGGCCCCTCTGCACATTCAGCGCTTCAGAGTGTAGCACTGTGGTGGGAGCCCAAGGAATTAGGCAGAGGAATTCTCCTCAGTCACTGCTTATTGCTTTGATGACATCAGTTAAGATCTGCTATGCCTGGCTTCAGACTGTGCAAAACACTGGCTCACAGTCAAGAAACAAAGTCCAAACTTTGTTGTTGCCATGAATTAGTTACCCCAGGTAGGTTTGTGGCCCTGAATATTCTAGATTACAGAATAACAGTAGTAAGTTATCTAATCTAGTGCCAGTCCCTGGGCTGTAAATTTTAATCTCACCATAGCCTGTTGTCATTTTAAAAGCAAGGAACTAAAGCTTGCAAAGGTTCAGTGAGGTCACAGCAAGTTCAGCAGCAAAGCCATGATTAAGCATCAAGACCAGTTTCTTCCCTTGTCTGGGAAGTGGCATTACAGACACCCACCACCTCTGCTTTCAAATCCCTTTGCAGGAGCTGGGCACAGTGGTGCACACCTGTAATCCCAGCAGCTCAGGAGATCATGCATTCAAAGCCAGCCTCGGCAAAAGAGAGGCACTAAGCAACTCAGTGAGACCCTATCTCTAAATAAAATACAAAATAGGGCTGGGATGTGGCTCAGTGGTTGAGTACCCCTGAGTTCAATTATTTGGTACCTTCCGCCCCAAAAAAAGTCCTTTTGTAGGTATTGAAACTAACTTTCAATGCATCTTTGGTTCCTGAAGTGGGAGAAGCCAGGCCAAGCACCTCTTTCATACCTCTCAGTGAACTACTTACATAGTTGTTTTCATGGCTCTGGATATTTCCATCTGGCCAAGAGTAAGCAGGCTGGCGTCTCTGTCCTCTCTAGACAGTCTCTAAGTCCTTCCCGCTCACATCTCCTTTCAGGAACCCCTGACTTGATCTGAAAGTCTCCAATGGATGGGTCACCTAATGACATGAAGATGTGTTTCTGGGAAACCTGGTCCTGTGATTTAGCAGAAGATTGGGGTGAGGTGGAGGGTGTTTATTCACTTTGATTTGCTAAATGTCGAAATCAAGGCATGTTCCAGCCCGCCAGAGTAGTAAGTAGGAGAGCTTAAAGCACAAGGGTCAGCACCCAGGCAGAAGTGAGGCAGTAGCAGTGTGGAGCCTGACGGAAGCCATTTCTGATTTCTCACCCAGGGATATACTGGCCTGACCAGGACCGGGGAGCGAGGCAGCAACCACTGCCTCCAGAACTCTGTGCACTGCAACACCAGGGAGCTTAGTTTTCCTCGGTGGAAACTACCAAGTCCTGCGCCACAGGTTCAGGCCCCATCTTCTAAATGGGCACGGTTTCTCCTTTCACCTGGGAACAGCTCACTTGTGGACACAGAAGTGCCAAGACCATTGCACAGTGGCTCTGGGTCAGCCAGCCCAACACAGGCTGAACCAGGTACCCCTAGGACTGAGACTCCAAGGGAAGGCAATCCCAGCAGGCTCACCACCACCATCCAGTTTCCTCAGGCCACATACACTCCCATGTCCAGACCTAGGCCTTGCAGGAATTCCCCTCAGCAGTCATGGAGCACAGGGACTCCTCTGGTCCAGGGGGTAGAGAGGGCCCCACCTGTGCAACTATGTAGTCTCTTTACAACAGGGGAAGACTTTGATGATGATCTGTAAACTGAGATGATCATAACTGTAGTATTTAGAGTCATGTGTTACATGTGCCCATTTCCTCTACTATGCCACAGAAACAGAATTCCTGAGGTGCTTTTAAAGGAGTGTAATCTGAGAACAACCAAGAGTAGACAATAAACATTACTGTAAAACAGGTATTTCTCTCATCAGCAACCAATAAGGAAGGACATCATTGTCAATTAAAGTGCTTGTACCGTTTAATTATAGGTTGTTTACAAATCAGATAACAGGATGGCTACAAAGGGATTTTCTTACTTTAAAAGCAGTTGACACATTTGGAAATGAAAAAACTAGAGCAGTCATGACACAAGGAGGCATACTCAATGAAAACCACAGCTCAGACCTCCCTTCTGAGCCCATCTAGTACCAAGCAGGAAACCCACAACCTGGCTACCCGCCATCCCTGGTACTCCTATAGGAGCCTCCTCCATTCGCTCCCTGACAACTTTCTCATTTGTTGAAAAATAAATGTCAGTGTACTATTAATCATTTTTTAAAAAGAAAAAGCAGAAAGCCATTAGGCAAGACATATTCCAAACTGCTGGTGTGATGCTGGCAGGGAGAGAAGGAGTACGCAGGCATGTCCTTGCCCTCCCTAGCCAGGGCAAGGCCTTGGAGAGGGCAAGCTGCTTCCATTTCTCACACACTTGGAACTCTCCCTTCATGTCACTTGTCCCACTGCCCTGAATGACTTCATGCATCCCCACCCATGGATTCTGGAAGAAGAATGCTGATAAACTGGCCCTTACAGAGGCCCTGCTGTTCTATGCTAACTCAATGCAACTATGAGACAAAAAAGGAGTATGGGATAGATACACAAATGTTGTCACAATGGCGGTGGGTGTTTCGAATACTGGATAGTATCCAGAGCAGCCCCAATGTCGTAATTTTTGGTCTGTAGAAGCCTGGTGAGCCAGCCGCCTTCATCCGAGAACCCCATGGACAGCATCTGAGAAAGCGACTCAATCAGCCGGGGGTCAGCCTCTGCCAAACACAATCCAGAAACCATAAGAGAACATCACTGAGCCCCACCTGACCCCAGACACAGCAGCATTCTGACCTTCACCAGCAAGCACCTAGTATCTTCTGAGGGCCAACCTTTCCATGGGATCCTTTACTCTCAGGAACCCTCAGAGTCAGGTTCAGCAAGCTTTTCCTTTATAAAGGAAGAATAAAATGTTTAGATAATAAACATTTTAGGCTTGCCTTAAAAAGGTTGGGGGGCGGGCCACTGGTGATTGAACTCCTAGATATTTTTTTTTAACCACTGAGCTATATCCCCAGCCCTTTTTGAGACAGGGTCTAAGTTGCTTAGGGTCTCGCTAAATTGCTGAGGCTTCAAACTTGCAATCTTCCTGCCTCAGCCTTCACTGGGATTACAGGTACACACCACCATGCCCGACTTATGCTTGCTTTGCAGGCTAGATAGTCTTGACACCTCTCTGCCACTAGAGCCAGATATGTAAACAAAAGAATATGCTTGTATTCCAATAAAACCACTGCCAGGCATGGTGGCGCATACCTACAGTCACAGCCATTAGGGAGGCTGGAGCAGGAGGATCACTTGAGTCCAGGAGCTCAGGGCCAACATAGGCAACACACTGACACCCTATCTTAAAACACACATGCGCACGCGTGCACACACACACCCTTTATTTACAATGATTTTTTTATGTGGTGTTGAAGATCAAACCCAGTGCCTCACACGTGGTAGGCGAGCACTTTACCACTGAGCCACCACCGGAGCCCCAACGCTGAAATTTTAATCTCAAAGTCAAATATCTTTAACTTTCTCCCAACCATTTAAAAATGCAAAAATAATTCATATATAGGTCAGTTTGCTACCCCTGTACTCTAAGGCAGAGAAGATACATATTAAAGCTCAAGAGTTGAATATGGCCTAGAGATAATTTACTCAACATCAGTATGACAAGTAGGAGTCATAGCTGGGTATCAGCTGCTTCTCTAATTCAGGGTGTTCGCTCTACAATGCTACATTCCCCACCATGCCCTGCTTTCTATGCTGTGCACTTCCCATGTTGGCCTCCACCTTATCTCCATGGGGATCTTAGCAGTGACCCCATGAGATAACAGTGCAGATGGTCCAAGTCCAATGCCAAACCCAGTGCAGGCTTCTGTTATTACATTTGACCCCAGCACTTTTTGTGTTTCTATTTTAAGACTGGTTGTCATGGGCTGGGGTTGTAGCTCAGTGGCAGAGTGATTGCCTAGCATGTGTGAAGCACTGGGTTCAATACTCAGCACCACATAAAAATGAATAAATAAGATTAAAGTATGTGTCCATCCACAACTAAAAAATAAAAAAGACTGAGTGTCATTAGGTTGCTGAGGCTAGCCTTGAACTTGTAATCCTCCTACCTCAGCCTCCCAAAAAGCTGGGATTATCAGCATGTGTCATGGTACACATATCACATCTGTCTTAACTCTTGGTCTGGTGTTAAGTTTTAGAAATTACTAAAATTAATCAATAAAAAAAATTACTAAAATTAGCTTAGTTTATTATCTCACTCAAGATGGACATGAGAGGACAAAACCAACTCCTACTTTTCTTTCATGTCAATAAACAAGCCCCAGAGTAGAAGCCATGCCATTCTTTTGATTATGTGGCTGAAATCAGATGACAGGACACTCTCAAACAAACCTGAAATCAGGGGCTGGGGTTGTGGCTCAGCAGTAGATTTGCTCGCCTAATATGTGTGAGACACTAGGTTCAATCCTCAGTACCACATAAAAATAAAAGATATTGTGTCCATCTACTACTAAAAAATATTAAAAAAAAAAAAAAAAATACCCAAAATCACTTACCTGGTGGAAGATGTGGGTACAAAGCAGCTTCCTTCAGCCCTGTGGGTCCTTCCTGGGAAGGGTCCAGAGAGCTTGGCCCTTCTGATTCTGGCATCTGTAGAGACTGCAGTTCACCTGTAGATGGGTCCACTTCTTTTGAAGACAAGTGAGTCCAGTCCTCATCTCCTCCCGAACAGTTATCAGACTCCATCTGTTCCTGGAATATGCCTCACCATGAGCATACAAAAGATATATGACAGGCAACCTGACCACACCACTAATTCCTAGAAGAGACCATGTGGATGGAGGTGGGGCTGGTTATCTGCCTGTCAGGCTGGCAAGGAATTACAGGCAACAGTGACCTACTCGCAGAAAACAAGTATTTTTTCTTTACAAAGTTCTAGCAGAAGATTCACAGAGTAAATTAATGCCACAGACATGACCCTGGAACAGTGATGGGGCCCCTCAGGCTGCATAAGTGCTGTGGATGAGGCTGAAGGACAGAGGCAGAAGGCACTAGGTCAGTCAGTTTCAGTTGGAAGGAAGGGAGCAGGCCTACCTCAGGCTGTCCCATCGACTCCAGGGCTATCTTTTTCATTTGCTCTGCCAGCGATTGTGCCATACCCTCGCCATTCCCATCTGGTTTGTTGGGCTCAGAAGAACAGCTGCTTGGCTGAGAACTACACTTGTCTTCCATGCTGGAACTTTCTGGGGAGACAGGTGTCAGGCGGCTTCTTTTCCCTCCATGCTCCACATCAATATCAACTTCAATACCTAAAGGCAGAGGAGGAAACAAAAGCTATGAAATCCCAATGA